>NC_138779.1:66856828-68056828 GCF_965119305.1 Pelophylax lessonae | reverse complement strand
CTTCGCAGTCTTTTCCCCTGGCTTCTTTTTCCCAGCGCTGTCTGGGGCTCTGCCCTTGAGCAGGGCTCCAGCGTAGGACCGGGATCTCTGGGGGCAGTCTCTGTAGACGTGCTCCGCCAATCCGCAGAGGTTACAGGTCTTGGACCTCGGGCAATCCTTGGTCTCATGGCCTGCAACCCGACAGAACCTGCAAGAAGGTTCCTGACATTCCATACTTACGTGACCCTGCTTGCCACACCTGTGGCAGGTATGGGGCATGTCTGCGTAGTACAGGAGTCCTGCCGAGGCTCCCAGAGAGAAGTGGGACTTCAGGTGTTGGAGATCCCCCGAAGGCTCTCTCCTTAACCTGCAAGAAACTGCCCACTTACCTGTCCAGAAGCCGTTGACATCGAGGATTCGGACTGGGTCTTTGGCCACGATGCAAAACCTCTGGAGGTAGGTGGCGATGTCTTTTCCTGGGGTATGGGGGTTTCTCATGGACACCGTTACCCGCCTTTCATCCCGTTGAATGGGAGTGTTCGCAACGAAGTTGCGGAAAGGGGATTCCGGGCCACAATTCTTCACCGCCTCCCAGTATCTTCTACAGACCTGTAAAGACACAAAAGTTATATAGAATATACCTTTCATGAAGGTCTGCACGGACAGTGTCTCCGCCTTGCTGAACCCCTGTTCGAGGATCATTTTCTTGCCAAAGATTTCCGGGGTCATGTCGGGGACTCTTCCGTCCACCTCTTTCAGCTGCAGCACCACTGTCTGCCTCATCCAGGGTTCCAGGGTAGGAAGCCCGTCTGCGGACCTGGCTGGCCTTGCTGAGCCCGGCTGGGTGGCGTTGGCCGGGGTGGGGGTGGAGGTTGAGGCGACTTCTCCCGGAGTCTTGGCAGAAGTGGCGGGGACATGCTTCTTCTTCCCAGTGCTCTTCCCCATGACGGAGGAGTTCGTCGGTAGTCGCTTCAGGAGAACTTCGGCGGCTTCCTTCTTATTCCTCGGCGTCTTCACTCTTTCGCAGCCTTTAAAAAGGCCCTTGTGCGCCTACTGCCCGAAGGTAGTAGCGCAGAGTGGGGGGGAGGAGGGAAGATCGCAATCTCGTTCCTTGTGGGGGCTAAGCCTCTAACCCAATAGCAGCGAGTAGGTGAAGCTGAAAATTTTATTCTCCAGGGCCTCTGCTACAAAAATATATCATGTTTGGGGGTTCTAAGTCATTTTCTAGCAAAAATACAAATTTATACTAGTAAACAAGAAGGGTCAGAAGAAGGCCTGGTCTTCAAGTGGATTATGGCTGAAGGTGCTATTTGGATGTTGCGCTTACCTATGTTGCCAAGCTGTGAAAAAGTCTCACACATGTGTTATCACTATACTCAGGAGGAGTAGCAGAATGTGTTTTGGGGTGTAGTTGCAAGTACGGCTGTCCCCTGTGTGAGAAATAACTTGTTAATATGACATTTTTGTGAAAAAAAATTACAATAATAATTTAATATTCCAAAGAATTGTGGAAAAAAATTACAACTTCAAAAAACTTGCCATGCCTCTTACTATATACCCTGGGCTGTCTACTTTCAAAAAGGGATAATTTGGGAAGTATTTGTACGGTCTTGACATGTTAGGGCCTCAAGAAATTAGACAAGCCATTAGTACATCAGGTGTGATCAATTTTCAGTGATTGGTACCATAGCTTCTAGACTCAATAACTTTCACACAGACCAAATAATATACTCTGATTTGGGTTATTTTTACCAAAGAAATGTAGCAGTACAAATTTTGGTCAAAATGTATGAAGAGCAATTACTTTTGTATAACTTAAATTGTATAACAGAAACAAAAAAAACATTTTTCTAACAAAATTTTGGTCTTTTTTTATTTGTACCATAAAAAAAAAAAAAAAAAAAAAAACAGTGGTGAATAAATACCACCAAATGAAAGCTCTATTTGTGTGAAAAAAAAAGATAAAAATGTCATTTGGGTATAGTGTTGCATGACCTCGTAATGGTCATTCGAATTGTAAAAGTGCTGAAAGCTGAAAATTGGCCTGGGAAGGAAGATGGTCAAAGTACCCAGTATTATGGTGGTTAAAACAATTTTTTGGTTAAAACTATTTTTTTAAAATTTGCATTGATACATGTCCCTCAGGGCAGTACCCAGGCCCCCATACCCTTTTTTATGGCCAATTACTTGCATATAAGCCCTCAAAATGGGCAGTTTTGCTTTCTTTTTTCTGCTCCCACAGACTTCAAAGGAGTTTGCGGTTTGGGGCAGAACTTTTCCCTTGTTCAGAATTGCTGCTGCGAACCGAACAGGCGCATGTTTGACCTATCTCTGCATACACACAGAACCCTTTAAAGACCCCATAAACATTTTGGGTGACCTTTTGAAGACACTTTGTGAACCAAAGGGAGCAAAAGGGAAATATCATTTTGGCAGCAATTTAAAATAATTTGTCAAAATCACTGATTACGCCCACATTTTTAACAGTCTTTTTTTTTGCACTAGCACATGTTTTCTATAGCAGTACCACCTCCTTCATACTTGTTTGACAACGCTATTCCTGTTAGCCCAGAAAAGGGCATTTTTTTTTTTTTTTTTTTTATAGATTTGGCTCCAATTGGCAGCAATAGGGTTTAATTATGGCATCAAAACTTCTTTGAAGTTCACTGAACCCTGTTCAAACCAAACCAAGGACAGTGTGACTCATACCTAGTCCTATTGCTAACCTGTGACACTACAGGCAGCCACACCTCCCGGCTTGCCCCCAAGTGTAGGGTTGGTCAAGAAAGCTAGTAGCAGAGAGAACTTGAGGTCATGACCACTAAAAATGTAACTAAAGAGGTACCTTTTTATGTCTTTCTTAACCACTTTACCACTGGAGGATTTTGCTGTCTTACGTCCAGGCCACTTTTTGCGATTCGCCACTGTGCAACTTTAACTGACAATTGCGCGGCCGTGCGATGCTGTACCCAAACAAAATTTACGTCCTTTTTTTTCCCACAAACAGAGATTTATTTTGGTGGTATTTGATCACCTGTGCGATTTTTACTTTTTGCGCTATAAACAAAAAAATTGCGTACATTTTGAAAAAATAACAATATTTTTCACATTTTTTTATATGACATTCTCCCCAAAAAAATGTAAAAATCTAATTTTTTTTAAAATTTTTGGCCAATTTGTTTTCTGCTACCTATGTTTGATAAAAAAATAGGCGTATTTTGATTGGTTTGCGCAAAAGTTATTGCGTTTACTAACTAAGGGAAAGATTTCTGTCATTTTTGGTGTTTTTTTTTTTTTAACGAGTAATGGCGGCGATCTGAAATTTTTTTTTGGGGGACTGCGACATTGCGGCAGACAGATCGGACCCTTGACTGACATTTTTGACACTTTTGGGGGTACCAGTGACATTACTACAGTAATCAGTGCTATACATATGCACTGTTACTGTAAAAATGACACTGGCAGGGAAGGGGTTAATTTTATTGGAGAGGGAGGGGGTTAATGTATGCCTGGTGCTTACTAACGTGTGTTGGGGGAGGTGACTGAGTGACACAGGGACAGATCGCAGGTTCAGCTATGCTGAACCCTGCAATCTGACCCTATCTGTCACTTAGGAGATCCGCCCGCTTTGTTTACACAAGCGGGCGGATCTCCAGACTCGATTCCCTGACGATCGGGGAAGAGCGGCGGTGATCACCGCCACTCCTCCCCTGGCCCCGACTCCCGCTGTGACTGAATACAGCGGGAGCGAGCCTCCGGCGGCGCGCGCACGCCACCCACAAGGGGAGGGGTCCAGCGACGTAGGTCTACGTCGCTGGGCGGGAACGAGCCACTTTGCCGCAGTACAGTCAATGTGACTGGTCGGCAAGTGGTTAATCATACCTAAGATTTCATGAAATAGATGTGCTTGCTATAGACCCAAAATGACTGTAAATAACAGGGTTCACGCATGCTTTTACTGCAATATTGCACTGGGTTTGTTTTTATGTTTATGCTTTTAAATTAAAAACTAAATCCACAGAGCTTGTTTTCATGCCTACCAAACTGTTATTCTAATCCATTAAATATAGAATATTGTTTGGGCACACGCTATAATTTGAATAGATATCATTTCATAGCATCTTTTACTGACTATATTTGATGGTAATTGATGTTATATTTAAGGCTTCCCCTGGGTCATTCAGCACTATTAGCCAATTTGGCAGTTTATCAGAAGCAGAAATTAGCATCATTTCCATGTATATAAAATCATGTTTGTGTTTACTTGGTTTCATTCCTGTAATGTATAACAGCATATAGCTGTAGGGAAACTATAATGGTTTTTAGGCCAGTTTTATTTTGTTATTTTTTTTAAATGTTTACAATTTAAACGGATGTTTAACTGTATACTGTACTAGCTTTACAAAATATACAGTATACACAGTCCTTGTTTAAAAAAAAATACAGCAAAAAATCTTACAAGAATACCTGCTCTGTGGATAAAATATCAAACAAACTTATCCTAAAAGTATGTAAATATAATGACCATAAGCCAAGTGACATATACTAGAGGTTGTTTCTGTTATGTTGTATAACACATACAAAGCTTCAATAGTTACAGAAATGTTATATAGCCTGCGCCAAGGATAAAATTTCAAAACGGGCAGCTGCTGCTATTTATATGGGTATACTGAATATCTTGACATTCAAACTAAAATGCTGTGCTTGCCCTGTGTGCAAAAATTCAAATGCGATGTCCGTTAAATATTATATTAAATATTTGATGTGTATCAAAAAGCTATGCATATGATCAACAACAATCAAAACTGCTCTGTGCCAATGAATATAAAGTGCCAAAAAAATGATGTGCCAAATCTAATAAAGTGCAAAATGTTTTGTACAAAATCATGCATAATGTAAACTACAAAAAGTTCAAATTCTCATAAATTGCCATACAAAACACACGCATGTCTTGAAGATAAATGGAAGTTTACTATATGCATGTTAGCCTTAAAAACTGCATGTACAGTATCTCACAAAAGTGAGTACACCCCTCACAATTTTGTAAATATTTTGATATATCTTTCATGCGACAACTGAAGAAATGACACTTTGCTACAATGAAAAGTGGTGAGTGTACAGCTTGTATAACAGTGCAAATTTTCTGCCCCCTCAAAATAACTCAAACACACATAACTCTAAACCGCTGGCAACAAAAGTGAGTACACCCCTAAGTTAAAATGTCTCAATTGAGTAAGTGTCAATATTTTGTGTGGCCACCATTATTTTCCAGCACTGCCTTAATCCTCTTGGGCATGGAGTTCACCAGTTCAGTGAAAATGTCCAAAAAGGCCCAAATAGCCATTTTTCCTCCCCGGTGTCATGTGACTTGTTAGCGTTACAAGGTCTCAGGTGTGAATAGGGAGCAGGTGTGTTAAATTTGGTGTTATCGCTCTCAATCTCATATAGTGGTCACTGTAAGTTCAACATGGCACCTCATGGCAAAAAACTCTCTGAGGATCTGAAAAAAGAATTGTTGCTCTACATAAAGATAGCCTAGGTTATAAGAAGATTACCAAGACCACAAAACTGAACTGCAGCACGTTGGCCAAATTATACAGTGGTTTAACAGGACAGGTTCCACTCAGAACAGGCCTCGCCATGGTCAACCAAAGGAGTTAAGTGCACATGCTCAGCATCATATCCAGAGGTTGTCTTTGGGAAATAGACATATGAGTGCTGTCAGCATTGCTGCAGAAGCTGAAGGGGTGGGAGGGGGGGGGGGTCAGTCTGTCAGTGCTCAGAGACCATATGCCCCACACTGCACCAAATTGGTCTGCATGGCTGTCATCCCAGAAGGAAACCTCTTCTAAAGATGATGCACAGGAAAGCCCGCCAACAGTTTGCTGAAGACAAGCATACTAAGGACCTGAATTACTGGAACCATGTCCTGTGGTCTGATGAGACCAAGATAAACTTGGTTCAGATGGTGTCAAGTGTTTGTGGCAGCAACCAGGTGAGGAGTACAAAGGCAAGTGTGTCTTGCCTACAGTTAAGCATGGTGGTTAGAGTGTCATGATCTGAGGCTGCATGAGTGTTGCCAGCACTGGGGAAATAAAGTTCATTGAGTGAACCATGAATGCCAACATGTACTGTTACACACTGAAGCAGAGCATGATCCCTTTCCTTCAGAGACTGGGCCGCAGGGCAGTATTCCAACATGATAATGACCCCAAACACACCTCCAAGATGACCACTGCCTTGCTAAAGAAGCTGAGGGTAAAGGTGATGGACTGGCCAAGCATGTCTCCAGACCTAAACCCTATTGAGCATCTGTGGGGCATCCTCCAACAGAAGGTGGAGGAGCGCAAGATCTCTAACATCCACCAGCTCCACAATGTTGATATGGAGGAGTGGAAGAGGACTCTAGTGGCAACCTGAGAAGCTCTGGTGAACTCCATGCCCAAGAGGATTAAGGCAGTGCTGGAAAATAATGGTGGCCACACAAAATATTGACACTTTGGGCTCAATTGAGACATTTTAACTTAGGGTGTACTCACTTTTGTTGCCAGCATTTAGACATTAATGGCTGTGTGTTGAATTATATTGAGGGGACAGCTAATTTACACAGTTATACACAGTCAAGCTGTACACCTACTACATTGTAGCAAAGTGTAGTTTCTTTTGTGTTGTCACATGAAAAGATATAATAAAATATTTACAAAAAATGTAAGGGGTGTACTCTATTTTGTGAGATACTGTATGCCTATATTAAAAATATCAGCTTGAGTTATTAAAAGTTCCTGAAAGTGGGAAAATGTGTCTAAACTGACTGCTGTATAGAAGCATATCATATTAAAAAAAATGCAATATTATAGATTTACCTAACAAAAAATGATATACTTTTAAATTAATTATGTTCTAAAAGTATTTGTAATAATGTTAATGATTCTTTTGGCTGTTGGGGCCCAAAGTTACCCAAGCTTTGAACCTAAAGCTGGTCATAGGTAAATCAAAATTTCTTCTTCTGTCAAACAGGAATATTAGAAGACTTTTTTGTTGATCAGCAGCTGCAACCGCTGATCAGTGTATTGTGACAGCGGAGCAGTCCTGCTGTCGGATTACAATGGCTCAGAAGGGAGGATTTATCCATCCACCTTGCTTGCCTGAATTGGGGAATCAGTTTCTTTTTTTTTTTTTTAGCACGCTGGCTGAATTTATTTTTTATTTTTTCCATCCTATGGGCAGCTTTACTTTTCATATTATTATTATTATCATTATTTTATACAGGATTTATATAGCGCCAACATATAAATAGATATCATCAAACACATGGTTCTGGCACCCATCAGGTTTTCTCTGATACCTGGAGCAGACAAATATCAACACAATATATACATAATCCTGCATCCTCACAGCATATAGGGCCAAGCTTTGTCTCTTCTGTTAGCTAGCTTTAAGCATCATTTCAAGTAGACCTAGCATTACATTTTTTTATGTTAAGTGCATGAAATCACAGTAAAGTGTAACACCTACATGTATTTATTACCTCTTACAGGGATCACAATACTCCCTCTGACAATGCCATTATCTTCTTCCCTCTTCAGAAGAACAATACCGTCTTTGTTCAAGCATCATCCATGGCCAACATGTATGTACTGAGCTGGGATGCTGGTTCTAAGATGACATGGTCATCTTAATTCTGCTTTATGTGCAGTTTCCTAATGTCTGACACAGATAAACCCCTGATGCTGCTGTGCACAATGTGATTTGCTTGAAAGATACAATATTACATTTGAATCACTGGGGGTAGAGGAGATTGAGGAAAGACTTATTTCTGCCTGCAGAATCTTAGCCTAGGTAAAGTCAATGGGCAGAAGCTCAAACACTACTTTTTTCTTACAAAAGCTGCCGCTTTCTAATTGTTATATTGTTGCTGTATAAAGTGACATAATTAGGGGATTGGAGGGCCTTAATTATGAGGAGCTTTTGCAAGTGCTTAATTTATTCTCCCTGGAAAAGAGATGCCTGAGAGAGGACATGATAGCGATTTACAAATACCTCAATGGTGATCTAAGCAATGCATAGGAAAAAAATGATTTAGTCTCAAGGAGTGTAAGGACATGTGGCCACACAATGAGAGTAGAGGAGAGGCGGTTTAAGCTTAAGCTACATAAGGCGTTTTTCACTGTAATAGTGATAGTATTCCAGGGAATATCCGATTGCCTCTCGGGGGATCAGGAAGGAATTTTTTCCCCTGCTGTAGCAAATTGGATCATGCTTTGCTGGGTTTTTTCGCCTTCCTCTGGATCAACTGCGGGTATAGGATTGTTTATATGGGATTGTATGGTTGGGTTTTCAATACTGTTTTTTTTTTTCTTTTTGTTGGTTGAACCGGATGGACTTGTGTCTTTTTTAAACCTGACTATGTAACTATGTAAGATTGTGGAACTCTCTTCCACAATTGGTGGTAACTGCTGGGAGTATAGTTACTTTTAAAAGACTCTTGGACGTGCATCTCAAAGATCAGAACATTTCAGGGTTATTGGAAATTAATATAACACACACCCTACACAGGTTGAACTGAGTGGACTGTTGTAACCAAGTAACATGTCAGGAACTGAACCATGCAGATTAGTAATCATGTGAAAAAGTAATTTTTATTATTTTCTTTTGGGATGTATATAGAGAATAATAGAAAGCCTACAGGCAAGCTAGAAAGTTGTAGGTGATGGATACAAATTACAAATACCATCATTTTAAGGTTATCCCATCATTTTAAATGTATTTATTATGTGCCAAAAATGATTCTTCACTTTAAAAAGTGTAAACAAATATACTTTAGTAAGTGATATCTGATATCAAAGGAAACAATAACCATAAATGAAAATACACATGCAAGTAAATGCAATGTAAACTAAGTTAAAGCACAAAACATTTGCTGGCAACTTGCATTTATTTATTTATTTTTTTGTTTTCCAACTTTTTTTTAGAACATTTCAATAGGTGGTACAAAGATACTAGCTTCTTGAAATATCAAAAAAATCATATCGTAACAGAAAATGGCAAAAAATACAATACATGGCTAAATAGCCCAATCCAGAAAAGTTTGATATTATCAAGGCACAGATGTAAATACTGACACTGATAATGCCATTATTTTAGAAAGGGAAAAAGAGAAGTCATCAACATTAATAGATCAATATATATGCGTTTCTAAACCTTTGGAATAACTCACTCAAAGATAGTGCAGTGATCATACCAAGGTGACTAAGCATTTGTATCACAATATTCATTTTTACTTTATTTTCCTTTACATTTTTGGCAATGATATTCATCACATTCATACACAGATTTTACTGCAAAGTCCTGTTTATATACTTCACCCTTAAGAAGCCTGGAGTGCCTGTAAATTTGCGGAGGAAGACAGTGAGTCTTGAGAGCATTAAATCAGGAAATATTCAAGATCAGTCTCATCCCTCAAACTGCATTAAAAGCGCCTTTAAAAGGCACTTACATTTTAATGGCTAATTTCCAGTGACATTTTGTGAGTTGAAAGGCATTTTAACAATTGCTCTTATGTGATACAGGTTGGGTACACGTAAATTCAGTGTACATATTAACACCATACATACTTGTTTTAAAGAGTCTCTGGAAAATGTGGGCCGGTTCATAAACAGATGGTTTATGCTGTTATTTGGCCACTGTAATTCAACAACTAGGATGCAATAATACCCAATGAAAACATGTTTTAGCTGAACATATACATATTGGTAAAATGTGTCATCAAAATGAATTGATCACAGGGGGTGAAGGGTTTGTTGTAGACAAGGTATGAGCCATTCATGGACTGTGAGTGACGCAGAATGACAACCAAATATGGGTGCACTGTATGTAGAAGAGGATAGAGGTGCCAAAATGGCAACTAGTTTTTGATCAAGGGGGCATAGGGGGGGCAGTGTGGAAGAAGTTTAAAGGGTAACTCCACTTTCGGGGGGGAAAAAAATAGCAAACAAAGAAAAACCAATATAGCGTATACAATTAAGACACAAATCATATTGTAATTAAATGTTTTTAAACAATTACCTTTCCTTTTCAATCTGCAGCTATTATAATTTTCTGAAAATGCAATGCAATATGGCTACCTGGAGCGGTTCTATACACAGAATGTATACTGACCACACCCCAGAAACATTATTTCCTGCTTGTGTGATTGGCTCACCAAATTTTTCCAGAAGTCTGCCTAAGATACAAGTCAGATTTCTGGCATCTCCTGCAACAAAAATGTCATTTTTGGTGAGATACTCCCAATATGAACACATCTAAAGGGATGCAGGCCCAGAAGCTGCCCTCATTAGAGCCCTGCAGCTGCCACAGCTGATAGATAATTATAAAATCACTCAGCACAGAGGCACAGAGAAACAAACAATGATTTCTTCAGCATAATAAAAGGTAGGAATCTGCAACAAAGTTAGTTAAAATCCTTATAATGTATATAGATCAGCCAGAGGGGAATGTTTTTTTCTCAACAAAGTGGAGTTACTCTTTAAGGCATACTGAGATAAGAAAGGAGGAGGGACAACTGACCATAGAACACTTGGGGAGGCTCAGAGGGTAGAATTGTAGCTTACCAGGGAGGAATTACAGGAGAGAAAGAGAGAAAGAAAGAGAAAGAAAGAGAAAAAAAAAGAGAAAGAGAGAGACCCTGAGTGAACTTCCTCAGTATCAGTAAAGCTGGCCTTAGACAGAGTGATTTTCTGTCCTGCGACCACGGGCAGAGAAGGAAGAACATACAGTCATTATTGCTGGCGACTATAGCCACTGGCAATAATCCCATGTAAAATCCAACAGGCTGGTTGTACTCAAGTTGATCAGTCGTTCAACTTGGGTAAAATCAGCTTGCCCATACATGGTTTCGAATTTTGTCTGGTCCCTGCTGAGGCAGTGCAAGTGCTAATCAAGTACAAAGGAGAGTCAGAATGAGAGGAAAGGCAAAAACAAAATGACTGTGGACAAAAGAAAAAGAGGAGGCACTGCATTGGGTAATCAGATATCAGGAAATGTAAAAGTGAATAATGGAAAAAGATAGATGACCATAAAGGGGGAAAGGGTGTAGTGCATCAACTGATCAAGTACTAGGGAGAGAAAATAGATGACCATGGATACAATTAGGTGAACATGCACATACTCTACCCAAAACCTATAAAAATGCCAATACTATTTCAATATGATTCTAAAAAATGTATCTTAAACGTGTAAGTGCATAAGTTAATACAGCAAATAATCAATTGAACTCATAAACCATCTTATAGAAACATGCTGTCAGGAAAAGGTACATGAATCTCACACATGTTGGGGGCCACACTCAGGCTGGTGTGTCCATACAATCGGCACTTCATCTTCAGTGTATGGTGAGCCCCTTGCTAGCTAGGTCATTGTGGGCTGTGCAGGCAAAATCGTCACAGCAATGAATGATTCATCCATAGCCCCATTCAGTCACCAGTCTAGTCAATAGATGAATGGGGCCAGGGTTGAATCATCAGATGTTATGACGCTGGTGACTAGAGTTGGGCCGAACGCTCCCCTGTTTCATTCGCACCAGAACTCTCAAACATGTAAAAAATTTGGACCTGAGCCATGAACTCTATTAATGTCTATGAGACCCAAACTTGAGAAAGTCCCCATTTTGAAGGCTCATATGCAAGTTATTGGTCAAAAAAAAAATGGTTTGGGGGCCTGGGTATTGCCCTAGGGACAGATATAAATGCAAATATATATATATATCTTTTTAAAAGGATTGTTATTTAAAGGAGCAGTGATTTAATGGTGCCTAAAGTGAAACAATAAAAATGAAAAACTCAACCTCCCTAAGGGTGTCTTTAGACTGCCTGTAAAGTGGCACATCTATACCATCTATTCCATGTTGATGGGGACAAGGGTCTCTTCCTGACAACCCTGGGCTGTGGTTGTGGGGGTCTGTGGGCAGGGGCTTATCGGGGCTTTAACAAGGGGTCCCCAAGATCTCGGCCACTCCTTATGTGAATGAGTATGGGGTACATTGTACCCCTACCCATTTACGAAACAAAGTGTCAAAAATAAATAGAAACACACAAAATTTTTGACAATTTCTTTATTTAAAAAAAAAAGGACATATATAGGAACTGTCAAATGGCGAAACAAGTAGTCAGTGGTTAGACTTCTTCATTGACAAAGCGTTTTTCTTTTTTCGGGTCCGGTGGTGGCAACGGGGGTCATGATTGGCATCTACATGTTCTAGAAGTGGCAGAAATAAGAGCTACCTAAATCTGGTGCATTCGTTGAAAAGCTTTGCAAAAATGTCAGAAGGCTTTCCTGAGTTAGGAGCAGGCGGTTTTAAATGGGCTATACTGCCAAAAATTGCCATCCTGACTTTGTTAAATTCCAAGACACAGAGAAAGAGATGTACACCGCTCAGGCAGTTTGGAACTTCACAGCCAGCTACCAACTACCACTAGTGAACAAGCATGCTGTGAGTCGTGTAAAACATGTCTACCATCCATTTTGCTGTACCTTGCATTCTTGTTCAATAAAGCCTTTCATCGTGAGCTATTGCCTGGTGTGCAGCCATTTGTTTGTTTGTTTGTTCTTGTTTATTGAATTCCACCCATGTCTAATATTAATGTAAGTGTAATTAAGTGTAAAAATATTACAAAAATTGTTATTTGTTATTCACCAATGATCTGTGATCTACCTTAGCAATGTCATAAAAAAACAACATTCTTGTCACGTACCTGGTAGATATGCAGAGGAAAGCCTCTTACACGTCTGACTCAGGGCCTCTGATAGAGTAGACAGGTAGTACAGAAGTAAAGAGTGGCATGGGTGCCCAATGGTCTTCATAGCTGCCAGGCTGGGCAGGATCTCCTGGTAGGCTGGGATGCCAGATGACAGTGGATGATCTGTGAACCGGAACAGGCTGGTACGTTAATGCCGTAAGTAGAAGAGCAGGCTCCAGTGGGCAGATGCTTGCAGCTAGGTAGTTCCATAAGGACTGGAATACAGACAGGGTCAGACAGGTCAGGTCATACACAGAGCAGATCATGTACAGATGTGAAGGCAGGAGTGGAGTCAAAGTACAACCCAGGGTTGATGCAGGTGGAGAGCAGGAGTAGTCAGAACAAGCTTGGTCAACAACTGGCACGGATGCAGAGTATCAGGAAACAGGACAATAAAGGGAATCCTGGAGACAAGATAGCACTGATCCTGGGTACTGACCCAGTTTAACCACTTCAGCTCCAGAAAATTTTACACCAGTAACATCACTGGGTGGTCCCGCCCCCTTGGGACATCAGAGACTGATGCATGCTGGGTCAGTGAGATCATGAGGGGCAGGGCCGCCAGGTGACATCATCTGTGTGGCCCTGCCCATTCCCTATATAAGAGATGTCAAAAACGCACAGCTGGCAGACCGCAGGAAGCGCTGAACAAAAGCAGAGTTTTTTTTTTCTTTTTTTAGGTCAGTGGGTGCGACGGGTGCCGTGGGCAGTATGATTGACGATGGATTTACATTGGGGACACCTTTTTTTCTTTTTATAAAGGACTTGACAAAAACTGTCTTGTGTGTTTATTTTTTTTTTTACACTTTTTTGCTGAATGGGTAGGGGGTACGATGTACCTGATACCCATTCACATGGGGGGGCGGGATCTTGGGGTCCCCTTGCTAAAAGGGGCTTCCAGATTCCGATAAGCCCCCCGCCCACAGACCCCGACAACCACAGCACAGGTTTGTTGGGAAGAGACCCTTGTCCCTATCAACATGGGGACAAGGTGCTCTGGGGTGGGTTTGCAGAGCCCTCTGCTCCAAAGCACCCACCCCCCCATGTTGAGGGTATGTGGCCTGGTATGGTTCAGGAGGGGGGGCCCGCTCGCTCATCCTCTCCCTTTTCCTGACCTGCCAGGCTGCGTGCTAGGATAAGGGTCTGGTATATATTTTGGGGTAACCCCACGCCATTTTTTTTAAGATTTGGTGTGGGGTTCCCCTTAAAACCCATATCAGACTTGAAAGGCCTGGTATGGACTAGGAAAGGACCCTACAGCAATTTTTTCTTTAATTTTTTTAATAGCCAGGAGCCGGCAATTGTAGCTGTGAGTCATTTTAAATGGGATTTGGCTCGTTTTTTTTCTTTCTAAATGTTTTTGCTGTAGCAAGATCTATATATCAAACAGATGCGCCACATTTCAGGCACAAAAGGGAATCCCCCAGGCACTATATTTAAAGGATTTTCTTTAACCAGCATATTCTTTTTCAGCTGTCAGCAGGGAAACCTATTGACAGCTGGTAACTCGCTTTTCGGCCCCACTCCTTAACCAGCTTATACTGTGCCCTGACTGGGCAAAGTTTTGCACAATCAGGGCACATCATTACGTCTGGGCGAACACCCTGCAAATTCGGGTGTTCAGTGAACGGTCAAACAGGCAAATGTTTGGCCCAAACTCATGCTCGGGCTGAACCATTTGCCCATCCCTAATAAGCAGTACAAATATTTTGTGTGCACAATTGGTACTTTTAATTCTCCATACTGGTGTAATGACATTAATTTGGCCACTCAACAGGCTTCATCAGAGTCTGGACTTTTTCAAGAGCTTAAAGCAAAGCTTCACCCAAAAAAGGATGCTCTGCTTGTTCACACCCTCCTCCCCTCCACTGCCACATTTGGCACTTTTTGGAGGGAGGGAGGGGGCAGCAGGTACCTGGTTTTGACAGGTACCTGCTCCCACTTCCAAGTAAGATCGCCGATCTATGATATTTATGACCCCTTCTCTTCCCCCCTGCTGCCTTCTGGGACACACACAGGTCCCAGAAGACAGTGGGACTATTCAGAAAGTGCAAAATGACTCGCACCTGCGCAGTAGGGAACAGGCTGTGAAGCCGTAAGGCTTCACTTCCTGCTTCCCTTACTACAGATGCTGATTTCTCTCTTGATTACAGATGCTGGTGACTGCACCTAAAGCCGATTGAAGAATAAGCTTGGGGTGCTGACATTGCAGGATCCCTGGACAGGTAAGTGTCCTTATAATAAAAGTCAGCAGCTACAGAATTTGCAGCTGCTGACTTTTATTTTTTTTTCTGAAGGAGCCTGGAACTCCTCTTTAAATATGTCTTCTATACCATATCATTTACCTTTCGTGTTCAAACAACTAGATACATGGCCAATAATTAAATATTTATTACTATTCTAGCCTCCTGGGTCATCTTTTTTATCTTCAGACACTGGTCAGAATCATTCCCTTCCCATAGTTTAACCTCCCTGCGAATCTGCAACAATGTTAATCATTTGTTGTAATTGTAATACGCCACTAAGTGTTATCTATAAAACAATTAATATCTATGTCAGCTTTAAGACCTTCGAACATGTAGGTGCAGTGCAGCACGGTGCGGTGGAAATAACACACTCAGTTTTAGTGCAAAGAAAGAACTTGTATTGAAAGAATGCAGAAACAGTTAAATAACCCAGTGGGAAGGCAGCCCAATCAGGAACGCTCACAGTTCCAACAGCATGTAGAAAGCTGACAGCGCTTGTAGAGAGGGGAAAAATGTGGCCTAGCTGTCTTGTGCCAAACATGCAGTTGTCCAGAGAAGTTGCAAGCCCTAAGCTTTCCCTTCTTGTTAGGAACCTTTCCCTGCTACTAGTTCTGTCCCTACCAGGTGGGGTACCTGTCTCTACTCCACTAACTCACAAATGAGCACCAAACCTGGGATTCAGGGCCTTAAAGAGACTATGCCTGACCCAAGATCGATGCCAGGTCACATGGGGTGGCAGCATCCAATGGGATAGCTTCTCCAGTGACCTAGAAAACCATAGAGGAATCCTGTTCCCCCTGACTTCTCCAACTACAGTGCCACTGCAGGAAAAAATCTGCCTGCCTACAAACTCCTAAATATTCATTTTAAAAATCTATTTAAAAAATGTAAATATGTTAAAACTTGGCAACACAAAATAAAAGTATCAATTTTACTTTTGAGTTAGATGTGCCGGTAAACTTTCTCCTTTGGTTGCTCTTTCTGGTTTTAGATGCTCCACGTCACCCATATTTTTTAAAATCTTTTTCAATCAAATAAAGTTTTTTTTTATTAGGGTTTTTTTGTCCTGGGAACTATTCATTTTTTTTCATTTTAGGTGCCCTTTTATGAAAAATCTAAGGTCTATAGGGTTAAAAGTCCCAAAACGTTGTTGTATTCATTTATAAAGAACTTTCTTAAAATTCTTGTGCTGTGAAATACAATTAATAATAAAAGCAAATTCTATATTATTATATTTTCCTTTTTTTAGTGTCCATCAAACATAACTATATTTACCTCTCTCTGCTACTTCTTTTAATTTCCTTCTTACTACCTCTTATTTATGTGAATTGTGTCTGAATCTCTTAAACATATTTCCCTGTTTAACAAAAAAAAAAAAATCAAAGGCATAAGTCTAAAAAAATTCCCTCTTTAGACATTTAACTATTTTTTGTGATAACAGCTAGAGGAGGACATATTGCATATGTATTGTGGTCAATTACTAGGGGGATAATACTCTCCTTATTAATGTGATTTAATCATATTTAACGTAGTTGATCATTTCCAAAAATACCATCAGAAACTCTCTTTCTCTTGTAAATGTTTTTAACCACTTCCAAAAACATTTATATAAAATAGTTCAGGGAGAGTATCACAAGATACAGACTCCTTCTCTCACTGCTCCTTTTACTGATTGTCTAGCAAATAGAATATTATTTCTTGTCTTTTATGCCAATTTCTCTGCTTCTATTACAGCGTCATGTTTAATAATGATTATAGAGATGTCACATCATTAGTGACTAGTATATATTTAGAATCATTTTCTGTATTTTGTAAAATTTGCAGTAAATTCCTTACTGTAAATCTTTTTAAAATGATTGAGTTTCTCAAATTATAGGTTGTAAAATAAAATGTTTTGTATATATTCTCTAATTTGTGATTTGATGACATAATTTCCCCTTATGGCCCTTCTGGGAAGTTGTGTTCTATCTTTATGAAGTTTAGGTAGACAGTATATCATTACTATTTTGGCGCAGCCAGGATTAGATATTCAGCTTCATTAGCATTTAAAATGTTTCTTTTAACATCGGTATCTAGAAGTTCCTTTAATTCTTTCCTAAAATCTTTTGTGGGATATTTTTCATTTTTTTTAGGTCTCTCCGTCATTCAGTAATAGATTGCGCTGCTTCATAAATGTTTTCTTCTCTAATAGTACAGTTCCCTTACCTTTATCAGCAGGCCTAATTTTTATATTTTCTTTGCTTCCAGTGCTTAGATTATCCTTAGAAGTGTATCACTGCTGCAAAGTTTCTAACTTTCCAAAACGTAAGTCGGTAAAAAAAGGCATATTTTACTGTTTTTTATTAGACTTGGCATAAAACTTAATCAACGCCAAGTTATATTTATTGGCTGATGTTTAGTTAATAATCGTGTACATTTTTTTCTAACTGTTATGTTTATTTTCTTAAGTGTGATGCAACATTTAACTTTCACAGAATGTCTATGCATGGCTACTGTATGAATATTAAGAAGATGTTTAGTGCTAAGCTAATTATTAGAATGCTGGACTGAATTTCACTGTAGACATAAGAGAAACTACAGAATAATTTACAGAACTATTTTCACTCAAATAATATAGGCAAGCAGCTAAAAGAAGCTTGTAGAATGTCATTAAATAGGTAAAATATCCTTTAACAATTACAACAAACTACACCTAGAACAGCCGGAACACTATACCATTATTGTAAAGCCCAATTCTCCTTTGGGCAAAAGCATTTGTAGTAAATTTACATTTGTAGTAAATGTAGTAAATCAGAACTAAAGTTTGTTCTGTTAATGCAAAGGCTTTAAAATTACAGATTAAAAATTGTGCAAAGAGAGCTGGACATACATCTCAGGAGCATATAGGCACAAGATATTCTAACACCTTAAGCCACATCAATAAACAAGCCACACCCTTTGTGCTGCCTTATAATGTTTTTTTTTTTTTCTTCTCAGTCATTGTTACTCAGAAAAAGGTGACTATTCAAATATAGCAATTTGTCTGAAGAAACCTTGTCAGCAATGTAACTATTGCAAATGCATATGCTGTGGCAAACCACATGTTATGAAGTGTGGGGATGAGCTTTAGGCTCGAATGAACCCTGAATTCTACCCAAATCTGATTTGTTTTTAGTTTGTTGAATGGGTGAACTAAATAACCAGAGTTGGGCAGTTTACATGTTCAACCAATCCTCAGGCTGTTGAAATTGGAAATCAATAATTTATGATGGTTTTACTACTGCCACATTCTAGCTGCCCACCTGCTGATTTGTTTAAAGTTGGAAAGAAGGCGACAGGCCTCCTGGGTAATGTAATTGACCAAATATGGTCATGACACCAGCCAGCACTGCTTGCCAGTTTGATGGTATTCAGATGCCAGGGAAAAGAGTTGTTATGTGTGGTGAAAGTCTGGCAGGAGAGGATCATCAGTGCAGGTGATTGTGTGGGGTTCAAAGGGCATAAAAGCTTATTTATTTGTGATTGGTAATGATCTACATCAATGGATGGCATGATTTACCTTGGGTATTTTTTTATTACTCTTTTTTTTACAGAATCTATGTATTTATATACCTTTTTTTTGTGAATGACTAACAAAGGTGTACATCTTACTCAATTCAAACTGTAAACAAGCCAACATCCTGGGTGATGTCATTGCCCAGATATGGGCATTACCACATTTGGGCAATAACATCAACCAGCATCTCCAGTGTGTTGGCAAGTAATTGCTGCTTAAAACTAAATAAAAAGAGATTGCCAATGAAGCTGCAGAGGTGAGGTAGTAGGGCTGTTTAGTACATTGCCAAAGGGCATGCAAACATGGGCTCCAGCAACTGAAATGTATCGATTGGAGCGTCACTTCTCCACAACATGGAATTCGGGTGGGCAGGAGCCAGCCACAATTTCTCAATTTCAGTCCACCCGTTATAAGCATAAAGGGTATACCAGGAGACGAAAGAGCTGGCTCTCCAGGTTGTAATTGGCAACATGCAGAATACAAGGCCTCCTTGGTGCATAGAGGACGAGCTGCAAGAGAAAGAAATCACCCTGAAACAGGAAATCTGGGGCAGTGCTGATGGCACCAGCTTAAACAGGGATATTGGCAATAATTAAAAGATAAAGAAGTTGCATATTCAATAAGCGAATAAATCAACTGCTTACAAAACTGAAGGCTTGAAATCATTTCAAATAAAATTATTACTTTAGTATAGTTGTTGAGTTTACAGGATAGTACTAATAACTTTTATTTGTTACCTGGATCAATTTTTTACAGTTTCAGAGATCATCTGTACCGTAGTTTTACACAGCTATACACAAGCTCAATGCCTGTGGCAAGTTTTACATGGAGATATTAACAAGGGAACAACCTGAATAATTTCCTCCTACACAGTACTGAAGTAATGAGCTAGTTAGCGTGGTCCGTGGTCTCCTTCAATATTATTGTGTTTTATGGATACTGGATGACATGCTATGATGCTGGCATACCTCCTTTTTTTTGTGTCCTTCTTTTGAAGCATCACTTAATAGCCCTGTCAGAAGCAGGTCATGTATAGTTGGTGAATGCATTTATATTTTATGCGGCAAAACATAATAAGAAACATTCATAGCAGCAAAGTGCATGTTCTTACAAATAAGAATCAAGCTACACAGAACTTCCAGTAATTAGAAGGAAAAGCAGTTTGTTTCTTGGGTTCCAGCCATTATATTTCCTTTCACCTAAAAAATCCTCTGTGAAATGGCAGTATGGGAAGAAACAGACTATACAGCAAGCAATTACTTTACCACTAACAGAAAAAAATATATATCTCAGCTTACAGTAACATTATAACACATGCAACCCTGATCAAATTCAAATCAAACTGCTAAAACAATCTTAATAGTTCAGGTTAGCAACTGAACACCTTTCAGCTTTTAATTGCAGCTTGTGTCCCAGTAGGAGAGATTTCTCCTCACTTTCTGTGTCAGTGACACCATGTTTGTTAGTGGGATGCAAGGTGTCACTAATACAAGATGGGAGGGGAAGTCTACATGACATGGAAACCTAATAGAAGTTCTAATTTTACTCTGTGCCATCCAAAATATAAAAAAGTGTTATACACTGAACACAATTATAAACACAACACTTTTGTTTTTGCCCCCATTTTTCATGAGCTGAACTCAAAGATCTAAGACTTTTTCTATGTACACAAAAGGTCTATTTCTCTCAAATATTGTTCACAAATCTGTCTAAATCTGTGTTAGTGAGCACTTCTCCTTTGCCGAGATAATCCATTCACCTCACAGGTGTGGCATATCAAGATGCTGATTAGACAGCATGATTATTGCACAGGTGTGCCTTAGGCTGGCCACAATAAAAGGCCACTCTAAAATGTGAAATTGGCATGCTCATGCTGACTGCAGGAATGTCCACCAGAGCTGTTGCCCGTGAATTGAATGTTGATTTCTCTACCATAAGCCTTCCCCAAGGCATTTCAGAGAATTTGGCAGTACATCCAACCGGCCTCACAACCGTAGACCGCGTGTAACCACACCAGCCCAGTATCGGAAACCCCAAATGAAAGGGCAACCAGCAAATTTAGGGAAAAACTAATAAGTAAATGACTGACGGTTTGGAGTAGGTCGGGAGCCAGACCCCAAGGGAGCGAAGTCCAGAAGAGTAGTCAAGAGCAAGACAAGTTTGATAGCCAGAGCCGGTACAGTCCAATGGGTGATCCAAAGAGAGGTCAAGGTAAGCCAAGGTCAGCAACGAGAATAGACCATACACAGTAGACAAACAGGAAGCAAAACCTATACTAAGGCACCAGTAGGAATTGGAAGAGGGTATTTATGGGTAGTAGGATTAGGTAACTGACAACAGCTGGCCACTGGGTGGAGCAAGTGTCAAATACCAAAAGGTAGCTGATAAGAGAAGCTTGCTCAGAATAGGAATCATCCCGTGGCCCAGGCAGCAGGGACCCGACCCAGAACACAACAGGACACCAGATCGAATCCCCGCCAAGGCGTGACACTAGTGATGTAAATTCAGTCATGATGGTCTGCCACATGTGATGATGTTGACTGCTGTCACATCGACCTGCTGGTTAATGATGTGCACCCTCCTGTCACAAATGATAGATCCCTGACTGACTGCCTAATGTAAAGCTAACTGGCTGGGAATGCCATTGAGCAAATATGGTCATGACCTTATTTGGTTAATGATATCACCCAAGATTTCCAACTGGTTTGTTTAAAAATGCTAGCAGACTGGGAATCTGTCATTCAGTGGTAGCAGTTTTTTTGACAAACATCAGCCTGGATGTCATTAAACCCAGACAATTAAAAAACATTGTTACATGATATATAACAATGTGTTCATACTCACAAAGCCACTAAAGCATTCATTTTGTGTAGAGTGAAATATGCCTAGTTGATCTTGCCTTTAGCTGTTTCTCCCATTTTTTTGTGTGTCAACAATGCAGCCTGAGATTGTGTAGACCAGCTTGTGTCCTCTACGGAGCATGCTCAATTTCAGTTCCCTTCTAAGCTCTTCATTTCATCCTTTTTCTTATAAGTGTAGCCCACATGAGTATATAGTCACACGTGTGGGCATGTACACAGTAGTCAATTGCACTCCCCTCCCTCCCTCCTCCTTCATGTTCTACTATTGCCAAACACAACGGGGACGGGATAGAGTATACTGATTGATTACAGTCATTAAGAAACTCATAAAAAAGCTTAGTTTTATTAAAAATCTGTATTAAATAGTTATAATGTATTTTCTAATATCAACAAAGAAAAAAAAGAGCAGTGGATGCAGATGCTGTTTGGACAAAGTGAAAGTTAGTGCCAGTCATCTTTGATTCCTTCTACACCATATTAATGCACAAAACAATTATAATTCATGTTCAATAAAGATTTATAGGGATCTGTAAAAAGGTTATTGGATATTTATAATGTAATTTCAAGTGCTCTTCTGGAACTGTTTTTCATAGTCATGTGACTTGCTCAGCACCTATCAGGGATGTGCAGACACAGATTCTCACTGTAGAGAGCTTACATCAGCAGGGCAATAGAAGCCCCTCCCAAAGATCTTTCCCTGCAGATGCCAAAGAACAGGCAAAGATAATGTCACCACACAACAGTGCTGCAGAAATAATTATACTCAGAGGATTAAAATAAATAAAGTGGCATGATATATATGATTTATATGAATGGATTATGGCAAATAACACTTATCTGTTTAGTGTCACTTTAAGCAGGGGAAATGGCCAAATATGGCAAATTTGTTCAACTGTTTGCTGAACTGCAAACATAGATACAACCCAAACCTAAAGCTCATCCCCTAATATTGAGAAATAACTATTTCTTAGCATCACTGGTTAACCCCTGCATGCCTACTGTATGCAAATATGCGGTCTCACTTGACTGGGCTTTTTGCTATGGGGCTGTATATTTGCGTATCTTACTTTGTGCAGCATGGCGCACTCCCAGCACAGAGACCAGGGTCTCACAGAGAGCCCTGTGCCCTGTTCTAATGAACAGGACCAAGAATGTCCGATTTTGGGTCACCTGATCGCTGTGATAGCCTCTGATTGGCTATCACAGTGATCAGTCACTGTGAAGCTTGCCCTCATGTTTTCTGTCACTGTGAATGGACGAGACAGATACATTGTATCTTTCTCTGTTCCTACAGGTCAGAGTCAAAGGTCAAGGCTAGGGTCAGTTGTGTTAGGATGGGATTTTTTTCTCATTAGTTTCAGTGTCAGTTAGTTAGTGTCAGTGTGTTTTAGGCAGGATACAGTGCATTCGGAAAATATTCACAGCGCTTCACTTTTTCCACATTTTGCTATGTTACAGCCTTAATCCAAAATTGATTAAATTCATTTTTTTCCTCAAAATTCTACAAACAATACCCCATAATGACAAAGTGAAAGAAGTTTGTTTGAAATCTTTGCAAATTTATTAAAAATAAAAAAGGAAAAAACATGTGTACATAAGTATTCACAGCCTTTGCCATGATACTCAAAATTGAGCTCAGGTGCATCCTGTTTCCACTGATTATTCTTGAGATGTTTCTACAACTTGATTGGAGTCCACCTGTGGCAAACGTAGTTGAAAGGACAGGATTTGGAGAGGCACACACCTGTCTATGTAAGGACCCACAGTTAATAATGCATGTCAGAGCCCAAACCAAGCCATGAAGTCCAAGGAATTGCCTGTATATCTCCGAGACAGGATTGCATAAAGGCACAGATCTGGGGAAGGGTACAGAAAAATGTCTGCAGCATTGAAGGTCCCAATGAGCACAGTGGCCTCCATTATCTGTGAATAGAAGAAGTTTGGAACTACCAGGACTCCTCCTAGAGTGGGAAGGGGAGGTGTCAGGAAGGTGACCAAAAACCTGATGATCACTCTAACAGAGCTCCAGCATTTCTCTGCCGAGAGAGGAGAACCTTCCAGAAGAACAACCATCTCTGCAGCACTCCACCAATCAGGCCTAAATGGTAGAGTGGTCAGACGGAAGCCACTCCTCAGTAAAAGGCCCACAGAGTTTGCCAAAAGGCACCTGATGGACTTCCTGACCATGAGAAACAAAATTCTCTGGTCTGATGAAACAAAGATTGAACTCTTTGGCCTGAATGACAAGTGTCATGTCTAGAGAAAAACAGGCACCACTCATCACCTGGCCAATACCATCCCTACAGTGAAGCATAGTCAATACCATCTCTACAGTGAAGCATAGTGGTGGCAGCATCATGCTGTGGGGATGTTTTTCAGCAGTAGGAACTGGGAGACTAGTCAGGATAGAGGGAAAGATGAATGCAGCAATGTACAGAGACATCCTTGATGAAAATCTGCTCCAGAAAGCTCTGGAGCTCAGACTGGGGCACAGGTTCATCTTCCAACAGGACAAGGACCCTAAGCACACAGCCAAGATAACAAGGGAGTGGCTACGGGACAACTCTATGAATGTTCTTGAGTGGCCCAGCCAGAGCCCAGACTTGAACCCGACTGAACATCTCTGGAGAAATCTGAAAATGGCTGTGCCCCGCCACTCCCCATTCAACCTGATGGAGCTTGAGTGGTCCTGCAAAGAAGAATGGGGGAAATTTGCTAAAAATAGGTGTTTCAAGCTTGTAGCATCATACTCAAAAAGACTTGAGGCTGTAAATGGTGCCGAAGGTGCAAAGTATTGAGCAAAGGCTGTGAATACTTATGTACATGTGATTTTTTTTTATTCGTTTTATTTTTTTATTTTTTGCAAAGATTTCAAGCAAACTTCTTTCACGTTGTCATTATGGGATATTGATTGTAGAATTTTGAGGCAAATAATGAAATTAAACCATTTTGGAATAGGGCTGTAACATAACAAAATAACATTACATAACATAACAAAAAGTTAATGCACTGTAAAAAAGTAAAATGTGCATGATTGTTTCTGGGGTGTACTACAGGTGTAAACAACAAGTAACATACGCATATGTGGTATCGCTGTGATTTTCAGGAGCGAGGGAAACTTTTTTTGGGGTGTTCTTTGGTGGTAGGTTATGGTAGTAGCAAGAAATATTCAGGTAAATGTAAAATAAATGTTTTTTTTTATTTTTTTTTACTATTTAGGACCAGTTTTCTTTAGATAATAAAAAAAAAAACACATGAAAGCCCAACTTGCCCTGAAAAAACAAGGTATTATCCACCAGGATGCATAAGTAGTAGTAATGATATGTATGGTTTTACTAACATATGTCAAAGTTGATCATTTGGGCTTAGGCATTAGGATTTGTTTTACCCTTAAGCACAAAGGGATTAAGTAGATATTTTTTTTTTTTTTTAAGTAGCACCACATGGTAAAATTTGGGACTAATTTCAAAGTAATCTAATATCTTGCTGGGAAATTAATTTCTCCAACATTGTTTATTTTTTAACTTTACCCTTATTTTAAACATCATTCTGAAAATCCCCTGAAGTATGCTTATATGTTTAAAGGGTGCAAAATAAGTTTAATTCACACATAATGGTCCTATATGTGCTTAATTCCAGATAATAGTAATGAGGTCCCCATAGCAACTAAACAACCAATCAAAAATTAGTTATGTTATAATGTATAGAGAGAAATAGCCGCACTCCAACTTGAAGGTGAAAAATATAAAATCTGTTTTATTCGTATCCAAAAGATAAAATCAATTCAAAGTGTATCCATAATATAGTCAGAGACAAGAGATGAACGCATAGTAGTTGACGCGTTGGTTACGACTAAGCGGACGTTTATCCGTGAAATGCGTCAACTACTATGCGTTCATCTCTTGTCTCTGACTATATTATGGATACACTTTGAATTGATTTTATCTTTTGGATACGAATAAAACAGATTTTATATTTTTCACCTTCAAGTTGGAGTGCGGCTATTTCTCTCTATACATTATAGTTTGCCTGGACTGCGGATCCTTGCTGCACCTTATTTTTGATGGTTGGGATTACTTTATCACTGGAGCGGTTCTTTTGCCCTTTCTGCTGATCTGTGACTTAGTTATGTTATAACATGCACTTAATAAGGGATATTTGATGGGTTGTCATGATAACACATCATATTCCCTTTCAACCAATTTTTAATAATTCCCCCATATACATAGGTGTTAGGATATTAATAAATTAGACAAATAACTTTTCTAGCTGGTTTTGCGAAATATATTTATATTTTATCAGTGTCGCATCTGTTGACAGAGCAGATAATATTCCTCTTATTAGCATCAGCGGAATGCAAGGCTGTGAAACAATATTAGATACGTTATCTACCTACAATTTCACAGGTAAGTAAAAGATAGAATTTCAGAGATGACACATTAGTGTAAGAGCACAGAAAAGATGTGCAGAGATGTTTGTATTTGCATACAAAACAAGGGGATTGCAAGAAAGTCAAATTAGACCCATAAATCAGCTGTTTCATGGTTTAGTCATGAGAACCGACGCCTTGCACAATACTTCTTAAACCAGCAAATGCTCTCATAGGAACAGAAAGCTGAAGGATGGATTTGCCAACAGAACGAGGACATCTTCTGACTCAGCAGAATCACTCTCAATGGAATCATCGTTTCTGATCCTTCACTGTGTCCTAATTCCTGATTAGACTGTGCATTGTGTTTTTGTACAAGGATGAAACGACACAGGCATTTCATGCTTTGTGCTATCAAAAACATCAATTTTAAAAGGGTCATAATCCAAATCAAATAATCAAATCAAATAATTGAGCTAAATTACCTTTCAAAAACTAGTGCTTGAACACTTGAAGCCTGGCAATGTTCAATGTACTTAAAACATAGAGGGAACTATAGTGCATAATGAAAGCTCCCTGATGATGGTGGCAGAAGGCATTCCAGGGGCTTTTGCAAGATTTAGAGAGTGGATATCCAACTGTGCTATTTATCTTTGCAAATACTGCATATAATACATAATCTGTATATAGAAGCAATGCTCTTGCAAAGCCTGTAAAGACAAGCAGGAAAATGAATAAAACAACATCACAACATCTATGTCATTGACAATATTGACCACTTCAGCCCTGGAAGGTTTTGCCCCCCTAATGACCAGGCCATTTTTTGCGATTCGACACTGTGTTACTTTAACGGACAATTGTGCGGTCGAGCGACGCTGTACTCAAATACAATTTATGTCCTTTGTTCCCACAAATAGAGCTTTCTTTTGGTGGTATTTGATCACCTGTGCAATTTTTATTTTTTGCGCTATAAACAAAAAAAGAGCGACAATTCTGAAAAAGAAAAAACTAATATTTTTCACATTGTGCTATATAATATTCCCAATAAAAAAAAAAAATTATTTTTTTTTTCATAAGTTTAGGCTAATTTGTATTCTGCTACATATTTATGGTAAAAAAATCCCAATAGGCTTATTCTGATTGATTTGCACAAAAGTTATCATGTATACAAACTAGGGGAAAGATTTATGACATTTTATTTATTTATTTTTTACTAGTAATGGCGGTGATCAGAAATGACTGCGACATTGCGGTAGACAAATTGGACCCCTAACTTACATTTTTTTTATATTTTTGGGGAGACCAGTGTAATTACTACAGTAACCAGTGCTAAAAATATGCACTGTTACTGTAATAATGACATTGGCAGAAAAGGGGTTAACTCGGGGCGATCAAAAGGTTAAGTGTATGCCTAGGGGGTGTTTTCTAACTGTGTAGGGGAATGGGCTTGTGGAATCAACACAGAGACCCGTGATCCTAAAAAGGAGGATCACAGGCGCTCTGTGCTGATTCCTGAGAGAACAATGGTCTGTTGTGTTTACAACAGCAGACCATCATTCTTTCTCCACGGGGATCGCGGGTGCCCGGCAGCATATGCGGCTGCCGGCCCTGTGAGTCAGCTTCCCCACTGGCTAATGGGGGCACAAGCACACCCCCAGGAGCGCTCCCACGAACCGCCATACAGGTACAGTGGTTCGCTCGGCCGAGCTAGCCTGCCGCAGTATATCTGCGGCAGGCGGTCGGCAAGTAGTTAAAAGTGCACCTAGCATTGGTTATATACTGTATCTTTATGTTATATACATAAGTTTGACACTTAGGCCCCATGCAAACTGAGCCATTAGCTCCAGTGCATGACTCCAGCATTTAGCTGTGGGCAAAGGGCACGTGCATCCAGTTCAGTCCTGTTTCTAGCAGCCTGTCAAATTCTATGAGAGTCTGACAGCTGCTGCAGTTGGACAGGACTGGATGGTGCATTTAGAAGTATAAATCTTTAGCGCAATAAGTGCCCATGGATGAATGCCGAAAGTCTGGAATACCAGCATTTGTCCCTGGGTGCATACCGCTCTAAATGATTGTGCAGCTAAGTGTACCATCCAGTCCAGTGGCAGCAGCTTTCAGAATCACATAGTGTTACAGGTTGGCAGTATATTAGCTGAGTAGGACACCTGTGTCCTTGCAGCTAAATGACAGAGTGCCATGCACCGGGGCTAAACGCCCAGTGTGCAGGAACCTTATGGGTATACATTACCTTTCTTAGAGAGCACATTATTTTCCAACACAATGCCTTTAATTTCTTCTCTCCCCTGTAGAACAGAACTATCTTGTTGCAGGCAATATTCACAGTTAGTATCTTCTTTTTAGACAGAGACAAAACTGATATGTGAATCCAGGTGCCTGGGAAATTATTGGCTGTGTTCAAATGTCTAAGGCCCTTTCACATGGGCGCACTGCCCGACGGAGTCCGTTCTGCTCAGCAGAGGATCGATTCGCCGATCCCCACTGAACAGGTGGATGACAGCTCTGTCTCCGCTCTGTGAGATGGAGCTGGCAGATCCCCGCTGTCCTCTATGGGTTACATAGTTACATAGTTAGTGAGGTTAAAAAAAGACATCAGTCCATCCAGTTCAACCTATGATGTGTGTGTGTGTGTGTTTGCTTTTAACCGTACATTGTGTACCCCTGTATGTTGTGGTCTCCAAGGTGCCCATCTAATAGTTTTTTGAAACTATCAATGCTCCCAGATGATACGACTGCTTGTGGAAGAGAATTCCACATCCTTACCGCTCTTACAGTGAAGAACCCCTTACGCATTTTAAGGTTAAACCGCCTTTCCTCTAGTTTTAGTGAATGGCCACGTGTCTTATTGTATCTCCTCTCTCTGAATAGTTTGTTCCTTATGCTAGGGTCGCCAGTACAGTATTTGTACATTGATATTATATTCCCCCTCAATCGTCTCTTCTCCAGAGAGAATAAGTTCAGTGCTTGTAGTCTTTCCTCATAGCTGATGTCCTCCATTCCCCTAATTATTTTTGTTGCCCTTCTCTGGACTCTTTCCAATTCCAGCACATCCTTCCTGAGGACCGGTGCCCAGAACTGGACAGCATACTCCAGATGTGGCCGGACCAGAGTCTTGTAGAGCGGGAGAATAATCTCTTTATTTCTGGAGTGAATCCCCTTTTTTATACATCCCAGTATTCTGTTGGCTTTGCTTGCAGCGGCTTGGCATTGCATGCCACTGCCAAGCCTGTTGTCTACCAGTACCCCCAGGTCCCTTTCCATCCTAGACTCACCCAGAGGTTCCCCCCTAGTGAGTAGCTTGCTTTCTGGTTTCTGGCCCCCAAGTGCATTACTTTACATTTTTCAACATTAAACCTCATCTGCCATGTAGTTGCCAACCCCGTTATTTTGTTCAGGTCCGCTTGTAAGGTTTCCACATCCTGCATAGAAGATATTGGCATGCTTAGTTTAGTATCATCCGAAAATACTGAGATTGTACTAGATATCCCCTCCTCTAGATCATTTATGAATAAATTAAACAGGATTGGTCCCAGGACAGAACCCTGGGGGACCCCACTTTCCACACCCGCCCAATCCGAGTACTCCCCATTAATCACCACCCTCTGGACTCTCCCCTGGAGCCAGTTCTCTATCCAGGTACTCACCCTATGGTCCATACCTACCTTCCTTAGTTTGTACAGTAAGCGTTTGTGGGGAACGGTGTCAAAGGCCTTTGCAAAGTCCAGATACACCACATCCACCGGCTTACCTTTATCTAGGTGGCAGCTCACTTCATCGTAGAAGGTTAATAGATTGGTTTGGCAAGAACGATTTTTCATGAATCCATGCTGATTACTACTAATAATACCATTTTCATTACTAAACTCTTGTATGTGGTCCCTTAACATCCCCTCCAAAATCTTGCAGACTACAGATGTTAGGCTGACCGCCCTATAGTTACCCGGGATACATCTCGGCCCCTCTTTAAATATTGGTACCACGTTGGCTTTTTTCCAATCAGCTGGCACCATACCCGTCTGTAAACTATCCTTAAAGATCAAGAATAATGGTCTGGCAATCACCTGGCTGAGCTCTTTCAGAACCCTCGGGTGCAAGCCATCCGGTCCCGGTGATTTATTTATGTTAAGTTTCTCTAGTTTAGTTTTAAGTCTATCTTCTGTTAGCCATGGCGGTATTTCCTGAGGTGTGTTGTTTAGTTCGGCCTTACAAGCTAGGTTTGTGTAGCCCCCCGATTCTTTTGTGAAGACTGAAGAGAAGAAATTATTTAACACTTCCGCCTTTTCTCTGTCCTCAGTGGCCATATTTCCTTTGTCATCTTTTATGGGGCCAATGTGTTCTGGCCTCGCTTTCTTACTGTTTATATACTTAAAAAACGTCTTGGGGTTCTTTTTACTCTCCTCCGCTATATGTCTCTCGTGTTCTATTTTAGCCGCCCTGATTTCATCTTTACATTTCTTATTACACTCTTTGTAATGCTTAAATGCTGCCAATGACCCCTCAGTCTTGTATTTTTTGAAGGCCTTTTCTTTAGCACTAATATACATTTTTATGGGTAGATTAGATGAGAACGGATCACCTGTCCATTCTCATCTGATCCCATCCAATCCGATCCTCCAGACGGATGGAAAATAGGGTTTCCATCCATCCGGATTTCACAGACAGGATTGGAATCCGAGAGCAGCGGGTGTCAGCAAAGATGTCTCTGCTGACACCCGCTGCCCCATAGGGATACATGAAGCATCCGAAAAACTGACAGGCGGATCGGATCACCCGTGTGAAAGGGTCCTTGTACAGATCAGCCCCCTGATGCAGATTTTACCTTGTGATTAGCTGTATCTTAAAAATATTTCAGTCTAAAATGATCACTGTAAAGTCAGCAATACATAAATTGAAATTTGGCCAGTTCAGCAGGGACCACCCTAAATTCAATTCATGTATGGGCAGGCTGATTGTTCAAAAGTCAACATGTCGATCAACTTGTGTACAACCAGTCTGTTGGAAAATTTTCTCTCAATCTGCGCCGCCGGCTATAGCCAACAGTGCTGATGAGTGTATTCTGGTGACGGGGAAATTTCCATGTTGTAAGTATACTATGGTTAAGCAGGATGGATACCCCATCCACACATTCAGTGTGGATGGGGAAATAGAGTCATTTTATTTTGTTCAACCTGCTGCTTGAGCAAAAAAAAATATTCTTGTATGGCCAGCCTAAGAGAACAGAAGAGTCTGAGCAAATGTTTCATCCTGCCTGCAGCAAACTGATGGCATCATCTTAGCCTAGGCAGTCACTTGACTGGGGTTTAAGGATTGCTTCTAAATCGTAAAATGTAGAGATTATTTTTAAAGTTATACTGTTGTTACACAGTGAGATATCAGAGATACACTATATTGTCAAAAGTATTGGGGCACCGGCCTTTAAATTCACATGAACTTTAATGGCATCCCATTCTTAGTCTGTAGTGTTTAATATTAAGTTGGCCCACCCTTTCCAGCTATAACAGCTTCAACTCTTCTGGGAAGGCTGTCCGCTGCACTGCACTGGTCCAAATCATTTGGTGGAGGGGGCATTATGGTGTGTTTTTTTTTTTATCAGGGTTTGGGCTTGGCCCCTTAGTTCCAGTGAAGGGAACTCACAAGGCATCAGCATACCAAGACATTTTGGACAATATCATGCTCCCAACTTTGTGGAAACAGCTTGGGGATGGCCCCTTCCTGTTCCAACATGACTGCATACCAGTGCACAATCAAAGTCAATAAAGACATGGATAAGCAATTTTGAGGTGGATGAACTTGACTGTCCTGCACAGAGTCCTGACCTCAACCCGATAGAACACCTTTGGGATGAATTTGAGTGGAAACTGCGAGCCAGTGCCTGACCTCAAAAATGTGCTGGAAGAATGGTCAAACTTTCCCATAGACACACTCCTAAACCTTGTGGACAGCCTTCCAAGAAGAGTTGAAGCTGTTATACCTTCAAAGGGTGGGCCAACTAAATATTGAACCCTACAAACTAAGTCTGGAATGCATTAATGTTTGTGTGCATGTAAAGGCAGGTGTCTCAATACTTTTGACAATAGAGTCTATATTATATTATTGCAGACTATAAAAGTTACTCAAAGGACTGCTTAAAGGCCACTTTACAACTGCTGAAAGTGTAAACTTTAGTATCTCACAAGAACTATGAAGAGTACCATAATCAGTTTGCTTTAAAAATGAATTCTGATTATTTATGATCCTGCACTTTTCAGATAACCCTTCGCTTTACAGTAATGTGCCACTGTATTTTGCAGTAGGATGATTATTAGGTTGACAGCAGTTTCAGGAATTGCTCTATATGTGAGGTAGTAAGTAAAGATTAAAGATAAAAAAGAAGGCGCAGCCATCTAAGAGTCCATTCAGACTAACGCGACTTGTCAGGCGACTTGTCAGCCTGACAAGTCGCGCTCGGTCGCTCGCCATTGATTACCACGGGACCCGTTCTAATAGGAGCGACACAAGTCGCTCCGACTTCTAAAAAGGGTTCTGTACTACTTTGGGGCGACCTGGGAGCGACTTGCATAGACTTCCATTATGTGAAGTCCCTGCAAGTCGCGATGAAGTCGCCCCTCGAAGTCGGATCGCACCAGTCTGAATGGGCTGTAAGTGTACCTTTTTAATGATTAAAAGTATACAAATAAATAAAAGATTAAACTTACAGGATATTAGAAAAATCAGGCAGATTATACTCCTTCTCAAAAGGCCAGTAGCTTCAACATGGATCCAGGGGAATGGGTGAAGCATTTCCTGAAAGAACCATTGAGTCAGACAAAAATACTGGTATCAGTGGTTGCTGTACAGCTCAATTTTTTAGGCAGGTGTTGACAGGTAGTGGGAGAAGGAGCTGAAGGTCTATATCAAGTTGAGCTGCAGACAGGAACAGTTTTAGAACCCAATCCAGAGACACTGGAAGCTGATGGAGGCTGTCACCTGGGAGTCCACTCGGCTTGAACGCAAGCCGACACTTAAGACTAGGGGCCAGAAGACGTTGGAGTGCAGTAATGTCAAAGACGGGTGGCAATATGTTTCAGAGCGGTCTTGCTCCTTCATCAAACCAGTAGCTATGGTTTGTGCACTGGTATGCAGTCATGTTGGAACAGTAAGGGGACATTCCTAGGCTGTTACCACAAAGTTGGGAGCATGAAATTGACCAGTAGCTACTGGTTTGATGAAGGCTTCCAGTGTCTCTGGATTAGGTTCTAAAGCTGATTCTGTCTACAGCCCCACTTGATACAGACCTTCGGCTCCTTCTCCCACTGACTGTCAACACCTCCCTACAAATTGAGCCAATTAGTACAGCAACCACTGATACCAGTATTAGTGTCTGGGGCAATAGTTCACCTATTCCCCTGAATCCATGTTGAAGCTACTGGCCTTTCAAGGAGTATGATCTGCCTGATTTTTCCAATATCCTGTGAGTGCAATCTTTTATTTATTTGTATACTTTTAACCATTAAATAGATTCACTTAGATGGCTACACTTTTTTTTAATCTTTATATTAATACATTTTTTTTTCTTAGTGATCTTGGTGATCTGATCTGCATCCAATGACTTTATAGTTTGCCTGTTGGTGTACAACAGTGGGGCTTTTGACGTTTTGACGCTTAGCTGAAACACACAATCTCTGTGTGCCTGTCTGACAGAAGAGCTGCCTGCTTTGTTTACATAGGCAGACGGCTCTCCTGTTAGTTTCTCTGAAGATTGCGGGAGGCCAGTAGCGATCGAGCCCGCTCCTCCAACAGTCTAACTCCCGCTGTGTCTAATCACAGCGGGAGCGCGGCTTCAGTGGCAAGCGCGCTGCCAAATCCACTTTTACCAAAATTCCCTATATACTGTATGTAGTCTTAGGCCTCATTCAGATGGGATAATTACATGTGTACCCAATGCAAGGTTGTGTTTTGCTGGCAGAAGAATACAGAGGTGTTACATGCATCTCTGTACCAGTGTCCCATTGTTGTCAATCGGCTGCACGGACAAAGCTGCTATGTCCTAATATGACATGAAGGTGTCATTCCCCTAATTCACCCTGTGGTAGGGTTGCCTCCTCATTCCTTTAATCCAGGACACATATTACTTACACAGGTTCTGAGACTGATATAATGCAGATAAGTCACCAAGTGAGTTTAATTACCAAATTGATCTGCCACAGAACCTGTGTAATTAATGTGTGTCCTGGTTTAAAGAGATGAGGTGGCAACCCTACCCTGTGGGCATTCAGGGATCCACGCCTACACAGATGTCATGTTGGGACACATGTAATCACCCCATGTGAGCGAGACCTAAGATTACATAGAGTATATAGGGATTTTATGTAACATTTGTATTTATTTGGTATATTAAAAATTATCAATAAAATCAATTTGTGATTAGGCAATTCTCACTTTTTGAACCCTGCAATGTTTTTACTTCAAATCTAAATTCCAGGTTTAAATATGTAAAACATGGCCCTGCACTGGGCAAGCATGTAATGGTCCCATGTGAATGAATCCTTATACACATGCAGTGTCAATTAACATAACTTTATGCAGCATGTACAATTATTTTACTGTTATTATGGATAAGCAGATGTGACCTTTTTTCCCCGTACTTTCTCCAAATGATTCAGGCAAAAAGAACATGTTCTATAGCAACATTATATAGAGACTATGTGTATGAGAAGCTTCCAGTTTTTCTAAGTGAATTGGATAATCATTGTCCTATACATGCAGTAAGAGAAAATAATATTTAAAAAATATGTTTTTTTTTGTTTGTTTTTGGAGCTGCCAGCTGTTTTCAAAAAATATTATTGTCAATCAGACATACAAGTAGAAGGGTATCCCAGGAAGACGTCAGTTGTGACGAAACGCGTCGGCTCATGGCATGCTGACGTCACCAGCGTTACCCGGAAGGACGGGCAGAGTGATAAGCCGGCCGGCTTTGTTTTTCTCTTAAAGCGCACATTGTTCTACGCACTGTAAGTGTTATTCTTTATATCTTAATAAACATTTTATATTGGTATTTTTTTTGTTTATAATTATGCACAGTGATCATTAGTATTTGATATTTATTTATCACTTTTTACTCATTTAGCGCAGCTTTTTATTATGTTAATTTATATTTGTATTATCTCACTATAAGTTGCAGCTTGTTAATTAATTTTATTAACACGGTTATATACATTCATATTTGATTCAGGTATTGCCAAAAAAAGATGAAAAGTCTCTATTACCTTAAAGCTCTTTGCCAATAAATACAAACCATGTTGTGTCCTTTTTTAATCCCACAGTTCTAACACAAAGCAAAGCATTTTATTTCACAATAATTTAATATTTTAGCTTTCAGGTCACAGTGACTTTTTTATTAGTATAGTTTTCTTTAGTATTAATCCTACAGCAAGCTTTGGTATCTAGGTCTATCTATCATCTATCTATAGTATGCACTGTATTTCAGGTGCCCCTTCCGAATAGGGTTTTATTTTAGTGAGATATGTTCTAAGGCTCATCTTCATCTGCTTTCCTCAATGGCGCACCTCATTTTCTCAGATGATTATAATAACAGCTAACACTTATTTAGAAATGAGTTTAAGAAAGGACATGATGAAACAAGCTGTCATTTCTTCAGAAAAGAAAATGATATGAATCTCAAGAAATGTTTGCTAAATCCTTGGACTATGTACAGTTCAATTATAGGGAGTTGCACTTTGACATAATTCATATACATGTTAAAATCAGCATTTTTTTGTTACAAAATTATTTACATTAGAACCCCCAAACATTATATATTTTCTAAAATAAAAATGTATAATTGAGGGCTCTGAGAAACAGCAATTGCAATAAAAACGGATCATCAGTATAATACTGTACCAGCTCATTAGAAGTACCGACTCACCCAATATGATGAAAATGAATAGGAAAAGCCTATAAGTAGTTAAAAATTGTGAAAAGGGAATAGAGCAGTAATAGCGAACCTATGGCACGCATACCACAGCTGGCACGCAGAGCCCTCTCTGTGGGCATGCTAGCTATACTAGCCACTGATGCCTGGGTTCTCTAATCCTCCCTTCCCCACACGGTGTTGGTGCTGTGACAAGGGGAGAAGTGAGCATGGGCTGTCAGTGTATTTCCCCCACTCGCTTCCTTTTTCTGTTAAGCAGCGCTGGACAGGGACAGAGCACGCTTCCAGGGATCGCCGCTCACTGTGATTCCTTCTGGCTCCCCATTGGCTGCAGCCAAGCACCAATGAGGAGGTTGACAAGTTCACCATGGGACATGTAGTCCCGGAAGACTATGGGTCCATTTTAATGTCCAGCCCAGCTCCCTGCACGGCGAAACTGCCGGAGTGAGAAGGTCAGCGGTGCTGTGACAAGGTAAGAAGCGAGCGTGGACTGTCAGTGTATTTCCCCGCTCACCCCCCTTTTTCTGTCAACCAGCGCTGGACAGGGACAGAGCAGTGCTTGCAGAGATTGCAGCCTGCTCTGATTCCTCCTGCCTCCCCATTGGCTGCAGCCAGGCACCAATGAGGAGGTTGACAAGTGCACCATGGGACATTTAGTCCTGGAAGGCTATGGGTCCATTTTAATGTCCAGCCCAACATCATCCCCCGGAGAGAGAGAGAGAGGAGTTTTGCACAAACCAATCAAAATACACTTTTTGTGATTTTTTTTTTTTTACCAAACATATGTAGTAGAAAACAAATTGGCCTAAAATGTTAAAAAAATTTGATTTTTACATTTTTTTTGGGGGGGAAATTTCATATAAAAAAATTTGAAAAGTATTGTTATTTTTGCAAAATTGACGCTCTTTTTTTGTTTATAGCGCGTGATCAAAAAATCGAACAGGTGATCAAATACCACCAAAAGAAAGCTCTGTTAGTGGGAAAAAAGGACGTCAAATTCGTTTAGGTACAGCGTCGCACGACCGCGCAATTGTCCGTTAAAGTCACGCAGTGCCGAATCGCAAAATAGGCTCTGGTCAGGAAGGGGGTAAAATCTTCCGGGGCTTAAGTGGTTAATTGTTTGTAGATTTTTCAATTTTTGATTATTGCTCATGTGTTTACAATGTTTGAGATAGAGCAGCCATGAAACTCAACTTCTAGGATCCCCTGCTGGCACACCTGGCTTCCCCTCTTCTTGGTTTGCCACCAAAAGAAGCCACTTCCTATGGTGGCACCCCCGTGGGCTTGATCCTGAGTCATGTTGCTTGTGTCTATAAATAGGATTTGTGTTGCTCGTCAAAGTAAACTGCTGCAGACAGGCCCAGTGCTGGACTGAGTGAGGACTTGCTAGTATTAGGGGGTGATGTGGAATACTTTAACTATACATTTTATTCTTTAATGCAAGGAATGTATTAAGGTAAAACATTTTTAGGCTTTAGAACCACTTTAATCACTTACCTTGGGTGGACGTCATATGATGTTCTTGGATTTAAGTAGGTATACCAGGATGATGCCTACAGCTACTGACCTCATCCATGTGTCAAGTTTTTTAGCTGGTGTTGCTCTTTTGAGTAAAAGTGATTTGAATGGCTATACAGCCACTCAATCACTACTACAGGTAGTGGAAAGGAGTGCCTGGAACTGCTATGACCAGCAGCATCCTGTTTCTCTCTCTCTGTGAGATCAGAACCTGAAGCAACGAGAATCTTATCACTTCTGCTTTTGGTCTTTTGTTTATTGGCTTTTGCCGGCTTGTACAAGCATCTGATTAAACTCATCTCAGTTTGATCTGACGCTTTGGAGGGCAGAGGATAGATAAGGAGTCTAATAGATCTCAAATCTGTCCATAAAGAGGACCTGTCAGGGCTCATGCTATCACAAGGGATGTTGTTCATTCTTTGTGATAGCAATAATAGTTGTACCACTTAAAGGCCAGGCCTTTTTCTGACATTTGTTGTTTATAAGTAAAAATCTGTATTTTTTTGCTAGAAAATTACTCAGAACCCCCAAAAATGATAACTATATATATATATATATATATATACTGTATATGTATATATATTGGCAGAGAACCTAGATAATAAAATGGTGGTTGTTGCAATATTTTATGTCACACTGTATTTGTGCAGCGGTCTTTTAAATGCAATTTTTTTGTACAAATTACACTCTAATGAATTAAGAAAAAACTAAAAAACAGTAAAGTTAGCCCAATTTTTTATATAATGTGAAATATGATGTTATGCTGAGTAAATAGATATGTAACATGTCATGCTTTAGAATTGTGCACACTTGTGGAATAGCGATAAAATACAGTACTTAAAAATCTCTTTAGGCAATGTTTTATAATCCTTTACAGGTTACCTGTTTAGAGTTACAGAGGAGGTCCTGCACTAGAATTATTGCTCTCACTGTAACGATCAGCCGCCTAAGGGAAAAAGTGATACTGGCGTTGTGAGAGCTAGCTGCTGCCAAAACCATGGTATTTACTGTCAAAATCATGACGTACATTCCAAGTTAGGCCCACCTCCCCAGATCACATGCAAATGTGAACGTAAATGTAAGTCCCACATGAATATGTAAACAGTGATCACACCACACATGTGTGGTATTGTCGCGAAAGTCAATGAAGGAGCAAAAATTCTAGCCCCAGACTCCCTGTGTAACTCAAAATTGGTAACATATAAAGGCTTTTAAAGTGTTGCCTATTGAGAGTTTTAGGTACCGAAGTTTGGCGCTGTTCCACGGGCGTACTTAATTTGAAGCATGACATATTAGGTATCTATTTACTTTGTGTAACATAGGGTTTTTTATTATTAAAGGCAAATCCACTGTGTACTGCAAATGCACTTGGAAGTGCAGTCGCTGTAGATTTGAGAGGGACATGCAAGGACAATAAAAAACAGCATTTTTGTTTGCACATTAACTACCTCAATACTGGGCACTTAAACCCCCTTCCTTCCCAGACCAATTTTCAGCTTTTAGCGCTGTTGCAATTTGAATGACAATTGCGCGGTCATGCGACGCTGTACCTAAACCAAATTTGTGTAATTTTTTCCCCACAAATAGAGCTTTCTTTTGGTGGTATTTGAACACCGCCAGGTTTTTTCTTTTTTGGTGCACAAATAAAAAAAGACCGAAAAGTTTGAAAAAAAAAAAAAGTTTTTTTGTTTAGGTTATAAAATTTTGTAAATAAATATGTTTTTTCCTGCACTGATGAGCACTGATGACGCTGCACTGACAGGCACTGATGAGGAGACACTGATGGGGTGGCACTGATGGGGTGGCACTAATGGGGTGGCACTGATATGCAGCACTGATGGGCACTGATAGGTAGCACTGATATGCAGCACTGATGGGCACTGATATGTGGCACTGATAGATAGCACTGATATGCAGCACTGATGGGCACTGATATGTGGCACTGATAGATAGCACTGATATGCAGCATTGGTGGGCACTGATAGGCAGCACTGATGGGCACTGATAGGCAGCACTGATGGGGACTGATCGGCGGCACTGATGGGCACTGATAGGCGGCACTGATGGGCACTGATAGGTGGCACTGATCGGCACTGATGAGGGGCACTGATGGGCACTGATAGGCAGCACTGGTGGGCAATAATGGGCACTGGTGGGCGGCACTGATAGATGGCAATAACGGGTACTGGTGGGCAGCACTGATAGATGGCATTGGTGGGCAGCACTGATAGGGGGCACCACTGGCAGGCTCTCTGAGCCCTGTTTGCCATCCCTGGTGGCCATGGTGGGCATCCCTGGTGGTCATGGGTGGGCATCCCTGGTGGCTCTAGTGGCACCCCCTCCCCCCAGGGCTGCACTGGGAATCAATCATCTGATTACCAGCACAGACCCCCCTGTGATCAGTAAGTAATCAGAAATACTCACTGATCACCCCGGCTGCAGAATCGATCCTCTGATCTTCTCCTCACTGACAGGATCTGTCAGGAGGAGAAGAGATCGAAGCCGTTACAACGGCTGTATTGACATTACATGACGGCTGTGATTGGACACAGCCGTCATGTGATCAGGAGGGCCAATCACAGGGCCCTCCTGCCGAGTCTTGTTGCTCTGTGTCCTAGGGACACAGGCACATCGAGATCGCGCCGCTGCGCGCACCCGCGGCGGCGCAATCTCTCTCCTTCTGAAGGACGTTCCGGAACGTCCATTCAGAAGGACGAGACTCCCACCCGGCCGTATATCTACAATGGCCCGGGTGGGAGGTGGTTAAAGAGGTTGTAAACCGAAAAAAAAAAAAAAATTTCGTTCCATCCTGAAAGAGAAAGACATAATGAGCTAGTATGCATCGCATACTAGCTCATTATCAAAATACTTACCTTAGAACGAGCCCCCGCCGTGCCGCTCGCTTACCTCTATGACGGGCGACATGTCCAGTCCCCTGTCTTCCGGGATCGCGGCATCCGGCCATCTGATTGGCCGGAGCCGAGGTGACGTCACTCCCACGCACACGTGCGGGAGCCGACGGTCACGGCACGGGGCTCTGAAGGAACGGCACGAGCGGCCATTCCTTCAAGAGCGCATGCGCCAGTGACATCACTGGCTGCATGTAAGGTAAATATCTCCTAAACGGTACATGTTTAGGAGATATTTACAGTACCTATAGGTAAGCCTTATCATAGGCTTACCTATAGGTAAAAGTGTCAGAGGAGGGTTTACTTCCTCTTTAATTGGATGATAGAAATCAGCAGAGCTTCCTTTATTTCAGAGATTTCCATCAGATCTACAGTAACTGCCCTTCCAAATGCACTTGTAGTGCATAGTGGATTTGCCTTCAGTAAATCAACCCCATAGTCTTTTATATTTTACCAAAAAAAGTGAGTATTATATTGTGTTTGTGTTCACTGAAATTCATTAAAGTGTATTTTTTTTAAAAAATGTGTGTTTGAAAAACAGCTGCACAAATACCATGTGACATAAAAAGTTGCAACACCCATCATTTCTAGTAACAAAATGCAGATATTTATATATACGAGTGAAGTTTCAGATTTAGCCTGGTATTGAAGTAATTAAAGTTAAAAAAATCCTGAAAAAAAGAAAAAAACATACAGTATGCAACTACCTCATCTAAGGACTGATAGGCTGTAATTTTCAAGGTGCTTTTCCTTTGGTTTAGGTACACTCTAAAGTTGATCTGTAGCCGCTATTACTAAAGTTATATTGTTTCCAAAAAATAAAAAAAAAACGATTGAAACAATAAAGTTATATTTATATTTCTGATGACCTGTATATTTTAAGGCTCTTTAAAATACATTTTGGTTTTCAATACTGACAGCCCATGAAGAGCAGCAGAGGAATATCTTAGATCACTGTATGCAGGACCCCTATGAGTTAGAAAACTACAGCCACCAGCACCCCTCCCACTTTAGTCCGCAACTACATTGCATTTATAGACCATATAGTGAGTTTTAGTAAATGGCATGACCCATGTCCCGTAAATTCCTGCCCTGATACAGTGGCTGGCAGCTTAAAGGGATCCTTTTCTTGAATAAAAAGTGAAGCCTCTAAAAAGTAAAATATTAACATGGGAATGACAGATAAAAACAGTAGTCGTCTGTCTCATAGGGCATTGTTTTAGCTGGCTACAGTTTAGCCTTGTTTCTCATAATCACTAGAGTCTAAATATACAATGCATGGCATGTAGAGCATCATGAATAATTCCTTTTACCTGGTCATGTATACTGCATACATCACAAACATATTCTATTGTGGACTTAACAGGAAATATAAAGATATTTTATAGGGGTGACATTTTAGAGGTGACATTTTTTAAAGCACTTTTTTTTTTTTGTAGTAAGAAAACAGTAATTTAATTGCAAGCTGCACACTCCTACAGTGTCCACATAATTTATAAAAAGCAACAAGTGATGGACATTTAAGGAATGCTATTCACATTTGGCAATATACAGCTTCACAGGATACAAAACATATTTGTTGAATTATTCATAAACAGGTTTTTGAAAGCTTTTAGTGAAATATGAAATTCTATTTTTGACTGTCAGAATATAATTTTCCTGTTCAAATATGTACATATAAGGGCTGGCTGTCATTGAAAGTACTTAGAATGGGTCAGAGGGCATAAAATAGATGTACTGTCCCATGTTTATAAGTTTGAGACGTATGTGTTTGTATATATATATATATATATATATATATATATATATATATATATATATATATATATATACAAACATTAGGAATGCATTTAGAAATAGAATAGTAGAATTAACTAACAAAATGGAAAGTAAATGAAAAGCAATCCAAATCAAATCAATATTTGGTGTGACCACCCATTTGCCTTCACAACAGCATCAATTCTTCTACGTACACTTGCACACAGTTTTTGAAGAAACTCGTCAGGTAGGTTTTCTAAACATCTTGGAGAACCAACCACAGATCCTCTGTGGATGTAGGCTGTTTCAAATCCTTCTGTCTCTTCATATAATTCCAGACAGATTTCATGATGGGGATATCAGGGCTGTGTGGGGGCTAAACCATCACGTCCAGAATTCCTTGTTCTTCCTTATGCTAAAGAAAGTTCATAATGACTTTGGTTGTATGTTTGGATGTTTGGGAACTTTGTCCTGCCTTAGAACAAATTTGGGGCCAAATACATGCCTTTGATGGTATGGCATGACTGTTCAGTATCTGCCTGTACTTCTTAGCATTGAGGACACCATTGATCCAGACCAAATGTCCAACTCCATTTGCAGAAATGCAGCTCCAAATGCAGCTCCAAATTTGCAAGGAACCTCCACCATGCTTCACTTTTGCCTCCAGACTTTTGCCTCATTATTGTACTGTTCTCCAGCCCTTTGGTGAACAAACTGCCTTCTGCTACAGCCAATAATTTCACATTCTGGCTTATCAGTCCTGAGCACCAGCCACCATTTTTCTGCACCTGTCTTAGAACACATGAACCTTACTGAATGTCGTGGTATTGACGGTAATTCCATGTGGTGGTATTTGTTCAGTTAAAGGAGATGTACAGCCAATGCTCGTTTGGCTGTACACCTCCTATGGATCACCTACTATGGATCACAGGAGTGCAGTTTGTTTCGCACTCCTGTGACCTGTTTTAAGCAGAGCGCATGCTGAAGTCTGCTCTCTCGTGAAGTCACAGAAGTTGGTCAAGGCTCCGCATCATCATGACCACGGAGTTGGTATCCCCCCAGGTGCCTGGAGCGACACCCGGCTCAGCCTCTCAGCGAGCCGCTGAGAGCCTGAGCCGGCCATTCCTCCACAGCCCAGAGCTCCAGTGAGCAAGCAGGGGGCAGAGCAGAGAGCTGCTGACCGACAGTCAGCAGCTCTCTGCAGAGCTGCTGACAGACAGTCAGCAGCTCTCTGCTTGGGGAGCTGTCAGAACTGAGTGATCAGCGGTTGCTCGGCCCACCTAGGTAAGTATCATTCTGTAAAAAACTAAAACCCCATACATCTCTTTTAAGTGCCTTTATTATCCTACTGTGAGGGGAAACAGATAGCCCTTTCCCTCCCCCTTAATGTGTTTTTATCAGATTATAATAATTTAATAATTTAGAAAAATGTATCATGTGTTGTAAATCAATTGGTAGTACCTGCATTTTTTCTAGGACTTTTTTTTTACTTTATACCTAAGTAAATGATATGATTTAGCGGTAACTTACTAGACAACCACAACCCTGTTCAGATTTTTTTTTTTTTTTCATTACTAATGCTTTCAGCCACTGGAATGCATGCACATTTGTTGCACTTTATATAGTACATGTGCTAAACTTTTTTTTTAAAGCAATGGTATGGCAACAATACATGACACTTCCTTGTTTCTGCAGCACTTTAAATGGATTGTGAAGGGCAGTGCCGGGTCGGAATCTGAATGGACACATGGAGCTGTGACTCAGCTCGGGTGCCCCTGTAGCAGGCTGCTTGCTGTGGGTTCACTCAACAGGAGGAAGGGGCCAGCAGCACAGAAGAGGGACCCGAGAGGGGGAGGATCTGGGTCACTCTGTGCAAAGCCAACTGCACAGAGGAGGTAAGTATAACATTTTATTATTTAAAAAAAAAAAAAAAAACAAGACTTTACAATCACTTTAAGTGCAGGCCACTATGGTGATGCTCCCCCCGACATCCCTGCACTAGCAGGGGAGTTGATTTACAAAAGCTGGAGAGTGCAACATCTAGTACAGCTCAGCATAGAAACCATTTAGCTTCCAGGATTTCTTTGTCAAAGCTTAACTGAACCAGTTGAAGTTAAAAGCTGATTAGCTACCATGCACAGCTGCACCAAATGTTCTCTGTTCTAGTCCAATGTCATTTGATCTGGAAGACTGGGGGTATCTTAAACCACTTAACGACCAGCCATGTAGACCTACGTCGGCTGGTTTTAAGTGGTTGTACCGGGCTGATCCCTCTAGCTAAAGGCATCACCCTGGTATCGTTTTTAGAGCCGGCGGTCAGCTTTCCGGTGGTAATGACCGATGTGGCTGGATCGTTACCCCAGTGAGCACAGGGAATTACTGTGGGGAACAGCTTGAGAAAGGAGGTGATTACTGTTTTAATGCCATCATTTTAGACTGCTAGAGGACCTTTAATATATTTTTTTTCATTGAGAATAGAGTTGGGCTTTAGCCTAGGAATCCAGGTAATGTAGATTCAAAAAATTCTGATTCCCTGCAAACCTGACAAATCAGCATTCATACTGTGTTTTCTGATCACAGATCTGTCTTTTGCTTGGTTTGCAATCCTCATCACAATATGTAGGAATATCGTGTAGAAAGACTTGTACATGGTTTTGTTTTTTCAAGGCCTTTAATTTCAGTTTGTTTACTGTTGCAGAGTTGAAAATAATCATAATGTTTATTCAGAATTTTTAGCTGAACATTTTCCTTGTTCATTTTATTTCTGTTAACATTCTCCGTATATTGCAGCAAATTAAATTATTCCAAATTTTAATTTACCGGTGGAGTGTTACCAGGAGGATTTTCTTGCTTTTCAGAAAATTAACTTTCACACTCCTCAGCATGTCTGCAGTGATTAGGTATATTATCAGTTTACCTCTACTGACTAGAGATGAGAGCATTGATCAGCCAAGTTTGAGATTAGGTCCAAACTGGGCTGATTCACAGCTGGCCTTTATATGCAATTTTCAGTAAAAAAGAAGATGCCTTATCCGTCCTGACAAAAAGCATCCTGGCACACCAGGCATATAGACTGTTATTTAATACAAAGGGCCACAGTAGCAATAGCATTTTATCAGAGCTGTGGTACTTCCTACCAAATAAAGTGGACCTTCACTCAAAAGTGATAGTACTGCTCATCTTCTCCACCACAGCCCCAACACATTTCAAATGTGTGTTTGTTCATTTTTTTTCCAGGGAGCAAGTACCTATTTTTTAGGTACCCAATACCGCTTCCCCAATTATCACATGGGCAAAAATTGAAGACCTTAAGGGATGCTCCCCTATCCCCTGCCCTTAGCCCCCTGGCATGTCCCAGAAGTCTACTGGACCAGATCCATAGCACTGCCATGCCTTGTGCATGCACAGTGAGATGCAGGCTGTGAGTCATCAGGAAGTCAGGGTTCGACAATATTTGTAGAGCAGGGATCCTCAAACTACAGCCCCCCAGCTGTTGCGGAACTACACATCCCATGAGGCATTGTAAAACTCTGACATTAAAAAACATGACTAGGCATGATGGGAATTGTAGTTCCTGAACAACTGGAGGCCCATAGTTTGAAGACCCCTGTTGTAGAGGCTGACTTTTCTTTTTTTAAACAAGAGTAAAGTTCCTCATTAACTAGTTAGCAATGAAAGTGTAAGAGCTGGACCATTACAATCTTACCATCTAGTTAGTGTACTAAGCTTCTTTTAAAATGTATTTGCTAAACCCATTCACTAGAATCTCCTCTATAACATGTTAATGTCATTCCAATTCTACAAACAAAAAAATTTGCCTGTGACGCACATTCACAAACCCTTGGAGAAACAACCGTCATCTAGGATACTAGTGTCAACTCAACCACAAGGGGCATGTGCAGTTGTGGAAGAGGGGACTCACTAATAGGCAAGAGAAAAGAAAAGGATCCAGAATCCACTGCACTTCTTCAACCTTATTGCATGTTCTTTAAAATCATCACAGACAGCGTGGGGGTACAGCTGAAAGTTAACGCGTTTCGTGTTACAACTACCACTTACTCATAATCTCCTCTGTAATAGGCAAGCAAATAAATGTTGCAATCCTATTTAAACAATATTTAATAATAAACAAACTGTATTCAACTATTGCATAGTTGTAAACACTGTCATGTGCACAACTGTGTCAGATTACTTAAAGCATAATAAGTAAAGCATATATTCGTGGAGGTGTAGCTGATCCTGAACACTTAGGCTCCATTCATACCTGAGCATACAAGAATTTTGGCAGAATTGCGCAATTCTGCCCATGATTCCAGAATCACGGCAAAATGGGACGCATTTGCAATGCTATTATTTCTTAATGGCATTCCAAATGCGGTGCAATTTTGCAGCGATTTTCGAACAACAAAACGTGCTAAAATTGTGGCAAAAATTGCACCCCCAAACGCACCTGGCTATGTGCCAAAATTTGGTACATGTACTTCTTTGGTGCATGAATGGTCCTACTCCAAAAACACAACATAAAAATACACAAAAAAACATGGTGCAGAAGGTGTGAATGGAGCCCTGGTGTAGGCTAACTAAGTGCTGTGCTGCCTCCTTATTCCGGATTCTGTGAAAGAAACAAATTGAGAGAGAGATGCTCCAAACAGCCTCATAGTGTAGCACAGTTTTAATACACAAAAGTATTGCACTTACAAACATGGAGAAATCTAGGCTTAATGCTATTCTTTAAAGAGTCGCTCCCTAAATGATAGTTGATAGGATCTCAGCAGACACCGATGTATGGGCAGACACCATCACTGGAGAAAAACGCTGACAGTTCTGGCCAGGTATGAGAAGCTCTCCACAGAAACACCACTCTGGACTTATCTGCTGTGTGGGTACACAAGGAAAGCTGGGATATATGTTTCAGTGCACAAGAATGCCCCCTTCATTAGACTCCAGACTAGTTGAGTTAACCTGACAAAGCATCCCTATATATTACAAAAGTGTACCTGCATTAAGCACACTTATTAGCTCTTGTCCTACAACGTATTTATCATGTCAGTGTGCAGCATGAAATTTGTAGGTTTGTATGCTGTGTTTCATAGCCATAATGTTTCTTGCATGTGCTTTGGATTTTATTATTAAATTTCTCCTTATTGTGATTTGCTCTATTTACACCATTATATTTGCATTGTCTATTATGCAGCTCCAAACTGTTGCTTCTCCCACACAGTTTAATGTTCAGTGTTAAAATATAATTTGTATTATAGTTTTCTTTGATTTAAAAGTACATTTCAGATTGATTTTGCTTGCTTGACAGGTAGTTGTTGACTGTATAATTAAATTTTCTTGAGCTTTCATCCCAACTGTTTTTGCCACTTTGTATTTATCTGATACCGATGTGCTTTGCACAGAAAAAAAATATCTCTCTTAACTTTCTTCATACAACAAACATATTGATCAAGAATGTTCACAGTCTAGCAAAATCTCCTATCTTATCCTTTTTTAAAATATAATTATGCTTATTTAGGTCCCTGAGTTGAAATGTGACCTAAAATTACATGACTGCCGTACATTTATAAACGTCCTCAAATGGGAAGGGTAATATCTCCGTCATCACTGCAGCTCCATGTGGCACAAAGTAAAAGTAATCCAAGCAGCTAACAAGCCACTGGATTACTTGTTTACAGGTGGCAGAAGGGGGTTACATACCCCTCCCAACGCCACCTTAACTGGGCTCTTCCATGCAGTCAGAGAGCCCAGTAAGGATGCGGCCGGCGACATCCATCTCTGGCACACAGTGAGAGGAATGGATATTGTTCCTCCCACTGTGTGATGTCAGAAGCAGTAAGCAATGTGGATTTTATGTAAAAGGAGGATAGGGGAATGGAGCTGCCTGGTGGGAAAAATATTAAAGTGCTAATAAGGTGCTAATGTGCTAAATAAATATATTGCACTCTGCAAAGGGAGAAAGGGGGGATGGTACTGTCAAGTGGTATAGAAGTGATGTGACATGATACTTAGAAAATGTAGAAAAAAACTATAAATCAAATAAATAGCCTAAACAAAATATATATAGGACTTACTGACATATGGTGTCCCAAATCCTAATGTGCGTATATAAAGTGACAAGTGCAAATACAACCACTAGGTGGTGTAGCTAGTGAGGAGAGATATACATATAAATATAAAGTATATACTTGAGATATGAATCTGAATGCCAATAACTCAAAGTGCCGTGTGCACTAATAACCATAAAAAATTGTAATTATAAACACAGGACTCACACAGTGAATGAATGGGTCCAAAAACAAAATTATACAATTTATAATTCCTACTAAATTAAAGTGCTGTGCATAGGTGTTGGTGACAAATAAATACTGGTGACGAAATAAATTAGGTAAACAGTGATCAAGAGTGTCCAAATATGACCATATAGTCTATATAAATCTATAAAAAGGCGAAGTGACAATTGTGGAGATATATGAATATAATGTGATTGGAAAAAGTCCGTAATAAACAGCCGGTAACAATCTTCTTATATACACATGTGATGGGTGACCCCGTGGTGGGCAGTGAGGTACTCGGTGACCCCTCTAGTGAATAAAACACTCACCAGAAATACCCACCCCCACACAGGGGTATAGAGCGGGTATAGGTGGTAATCCACTGAATGGCTCCTGGTATCCTCCACCGGTCCTTGGTATGGACGTCTTGGGTGGTCCCTGGTATGTCCCATGTAAAGAGGATTCCCGAGGGGAAGTGGCTGGAGTCTAATGGGATCCTAACCATAAGCAGTGGGCAGTAGGGGTTCTGGTTCCGTGGGGTATCACTTGTGCCAATGGGACAGGGGTACCAAGGTAATAAAAAGGCATATAGTGTGATGTTGTTTTAACAGGGTTTATTAATCCATATAAAATAGAAGAGGTACTCACAATATTGCAGGTAAATACAGGCAAGTAACGCTGCGAGTGGAGCGCGATGCGGTCCGGGCCTCGCTGTCGATACCGGAAGTGATGCGACACGCTGTACGCGTTTCGTAGCAAGTACGTCTTCTTTTTCTTTTGTACACAAAAGGCCTATTTCTCTCAAATATTGTTCAAAAATCAGTCTAAATCTGTGTTAGTGAGCACTTCTCTTTTGTCGAGATAATCCATCCACCTCACAGGTGTGGCATCAAGATGCTGATTAGACAGGATGAATATTGCTCAGGTGGGCCTTAGGCTGACCACCATAAAAGGCCCTTCTAAAATGTGCAGGGAGCATGCAATTGGCATGCTGACTGCAGGAATGTCCACCAGAGCTGTTGCCTGTGAATTGAATGTTAATTTCTCTACCTTAAGCCTTCTCCAAAGGTATTTCAGAGAATTTGGCAGTACATCCAACCAGCCTCACAACCGCAGGCCACTTGTAACCACACCAGCCCAGGACCTCCACATCCAGCATCTTCACCTATAAGATCGTCTGAGACCAGCCACCCAGACAGCTGCTGCAACAATCGGTTTGCATAACCAAAGAATTTATACACAAACTGTCAGAAACCATCTCAGGGAAGCTCATCTGCATGCTCGTCGTCCTCATCAGGGTCTCGACCTGACTGCAGTTCGTCGTCGTAACCGACGTGTGTGGGCAAATGCTCACATTCAATGGCGTCTGGCACTTTGGAGAGGTGTTTTCTTCATGGATGAATCCCAGTTTTCTTAGATCTTTGAATTTAGCTCATGAAAAATGGGGGCAAAAACAAGTGTTGCATTCATAATTTTGTTCAGTATATTTACTCAGCATAACATAATTTTTTATATTCTACTAAAAAATTGGGAATTACATTGTGCATTAAATTCCATTACATTGTATATTTTCCAAAATACTGTATTTGTATTTGAAAAACTGCTGCAAATATCATGTGACATAAAAACATGCAATGACCACTATTTTATTCTCTAGGGCTCTACAAAATGTTTAATGTTTGGGGGTTCTACGTTTTCCAGCAAATAAAAAATATGTTTTTTACATGTAGGAGAGGAATGCCAGAATTGTCTTATACTGTTATTTCAATTTCTTGTACAAAAAAAAATGGATTTTTGTAAGATCTTACCGTAAAATCCTTTTCTCTTAAGCTCATTGACAGACGTAGTCTTCTTGATTCTCAAGAGCTGGGTTATGTTGTCTCCGCAGGAGTAGGACTAGGCAGAAAGACAAAATGTTCTGGCTCCACCTTAGGGGGCAGTCCCTGAGGGTATATCCTCCCTCTCTCTGCTACAGGGAATCAGTTCTGTTCTAAAGCAGTAACAGAGAATTTAACCCAACCCAACTCAATGATAGAGGGGCGGGTACTACGTCTGTCAATGAGCTTAAGAGAAAAGGATTTTACGGTAAGATCTTACAAAAATCAATTTTTCTCTATCGCTCATTGACAGACGTAGTCTCCTTGATTCTCAAGAGCTGGGACATCCAGAAGCAGTGCCACAAATGAGGGGTGGGATTGACAAAAATCAAAATCCAATCTAGAAGGCCCAACCGGTGCCAAACTAGAAGATTTAAAGGCTCATTATAAACAAAGAATGAGACTCAAAAGAAAAAATTTCCAACGGAAAAAACCCTCGAGGCAGACCACTGGTCTCCTCAAATGGCGGCCTGCAAAACCTTGCGGCCAAACACGGCATCAGATGATGCCATTACATCAACTTTATAATGTTTTGTAAAGGTATGCACCGACGACCAGGTAGCCGCCTTGCACACCTGGACCACTGACGCCTGATGGCGAAAGGCCCATGACGCACTAAGTGCCCGAGTGGAGTGCGCCTTAACAGGGAACGGGGGCTCCCGACCCTTAATAGAATAAGCCTGTACCACCGTCTGTCTGATCCATTTGGAAATGGTCGCGGCAGATGCAGGCAACCCCTTTTTGGGTCCATCCGGGATCACAAAAAGTGAATCCGTCTTGCGAAACGAGTCTGTCGTTTTTAAGTATACCCTGATCGCCCGGACCACATCCAAGGAGTGTAAAGCAAACTCCCGAGGATGACTGGGCTTAGGACACAGGGAAGGTAATACAATTTCTTCATTCAGATGAAATTCTGAAACCACTTTTGGTAGGAAGGATGGATTCGGACGAAGAACCACCTTATCCCTATGAACCACCAGATATGGGGAACGACAAGATAAAGCGGCCAGTTCTGACACCCTGCGTGCAGAAGTGATAGCCACCAAGAAGGCCACCTTCTGGGACAACGTAGGTAGAGGAATCTCCCTAATATCTTCAAAGGGAGGTTTCTGAAGAACCGATTATACTAAATTAAGATCCCAGGGTGGTAACGGCGTGCGCACTGGCGGAGCCAGATGTCGCACCCCCTGGATGAAATTCCGCACCAAGGAATGAGTAGCCAAAGGCTTCTGAAAGAAGATAGCTAATGCTGAGACCTGACCCTTGATAGTACTCAAGGCCAGTTTCTGCTCAACCCCTTGTTGCAGAAAAGCTAATATTCGACTAACCGAATAAGACCGTGGACGGAACCCCAGAGGTTCACACCATGCAATGTAGGACTTCCATGTACGATGATAAATCTTTCTGGAAGTCGCTTTCCTTGCTTCAACTAGAGTAGGAATAACTGAAGCTGACAATCCCTTGTCCTTCAGCACCTGGGTCTCAATAGCCAGGCCGTTAAAGCCAGCGATCGTAAAGCAGGATGGAAGATCGGTCCCTGAGACGGTAGGTCCTCCCTGAGAGGAAGTCTCCACGGGACGTCCGCCACCAGTCTGACCACGTCGGCATACCAAGCTCGACGAGGCCAGTCCGGAGCTACCAGAATTACTGGAATTCCTTCCTCCTCTATCCTGCGAAGAAGTCTTGGCAGTAACGCGAGAGGAGGGAAGGCATACAGTAGCTGGTATTGCCCCCACGGGGCGATCAGTGCGTCTGCGGTCTCTGCTAGAGGATCGCGGGAGCGAGCCACGAATCTCTGTACTTTCCTGTTGAATCGTGATGCCATCCGGGGTGCACATCCGGGGTGCCCCACCGTAGGCACAACTGGTGGAAAACGTCTGGATGGAGGGACCATTCCCCCTGATCCAGAGTCTGACGGCTGAGATAATCTGCCTGCCAATTCTCCACCCCCGGAATGAACACCGCAGAGATCGCTGGAACAAATCGTTCCGCCCAGCGAAGAATGCAAGCCACTTCTTTGGCCGCTCGGACACTCTTGGTGCCCCCCTGGTGATTGACATAAGCCACGGCCGTGGCATTGTCCGACTGGATCCGAACCGGGCTGCCCTGGAGCTGCTCGGTCCAGTGAATCAGTCAAAGTCTGATCGCTCTCAGTTCCAATACATTTATTGGCAACCTGGATTCTTCCGGGGACCAAAGTCCCTGGACAGATAACTGACCGAGAATTCCTCCCATCCGGATAGACTGGCATCCGTGGTCACTATCGTCCAATATATTGGCAGAAATGACTTTCCCTGGCTGAGCATCGGAGACCGAAGCCACCAGACCAGAGACTCTCTGGTCTGTTTGCTCAATCGGATCTGATTGTCCAGGGATTCCGGATTCCGATTCCATCTGAGAAGAATCTCTTGCTGAAGAATTCGGGTATGGGACTGGGCAAATGGGACTGCTTCGAAGGAAGCCACCATCAACCCCAGAACCCTCATGCAAGTCCGAAGGGAAGACCAGCTGTTGGATAGTAACAACTGGACTGCTGATTGAATCTTTCGGAGTTTCCCTACCGGAAGGAAAACTCTTGTCCTGACTGTGTCTAGAATTAGACCCAGATATTCGAGCCTCTGGGTGGGAACCAGAAATGACTTTTGCTGGTTCACCAGCCACCCGAATTCCTGTAAAGAAATCATAGTAATAATTTCTATGTTTTGTAGCAAGGTCTGAGGAGACTCTGCATGAAGCAGAAGATCGTCTAGGTAACCAAGAATCGATATGCCTCTTTGGCGCAGTAGTGCCAATATTGGGGCCAACACCTTCGTGAAGACCCGAGGAGCCGTGGCGAGACCGAAAGGTAACGCCACAAACTGATAGTGGTTCTCTTCTACGGAAAAGCGTAGAAACCGCTGATGTCCTGCGAAAATGGGAATGTGAAGATATGCGTCCTTGATGTCTATGGACGCCAGGACATCCCCTGGATGCAGGAAGGCTGCTACTGTGCGAATGGACTCCATTCTGAATTTTCTTATGTTGACAAAAGAATTGAGTGCCCTTAAGTCCAGAATTGGACGCACTTTGCCCTCTTTCCTGGGTATTGTAAATAGGTTTGAATAAAACCCCTGAAAACGTTCTGTCCGAGGAACGTGGACTACCACTCCTTGTTGTAGTAAATCCGTGACTGCTCTCCGCAGATCTTCTAAACGATCCGGGGATAGTCGAATATTGGAAGGGAAGAATCGCGCCGGTGGGAGAGATCGAAACTCGATCTTGTACCCTGACCTTATGACTTCGCAAACCCACTTGTCCGGGATTCTGGAAAGCCATGGATCCGGGAACCGGCGAAGACGTCCCCCCACCCCAGTTATGGGTGGGGGCGCACCTTCAGGCTTTGGACGATTTATCTTCAGGTCTGGAGGGGGCGGGCTTTTGCTTGCCCGACCAACGTCCCCTGAAGCCTCCTGAAGAAGCTTTGGCGGACTTAATTTTTTCACCCGCGGGACGAAAAAACCTCTTGTGAGCAGAAAAAGAAGGCCCTCGTCTTTGACGAGTTCCTTTACCTTTAAAATTTTGCGGTAAAAAGGTGCTCTTTCCACCCGTGAGATCCTTAATGATCTCATCTAAGTTGGCTCCAAATAGACGCTCTCCTAAAAAGGGGATATTAGCCAATGCTTTTTTGGAACCTTGGTCGGCTAACCAACCTTTTAGCCACAGTGTACGCCTGAGAACCACTGCTGAGACTGATGCTCGCGCCAATAATGGAGTGGCGTCTAACGCCGCATCACACACAAACTGTAACCCCTGTATCATTTGTTCCAACAAATCTGATACCGCCTGAGGGACCTCTTCTAAGTCCCGGCGTAACCACTTGGTCCATTCAGTTACAGCCTGCGAAACCAGACCAATAGCTATTATAGGTCTGAAAGCTGATCCAATCAAGGAAAACATGGTGCGAGACATAGCTTCTATTTTGCGATCCACTGGATCTTTAAAAGACAGAGTGTCTTCTAGAGGAATAACCGTGGCTTTATTCAATCTAGCAATTGGTGAATCCACCACAGGTGGTTCTGTCCATTTCTTAATGAGGGTTTCCTCAAACGGATAACGCCTGTTAATGCGTTTAGAAATAGTAAAAGTGCGTTTTGGCAGACGCCATTCTTCTTCGATTGGATTGCCAAAACATTTGGGCAATGGAAAAACCTTCGCCACTTTGATGCGTTTTTTAGTCCCAAAAGGGATTTCAGTTTCAGCTATTTCCGACGGAATACCCTGTAATCTTAAGGTTTCTTGAACAGATACAATGAGTGCGTTTACCAACACTTCCTCTCTGGCTATGGCTGATGCCGAAACATCCTCCTCGCTGTCTGAAGAGACAGTACCCGAGACACCAATCCCAGATGAAGTACCTGCAACTGCAGAAATAGGCTCAGAGTCTGAATCCGAGGTTTCAGATAATAAGGGGTTAGGCGGGGGTCGCTTTCTTGCGCCCTGTCCCTGACAAGCCACTTCCACCCGGGACACAAAAGTTTCCATAATAGCTGACAATGATTCAATCGTCAGTGGGGTGCTGGAGGATCCTGCAGACCCCTCGAGGGGATCCGGAGGAGATACATGAGTGGCAGGGTCCATGTTAATTCAGGACACCTTTGCCAGAAAAAACAAAAAAACTTTTTTTTTTTTTTTTTTATGTGTCTCCCCCTAGCGCAATAATGCCCCTCAGAGTACCTGCTTCTCGATCCCCACAGAGAGAGAGAGGGACCCCCAAGGCTCACCAACCGATGCAGTGAAGTTTCCAACCAACTGCAGTCAGCATCTGTCTTTTACAGACTGGAAGGAGCTGTTGCTTTTTCCCGGGTAGAAGGACGTGGCTCCGCCCCCTGTGTACGCCTTGCGGCGTTCCCAGCTCTCCACGAGGTAGCTGGGCTCATGAAACATGGCCGCCCCCATACAAGAGACATAAGACTCCAAAAACATGGCGGCCGGCGTGACCAGAGGACATACATGCACTTGGTCTACGGCAAAATGGCGGCGGACCGCCGAAATAGTTTTCCCAGCACATCCACCTGCATCTCTGCTAAGTGGCGATATATGGATCTACAGGAGATACACTACAAATAAGGTAGGATTATACCTCCTATGTCTGCTGTAATGTTACAGTCTGCTGGGTAGAGTGTTAGCTCTCAAACCAAGTCCACTTCCCACAAACACATACTGTATTTACAAGGGGGACTTTTTAGTGTCAGATATATACTGACCATGTATGGAGGGGCCCATAATTCATACTGCCTCATAACGAGGAAAGAAAAAAGGGAACGTTTACTCACCATACCAAACCGACAGGCACCCTCTCTTCACAATACCCTCTCCACCGGGGTGGGGGGTTGTGGACCACTCCGGACGCCTCGACTCTCTGGTTCCTGGCGTCCAAGCGAGACTTTTAACTCGCAAGGTCAGTCCCTCCACTGGGACTCCGTCGCGGCCGACCCAGCACGGAGCTCTGGTCTGCACGCGCTCGTAGGCAGAAACCGGGGTGACCACTGGATCTCAACATCCAGCCCGTCGCCCGGCCCCGCATACTTACTTGAATGTGTCGCGGCCGACCAAGCGCAATGCAATGGTCTGCGCGCGCTCGTAGGCCGGCTGGGGTGACCACAAGTGTCGCCCAGTCCGGCGTTTTTGCTTGAAGATCTCACAGGAAAAAAACACTGGAGAAAAACTACCTAAAAAATGTTTTTTCTAAATAAAAAAATCTTGCCAGGACCAAAAGATCCCAGCAAGGAACTTAGGTCCTTACTCCTGACTAGACAGAAAAAAACTGATTCCCTGTAGCAGAGAGAGGGAGGATATACCCTCAGGGACTGCCCCTAAGGTGGAGCCAGAACGTTTTGTCTTTCTGCCTAGTCCTACTCCTGCGGAGACAACATAACCCAGCTCTTGAGAATCAAGAAGACTACGTCTGTCAATGAGCGATAGAGAAATATGTTTTGTGTGTGCTGGATCTGCTTCAGAGTTAAGAAACTATTGTGTAAAGACAGAGTCATATGGGGACTTTTCCAGTTTCCTAAGATGTTTGCTACGTTTGCTAAGATATTTGTGTCAGAAAATAAACAGGGACTCTGGTGCTAACCTGTGGTAGCAAATATGAAGCTGCTCAATAAATATCAAGGGTATTATTTGGATGTTCAGTTGGAGGGCATATTGAGATCAAAGATACTGGATACTGATATTCAATCATTATTGGATGCTGCTATGCTACTCCACACTTCATCCTGAATTTTTGATGCCATTCTTAAAATGCAGACCATGGTGTGCAGCCAGGGGTCCTTAAGACGCTGCTTAGAATTTCAAAGAAAGCTCCACAACTGAATAGGAGGCCAACCACATGACTTTGACAGGGCCGTGTATTTTGGCTTTCCTCGTTTGTTTTTTTAAATTAATTTATTTGAGTAGCACGTTGTTTGCTTTGGAGTCCTGAAGCAAGCAGAGCACAAAGTATATCACTGTTCTCTATAAATGTGTACTGTTTTTTTGTTATAAAAACAACAGCCCATGATTGGGCAATAGTGCTGCTCAAAGAAAAACTTAAGACACAACTTTTTTTGTTTCTTTCTTTTAGTTGTGGATAGAGTGGAGAAGGATTAGAACACCTGTCAGGTTATTAATGTTGTGCATGTCCCCATCAGGGGGATTCATCCTCTCTATTTGTCCTGCTTACTATTATAATTGAGAGTAAAAGGAAAAAAAAATGCCACAGTTTTGGGTTGTCCTAAGAACAATAATAAAGAGGACTTCTTCCAATAGGGACACTAGTTTTGGTGAAATTGGTGACAACCAGGGATTTTCTCACTTTGGAGGGATTATTTCTCGCTTCCTGTTTTGGCTATGGGACACAAAGTAAAAATAAAGTTCCCCAATGGGACGCAGATGGCAAAAAGCTTGAAACCTGATGAGTAAAAATCCTTCCTTACGCTATTGAAAAGCAAAAAAAAAAAAAAAAAAAAGTTTGCAGTCCGGAGTTCGGTATGGTTTTGTTCACTGGTTCAGGTGCCATTCAAGAGCAAATTTTTACTTAAATTCACACCTAAACCAATGCCCAAAATGGCACAGGATCCTTTTCACAAATGGACTGTGGGCGCTCGGTCATGTGTAAACTGGTTCCATTGAAAGCCGGTCCAATTCACATGTTTTGCAAATCAGATGTGGTTTAAAATGCATCCAATTTTCATATACAGTATGTGAACTGAGCCTTAGACACAACATGCAACAACTTTTACAGAGTGTTTTTTGCTGCGTATCCTAGCATGCTGCTGCCCCAAATGACTGAAAGCAAAATAACTAGTATAGTATGCAGCTAAATAGAAAACAGGGGTTGAAGTAATCCATTAATAGGTAGGGTGTATGTTCAAGTTAGAAAATGTTCAAATCATTTTATATTGTTAGGAGTATTTTCTGGGCAATGGGAGGAATCTATGATTGTAAGCTACACTTATTCTGATAGCCTTCAAAATCTTCTTCTTTTTTTTTTTTTCATTTTATTCCAATAACATTTTTATTGAAAAACGTGGAAGATGTAAAATACAATAGTATAAACAGGCATGAAACATATGCAAATACAGCACATAAACGTTAACAGAGAACATCAAATTTCAGCAAGTTCAAGAAATTGCAAATTCAAGTGATATTAAATACAGGTTAAGAAAGCCACAATCTAGTGGAATGCAATACTCTGAAGATGGTATGTCTTCTGTCTGAGACTGGAATGTATCTTATGTAATGCTTGGAAGACAACTTAACAAAAGAGAAGTGGCGAATGCAACACGGGTACGTAACAGATATTCATTTTCGAGGGTCATTCGTAGGATACCTATAGGTAGCAGAGTCACATATTCATATTCTTTACATTAAGGAGAAGTTAGGAGGATGGTGGTATTCGCCGAAGAGATAGAAGAGGATACAGAGTGAGGGGGGAAGGGTAGGGGCAAGAGGAAGAGAAGGAAGAAAGGAGAGAAAGAATGAAGGAAAAGAAAAAGAGTATGGAAAAGGTCAAGGGAATGAGGGGGGTGGGGGGTGATGAGTAGCTAAGAGAATTCAAGGAGCTCAAGGATATTGGCAGGAGGGGTTCTCTCCCTTCAGTCTCCAACCCCACCCAAACACAATCATCAGAAAGTCCATAAGCAAGAGCGGTGAAGTCAGAAGCTGTAGCTTAGGTTCCACATTATCTAGACTCAGGGTTAGTGCGACACTTTGGGACCCCTCACCTTTATCCCTTGTTTAGGAGTGAGAGATTGCCAGCCATGTCTTAGGCTCAGATTGATATATGCTATATATGTTTGGATTTGACTGTGTAAAAGTGGAGTAGGTAAAGTGGAAAAGATGTAGTCACTAGAGTTGAGCGGACACCTGGATGTCCGTGTTCGGCGGGTTCAGCCGAACCTGAAAAAAAAGTCCGGGTCCGTGTCCCGGACTTTTTCCGGACTTTACCCGGACACCGAACCCCATTGAAGTCAATGGGGACCCGAACTTTCAGGCACTAAAATGGCTCTAAAACACCAATTGAAAGGGCTAGAGTGCTGCAAATGGCAGCAAAATGTAGTTCAGAGCATGGCAAGTGATCTGCAAACAAATTTGGATAGGGAAATAACTTAAAACAACAAAAAAAACAGAAAAATAAAACAATTTTCTTCATCTGTGAAGGACGAGGCCCATATGGAGTAGGAGGGAGGTTGAGGTGGCGGTGTAGGTGGAAGCGGGGGTGGAGGGGGACGAGGTATCCAACACTGCTTTTTTTCAGTCATTTTAAATTAGGGTACACCCCAAAAGAGTGAGAAAGATCAAAAATAGAACAATGGCTGGGTAAGGTCGGTATCCATCTCTATTCTGCACAAGGTACGGAAAAATCCTGTGGGATCCATGCCTGGTTCATTTTAATGAACGTGAGCTTGTCCACATTGTCTCTGGACAGGCGGCTGCGCTTGTCTGTGATAACGCCCCCAGCCGTGCTAAATACACATTCAGATAATACACTGGCTGCAGGGCACGCCAGCACCTCCAAGGCGTAAAGGGCAAGCTCAGGCCATGTGCCCAATTTGGAGACCTAGAAGTTGAAGGGTTCTTCTGAGGTGCTGGCGGTGCCCTGGCTGCGTTGGTGACCTCTTCCTCCTCCTCCTCTGCCTTGGCCTTGTGCTTCCACTGTGGCCCCGCTGTCAGGTGGGAATGCCAGCAGCATCGCGTCTACCAGCGTGCGCTAGTACTCGTGCATCTTGCGATCACGCTCCAGTGAGTGAATTAAGGACGGTACGTTGTCCTTGTAACGGGGATCCAGCAGCGTGGCCACCCAGTAATCAGTAATTAGAATGTGGGCAACTCGGCGGTCGTTGTGGAGTCACTGCAGCATGTAATCGCTCATGTGTGCCAGGCTGCCCAGAGGCAACGAAAGGCTGTCCTCTGTGGGAGGTGTATCGTCTGTGTCTTCTGTATCCCCCCCAGCCACCAGGGCCGTCGCGTCAAGGCAGGCAAACAAAGCAATTGCTTGGGGCCCCGAGCTGGCCTGGGGCCCCAAGACCCGACACAGACTACTGACATTATTTATCATCAGGGCCGGCTGCAGCCCCGGCCCCCGCTGTGCTCCGGTAATGGATCTTTCCTGCTACGTCAGCCGCTTTGAGCGGCATGACGTCACATCCGTCTGGAGCGGCTGCGCGGCGGTTGTTCATTCACTGACAGTGCCGATCCCTCCCACAGCACGCAGACGTGGCGCCAGCAGCAGAAGCATGATGATCGGATCGATTCACATCACATCACAGGAGTCTGTCTGACTGTGAGTGAGACTGACTGAAGCCTTCAGTCTGAAGGAGCGGAGGCGGAGCGGAGCGGAGGCGGAGCAGAGCAGAGCCTGAGACAGCCATCTGAGCCAGGCAAGAGTTAATGGGCTGGGGCCTGGTGGGACCTGGACCTCTTGCATTTGGGGGGGATCAGCATATTTTAGGGCCCCCACTAGTACTACAATGCTAACCCCCCCTCCGCCTAATACAATGCTGACCCGCCCCCCTCATACAATGCTTATCTGCCAATGCCATCCTCCCCTGGGGCCTCCTCCCCCTAATACAATGCTGATCCACCCCCCCTCCCCAAAATTTTAGGGGTAGGGAGGGGAAACAGCATTGTATTAGGGGGAGGTCATCATTTTATTAGGGGGAGGGGGGTTAGCATTGTATTAGGAGGAGGGGAGCAGCATTGTATTAGGGGGAGGGGGGATCAGCATTGTATTAGGGCCCCTAATAATTCTGGCATTTCCTGTACCATGTCCGCACAGCCCCTGACATGTCCTGTACCATGTCCGCACAGCCTATGACATCTCCTGTACCATGTCCGCACAGCCTCTGACATGTCCTGTACCATGTCCGCACAGCCTCTGACATGTCCTGTACCATGTCTGCAAAGCCTATGACATCTCCTTTACCATGTCTGCACTTTTACCACTTTTTACTAGAATTTGCGTGTGTGCGGGGGGGCCTCCATGTCCATTTTGCTTGGGGCCCCCAAATTCCTTCAAACGGCCCTGCCAGCCACGCACCAGTGATGGCCATGAGCTGGCCTGGGTGCCACACTGCTGTGAACATGGTTCCATCTCCTCCTCCATCTCCTCCTCCTCCTCCTCATCCTCCAGAACTGTGCCCCTGCTGGACAATTGTGTACCTGGCGTTTGTGGGTGCAGGAACCCACCCTCGGAGCCACTTGTGAATGACTGCCCTAAAAGCCATGGAAATGATCCCTCTTCCTCCTCCTCCTCCTCCTGTGCCACATCACATATGAGGCGGTGAGCCGGAAGGCCGAAGTTACGCTGCAGCGCTGACAGGCGAGCAGCAGCAGGGTGAGAACGCCGAAAGTGCGCACAGACGGCTTGCACTTTCTGCAGCAGCTCTGACATATCGGGGTAATTTTGAAGAAACCTCTGCACCACCAAATTCAGCACATGCGCCAGGCAAGGGATGTGCGTCAAACCGGCTAGGCCCAGAGCTGCTATGAGATTTCGCCCGTTATCGCACACCACCATGCCGGGCTTGAGGCTCGCTGGCACCAACAACTCATCGGTCTGCTGTTCCATGCTCCTCAACTCATGCGCGGTGTGGGATTTTTCCCCCAAACATGCAAGTTTTAAAACTGCCTGCTGTCGTTTACCCCTGGCTTTGCTGAATTTGGTGGTGAAGGTGTTACGCTGACCGGATGAGGAGGCGGTAGAGGATGAGGAAGCGAAGTAGGAGGAGTTAGGAACAGGATGTAAACTGAAGCGCCCTGCAATCCTCGGTGGTGGAAGGAGATGCGCCAAACAAATTGAAAGGGTGTATCTCACACGTACACATACAGACTATGCCGCAATTTGATTTTTTTCACCTGCGTGGGTGTATATTGAATAGCGGAATAGAACTAAAGTATATAAAAGGGTGTATCTCACACGTACAGACTAGGCCGCAATTGAATTATTTTCACCCGCATGGGTGTATATTGAATAGCGGAATAGAACAATAGTATCTAAAAGGGTGCATCTCACATGTACAGACTATGCCGCAATTTAATATTTGTCACCCGCATGGGTGTATATTGAATAGCGTAATAGAAAAATAGTATCCAAAAGGGTGCATCTCACACATATAGACTATGCCGCAATTTAATTTTTGTCACCTGCATGGGTGTATATTGAATAGCGGAATAGAACAAAAGTATATAAAAGGGTATATCTCACACGTACAGACTAGGCCACAATTGAATTATTTTCACCCGCATGGGTGTATATCAAATAGAGGAATAGTTCATCCAGGAGGAAACTGCTTTGCAGGTTTTCTGGGAGTGCCCCTTTGCACAGAGCCTTTTTAGGGCCTTGGAACCTGAACTTAAGGACTTTGTACCACAGACTGCCATCACACACTTTGGTGTGCTAAATGGATTATTTGGTGGAACTTTTTCCCAAGAGGACATTGACAACGCCTGGCAGGTTCTGTGTTCCTTTAAGGACGCTTTATGGTGCACCAAAAAGTGCCTTATCTACCAGCAAGAGAGGATGCCCATTGAGGACTGTCGCAGACTGGTCCATATTCTGCTCAGAGACTATAACCTAATGGATCTCATGGAGGAAGAGGAGGTCTAGCGATTTCCCCTTCCCCAACTCTCCCTTGTGTGTTTTTGTCCTTTCATTAAAGCTTCGGGCTTGCACTTCTCCACCTCCCTTTCCCCCACTCTTTATTGTTTGTGTGTTTCACGTTTGTCTTTTTGTAATGTGGCGGTACACTTTATTTGCACACATAATCTGATTATTAGGGTGTAGGTCCTTGGGACTGTCCCTGAACGTCTTGGGGGGGGGGTATGGATATGGCCTTTTGGCTTGGTTCACCCACCTAGTACTTTGCCAGTGTAAGTACACCAGTCCCTGTCAGCAGCCTTGCGCCCCGGGGGATCAGGGTCAGGGTCCTTCCTCTTTCGGGAGGAGGACCATGTGTACACCCTGTGTACTTTTTTTATGCACCCGCCAGGTGATAGTCTGAGTGTGTTCACACACCACGGGCTTATAAAAAAAAAAACGACTGGTGGTCCTGGTTTTTGTGGCGTGCCGACAAACCTTTTCCACATTTCATACATGCTAACCCTGCTCTCTGAGGTGCCGGCGGTGCCCTGGGTGCATTGGCGACCTACTCCTCCTCCTCCTCTGCCTTTGCCTTGTGCTTTCAATGTGCCCCTGCTGTCATATGGGAATTCCATCAGCATCGCTTCTCGACCTTTTGGCTAAGATAAAGTGTAGTATCAGTTGTTATAAGTTATACAGTGGGGGCGCTGTGATGTCATTCTGCCTGACCAAGATTGGGTGGCGGCTATGGAAACCTGCTGGAGTGATGGGGGCTTGGAAGGTTTGATGTGTAGCCCTCAGGTTCCTTCCTCCTGGGTGGGGGGGTCTCTCTTCGGGAGAGCACCCTTGACCTAGTATTCGAGGTGGCTTCGGCTACCATGAAGAACGGGGTTCTGCCAGGCCTTCTAGCAAGGCAGATCATGGAAACCCTATGTCCCCGTCAGGAGACTTGCTGTCACGTACCTGATCTGAAGCCGGAGTGTAGAGAGGGCTCCCCTTGCGGCTAGGTGCAGAACACCCCTGGAGGTGAGACAGGGAGTGCTGTGCCCGAAGTAGCACGGGTTGGCGGTTGGGATGGCCAAATGGTGGATGCGGCCAATGGGTGATAGGTCCAAGGTGGATCTGGAACACTTGACAAGCCAGGCAGGTGTGCTGCAGGAACAAGGTAAGCTGGAATAGCCCACAGGAGACTGGTAATGCGGAGTCAATAGCCAAGCCGGGTCAGACACTGGAGAAGACAGAGGAGAGTCCAGGGACAAGCCAAAAGGTCAGGAGCCAGAGGTATCAAGAAGAGTCGAGGTCAAGCAATCCGGGTCGGCAACAGGGAATCCAAGATAAACAGGCAAACAAGGCACAAGGGACACGGGGAGCTGAAGATCATCCAGCAACTAGTGGCTGTCATTGCTGAGTTTAAATAGGCCGTTTGGCGCCAAGCGCCATCACGTCCTGCGTGCGCGCGTGCGCATTGGCGCACGCACATTCCTAGTTGATCTTGCCCGGAGTTGGCCGCGCATGCGTATTCGCGCCAATGCGCGAATGCGCTGATTAGCCAAACTGTTGGAATTTACCTGACACTTGCCAACCAGTAATCAGCACAAGTTAGAATGTGGGCAACTTGGCAGTCGTTACGCAGACATTGCAGCATGTAATCGCTCATGTGTGCCAGGCTGCCCAGAGGCAACGAAAGGATGCTCTCTGTGGAAGGTGTATCGTTTGTGTCCTCTGTATACTCCCAGCCATGCACCAGTGATGGCCACGAGCTGGCCTGGGTGCCACCCTGCTGTGAACATGGTTCCTCCTCCTCCTCATCCATCATCCAGCATTTTTTCAAAAAGGTATACAAGTGGGATAGGAATGCTGAGAACGGCGCCATAGGCACTGTCCATGTTGGACAAGGCACACAGGTCTCGCATGGAAGCCCAGTTATTGGTGAAGTGGTGCTGTTCTGCAGAGCGACGCACGCATGTGTGCTGCAGCTGAACCTCCGCTATGGCCTGCTGCTGCTCGCACAGTCTTGCCAGCATGTGCAGGGTGGAGTTCCACCTTGTGGGCACGTCACATATGAGGCGGTGAGCGGGAAAGCTGAAGTTGCGCTGCAGCGCTGATAGGCGAGCAGAAGCAGGGTGGGAACGCCGAAAGTGCGCACAGGCGGCCCGCACTTTCTGCAGCAGCTCTGACATATCGGGGTAATTTTTAAGGAAGGTCTGCACCACCAAATTCAGCACATGCGCCAGGCAAGGGATGTGCGTCAAACTGGCTAGGCCCAGAGCTGCTATGAGATTTCGCCTGTTATCGCACACCACCATGCCAGGCTTGAGGCTCGCTGGCACCAACAACTCATCGGTCGGCTGTTCCATGCTCCTCCACAACTCATGCGTGGTGTGGGATTTTTCCCACAAACATGCAAGTTTTAAAACTGCCTGCTGTCGTTTACCCCTGGCTTTGCTGAATTTGGTGGTGAAGGTGTTACGCTGACCGGATGAGGAGGCGGTAGAGGATGAGGAAGCAGAGTAGGAGGAGATAGGAACAGGATGAAAACTGAAGCGCCCTGCAATCCTCGGTGGTGGAAGGAGATGTGACAAACAAATTTAAAAGGTGTATCTCACACGTACCGATACAGACTATGCCGCAATTTAATTTTTTTAACCCCAAAAGGGTGTATATTGAATAGCGGAATAGAAAAAAGTATATAAAAAGGTGTATCTCACACGTACCGATACAGACTATGCCGCAATTTAATTCTTTTTACCCCAAAGGGTGTAGATTGAATAGCGGAATAGAAAATATGATATAAAAAGGTGTATCTCACACGTACAAACCCAGACTAGGCCCCGATTACAATTTTTTGTACCCTAAAGGCAGGATGAGGAGTAGGAGGATTTCGGAACAGGAGGCAAACTGAAGCACCCTGCAATCCTCTGCGATGGAAGATGCGCCCCAAAAATTTGGAAGGTGTATCTCACATGTACCGATACAGACTATGCCGCAATTTAATTCTTTTTACCCCAAAGGGTGTAGATTGAATAGCGGAATATAAAATATGATATAAAAAGGTGTATCTCACACGTACAAACCCAGACTAGGCCCTGATTACAATTTTTTGTACCCTAAAGGCAGGATGAGGAGTAGGAGGAGTTCGGAACAGGAGGCAAACTGAAGCACCCTGCAATCCTTGGCGGTGGAAGATGCGCCCCAAAAATTTGGAAGGTGTATCTCACACGTACCGATACAGACTATGCCGCAATTTAATTATTTTTACCCCAAAGGGCGAAGATTGAATAGCGGAATAGAAAATATGATATAAAAAGGCGTATCTTACACGTACAGACCCAGACTAGGCCCTGATTACAATTTTTTGTACCCTAAAGGCAGGATGAGGAGTAGGAGGAGTTCGGAACAGGAGGCAAACTGAAGCACCCTGCAATCCTTGGCGGTGGAAGATGCGCCCCAAAAGTTTGGAAGGTGTATCTTACACGTACCGATACAGACTATGCCGCAATTTAATTATTTTTACCCCAAAGGGTGAAGATTGAATAGCGGAATAGAAAATATGATATAAAAAGGTGTATCTCACACGTACAAACCCAGACTAGGCCCCGATTACAATTTTTTGTACCCTAAAGGCAGGATGAGGAGTAGGAGAAGTTCGGAACAGGAGGCCAACTGAAGCACCCTGCAATCCTCGGCGGTGGAAGATGCGCCCCAAAAATTTGGAAGGTGTATCTCACACGTACCGATACAGACTATGCCGCAATTTATTTTTTTTTACCCCAAAAGGGTGTAGATTGAATAGCGGAATAGAAAATATGATATAAAATTGGTGATTTTTCAATAGCACATGTGAACACAGCAGTGTCTTATGTTTTATGTCACGGTCAGCTCAGCAGCAGGCTATGAAGGGAAAAAAAAATTCCCCTTTAACTTTGTAATTTTTAAATAGCAGATTAGTACAGACTATGCCACAATTTATTTTTTTTTAACCCAAAAGGGTGTATATTGAATAGTGGAATAGAAAAAAGTATATAAAATTGAAAATCACTCAATAGCACATGTGAACACAGCAGTGTCTTATGTCACGGTCAGCTCAGCAGCAGGCTATGAAGGGAAAAAAAAAATTCCCCTTTAACTTTGTAATTTTTAAATAGCAGATTAGTACAGACTATGCCACAATTTAATTTTTTTAAACCAAAAAGGGTGTATATTGAATAGTGTAATAGAAAAAAGTATATAAAATTGAAAATCACTCAATAGCACATGTGAACACAGCAGTGTCTTATGTCACGGTCAGCTCAGCAGCAAGCAGGCTATGAAGGGAAAAAAAAAATTCCCTTTAACTTTGTAATTTTTAAACAGCAGATTAGAACAGCAATCTGTAGTAAAATATAGCTGAACGCTGCACATAACAGACTGATAAAAATATATTTTTTTCTCCCTCCTCCTCCTCAGTGGGCTCAAGTGAGGGCAAAAAGATTGTTCACTGCACCACCCCCCACACTGCAAAATCGATGTAGATCGCTAACGGACGATTGTCCTGTCCCTGCCTAATCTCTCCAGCCTGTCCCTAAAATGCTCAAATAACTTTCCCTGCCTACACTCCGACCTGTCCCTGCATTCTTTTCGGGCACAATTTTTCACTGTCTGTCCCTAATCAGCAGCCAGCACGTATGATGTGTGCTCTCTCCCTACACTACAGCAGAATGACGCACCGCGCTGTGTCTCTCGAACTTATAAAGACATGGGTCACATGCTTCAGATGGCCAATCACAGCTACTAATACATTAGTAGGCATGGCTGGGATGGCTTAAGGCACACCAGTTAAACGCTTGTTGATTGGCTGTTGAAAGCCCGCCATTAAAGCGCGCCATTACATACAAAACAGGAAATAAAATTACCGAACACGGATTTTAAACCCGAACATACAGTAAAGTTTTCGGGTCCGTGTCCAGGTAGCAAAAATCCAATTATCCGGTACGAACCCGAATAATACAGTCCGTGTTCGCTCAACACTAGTAGTCCCCCAATTAATGAGTTGTAATTATCTTTGTTGTGGAATATTGTCCAACAGTCCCAAATATGGGAGAATTGACCTGGTAGGTCTCGAGCTATAGCAATTAATTCCTCCATTTCTGAAATCTTATCTACTCGTTTGAGCCATTCAGAGATAGTGGGTATTTGGGTTGATCTCCAACGTAAAGGTATGCACATCTTGGCTGCATTGAGAAGGGGAATGATTATGGTTTTCCTGTAACGGTGTAATGGTGTATCAGAATGGTGCAGTAGGAACGGTGTCAGGGTGTACTCCAGTGTACATGTGGATATAAGTTCTATCAAATCATGGATTTGTGTCCAAAATGGTTGAATTGATGGACAAGTCCACCATATATGAAGCATTGTGCTTCATTGTTCTTTATTGTAGCGCCAACATATGGTGGGGATGTTGGGATTGTATTTGTTAAGGACCACTGGTGTCACATACCAGCGGGTTAGAATCTTGTAGTTGTTTTCTTGGGTCGAGACATTAAGGGACGCTTTATGTGTGATTGTAGTTATGCAGTTCCAGTGATCTTCAGACAATACTACAATTTTTTTTCCCAGGTTAAGCAAGCTTTTTTGGATTTCATATGGGTGTTGTGGAAAAAGATATTGTATAGAGATCATATTTCTCACGGGACCAGATTGTGTAGCCTTCAAAATCTTAATCTCTCAACTTCAGTTAGGTGCCAGTAATGTCTTATCAGCATTTTTTTGGAAGATCATCTTTCTTCCTTGATTTTTAAAGGTTGATGGATACCTTTCACTTCTGACTTCTAGCAGTTTTCCAGATTTAATGTGTTCTAAATGCATAGGTACCAGTGCAAGTATATCCCATTACATGCAATATGCACCCTTCTAATATATTATATATAAATAAACAGAAAGAAACCTTCAACATGGTGGAGAGATGCAAAATCTCAACTGTATAATCTGCCATTTGCTAAAAGTTTGATCATACACAAGGAAGGTTCAGAACTATTATTAGATCAAGCATAACTGTTATTGAATTAAATTGAAAAATATTCAGTCTGAAAATATTCTGAACACTTTTAGACGTAATTAACATCTGTGATTCAATGATGTGAATTAATGTTAATTTAGCAGATCTGGCTGCCAATACTAAAAACAAACTAATTTAATACCAGCAAAACATTGACCACCTTCTCAAGCTCCTGAGTAAATGACAGCATGATTCTATGGGGTTGATGTATTAAAGGCAAATAGGCTGTTTATTTTGCAAGGAAACTTTCCCCAGAGCTTAGTGAATGTGATATTTCACTTTGCACAGAATACGCAATCATGTACAAGGAAAATGTAAACAAACAGCCTTTTTTCTTGCACATAATTGGATGATGGAAGTCAGCAATGCTTCCCCTCATTTGGTAATCCCTAGGGAACATGCTTTGAAAATCAACTTCATGGAATCCAGTTGTTATTTACTCAGGGGGTTCAGAAGACAATTGATGTCCAAAGTCTCGGATTATTTGGAAGCTAAAAGTTTAAAGGCTTCTATTTATGACAACCTAAGGTATCAAGAAAACCTCTCTTTGCCAATGTTTGCAAATACTGGCGCCGAAGATAAACTATTCAGATTTTAGACAACTCATTGGTGCATATTCAGTGAAAACTCTGTGCCAGTCCATTGCCAGATATCTAGTTTTTGTCTACTGAGCATGGCCATTTTGTCTCTCTCACAGCATACATAGAGTGAAACCAGGCAGCCAATCACAGCCTGCACATCAAAGGAACATATGTGTCTAATAAAAGTCAAGTTACTGCCCTCTGCAAGACAGAAGATAGGGGGAGTGGTCAGAGATTTAGATGACAGCCTTCAGTTCTGACCAATTATCAAAATTTGCAATTTTGTAACAGTGCTATTTAGTCTGCTTGTGCTGCATATTTTAGGGAAAGTTAATTTAATGGAGCAATTTATAAAGTTATTACAATGTTTACATGTTTGTGCATTGTGAAGGTTCATGTTAAAGCAGAGCCATAAGAGATCAATGATACAACTAGCAAAAAACATCACTCGCTTTCAGTACCAGTCTTAACCATTTAAGCTCTGGAAGGTTTTACCCCCCTCATGGCCATACCATTTTAACTGGCAATTGTGCAATAATACAATGCTTTACCCATGTGGATTTTATATACCTTTTTTTTCACACAATTAGAGCTTTCTTTAGGGGGTATTCTATCACTGTTTTTTTTTTTATTATAAAAAAATGAAAAAATCTAATTAATCATTAATATAGGCCAAAATGTATTTTGCTACATGTCTTTGGTAACAAAAATCCCAACAAGTGTATGTTAGCCACTTGCCTACTGGGCACTTTTACCCCTTTTCTGCCCAGGCAAATTTGTAGCTTTAAGCCCTGTCACACTTTGAATGACAATTACACGGTCATGCAACACTGTACCTAAACAACATTTTTAGAATTTTTTTTCAAACAAATAGAACTTTCTTTTGGTGGTATTTATTCACCACTGGGTTATTTATTTTTGCTAAACAAACAAAAAAAGACAGAACATTTAGGCTCCGTTCACATGTAGGCGTTTTTGGGCGTTTTCGAAGCGTTTTTCTGCTCACTGATCAGCTCTCAAAACGCCCAACAAGACAAATCCCATTCATTGCAATGACCCCTGTTCACATCTGAGCATTTTGACGCCCTAAGGAAAACGCCCAACGCTCAAAAAAGTACTTGAGCTTCTTTTTGGGCAGATCACAGGCGTTTTGTCCCATAGACCTCAATGTAAAGTGTTATTTGGCGTTTCACAGGCGTTTTACAAGCGTTTTGTTGCTCCTGATCAGCTCAAACAGCACAACTCTCCACCCAGCTCTCCACCCAGGTCTCCACCCCCTTAGCATGCCTCTGCTGTGAGCACATTTTCCTGAAACATGGAGAACAGCAGTTAGGCAGTTTAGGTGACCAGATCCTGCCATACCAAGGTGACCGTAATGAACTTTACTGACTTAGCCTGCTGCCATACCAGGGTGACCGTAACGAAGTTTAGCTGACTTAGCCTGCTGCCATACCAGGGTGACCGTAATGTAGTTTAGGTGAACTGACTCTGCTATGCCAGCGTGACCGAACTCAAGGTGACTGTAATGTAGTTTACAGTGAACTGACTCTACTATGCCAGGGTGACCAAACTCTTCCATGCCAAGGTGACCGTAATGTAGTTTAGGTGAACTGACTCTGCTATGCCAGGCTGACCAAACTCTTCCATGACAAGGTGACCGTAATGAACTTTACTGACTTAGCCTGCTGCCATACCAGGGTGACCATAACTAAGTTTAGGTGAACTGACTCTGCTATGCCAGGGTGACCAAACTCTTCCATGACAAGGTGACCATAATGAACTTTACTGACTTAGCCTGCTGCCATACCAGGGTGACCGTAACGAAGTTTAGCTGACTTAGCCTGCTGCCATACCAGGGTGACCGTAACGAAGTTTAGCTGACTTAGCCTGCTGCCATACCAGGGTGACCGTAACGAAGTTTAGCTGACTTAGCCTGCTGCCATACCAGGGTGACCGTAACGAAGTTTAGCTGACTTAGCCTGCTGCCATACCAGGGTGACCGTAATGTAGTTTAGGTGAACTGACTCTACTATGCCAGGGTGACCAAACTCTTCCATGCCAAGGTGACCGTAATGTAGTTTAGGGTAAATTGACTCTGCTATGCCAAGGTGACCGTAATGTAGATATATATATGGAATCAAAAAACACCATTTTGAAACCCTAAAACCCAATAAATGCCCATAAAAAGTGACTAGGGTTCTGGATCATGCCCCAGGGACTATGAATCAGGCAAAAAAACGTTCTTAAAAATTGTCGTTTTTGATACAGAGCCAATTATTGAAAAAATTAAAAAAAAATAAAAAAAATAAAAAAAAAAGATTTCTTTGGATTTAGTGTCTGTGGGGTCTAAAAAGTGTGCCTGTGAAGTTTCAGCTCTGTAGCATGTCCAGAACCATAAAAAAAAGATCATGCAGAAGAGGAGGTCCCTGGGAGGTCCAATGCAGAGGAGGAGGTCCCTGGGAGGTTCCTTTGCAAATGTTGTAAAAAAAACACTCTGCTTTTCCATTGGTCACCTCATTACACAAAAACACCTGTTAAAAACGCCCAAATAAACGCCTGTAAAACGCTTGCAAACGCTTGCAAAAACGCCTATAAAAACGCCTGTAAAACACCTGAAAAACGATAAACAAACGCCTGAAAAATGCCAACGCCTACATGTGAACGGAGCCTTAAAAAAAAACATTTTTCATAGTTTGTTATAAAATTTTGGAAACGGGTAATTTTTCTCCTTTACTGATGAGCCAGCACTGATGGGCACTAATGTGGCAGCACACCTGGGCACTGATGAGGCTGCAATGATAGGTGGCACTGAAGGGCACTGAGAGGTGGTACTGATAGGCAGCACTGATAGACGGCACTGATAAGAGGAAAAATGTTACCCTAGCTCTACTGCTTGATATAGTCCATGAACTGGAGTCCGGTGCTCTAGCCAAAGCGTTCAACTCCCACAGATAGATAATTTCAATCAGGAAAGGCTGACAGCTTGGCATGCTCTTAAATAAAAATACTTTATTGCCAGGCTTTCATGATTAAGATTATCTATCTATGTGATAGTCACTGACAGGTGGCACTGATCGGCACTGGTGGGCACTGGTAGGCAGCACTGATAGGGGACACTGATGATGAGGCACTGATGGGCACTGACAGCTGGTACTGGTTGGCACTGATTTAAAGCACTAGTGGGCACTGTTGGGACCAATGTCCCTGTAACAGAAGCCGGTTGGCGTGAGAAGAAAAAAGCCAATATCCGGCTTGTGTTTACATCCTGTGATCAACTGTCTTTTGCTGACAGCTGATCATGTGGTAAAGGACTGCTTTGATTGGCTCTTCACTCCAATCTCTGATCCACCGAGTCCAAAAAAATTGACAATCACAGAGTGCACTGCCTGAGCAGCAGGGGGCGCACGTGCAGAGCAATCATGGGAGGACATCCAACGATGCCCTTCTGGCATTGGAAGCCTGCGCTGCAGCCTTTTTTTGTCTATAGCATGGACAGCAAGCAGTTAATTGGTTTGCGTAAAAGTTATTACGTCTACAAACAATGGTATATATACTGGAATATTTATTTTATACTAGTAATGGTGGTGATCAGAGACATATAGTGGGGCTGTGATAATTAGGTAAGATTACCCACCGCACTGACACTTTGTGGGAACTGGCTAACTGACACTGACATCACCAGTGACACTAATACAGTGTCCAGTGCTAATACCCTGTCACTGTACTAATGGCACTGGCTGGTGAGGGGGTTAACATCTCGGGGTAATTTAGGGATTAAGTGTGCATCTAACAAATGGTGGGTTTTGAAAATTTTCATGTCACACGGTATTTGCGCAGCAGTTTTTTCGAACGCAATTTTACACAATAATGCATAAATACATTTTAATAAATTTCAATGCACACAGAGACCATATAATACCCAAATTTTCAGTAAAAAATAAAAGATAGCAATTTGCTGGGTAAATAGATAACAAACATATCACACTTTAAAATTGCTCATGCTAGTGAAATGGCATCAAACTTCGGTATTTGAAAATCTCCATAGGCGATGCTTTATAAGCCTTTAATGGTTACCAGTTTAAAGTTACACAGGTGGTCTGGTGCTAGAATTATTGCTCTTACTCTGACATTTGCGGCGATACCTCACATGTGTGGTGTTATTGCTGTTTACGTATGCGTATGGGACCAACGTGTGCGTTCGCTTTTACACACGTTAGCATGGGGGCACTTTAAATGTTTTGTTTATTTATTGGTGGAACACTGATACACTGACAAATGTTGATCAGCCACCGGCAGACACTGGCAGATGTTGATGTCACAATGGTGCACTATTGCAGATGTTTTGTGCACTGGTACTGATTTGATGGGGGACTGACAGATGTTTTGTGCACAGGTACAGATGTGATGGGACACTGACATATTTTGTGCACTGGTACAGATGCGATGGGGGACTGAAAGATGTTTTGTGGACTTGCGCAGATGTGATGGCGGACTGACAGATGTTTTGTGCACTGGTACGGATGTTTTACTGGGACACTGACAGATGTGTAGGGGTGACAGTGGTGCTTGGTGTACTGTTTGTGGGGGATCTGTGACAGCTCTGTGTGTAAAATCATCCTTACACACAGAACTGTCAACGATCTTGCAGATGTGCATTTCCTATTGATCCCAGGAATGCAGTTCTTTCTTCACGCCTGTGACCCATTTTCAGCAGAGAGCGGGCTGAAGTAATGCTCTCTGCTGACTTGGGTAAGTATAAATTTAAAAAAAAACTTCTCTTTTGAATGCAGTGTATGTAAAAGTATTATGCTTGAAATAAAAGTACAGCTTATTAAAAAAAAAACCTAAATGTACTTTTTAAAATTGTACTTTTTATTATAACAAAATACTTAACTAAAGATGCTGTTTCCACCACAGGTCCCTTCATAAAGGCGTGGCCAGGCAATTAGCCCAGACGTATGCTACCAGTATGTAGTTTCCCGATCACTTTTGTCTATAAATAATGGGATTGTGTATTTTGGGGAAGCCATTGTCTGTAACACTTCCTTACTTGAAGATGCTACAGGTGAAGAAACACTTTGTGATGATCCAGAAGCAGCAGAAAGAGGGTTTCTAGAATGAATTCTGGAGAGAAAAGCTAATCACACTTTCAATATGTTTTTATCTTTTAATTATTATTTGATAATGTCCTTAGGGCACATCTGACATGCATGTATGTGTTTTGTCATCTTTGTAGCATTTGGAAAATAATATTTCTTCTCACAATATTTGCAAATTGCAGCTTTGCTCTCAGCAGAAATTGTGCTGTGGAAATGTTTCCAAATTAGAGATGTTGATCTCACCATTTTACTAAAAGAAGGAAAAGAAAAAACTATTTACTGACCAAACTATAGGGAAACATGCTGTGATGGTGGAGAGCATTAATAGGAATCATGTAAAGGTTAAAAAAATAAACAAATGTATCAGAAAAATGTACCCTCTCAGCTTTTAAATAAAGCCTGAGATGACAGAAACTCTCATCTACTGTATCCCAACAATCATCCAGCTGTAAGATTTAAAAATGCGGAGTCCACAAGCAAACTAAAATGCAGCCTTTACCCTGCCGTGCCCACTAGTGGCAGAAATGCATTGAGAAGTACTGTGTTACTTGAACTGTATTCCAGGATTTACGCGTTTTCAGCAGAGAGAGCTTGCAAAAATGTAAGACTTTACATAAAGTCTCAGAACTCTTTCATTATGTTTTCCATGGTATATAGTTTAAATACCATGTCATAGATATATTATTTATCAATGTGAAAAAACATATTCCACACTTTTTTTTCCAGAAAAAAACAAAAAGTTTTCAAAAAATTTTTTCATTTTTTTCTGGGCCTAAGAGAGAGTAGTGTTAGATGTTAGATAGACAAGGACATTTCGATCTCATCAGCTAAGATTTTTTAGCCCTGTGCAAATATTTTTTTAAATTTTTTTTTAGGTAGTATAGAAGTTTCGACTAAGTGAATAAACGCTTACAGTTGTAATCACCCCTATCAGTATTAAATTATTTGCTGCAACGCTTTAATCTCCACCATTGCAAAACAGTTTGATCTGTTAGAGGAAGTTGCAAAATAACAGACTTACTGACAGGATCCCCAAATGCTAAAATTATGCTATAGTGGGGACTCAGTAAAAAAAAAAAGACTGCTGTGTAAGGCTCCATTCACACCTGGGCATTCGGGAATCACGGCAAAATGCGGGACACATTTTCCATGCCATTATTTCTTAATGGGATCTCAAACGTAGTGCGATTTTTCAGCGGTTGTTGCATGATAAATCGCAGTACAATTGCAATGTGTGAAGCTTGTCATTTAAAAAGGAGCAGGAGCTTCTTTTGAGCGACAGTGTCACGCGTTGCAGTTTGCCACAATTGCAGCATGATTTATCACGCAACAACTGCGGCAAATTGCACTGCATCTGAGGTAAAATTAAGAAATAACGGCATTGCAAAGGTGCCCTGTGTATTGCTGTGATTTTGGAACGCCCAGGTGTGAATGGAGCCTTATTGCTAATTGATTGCATCATTCATGTAATTTTGGCTTTGCCCTTAGTTCTACTTTATGACCCATCCTGTCGTGCAATAAGTAAATATAGCTTATCCAGCCCCTCTCTTAAATACTCAACCTGGAGTACTGCTTGTGTCATTATTGGTCCAAAAAAAAAGAGCTTTTTGATTGATAGGACTTTTAAATGATGGAAGATTATTGTTGTTATTTTCAGAACCCAACAGTCTGAAAAAAAATTTGTTTCAAAGTAGACAGAAATGTATGTTACAAAACATCACAACTTTTCAGTGGCACTTTGATTACATCCTGCCTATCATTGCTCTAGATTGCTACGCCTAGTGCTAAAGCCATTGTTTATCCTTTACTCAGTGTTTAAAAACTTCAATGGCTTTTATCATGAGTTAACTTGCATTCCTATTGTCCTTCTGTCCATGGATTGCTTGCAACAACTTTCATTTCTGCATATCTGTAGAAAACTGGCACTTAGATTTTTTTAATTTTTTTGTTAATACATCAGGCTTGCTGTTTACCATACAGCTACACAAACATGTCAAAGACTTTGACTACTGCATAAAAAGACCATATACAAGTGTTCATATTATCAAGATTTACATTAAATAATATAATCATTCTTTTAGGTTCATCATTACGTAAAGGGATTGTAAAGGAAGAAGGTTTTTTTTTTTTTTAATCTTAATGCATTCTATGCATTATGATAAAAAAAAAAAAAAACTTATGTGTGCAGCAGCCCCCTTCAGCCCCCCTTAACCACTTGACGACCGCTCACATTGGTGCTACTGTGGCAAAGTGGTTCGATTCCGTCCATGCGACGTAGACCTTGTGGGGCGGCGCGTGCGCGCCGCTGGAGTCTTGCTCCCACTGTATTCAGTTACAGAGGGAGTCGGGCCAGGGGAGGAGCGGCGGTGATCACCGCCGCTCTTTCCCGATCGTCGGGGAATCGAGTGTGGAGATCCGCCCGCTTGTGTAAACACAAGCGGGCGGATCTCCTAAGTGACAGACAGTGACAGATTGCAGGGTTCAGCATAGCTGAACCTGCGATCTGTCCCTGTGTCACTCAGTCACCTCCCCCCACACACATCAGTAAGCACCAGGCATACATTAACCCCTCCCTCTCCAATAAAAATTAACCCCTTCCCTGCCAGTGTAATTTTTATAGTAACAGTGCATATATATAGCACTGATTACTGTAGTAATGTCACTGGTACCCCCAAAAGTGTAAAAAATGTCAGTCAAGGGTCCGATCTGTCCTCCGCAATGTCGCAGTCCCGCAAAAAAAATCGCAGATCGCTGCCATTACTTGTTAAAAAAAAAACACCAAAAATGACAGAAATCTTTCCCTTAGTTAGTAAAGGCAATAACTTTTGCGCAAACCAATCAAAATGCACTTATTGCAATTTTTTTTACCAAAAATATGTAGCAGAAAACAAATTGGCCTAAAATGATAAAAAATTTTGATTTTTACATTTTTTGGGGGGGGGGAAGTTCATGTAAAAAAATGTGAAAAATATTGTTATTTTTTCAAAATTGTCGCTCTTTTTTTGTTCATAGCGCAAAAAGTAAAAATCGCACAGGTGATTAAATACCACCAAAAGAAAGCTCTATTTGTGGGAAAAAAGGATGTTATTTTTGTTTGGGTACGGCGTTGCATGACCGCGCAATTGTCAGTTAAAGTTGCACAGCGCCGAATCGCAAAAAGTGGCCTGGGCGTAAGACAGCAAAATCCTCCGGTGGTAAAGTGGTTAAACTTACAGTGGGTACGGAAAGTATTCAGACCCCCTTAAATTTTTCACTCTTTGTTATATTGCAGCCATTTGCTAAAATCATTTAAGTTCATTCTTCTTCCTCATGAATGTACACATAGCACCCCATACTGACAGAAAAACACAGAATTGTTGACATTGTTGCAGATTTATTAAAAAAGAAAAACTGAAATATCACATGGTCCTAAGTATTCAGACCCTTTGCTGTGACACTCATATATTTAACTCAGGTGCTTTCCATTTCTCCTGATCATCCTTGAGATGGTTCTACACCTTCATTTGAGTCCAGCTGTGTTTGCTTATACTGATTGGACTTGATTAGGAAAGCCACACACCTGTCTATATAAGACCTTCCAGATCACAATGCATGTCAGAGCAAATGAGAATCATGAGGTCAAAGGAACTGCCTGAAGAGCTCAGAGACAGAATTGTGGCAAGGCACAGATCTGGCCAAGGTTACAAAAAGATTTCTGCTGCACTTAAGGTTCCTAAGAGCACAGTGGCCTCCATAATCCTCAAATGGAAGATGTTTGGGTTGACCAGAACCCTTCCTAGAGCTGGCCGTCCGGCCAAACTGAGCTATTGGGGGAGAAGAGCCTTGGTGAGAGAGGTAAAGAAGAACCCAAAGATCACTGTGGCTGAGCTCCAGAGATGCAGTCAGGAGATGGGAGAAAGTTGTAGAAAGTCAACCATCACTGCAGCCCTCCACCAGTCGGGGCTTTATGGCAGAGTGGCCCGACGGAAGCCTCTCCTCAGTGTAAGACACATGAAAGCCCGCATGGAGTTTGCTAAAAAACACCTGAAGGACTCCAAGATGGTGAGAAATAAGATTCTCTGGTCTGATGAGACCAAAATAGAACTTTTTGGCCTTAATTCTAAGCGGTATGTGTGGAGAAAACCAGGCACTGCTCATCACCTGTCCAATACAGTCCCAACAGTGAAGCATGGTGGTGGCAGCATCATGCTGTGGGGGTGTTTTTCAGCTGAAGGGACAGGACGACTGGTTGCAATTGAGGGAAAGATGAATGCGGCCAAGTACAGGGATATCCTGGACAAAAACCTTCTCCAGAGTGCTCTGGACCTCAGACTGGGCCGAAGGTTTACCTTCCAACAAGACAATGACCCTAAGCACACAGCTAAAATAATGAAGGAGTGGCTTCACAACAACTCTGTGACTGTTCTTGAATGGCCCAGCCAGAGCCCTGACTTAAACCCAATTGAGCATCTCTGGAGAGATGTAAAAATGGCTGTCCACCAACGTTTACCATCCAACCTGACAGAACTGGAGAGGATCTGCAAGGAGGAATGGCAGAGGATCCCCAAATCCAGGTGTGAAAGACTTGTTGCATCTTTCCCAAAAAGACTCCTGTCTGTATTAGATCAAAAGGGGGCTTCTACTAAATACTGAGCAAAGGGTCTGAATACTTAGGACCATGTGATATTTCAGTTTTTCTTTTTTAATAAATCTGCAACAATGTCAACAATTCTGTGTTTTTCTGTCAGTATGGGGTGCTATGTGTACATTCATGAGGAAGAAGAATGAACCTAAATGATTTTAGCAAATGGCTGCAATATAACAAAGAGTGAAAAATTTAAGGGGGTCTGAATACTTTCCGTACCCACTGTACCTGAGCCCATCTTTATCCAGCAATGTTGCAGGAGTGTCTAAACTGCCCGGGACTCTCCTCTTCATTGGGACAGCTGTGTGGCGCGATTGCCTCCCACTGCTGTTAATCAAAATCATTCAGCCAATCAGGAGAGAGAAGGGCTGCTTGCTGTGGGGGCACTTAACAGAAGGGAGGGGCCAAGAGAATGTACCCGAGAAGAGGAGGATCCAGGCTGCTCTGTGCAAAACCAACCGCATAGAGCAGGTAATAATAACACGTTTGTTATTTAAAAAAAAATAAAAAAATGATACTTTACAATCACTTTAAATTCCACGAAAAACAATTCCACTTAAAAATACCCATCCTCCTAATCTCTGTGGGGTTGATTTATTAAAACTAGAGAGTGCATAATCTGGTGCAGCTGTGCATAAAAACCAATCAGCTTTCAGATTTTTATTGTCAGAGCTTAAAGCTGGGTACACACTAAACAACTTTTTATACAATTTTCTTGTACAACTTTCCTTTAGATTTACCAAAATTGTATAATATGAGGTCAAACCTAAATACGTTCAATTTGTATGCAGTTAGGCTGCTACATAGTTGAAGGTACATCTAAAGGAAATTGAACAACACAAATTGTATAATGTGTATCCAGCTTAAATGAACAAGCTGAAATTAGAAGCTGATTGGCTACCATACATAGCTGAACCAGATTTTTATATTCTCCAGTTTTAGGTAATCAACCCCTGTGTGACAAAGGGTCCTTTCACAGGGGCTTTCCACCCGGCAGACTCCAAGATCCCCACTAAGCAGGGGGGTGACAGGTCCATTTCTGCTCACTGTGATGAGATGGACCTCCTGTCCATTTTCATCTGATCCCATCCTCCAGAAGGTCAAGATTGGATAGCAGCGGTGGTCAGCGGACATGTCCCTGCTGACATCCGCTGCCCCATAGGGGATCATGGAGCGTCCGATCAGGTCTGCCTGAAAATCTGATAGGCGGACCTGATCGGAAAGCCTGTGTGAATGGGGCCTAAAAAAGCACATAGATGGTTCAGCTGTAGTTTTACATCCCCTATTCGTCTACCTAAAACCTCCTATACAGCCAAAGGGGCTCTTCACATGTTGCAGACATGATGCCTTCTGTCATGGCTGTAGCAAATTTAATATGCCGTGTTAAGTAGACAGGTGGCACTTGGACTGTGCCACAACCACAAGCCAAACAATTTGTGATTAGTCCTACTGAAAATTTAGGTTTGGCAAACAAAGAAACCACAGGCATTCAGAAGACAGCAGGATTGCCTGCTTAACTCTGAAAAAAGATCCACTGTGGATCCCTTTTCAGCGAATAAACAAGTAAATATTTAGCCATACACAAACAGTACTTCTGAACTTCAGCACACATTATCCGTCTTCTTTTGTTGTGTTCTGTGAATATGTTGGCATTACTGTGGCATTCAGCAGAGGGAAGAAATGGCAATATGAATGCTTTACCAGGGAGATTTGCAAAAACTGGAGCACTCAGGATCTGGTGCAGCTGTGCATGGTAGCCAATCAGCTTCTAACTTCAGCGTGTTCAATTAAGCTTTGACAAAAGAAAAAAAAAACTGGAAGCTGATTGTTTTCTATGCAGAACTTCACCAGATTTTGCATTCTCCAATTTAAGTAAATCACCCCCTATATGTGAATAGAACCTGGAACTTTTCTTTGAGACATGTCCATTCTATGAACATCAACCTCAAAGCATTTTAAGGCAGATTCTCTTTTTTTTTATAAAATATATTTATTTATGCATTTATTTATTTATTATCTAAATTAAAAAAAAAAATACTGCACTAAATCTATTGCCTCCCACAGAATGACAATGACTAATTGTAATAAAATGAATATAGTCATAAATGGTATTCGTTTTTCTAGATGGTCTCCGCAATAAACGTCACAGAGCAATGCTTTAATAAGATAGATTGTGCAGAGCTAGGATGAAATGTCCTAGATTCTTGTTAGTTTTGGAAAGCCTTTTGAAACAAGCAAAGACCTTGACAGAGTTTAGGTTATTCCTTAACTGGCGAACAATTTTCCACTTGCAAAGCTACCTCTTATAAACATAACCTTTGGGTGACATAGACATCACAATCATGGTCAGAGAATAAACACGTTTTGTCTGTCTCTCAGTGTTTACATACCATTTCTCTTTATTTTCACCCACTTGGTGGTCTCAAGAAGACTAGAGATTTCTGCAGGAAATAATAAACACAGTAATATAAAACATTTAACAGCTGCAGCAATGAAAATGCTGGACAATCAGCTGGCAATAACTCCCGAAACAGAAAGTATCCAACATTATTTTTATGAAGGTGAGAATTAAATAAAGAACCTTAGCATTTTATTTTTCTATAAATATAGAAATAGGTAATGACCTCGAGGTACAGTAGATTACAAAGATTAGTGGGAATGGAAAATGGAATGGTAAAGAAAGAATTCCGCGCAAATGGATCTCCTTTTATGGTTGGCTGCAGCCTACCCCAAAAATATAGTAAAACTATATCAGAATATGGAAGAAGTATTAGGGTAATTGGCGCTGCCAAATAATGAAAAAAATATATAGAGATGTGTCTCATAAATCTAGGTGCATATAGGTGGTCAATATAAAATATCGATACTATAAGTAATGGTCCTTACAATATAACCAATGGTACTGATAATAAGCCACAGTAAGTATTATAGATTTCAATAAATTAACCAACCATTCATCAATTAGTTACACTGATAAATGCTTAATAAAATTCAATAAAAATGCAAACCAGTATAAATAAATAAAACAGTGAACAGTGTCTCAAAGCTAAAAGTATAGTGACTCTTGAAATAATTGGTGTAAACACTAGGTGGCAGTGTTGATTTAAAATTAATAGGTGTGGATATCCAAGTGAAACAGATGATGAGTGATACAAAGTGCCAAGTGCTGTAATTATATCAGAGGTAAATAACAATTTCTAAAAGTAAAGAAATCTCCAAATTAAGTGCAAAAATGGATATCCAAGTGAAATTGAATATATATAAAAAACATCAAAATAAATTGCCTAAAAATACATATGATGTTCCAAGTGAAATATAAAAAAGTATCAGAGCTTTTAGAAAATATAATAAAAGAAATCCCAAAAATAAATAGGTAAATATCTGGTGAATGAATAAATATGAATATAAATGAGAAATTAGATAGTCCATAATATAAGTGACAAAAAGTCCACAAAAAATATATGTTCAATATAATAGTCCAACAACGTGCAATATAGTGATAAAAAGTGCCAAGGGAAATTGCATGGATGGAGGGGGTGCTTCCCGGTGTGGGTCAGGATGTGGGTGCTGGGTGAGGGAATTCCGTGCTCCCCTTCCTATGTAGCCCGCACTCACCAGAGAGCGGCACCCCTACAGGGGTAACCAGCGTTGGGTATTTGGGGTATTCCCCGGTAAACCACGGTGAGCCTCTCCTCTCCTCTTGGGACCAGTTGCACTTCCTCCCTCAAATGGTAAGGTTATTAGGATAAGCGATGTATAATAGGGGTGATAGGCAGCGCTCCAGAGTAATAAAGGTGATGTCCGGGATTATATGGATAAAAAAAACACTCATATAGTGAAGTACCGTAATGTGTGTCCATTTATTAAACAAATAAAATCAAGAACTCACATTTAAAAACAAGATACAGCATCTGTAAGCAAGTAGGGACCGCGAACCCCTCGTGTAGCGGTATTTCCGGACGCCGTGCGCCTCAGCGGCCGGATATGCGTCTCAAGGTGCGGAACTGACGTGCCTACGCTCTACGCGTTTCGTCATCAGACTGACGTCATCAGGAGCAGCGTGCTCCTGATGACGTCAGTCTGATGACGAAATGTGTAGAGCGTAGGCACGTCAGTTCCGCACCTTGAGACGCATATCCGGCCGCTGAGGCGCACGGCGTCCGGAAATACCGCTACACGAGGGGTTCGCGGTCCCTACTTGCTTACAGATGCTGTATCTTGTTTTTAAATGTGAGTACTTGATTTTATTTGTTTAATAAATGGACACACATTACGGTACTTCACTATATGAGTGTTTTTTATCCATATAATCCCGGACATCACCTTTATTACTCTGGAGCGCTGCCTATCACCCCTATTATACATCGCTTATCCTAATAACCTTACCATTTGAGGGAGGAAGTGCAACTGGTCCCAAGAGGAGAGGAGAGGCTCACTGCGGTTTACCGGGGAATACCCCAAATACACAACGCTGGTTACCCCTGTAGGGGTGCCGCTCTCTGGTGAGTGCGGGCTACATAGGAAGGGGAGCACGGAATTCCCTCACCCAGCACCCACATCCTGACCCACACCGGGAAGCACCCCCTCCATCCATGCAATTTCCCTTGGCACTTTTTATCACTATATTGCACGTTGTTGGACTATTATATTGAACATATATTTTTTGTGGACTTTTTGTCACTTATATTACGGACTATCTAATTTCTCATTTATATTCATATTTATTCATTCACCAGATATTTACCTATTTATTTTTGGGATTTCTTTTATTATATTTTCTAAAAGCTCTGATACTTTTTATATTTCACTTGGCACATCATATGTATTTTTAGGCAATTTATTTTGATGTTTTTTATATATATTCAATTTCACTTGCATATCCATTTTTGCACTTAATTTGGAGATTTCTTTACTTTTAGATATTGTTATTTACCTCTGATATAATTACAGCACTTGGCACTTTGTACCCCTTATCATCTGTTTCACTTGGATATCCACACCTATTAATTTTAAATCAACACTGCCACCTAGTGTTTACACCAATTATTTCAAGAGTCACTATACTTTTAGCTTTGAGACACTGTTCACTGTTTTATTTATTTATACTGGTTTGCATTTTTATTGAATTTTATTAAGCATTTATCAGTGTAACTAATTGATGAATGGTTGGTTAATTTATTGAAATCTATAATACTTACTGTGGCTTATTATCAGTACCATTGGTTATATTGTAAGGACCATTACTTATAGTATCGATATTTTATATTGACCACCTATATGCACCTAGATTTATGAGACACATCTCTATATATTTTTTTCATTATTTGGCAGCGCCAATTACCCTAATACTTCTTCCGGAAAATGGAATAAGCTCCTAATTCTGGTGTGTTTTTTTCTGAATTTGGTAAGGTTATCAAAAGTAATAAAAAATGATAGAGTCAAAACTACTTTTGAGTATGAACGCCTACTTGCCCATAAGGCCGGTCGTGGTGCCAGATTCGATAAGGATTGGTCTAAATGGTCCTCCTGGCTCAAGGGTAAAATCTAACATTGAGTAACTCCAATATTGAATACTTTGAAATTGATGTGTTGATAATTCAGCTGACCAGTTGTTGTTATGTTGTTAGTTGTTAGTTGTTATACCTTCTATTCCAATTTCCATTACTCCTTCATTTTGGTAATACTGGCTATGGCTATTGACATGCTTCCCACCCCCTCCAACACGTACACTATGCCCTACCTCCCCCCCTTCATGTTACCCCAACTCAGGGATTCTTTCCTTCCCCTCTCCCTCCCCCTTACTCCCCCTCCTGGCCTTCCCTCCCCCCCCCTCCCGGCTCCTTCCCTCCCCCTCTCCCCCCCCCTTCACGTCTTCTTCTTCTTCCTCTGCTTCTACCCCCCCCTACCCCCCCTGTCTCGTCCCTCTCCTCTGAGCATGCTCCCCTCCCCCCTCTCCCATTTCTACCCCCCTATTTACCCCCCCTCCCCTCTCCCCTTCCCCTCCCTACTCCACCTCCTCCCCTTCCTCCCCCCCCCCTCCCATCCCCCCCCCTCCCCCCCCCTTCCTTGAAGACTATGATTGTGTCAATTGACTCATCTCCTGCTTGCAGCGTATCAGGTCGTGAATGTACATCCGTGTATAATGATGCAATTGTTGTCCGTGTTCACGCTACTCTGAATTCTTTGTATTTTCCTTTTATATGCTGGATGTTATTATGCTTGTATTGCCTCAATATTTAATAAAAACTCTTTAATGGAAAAAAAAAAAGTAATAAAAAAATAAAATTAAGTAAATGACCTAAATACCCCCGAAAAAAGGAGTAAACTTCTATATGAATTAAAAAAAAAAACACAGATAATATACTTAGAAATGCACTTTAAGGGATCAGGAATACCAAAACTAACTAACAATTTTATTGAGGCATTCCATGCCACAAACCCACATACTAAAACAAAAGGGTTGACAATTCTCTTAAGTAAAAATGCATCCTTCTCGGTGGAACACAAACTAATTGACCCAGAAGGCAAACACCTATTCCTTAAATGAAAAGAGAGGGGGTTGGGACTTTGAACGAGGAGCACAACTAATATCAGGCCAGATATAACAAATGGTCATAGCATTACATAAACAAAAAAGAAAATTGTAGTAAAAACCAATGTTTAATGGCTGCCACAGCATGTAAAAAACCTTGGAATAACATGGCAATAAATATATAACATGATGAAAACAGTACATCACAATGGTGATGTACAATGGTGAGGTTATAACACATAGATATGAAATTGGGTTGTACAGAGCTGGTTGAATATATATTCTGATAAATATTGTATGATAAATACTATACAAGCCAACTGGAAGAATAAAACATGAAAGTTGCATCCTAAATTTCTCAACGCGTTTCGTAGAACACTTTCTACTTCTTCAAAAGCAGTTGCACAGGAGATGGTGTATGAAAAATGTATAAAACATAAAATGATTGAATAGTTGGTAAAGAGTGTATGTAATTGAATATATATGCTGAGAAATTGGGACAGGAGGGGAAAATGATCCCCACCAGACAAGTGTGAACTCCTCCAAAAATTTACCTTACAGAGCCTGCTTGGGGTGGTATGTAGGTGCTGAAGGTCAAGGGCTGTCTAAAACATCCAAAACAGGAACTGAGGTAGTGATATCGACGGCACAAGCATGTACAAGGACCATAAGTAATACAGATCTCCATTGTAATGAATGAAGTAGTGGAATAAGGCAAGGCAATAGGAATTCTGAGGGTAAAAAACAAAAATAGTGGAAGAGTACGTACATGTAAATATATATTCATATAGATATATTGCCTTAACGGCATATGGAGAATGGCTCCTAGTTGAATTCCAAAAAGCCAAAAGAGAATAGGGTGAGAATCCATGCTCGTAGTGCACAAAGGTGCCGCTCAGATGTGATGTGGTATTTCGATATAGGTCCAGTCTCTCTTCAGTATAGGGAGAGGTATCCAGTCTGTGCTTTAGGGGCAGTTAGAAATCGGCATCGGCAGTGACACAAATCGCCCTGTTAATGTCCACAAAAGTCATTTAAAGGGCTGCAGATTCTTTGGTATTGCTGTGCAGTGCACTATATAGGGGGGAGGGGGTAATCCACGGTATAATATACTTTGTAGAAAGCATATTATAGTGAATTAGTAGTATTATTGTGCACTGTGCAGCATTGTGGCAGGTGTGGTGACTGAGCATTGCTGCAGCTCTGACGAGAATACTAAATGGGCACTCTGACCGCAATATTAAATGGGCACTCTGACCGCAATATTAAAGGGGAACTCTGACGGCAATATTAAAGGGGCACTCTGACGGGAATAATAAAGGGGCACTCTGACCGCAATATTAAATGGGCACTCTGACGGGAATAATAAAGGGGCACTCTGAACGCAATGGTATAGGGGAACTCTGACCGTAATATTAAAGGGGCACTCTGACGGGAATAATAAAGGGGAACTCTGACCGCAATATTAAAGGAGCACTCTGACCGCAATATTAAAGGGGCACTCTGACCACAATATTAAAGGGGCACTCTGATGGGAATAATAAAGGGGCACTCTGAGCGGGACACATAAAGGGGCACTCTGATGGGGACACACTGGATGTAAAGGGACACTCTGATGGGGACACACTGGATGTAAAGGGGCATTCTGACGGGGACACACTGGATGTAAAGGAGCACTCAGATGGGGACATGGATGTAAAGGGGGGACTCTGCCAGGGACACACTGGATGTAAAGGAGGACTCTGATGGGGACACAGACACAGGCTGAATGACGGCGGGGGACACGGGCTGCATGACAGCAGTGACATGGGCTGAATGATGGGGGAATACAGACTGAATGAGAGGGGACACAGGCAGGATGAGGGGGGACACAGGCTGACAGTGTGTCCCTGTCAGAGTGCCCCTTTATATCCAGTGTGTCCCCGTCAGAGTGCCCCTTTATGTGGGCTAATTTTTGGGGCCTATACAGGCCGACACTTACTTCCGTATCCTGTGAATGTGGAATGTAGCTCCAGCCATCAAATACTACGTTCTTAGCTGTCAGGTTAACCCATGTGGGCTAATTTTTGGGGCCTATACTGGACGACATTTACTTCTTTATCCTGTGAATGTCTAATGTACCTTCAGCCACAGAATACTACGTTCTTAGCTGTCAGGTAAACTCAAGTGGGCTAATTTTTGGGGCCAATACTGGCCGACACTTACTTCTGTATCCTGTGAATGCCTAGAGAACCTTAAGCCACAGAATACTACGTTCTTAGCTGTCAGGTAAACGCATGTGGGCTAATTTTAGGTGCCTGGAATGGCCGACACTTACTTCTTTATCCTGTGAATGCCTAATTTTTCAGACTGGAATTGAAAATCAATGGGTCTGTAAAGGTTCTGCCAAATTGTGGAATGGATGCGGACCCATTTTACAGATGTGTGAATGGACCCTATATGTATTAGACATGTATTTACCGGCTGCTGTCAGTTCTGGCTGATTTATGGGAAAAAAAAAAACTTTTTTTGCTGTAAAAAAAATAAATAAATTTAGGGCAACTTTTCCAATTGCAATACTTCTGTTATGACATTGTCCATGTGCTGGGACTATTTGAGCACAGCTAGTACGTCTTTTGTGGCTGCAAATATGACCTAAAGGTTTTTAAAGTTCGCCTCACACTAAAGTCAATGGGGTCCGCCGCAAACTCGCGGTTCGCAGACTTTTGAGAAAATTTGCGGGTGACGTTCGCGAACCGCCCCGGCCGATGTTCGTCCATCACTACCAGTGACATGACTCTAAGAAGATATAGAATAAGACAGAAGAAAAGTAAAAGTTCCTTAAAGGAAACATGAACGGTAAACCAGTAACATTGGCGAACGTTTACTTTCCAAATACAGTGCATATATGAACTAAAAGGTTTTGCCAATGGATGCATATTTTTGGGAGGAGATTTCATCATCCCGCTAAATCCAATCCAGGATGCTTTGTCGGGTAAAACCTGCATAACTTTTAAAATCTTTAAAAAAATTAAAGTCCTTCTAAGATCTCTTACTTTGATTGACACGTGGAGAGTAAAACACGCAACAGAAAAAGACTTCACATTCTATTCTGCACCACATAAATGCTACACCAGAATTTATTATTTCTTCATCACTCAAAGAGACTTACCTGAGCTTGACAGAGCTGAGATAGATTAATCTTTTTCTCGGATCATGCCCCAATCTCTATATCTCTTAGAAATACTAAAAACCACACAAAAAAAATGTAACTGGAGAATAAATGCCTCACTTCTAATAGACTCTGCTATCCAAACCCAGATTCAAAATTCACTCTTGGAATACTTCCAGACAAATAATACTACTGATGTTTCACCCATGACCATATGGGATGCTCACAAAAGTGTGAAAAGATGGGAATTAATTAAATGGGGAGCAAGGAAAAAAAGAGAAAAAGAAAAATCCATCATTGACCTTCTACTGAAAATAGCAAACCTTGAATCGTTACATAAACAATCTCTAGCACAAATAACAGAGCAAGAACTAATAGAATGTAGAACAACACTAAAACATTTAATGGATTCCAAAGTTAAAAGTTCACTATTCCTCAAAAAATCCATATATTATGAACATGGAGATAAAGGAGGGAAACTTCTGGCAAAAACACTTAAAGAAACAAAATTTCAGGGAACATTCACTGTATTCATAATACAGCAGGTAAACCCATCGATGACACTGACAAAATAGCAGACCTCTTTCATAACTTTTACACTAAATTGTATAATGTCCCTGCACAAAACAAACCCATAAATCTTATTGAAAATAGACCAAGGAGTATTTACAAGGTAAAAAGAGAAATTAAAATGGCCATCCATGATCTAAAACCGAGGGAATGCCCTGGATCTGATGGCTTCACATCACAATATTATAAAATGTTTGAATCTACACTTGCTGAACCTCTAACAAAGGCACTAAACTCTATCAATAAAAACCATGACGTGTCCCAAGAATTTCTTTTAGCATACATAACAATCATACCAAAACCCAATAAAGACCCCACCAACTGTGCAAATTATAGACCAATTTCTCTGTTACATATAGATCTGAAGCTTCTAGTTAAAATAATCGCCAACAGAATCAGGCCCCTATCGGAAAGACTTATTGGCCTGCAGAGGCTAAAGACAACATAATCAAGACTATTAATCTAATTCACAAGGCACACCAAACAAAATTGAAGGTCTTCTGATATCCACAGATGCAGAAAAGGCCTTCAATGGGGTGGCATGTGATTACATGTTTTCCACATGTAAACATATTGGCTTGGGAGACAAAATGATGACCTGGATAAAATCTCTATATGCTAACCCACGTGCCAAAGTCAAAGTCAATGATATCTACTCAGAGCCAATAAGCATACAGAATGGAACCAGACAGGGATGCCCCCTATCTCCCTTACTATTCATCCTGGCACTAGAACCACTCGTAAGAACTATAAACTTACAAACAGTGATACATGGTTTCACAATGGGAACTAAAGAATACAAAATAGGGGCCTAAGTCGATGACTTAATCTTCTATATAACCCAACCACATATTTCAATACCAAATCTAAACAAAGCCTTTCAACTTTTCAAATATCTCTCTAACTTCAAAGTCAATCATAATAAATCGGAAACAATGAATTTAACACTATCAAAAGATATAGAAGACTTAACGATAACAAATTGCCCCTATAAATGGGAGAAATCCTCCCTGAAATACCTTGACATTAAACTAACCCCAAAGCTAGAGGCCCTTTATGACCAGAATGTTCAACCATTACTAAGAGAAATAACAAAAGATCTCAAGAATTGGAACACCAGTCAATTACTGAAAATTACTTATTTGCCAAGATTACTATATCTATTTCACGCACTACCTTTAGAGATCCCACCCACCTTTTTAGTAAATTGGCAACAGCTCAAAGAAACTTTTTATGGGCTTATAAATGACCCTGCACACAATTAAGATACCTACAACTTCCTAAACTAAAAGGTGGAATGGGACTCCCCGATTTCAAGAAATATTACTTTGCCACACACTTGACCAGAATCATAGATTGGCACTGCCATGACATAAACAAGGTTTGGGTGGATTTAGAAACATCTTGGTCAAATCTTCACACACGTTACCTACCATGGTTTGAACCCTCAGATTATTCACTACAATCAAAAAACATCCTTTAATAAACACTACCCTAAAGGTATTACATAAGATTGCTTCCACATACAAACTATCTGCAAACCTTAGCCCCTTGTTATCATTAGCAAGCAATCCAAACTTTCCCCTCGGACCAAACAATAAAACACTTTACCAAGCCAAAAAGAACTCCCCTTTACTAGCCCTCAACTGCTTACAAAATAACAATTTAAAATCTTTCACAACCCTCAAAAATAAACTTGATAACAAAAAACCTAAATTTCTGGACATATCTCCAGATTCAAGACTTCATACAAAATAATAAAAAAGAGAATTGCTATGAAGACCTCTTAACACACTCTGAACAACCCTGCGCTCTTAAAACACCATAAGAAAAATGATCTCGCTCCTACACAAATGGATCTCACAGCCAATGGAGGACTATAGAAAAAATTATGGGAAGAGGAACTTAAAGAAAAGTTTTCAGATAAACAATGGGAAAAAAGCATGTGTTTTTACACACAAATGCTCCCTGAGCACCCACATTCGGGAAATCTCCTTTAAAATTTGTACACAATGGTACATCACACCTGCCAAACTTAAAACATGGTTTCCTCAAGAGTCGGACATTTGCTGGAGATGTAAAAGGGGTAAAGGAACATTTTTGCACCTATGGTGGTCATGCACATTAATCAAAATGTATTGGGAAAAAGTCATTCAGCTGATAGTCTACATCCCCAATACCCAACTCCAACTAGATGTAGCATTTTGCTTACTTCATATTAATAACTACTCTACGCTAAAGCACTGATCCCCCTGTTTTGGAAGTCTAGGGAAGCCCCAACACTAAAAAACTGGTTAATAAAAATAAACACAATCTTTGAAGTGGAAGAAACTTTGGCCATAAAAAAGAAAACACAACACAGTTCAACAAAATGTGGAGACCATGGAATATATTTACCTTATCAGAGACATATAAAACTCTAATGAGCGTTTAACTCCATCCTACAGGAGGACAACCCTGTCTGCCCTTTCTTTGAACATAAAGATAAATTAAAAACTGAATTATTTTCCTTTACTCTCTTACTACTTTTAACCCTATTTATACCCATCCTCATTTACCTATTTTACCCACTTTATTAAACATTTTCAATATCTGTTCCGTATTTGTACCTGAATAAGTGTCAGTAACAAGAAACTTAAATAAAGACATTTAACACAGACCTAAATACATGGTTATCTGACACTTATAATACTATTGAATACACGCTATCTTATACAGATACTGTATATGTTTGATTATGTGTTTATAATCTTGCGTTTGCTCGATTACTTTACTTTGTGATTTTGTTAAACTTTACTGATTCTGTAACTTTATATGTTTTGTAACATTATATGTTTTATACCATAAATCTTTATTGTTAAAAAAAATAAATAAAATTAAAATTAAAAATATTTAATTAAAAAAAAAACATTAAATAAGGGGATACAGAGTGATAGAAGATACATTAAACTGGTGATGGCTAATGTACTAGATTTAGAAGACTTTTTTTTAGAAGACATTGTAACTCTGGCAGAACATGTGTACAAAGTCCAGTGTAAGCAAAAACCTAGACATGAAAAAGTAGGAGTTCATTCACATCAGCCACCATATGTTATGCTCCATATAACATGTTCACACTGGTGTGTGCCATGGAGGGTGGTTTACCTTTTTTTCTAAATATTGACTTTAGTGAAATGTAACTGTAGCACATTTGATGACTGCACACATTAGTGTTACTAGGGCATATAGAAAACAATTGTTTTCTATGTACTCCTGTGTTGAGACTGCATTGATCTGCTTAATGCACTTGATGTAAACAAGTCCAAATGTTATATTAGACTGCATATATAAATACAGACCGTAATATTTATTTAATCCATTTGGATATCCTAACTTATCACTGGTCACAAGGTGAACAGTTCTAACAACCCCTCAATAACACGGTTGATTCCAAGCAGAAACCATTTCTTGAAAAATAATTTACATAGGTAAGGCATTAGTACAGTACAGACTGATATCTATTCAAGCCCACAGAATGTAATAAATAAAAAAACAGCTTCTGTGCAAGACTTTTGAATAACTGATGTTCGAGGGATTGTTTTTTTCGAGGTTTCTGGATGCAAAATCTTTGTTCCAATGAATGGGATCTTACCTGTTCTTAACAAGTGTACAGTGCCCACTGATGCTAAAGGGAGACATTTTTGAATCCTATAACTGATGGGAATTTCTAAGATCAAATGTAATTTTACATAGCAATTGTTCTTTGTTGTGCACACCTTAAAGTGTCCCTGTAAAATAATCTAAGTAAGGTAGACAACCCAAAAGAAAAATACCAGATTGCCTAATATACTGTAGATATAGAATCTAAAAAAAATATCTTCCAGTGTCCAAACATTTTCTGGAGTATAGAAATCTGGAGTCAGAGGACAACTAAACTAATAAGAGGCATAAAAGATTATCTATGAGAAAAGATTAGCTTCATCTGAATTTTTTCTCTTTTAAGAAGAGGCGATTGAGGGAGATAAGATCACCATATATACAGTAAGTACTTAAAGAAAAGCTATAGGCTCCATCAGAAAAAAAATAAAGTCAGCAGCTACAAATACTGTAGCTTCTGACTTTTAATATTAGGATACTTACCTGTCCATTAATCAAGTGGTGTCTTCACCTGAGCTGATTTCTCAATCGGCTCTTGAGTGCTGCTGTCGCCATTTTGGGTTAGGAAACCGGCAGCGAAGCCTTGCGGCTTCACAGCCAGTTCCCTACTGCGCATGGAAAAGACTAAAAGACCCCAGACCCCTTCACTGCACTTCAAAGTATTTAAACCGCCAAAATTGTAATTTTTGAAAACTGACAGTTTTTTTAAATCAGTGGCGTTGGCAGTAGCTGAGTAAACCGGAAGTGATGTTGTGACGTCGTTTACGGGTTACATGATCAGAAACCCAATCAAAGCTGAATCTGGCTTAATTCAGGACTCCAACAAGTCAGTGGATGTGCCGCCCGGTTGCTCAGGTCTCCTGGTGGAACAGGAGACCAAGGCAGAGCCGCGGAAGGCGATGGGAGGAGGGGGCGTCCCCTCCCGCTCACTGGGATAACCACTGAGCAGCTGTTAAGCTGTGTCAGTTGTTATCTTCTGAAAGCCAACCGCCAGCTCTAAAAAAAATGGTACAAGGTTGATGCCTGCAGCTGCAGGCATCATCCCAGTACAACCGCTTCTGCAATCTGACATACAGGTATGTCCGTTTCTGGGAAGTGGTTAACATTTGTAGGGTACCTTGCAAAGGGGTAGCAAAGACAACCATGTGCTTCCATTGTGGAGACACTCAAAATAGACAGTGTTAGGACTGCAAGAAACACAGGGTGCTGTGTAGAGGCCTTGCAGCTTACACATGTGTTTGCAAATGCGTGTCAACTAAACCCCTGTTCTTTATTTATATCGTGAGACAGGTCTACTTGGTTGGTGGCAGACTGGAAGGTGAGTACATCAGACTGGGGGCTGGCTGGCTTCCATGCACCTCTTTTAATCCTTTCGATTTTCAGTTTTTCTTATACAGGGATGGAGAGGCTGGGCATTACCTGCTGGTGTCTCAATTAAAGTCCCAAATAACCTATATTGTTCATGTAACCAGGGATGGAGACGCTGTGCCTAAAGGCTGGTGCCTCATTTAATGTCCCACCGTGCGCTTTTCGTGCATTTTGCTGGATGCAGTCTGATTTGAACTCAATTTTTTTCATATACATGGATAGAGACCAATAGCATGGCCAGCTTGATTTTCATTTAAAGTCCCAAATATTTTATGAAATTAGGGATGGAGGCGCTGTGCTTTACAGGCCAATGCCTTATATAAAGTCACAATCTGTGTTTTGTACTGTAGCCACCAAGGGGGTGGAGGTGTATGCTTCTCAGCTAGTCCTTTTCAGTTTTGTACCATTGCTACAACATACAGTCAGGTCCATAAATATTGGGACATCGGCACAATTCTAATCTTTTTGGCTCTATACACCACCACAATGACAATGGATTGGAAATGAAACAAACAAGATGTGCTTTAACTGCAGACATTCAGCTTTAATTTGAGGGTATTTACATCCAAATCAGGTGAAAGGTGTAGGAATTACAACAGTTTGTATATGTGCCTCCCACTTTTTAAGGGACCAAAAGTAATGGGACAATTGGCTGCTTAGCTGTTCCATGGCCAGGTGTATGTTATTCCCTCATTGTCTCATTTACAAGGAGCAGATAAAAGGTCCAGAGTTAATTTCAAGTGTGCTATTTGCATTTTGAATCTGTTGCTGTCAACTCTCAATATGAGATCCAAAGAGCGGTCACTATCAATGAAGCAAGCCATCATTAGGCTGAAAAAAATAAAACAAACCCATCCGAGAGATAGAAAACACATTAGGTGTAGCCAAATCAACTGTTTTGGAACATCCTTAAAAAGAAAGAACGCACCGGTGAGCTCAGCAACACCAAAAGACCCGAAAGACCACGGAAAACAACTGTGGCGGATGACCAAAGAATTCTTTCCCTGGTGAAGAAAACACCCTTCACAACAGTTGGCCAGATCAAGAACACTCTCCAGGAGGTAGGTGTATGTGTGTCAAAGTCAACAATCAAGAGAAGACTTCACCAGAGTGAATACAGAGGGTTTACCACAAGATGTAAATCATTGGTGAGCCTCAAAAACAGAAAGGCCAGTTTAGAGTTTGCCAAACAACATCTAAAAAAGCCTTCACAGTTCTGGAACAACATCCTATGGACAGATGAGACCAATATCAACTTGTACCAGAGTGATGGGAAGAGAAGAGTATGGAGAAGGAAAGGAACTGATCATGATCCAAAGCATACCACCTCATCGGTGAAGCATGGTGGTGGTAGTGTCATGGCGTGGGCATGTATGGCTGCCAATGGAACTGGTTCTCTTGTATTTATTGATGATGTGACTGCTGACAAAAGCAGCAGGATGAATTCTGAAGTGTTTCAGGCAATATTATCTGCTCATATTCAGCCAAATGCTTCAGAACTCATTGGACGGCGCTTCACAGTGCAGATGGACAATGACCCAAAGCACACTGCGAAAGCAACCAAAGAGTTTTTTAAGGGAAAGAAGTGGAATGTTATGCATCGGCCAAGTCAATCACCTGACCTGAATCTGATTGAGCATGCATTTCACTTGTTGAAGACAAAACTGAAGGGATGATGCCCCAAGAACAAGCAGGAACTGAAGACAGTTGCAATAGAGGCCTGGCAGAGCATCACCAGGGATGAAACCCAGCGTCTGGTGATGTCTATGCATTCCAGACTTTAGGCTGTAATTGACTGCAAAGGATTTGCAACCAAGTATTAAAAAGTGAAAGTTTGATTTATGATTGTTAATCTGTTCCATTACTTTTGGTCCCTTAAAAAGTGGGAGGCACATATACAAACTGTTGTAATTCCTACACCGTTCACCTCATTTGGATGTAAATACCCTCAAATTAAAGCTGAAAGTCTGCAGTTAAAACACATCTTGTTTGTTTCATTTCAAATCCATTGTGGTGTTTTATAGAACCAAAAAGATTACAATTGTGTCGATATCGATAGAGCTGTGAGATATTAGACCAGTCATGGATGGGGGCGGGTTGGGGGAGGCTTGGGCTGTCTCCCCCTCACCTGTCTCTCATCTATCCATTAGCAGCCATGTGCTTCCATTGTGGAGACATTCAAAATAGACGGTGTTAGGACTGCAAATAACACAGGGTGCTGTGTAGAGGCCTTTCAGCATACACATGCGTTTGCAAATGCATGTCAACTAAACCCCTGTTCTTTATTTATATTGTGAGACAGGTCTACTTGGTTGGTGGCAGACTGGAAGGTGAGTACATCAGATTGGAGGCAATGGGTTACTTAAATGTATTTATAGAAACCTATAGGAGGGAGTGCGAACGAGTCTCGTAATGATGTGAATGGCTTAATGAGATTATTGGAGTAGTGGTCTGAGACATGGAGCAAGCCTCTGTCCTGTCATGTGTTTAAAGATAAATTAGGGATGAGTAGAGAGATAAAGGCAATAGGTATAGGTATTTTGTGAGGGTTATCTCCTTTAGATGCATTAGATAGAAAGTAGGAGAATGCTGATGTTGAGGTTATAATGATAAGGGAAAGAATTGCATTTTGTGAATTTACTTTAGGTGCACTGAGCAGCCAAGTGCCTAGGTTGTGGTCAGGGATCTGCAGGGCCTCAATGTTGTGCCAAAGACAAGTAGAGTTAGATACAAACCAGGCTTTAAGTTGTGCTAGTTGCAAAGCAATGTAATAATCCCTGATGTGGACCTACCCTGTGCCACCCACAGACCTATGCTTTATTCAATAGGCTAGTGCGCACCTTCTTTTGTTGCCACACAAATCTGCTAGGAGGGCTTGCAAGGAGGTAAAAAAGGATAAAGGAATTAGGATGGAAGGTGTCCTGAAGAGATAGAGTAGCTGAGGTAATTTAGGCATTTTTAATGCTGCTAATCTGCCCCACCAGGAAATTGCAAGTTTGGAAGTCTGTTCTAAAGTAATTCCTTAGGCGGTCATTTAAAAGGGGAGTGAAGCTGGCCAGAAACAGGGCAGATAATGAAGTTGTCAGATTGCTCCATAGATATGATATGGAATCTTTAACCCATTTGTCTTTAATGTAGCTTGCTGCTGTGGTGATAATCCCAATGGTAAAATAAATAATTTAGGTTCATTCACTTAATAGTAAGAAACAAGGCTGAATTCAGACAGTATACGCTGTACCGATCTTCATTAAAAAAAAAAAATGTTTTTTTTAACCACTTTACCACTAGAGCATTTTGCTGTCTTACGTCTGGGCCACTTTTTGCGATTCGGCGCTGTGCAATTTTAACTGACAATTGCACGGTCATGCGACGCCGTACCCAAACGAAATTTATGTCCTTTTTTCCCCACAAACAGAGCTTTCTTTTGGTGGTATTTGATCACCTGTGCGATTTTTACTTTTTGCGCTATAAACAAAAAAAGAGCGTTTATTTTGAAAAAATAACAATATTTTTAACATTTTTTTATATGAAATTCCCCCCAAAAAAGATGTAAAAACCAATTTTTTTTTAAATTTTTGGCCAATTTGTTTTCTGCTACCCATGTTTGGTAAAAAAAATCACAATAAGCGTATTTTTATTGGTTTGCGCAAAAGTTATTGCGTTTACTAACTAAGGGAAAGATTTCTGTCATTTTTGGTGTTTTTTTTTTTAAAGAGTAATGGCGGCGATCTGCGATTTTTTTTGCGGGACTGCGACATTGCAGCGGACAGATCGGACCCTTGACTGACATTTTTGACACTTTTGGGGGTACCAGTGACATTACTGCAGTAATCAGTGCTATAAATATGCACTGTTACTGTAAAAATGACACTGGCAGGGAAGGGGTTAATTTTATTGGAGAGGGAGGGGTTAATGTATGCCTGGTGCTTAATAACGTGTGGGGGGGGAGGTGACTGAGTGAGCCAGGGACAGATCGGATGTTCAGCTATGCTGAACACTCCGATCTGTCACTCCCTGTCACTTAGGAGATCCGCCCTCCTCTGTTTACACAGGCGGGCGGATCTCCAAACTGGATTCCCCGACGATCGGGGCAGAGCAGCGGCGATCACCGCCACTCCTCCCCTGGCCTGACACCCGCTGTGAATGAAAACAGCAGGAGCGCGCCTCCGGTGGCGCGCGAGAGCTGCCTACAGGGGGAGGAGTCCAGCGACATAGGTCTACGTCGCTGGACGATAACGAGCCACTGTGCCGCAGTAGCAGCACAGTGGCTAGTGGTAAAGTGGTTAATACTGAACTCCATGTTAATATAAAAAAAAATTAAATAATGGATAATAAATGATTAAATGCATTTTCAAATTCTACTAGTGTAAAGATCTTAATTTGCTTGATTGAAACCTCTTGAAATAAGCTGGCACTATTTGCTGGCCTACAAAACACTTTTGTTGGGTGGTGGTGAGGTATTATAATTTGGTGCTAACAATATGGCATAATTAAATTCTGATGTAACTTTCTATTAAAGAAAAAATTCTCAGGGCTTATTTTGATTAGTAAGTTTTCACTCATCTAAAATAATAATATATGTGTTATGTCTAACAGCACACTTAACAAGTCGGTTTACACAACCAAGCTCCTTCATGTAAAATTAAAGCTATTAAAGCATACAAGAGGAACATAAAAACAAATTGTTTAAATGTGTGCTGGAAAAAACAAAGAAGAAGATCTAACATAAAAGAAGCGTGGTACTAATTAATTTATATAATGCGCACTGCCAAAGGTTTAATAAAGCTGTAATTATTTGATATTGTGCAAACTTTATGCAGAAGATTAAAGGAATTATAGTAAGAAGCAAACTGGAAAGCAAAAGCTAGAAATTTAGAAATTACATAAAAAAAGACATTAATGAACATTAAAGATGGGCTGAACAACCCCATGTTCGGTTCGCGGGAGAACTTTCGAACATTGCAAATGTTCGGAACCCAATAATGAACCCCCATTACAGTTTATGGGACCAGAACTGGAAAAATAAAAAGTGCCCATTTTAAAGGTTTATATGCTAATAATTGTGCATACATTGGTTATGGGGGTCTGGGTACTGCCCTGGGGGACATGTATTAATGAAAAAAAGTTTGTAAAAACATAATTTTAAAATGAGCAGTGATTTTCTGATGCTTAAAGTAAAATCATAAAAATTAGAGATTACAATAAAAATGAAAAATACATTTTAATATATTGTCTGGGGGTCCCCTTAGTCTGCCTGTAAAGTGATACATCTGTACTGTGTATAGAAGCTGCTGCAGCAATAATTAAATTTATAAAGCCAAATAAAAAGGCATTTTCCCTGCAAGCTTTCTTTTTTTTTGGAAAAAAAACAGCTTGGGGAGCAAGTCTGTCTGATGAGGCTACAGTGTAATGCACTGGGAACAAGATTAGAGTTTTTTTGGATAAATTCTGGTGTCTCTTTTGCAGACTTTGGATAGAAGTAACAGGTGCGGAAAAATTGGACTTTGGGTGTTGGTGGTGCCTTCTCACTGTAACCCTTTAAAGGTATTCTTGATAAAAGCAAGAATTTGCCTTGCTGTCAAAAAATGAATTGATTTGCACCTGTCAAACAGGTGCAGAAAAATTGGTCTTTGGGTGTCCGTGGTGCCTTCACACTGTAACCCTATAGAGGTACTCTTGATGAAAGCAAAAATGTCTTGCTGTGAAAAATTTAAATCATATGCACCTGTCAAACAGGTGTGGAAAAATTGGTCTTTGGGTTTCGTGGAGCCTTTACACCGTAACCCTATAGAGGTACTCTTGATAAAAGCAAGAATTGCCTAGCTGTCAAAAAATTGAAATGATATGCACCTGTCAAACAAGTGCAGAAAAAATGGTCTTTGGGTGTTATTTGTGCCCATGAAATCTACACCAAAAGGTTTATTTGAAATAAACACCCACAAACCTAGACAGCCTAGAAGTCTTGCAGAGAAAAAACAACTAATCAGTGACATCTGCATCAGTGGCTTCATAGTTGCTGCCAATCCTGAACTGAATAATTTTGATAAATGTCAGCCGGTCCATGGAGTCTGTGGACAGACACGCAATAACACCTCTGGCACACTGAATGCCCATTCAGAAAGCACTCTGGATTCAGGGCAGGCCAGCAGCTCAGTTGCACACTGGGCAAGTTCTGGCCAGTGGTCTATTCTCATGACCCAGTGGATCATCAACTGGAATGCTCCCATCTCTGTTTTAGCCCCTAGATAATCGTCCACCATATGATGGAGACACTGCCGATGTGATGTTGAAGCTGACAGCCCTTGGTGCTGAGGATAAAAAAAATACTTAGGAGGCCCCCTTCTCCACCACTCCTGTCTTAACCAACAGAGGCCTCACAACTACGTTTTCCATGACAGTGTATGCTACCAGAGTCAGGAAAGGCGTTAGATAAACTCCTCTTTAAGGTGTCCTAAAAAGATTTAATCTTTTGCTTCCTCTGTGGGGACGGGGCGAGTTCTGGGACTTTCGCGTTGTAATGGTGGTCAAGGAGGGTTGCCAACCAATAGTGATCCTTCTCCTTGATGCCATATATTCTCGGGTCTTTTCGCAGGCTTTGAAGCATGAGGGAGCCCATGCACCGCAAGTTTGCAGAGGCATGAGAAGCAGACTCCTTTGGGTCACTGAGGATTACAGTATCTGGAACTGCCTCCTTCCAGCCACACACTACTCTCAAGGGTTCTGTGGATGGAAAACCATTTCTTAAGGTTTAACATATGTCTTCCTCTGCTTAAATGCCTCCAAAACTGCCAGAATCCTCCTGCTCCCTCTTCTCTTGTGTGTTCTGTGGCGTGGCAAGAATGGTGTCTGCATAAAGCGGGCCTTGGGAGGAAAGGAAGTCATCCTTTTCCTTCCTCTGCTCTGCCTCGAGTGCACTGTCCATGATGCCATGCAGAGTCTCCTCTAGCAGGAACACAACAAGGATTGTGTCAATGATGCATGCATTGTCATGTCTCAAAATCCTTGTGGACTCCTCAAATGGTGACAGTACAGTGCATGCATCCTTTATTAGCAGCCATTGGCATCGAGAAAAAATACAAGCAAGCCTGAGCACGCCATTGTGTCATACTCACACAGGTACACATTGACGGTCCTCTGCTGCATGTGCAGCCACTGCAGCATTGTCAAAATTGAGTTCCACCTGGTGGGCATGTTACAAATCAGGCAGTTTACAGGCAGGTGGAAATCCCACTGAATTTAAGCCAACCTGAGCACTGGCTGTGTATGACTGCCTGAAATGGCTACAGACTCTTCTGGCTTGCTTTAGCAGATCTTCCAACCCTGGGTACCTATTTAAGAAAAGCTACACCACCAAATTAAGGACATGTGTCAACTTTCCTTGTCTAAGGGTGGACAGGAGGTTTGTGCCATTATCGCATACCACCACTCCTGGCTCCAGCTGGCATGGCATGAACGAGCTCTGGGACTGAGAGAGGTGCAGAGGTGCAAGAATCTCTGCTCATGTGGTTCCTGTCTCCTAGACAAACCAACTGAAGCACTGCATGGCACATTTTGGCAGCTTGACTCATGGAATAGCCCCTTGAACACTTAGGGAATATGTGTGGTTCATAGGACAATTCAGCAGAGGAGGGTATGGTGGAGGAAGAGGAGAAGGGGGAGTGGGTGGAGCTGAAAAATCTTGCATCATCACAAATAGCTGTAGGGAGATGTGGTACCACAACAAGCTGCAGCAATGAGCCCCTGGATCCTTCCGAGTTGCTCAGTGTGCTAGGAATAAAATATACCGTCCCTGACCATGCTTGCTGGACCACATGTCAGCAGTAACGTGGATCTTGCGGCTAACTGCCTGGCCCAACAATGTCACAACATTGCCTTCCATGTGTTAGTACAGAGCTGAAATAGCCTTACCTGAAAAGAAATAGTGACTGGGAACCTGCCATTGTGGTACAGCACATTCTGCAAACTCACAGAAGGGGGCAGAATCCACCAAATGGAAAGGCAAGAGTTGTAAAGCCAGCAGCTTTGACAAGCTTGCATTTAGACGCTGGGTATGTGGGTGGCAGTGACTGTACTTTTTTTCTGCTGCAGCAAATGGGGCAGAGAAACTTGCCAGCCATAGTCTACAGCTGGTGGTGTGCTACTGGCAGATGTGCTGCAAGAACCTGGGACACCCTGTGCTATACCATCATCCCTGTCAGTAGAGGCTGCTGAGAGGTTAAAATGTATAGTGGAGGTAGACTGAGGTGATTAAGGAAGAGGAACAGAATTGTGTCCCTTTTGTATGCATTCAGGTGGTAGGTTAAATGCCTTGTCAAGCATGTGGTACCCGAATGGCTGGTGTTTTTGCCACGCTTGATGTGCTTGAGTGTGCACATGTGCTAAAAAAGGCCAAGACAACTGAACTGTGGCAAGTGGGGTAGAAGATAACAGCTCCGCAATGTGATGGAATAGGGTGGCGGCTCTCTACTCTTCCATGATGTCTGCCTTGTTGGGGTTGTGAGGACCCTCACTTTTCTCCTTTGATCTATTTGGCACCCAAGTCACATCAGTGGTCTCATCATCATCTCCTCCATCCTCATTATCACTGCAGACAACTTGACAATACACTGTGGCTGGGGGAACAGCTGATTTCTTCATGCCTGATGCTGGGGCTATGGCAGGAATAGCTGTGGACAAGAAGGGAGAATAAGCCACTCTGCCAGCTACAGTGGACTGCACACTAGTCTCTGCTTGGGTGACAGAGGATGAGGAGGATGAGAATGGTTTAGTAGGCCAGTACACCACCTCCTCTGCATGCTGTGGCTGGAGAGCATGGGCAACATCCCAAAACAGAGGAAATTTTGCCCTGCCTGAGGACTGACCTCGTCCGCCTTTGAGGGGGTTGGCAGCATATGTGTCCACAGGCAAAAGGCCATGGGAACATCTGCCTCTCAGGCCTCCCAGACATGATGGGGAGGGGGGCATTTTAAGAAAATGTAATGGGTATTCTAAGCTTTTTTGAATAAGTTTATTATTCAGAACATTTTATTTGAAGTATTGTGTACATGCATTATTTATTGTACATAAAAAAATTGTGTTATACATTGCATTTATTTATGATCCAATATTGGGTTTAATCGCTATTTAAAGGGACAGTGCACTATTAACACAGTCATTGTGTACATGTATTATTTATTAAACTGTAAATATGAATTGTTTCATTACTTTATATTTATTTATTTATGTATGAGCACTAGGTATTCATTTTAAATTTTTTGGTCAGTCATTATTGAAAGGGTTCCATGCGCTATTAACTTAGCACAAATGAAATAGTCCAGTATTCAGGATAATTTAGTTGCAGCAGTCCTTTTTCCATTTTGGAGCTGAGCGTAAGGATTGATCTATACATCTATTGTCTCCTTTCTCTGACAGCAGCCCCAAACCCTCATTCTTTAGTTTCAATAATTTTTATTATTAATTCAGTAATAACAACACGCGGTAAGCTGCAAGGAACAGTTGAGTAGTGACATAAAGGCATACATTCACAATGTGCAATGAACATAGGAACTAACCGGCAATGACTCAAGTCAACAGTATAAACCTATAATCTAATGCAGGACTGAGGGACCTCCACTCCCTGGGCACCCCAAGGGTTGTCAAACTGTGCCCGGGGGGGGGGGGGCCTCTATAATACAAAAGTAAACCATATATAAACCATATATAAACCTTATGCAGCTAGTTCCAGGGGGGTTAGTCCCATCTACTATACTAAAGGGGAAGGGAGGGGAAGGGAACACACACCAGGAGGAGAGGGAACACATAGGGTGGGAGGAAAAATGAGGGCAATGCAGAGGGTAGCTAGACCGTAAATCCATCGTATGTAGCATGAAGATACACAATAAGTATCAGATAGTGACAGTACATTTGCAATGCGATAACCAAGCATCCCATTTCCTGTGGAAGGAGTGTACATTTCAGTGAGTGTGTGCTAGAATAAGTTTTAGTTCACACTGTTGGTTTAATGTAAGGATGGTATCAATCAGCAGGGGGGAGTCAGTTGATTTACAAAGCCTCGTGATTGTAAGCTTGGCTGCCAGAAGGAGGTGCACTATTATAGCTCTGTACTTAGGTAAAAGGGTGGGAATATTAAGATGGAGCAGGGCAAGGGCAGGTTCGGGAGGCATGGATTGGGCACAGATGTCCGAAATCAGAAAAAATATTTGGTTCCAAAAGGACCTGAGTGACATACAGAACCATAGCGTGTGGTACAGGGTACCTTTTTCCCCTCATTTTCGCCAGCACAAGGCTGGAAGAGACGGGTAGATTTTGGAAAGTCTAAAGGGGGTTAGGTACCAGTGGTGGGTCATTTTGATGTATTGTTCCCAGTGGTTGGCACATTTGGTAGCAGAGTACATAGAGGAAAATGCTTTCCACCAAGATTACGCAGGGAAGGACATCTGCAAAGTACTTTCCCATTTCTCTATCGTGGTAGTTTTGGCAGAAGAGTTTTGCTGTGAACTCATCTGATAAAACAGAGTTATACCTTTGCGCAGGTTATGGGAGTTGTGGAAAAGATGATTGCAGTGGGTATTTAAAGATGTGTGGGTAAAGGGCATGTGCGGAGGAAGGAGCAGATTTGAAGGTAAGTATGGAATGCTTTGGGAGGAAGGTTAAATTCCTTGACCAAGTCAGCGAAGGGGGCTAGCGAGTGGCCCCGATAGAGGTCATGTAAATAAATGTAAAACAAAGATAATAATGATTCATTCGCTAATGATCTGATGTAACAGCAGCTAGCAAAAAAAAAGCGTAAATGTACATACACTGAAATACAGAAAGAAATGGGGGGGGGGGGGTTTTGCTGCGCTTCATAAAAAAAATATACTATAATAAAATACAACCAGAATAGTCCCTGTGAGGGGAATATACTAAATGATATGATAAAAAGTTCATTCATAAGATGTGATGTAGTTCATGAATAAATCCCTGTGCAGATGATAAGACAGGGTTCATAAGCGTTGATAAATCCACCACCAATGAATGAAATGCACACTCACCAGAGCCAGGTGCTGTCTATATTATAGGACAGCATAAGGGTATAATTCAGCAAGTATCGTGGCCTTCAGACATCAAGATATTCAACAACATCCGGTCTCAGGAACGAACTCCAAAAAGTTTATCCTCTCAACACGTCATATGAGATTATAATGAAAAAAGGGGAGAGGCTCATGGTGCAGTACAAAAAAATATTTAAAATTGAGTAACACTGACATGAAAAAACAGTGTACATAAATGTAAAAATAAATGAGATTCAAACAAACAAAGGACTCACTTCACAAGTCACCACTACAAGATGGAGTGATGGCTGGACCTTAGGCGTTTGGGATAATAGCGTGTTTGGGAGATCGACTCCAGCTGGTCAGGCGATAGGGTCGGCAACTTAATGTCAGATAAAAATGTAGCAATGTGCTCAGATGTCGGTTGGGTTGTGGTCTCATCGTTGCGAAGATAATACAATGATAATACAATATCTCAAAGTTTATGACCTCAATTCTAGCAGCGCAAAATTCGACCATACAATAAAGTGCATTAGTGACTAATATAAACTAATATTCCTGTGCGTTTTAAAGTGCTATAATGAAAAATAAGAGGTCACCCCCTTTTTTTTGTGAACCATATATCCAATGCTAAAACTCAAATGTAATACTGTGCAATTCTCAAATATAAGAGCTTTTTAGTGACATACCAATCCTTTACAAAAATGAATATAAATAAATAATCGTGCAAAATTTTCCAATTAATAGGTGCATACATATAAATCATTAAAGTGCTTCTATGCTCTGTGCAACTCAGGTTATTCACTCAAAGTCCAGTGCATATATAACCTATAAAGTCCCAGTGAAATGATCACAACCATGCAGGGGAGCAGTGATGGTGGGTATCTCCTAATCACTCGTGCAGGGATGTCGGGAGTTAAGGCTTACCAGATGTAGTTGATCCCTGTTACCATACGGCAACCTGGATCATATAACGCTTGTTTAAATATTCCAATGTCAGGGTACACTCTTGTCCACTCTCCTGGGTATCAGGATAACCTGTATATATCGGGGTGGGTATTAAAGCAAAAACAAGGGACTCCTCATGGTGTATTATTTTCAAATGTCAAATCCATTTATTAAAATAATTAAAAACACTTCCGGTTCCGGCGCCGCATGGAGTAGTTGAGCACTACTCAGCTCCTGCTGCGTGGCTCCAAAAATCGGCATAAAAAGCCGGCCCAGCACCTCCAGCCTGCCCCATCGGCACTCCATCTGCCTTCCGAACCCCCCCGGACCCGGCACAGCCCCTCCGTTTGCTCCGCCATGGAGCACTTCTTAGAAAAAGCGGCGGCGCGACCTCCGCCGGGCACGGCCCAAATCGAGGCCGCGGTGGCGGCCTACTCCGCGAAAACGCCTGCTCCAGCTGCCATGGACACCTCCCAGCAGCCCGAGGAGAGCTCGCAGCCGACCTCTGCCATATCCTCCACAGCTGCGGACCCTTCCACGGACCGGATTGCTCAGGCAGTGGTCGCCCTGCTCACCCCCACCATCAAAGCTTCAGTGGAACAAGCAGTGGCTGCAGGCATGGCCTGCATCAGAAAAGAGCTGGAGTCTCACTCCCGTCGCCTAAATGAAGCTGAAGGTAGAATCTCCAGCATAGAAGACGGAATTTACCAAATGCAGAGAACGGAACAATCCCAGGATAAACTCAATAGGGTGATAATGGACAAGCTTGAGGATTTGGAGAACCGATCCAGGCGGAGTAACCTTCGGTTCATAGGGATCCCGGAATCTGTTGCCCCCTCGGCTATCCCTGAGCTGTGTGCACGCAAAATAATGGCTGCCCTGGGCCTACAAGGGATATGTGTGGTGGAATGGGCGCACAGGATGGGACTCTATTCTGAGGAGCGGAAGACCCCTCGCCCCATAATCGCAAAATACCTTAACTATGCGGACAAATCGGCCATCTTGCAGAAATTCCGCCAAACTCCACACTTCCAAATAGAAGGTATGAAAATACTGATCTTCGCTGACTATTCTGTTGACGTTGCAAAAAGACGTAAAGCTTTCCAGAACGTTTGCTCGCAACTACACAACGAACGTTTAAAATTTACCTTGGCCTACCCGGCGACGCTACGCCTTCGTGCCCCGAACGGCAAACAACTGTCCTTCCAGGACCCCTCGGAAGCAGAAAAATTTGTTCGATCCCTTCATCATCGCGACTCGGGTCAGTCATCTACATATAAATCGTCCTCCCTCTCCAGACCGGATCCACAGCACAGCCCAAGGAAAGAATCTCCGAAAAGGCAGCGATATGCGGATGTGGTTAGCTCTGGCCGCTCTGGACCCCCTCATTGACCCTTCTCCTGCCTCCTTGGTGCTATCTTATGTCTCCTGAGACCTCAGTACTCTTCTTCTGTGACCTGTCCCTGGATGACGCCTGCCGTCATACGGCAATTTCCGTAAGCATACCCTCCACAAACTGGAGTAGATTAACCTGTTTGTTACATGTCGCTTATAATTCTCTCAGCCCTTAATGTTTTACTGTTCTCTTCTCTATGCTCCGCATCTTGTGCCGTGGCAGCGCCTAGCTCTGTTCGTTCATCGCGACCCAGGTCTCACTCCAGATGCGTTCGCTTATAGGGCCTGAGCTGCCCCGGTCGTTTCTGGAGTCACGCTTGGGGAGCTGCGCTCTATTGCACACACATGCGGAAAAAAGTGAAGTCGATGCTATTGTTTTGCTATGTTTCTCTGTTCTGTAGATGTTGCTCCTTCCGGTTATCCCTTCCCTTCTCCCCTGGGCCTCCCCCCCAACGGTCGTCACCCCTTGAGCTCTAGACTGCACTTGGAGCTTCTTTCATTTAACTCTGTAGCTTCCCCCACCGTACTCTGGCATAACTATATCATATTTTTGGGCATGATGTACCATCACTGTCTAACATATCGACCATTTTTGTATGACAAATGACGCTGATATCCTGGAACGTTAAGGGACTCCCCAGCGAAGAGGATGAAAGTCCTGCGGCATTTAAAACGCCTCCGGGCGGACATAGCTCTTCTCCAGGAATCGCACCTTCTGGCGGCGGATATGCACCGCATGGAAAAGCTTTGGGTGGGTAAGGTGATAGGATCAGCAGCAGTGGGCCGCAAGGCTGGTGTCCTCATTCTTTTCCACAAGCGGCTCTCAGTGGAAATCCTGGCTGTGGATACGGATGAGGAAGGCCGATATGTCTCTGCACACGTTCGCATCAACAGTAGGGAATTAGTCATATCCAACGTGTATGCCCCTAATGTATTTGACCAGTCCTTTTACTCGTCGCTATCGACGCGGGCCCTAACACTGCCACAGACCCCACGACTACTGGGGGGCGATTTTAATGCGGTTATGGATGTAGTTATGGACAAATCCTTGCACCCTCATTCATCCCGCTCCCGCACTATGGAATCTCCTACTCCCTTGACCACTCTTGTAGACTCATTATCACTGATTGACGTGTGGCGACATTTCCACCCGACAGACCGTGAATATACCTTTTATTCTCCCCCTCACAAGACCTTCACTAGGATCGACTATTTCTTCTGTTCTGATTCTCTCCTCCCCCTGATACAAGACATAAATATTCACGATATGGCTATTTCTGACCACTCTCCCCTAGCCCTGTCCATTGACCTCGCAGGCTCCCCGACGGTCCCACTTATTTGGCGATTCCCCTCCTTTTTGGCTAAAAATCATGACTTCCAGTCTTATCTCGAGTGTGAATGGCAAAACTACTCTGCGGCTAATGCGGCGCACTCCTCCTCCCCACATCTATTTTGGGAAGCGGGCAAAGCCTTCCTAAGGGGCCGCATAATTTCGTATGCGGCAGCGTACAAGAGACATGCCAAAAGCGGTTACAAGGCAGCGAGCGAACGTTTACACGCGGCACACAGGCACCTACTTCTCACGAACACCCCCAAGGCCACAGAAGCTTGGCTTCTGGCTAAGAAAGCTTTTGATGACTGGGCGGAAAAGGTGGAACTCATCCACACTGCCCACTTGGCTGCGTCCTTGCACAGGTTCGGCAATAAAGCGGGCAAGATGTTGGCGAGCATGTGCAAGGGTCAGCCTTCTCCCACACACATAGGCTCTCTTCGGGATCCCTCGGGCTTGGTAGACTCTTCTCCCCTAGGCATGCCGCGCATCATGAGAGATTTCTACTCTTCGTTATATGGGCAGGAAGACGTAGAGGAAACGGCGGGCGATATGTTTCTGTCAAACACGGGGCTTCCTCTTATTGACCCTGCACAATTGCGTATGCTGAACGCTCCGATATCGGCGGAAGAAATCACACAAACGATACGACACCTAGCGGCTAACAAATCTCCTGGTCCTGACGGTCTCACAGGGGAATTTTACAAATCTGCTATGACATGCTTGGTCCCTACATTGGTTGCCGTCTACTCCCATATTTGGGACGGGGGGCCTTACCTGCCGACAGGTAACCAGGCTATTATTAAATTGCTTGCAAAAAAAGGGAAGGACCCTCTGGAACCAGGATCGTACCGCCCTATATCGCTACTCAACCTCGACGTTAAAATTCTATCAAAAATTGTTGCCTCGCGCCTGGCGCTCATCATGCCCACTCTAATTCACCCAGCCCAATCCGGTTTCACCAAAGGACGTTCGGCTACGGCGAATATCCGGAAGGTGTTACTGGTGCTAGAACAAGCCCGCATTCATCCCGACAAAGACCTGGCCATAGTAACGCTAGACGCCAAAAAGGCATTTGACAATGTGAACTTCAACTGGCTACGGCAGGTCCTGGACACTATGGGGTTCAAGGGCCCATTCGTGCACCTGGTTACCTCTATGTACACCTCTCCGACTGCTAGACTGTGTGTGGGTGGATCCATGACGGACGATTTTAGACTGTACAAAGGAACGCGTCAGGGGTGCCCCCTATCCCCGCTGCTCTTTAATTTGGCGATGGAACCCTTGTCGCGTTACTTTTCCACCAAGGCGCCCTTACACGGTGTCTGTGTAGGGGACCGAGAACTCCGGATCTCCCTATTTGCTGACGATGTCCTTCTCTTCACCTCTCAACCCGCTGACGACATACCCACGATAGTTTCTACCTTTGATGCCTTCAGGAAATGTTCGGGCCTTAAAATAAATTATTCTAAGAGCGAAATCCTCCCCCTGGGGTCTAACGTACAACGTGCGTGGGAACGTAATTCCCCCTTTAAGATTGCACCTCATGCTATCACTTACCTAGGTATAAAAATAGGAAGGACGCCTGCATCAATCTACACCCTTAATTACCCCCCCCGCTATTCGCCAAAATTAAAGGGGAACTGGAAAACTGGAAGGATCTACCGCTGTCTCTCTTGGGGAGATGCCATTTGGTTAAGATGGTCAGCTTTGCATGCATACTGTACTTTTTGCAAACCTTACCATTACTGATCAAACACAAGGACGTACAGGAGCTCTCCAGAGCCTTTTCTCGTTTCCTGTGGAGAGGGAAGAGGCCTCGCATATCCTCCAAAAAGCTAAGCCTCCCCAGGCGAGACGCAGGTATCAATTTTCCTGACATACGACTGTATAATTTGTCATGCTTGCTGAGGGTGGCTTTGGACTGGATATCTCGGGCGTCACAATTCTCGAACTATGAGTTGGAGTCCCAGATGTCCAAGCCGTTCGATCTGGCAGCCCTTCTCCATGTCACATGGGTTCAATTCCCTCCCGACCTGCGACATAGCTTGCTCCTGAGGGACACGGTTATAGCGTGGAGGGAGATACGCAAGCTGCTAAAAATACCACTGTATTTCTCCAAATTTATGCCGATCCGGGGCAACCCGGCTTTTCCACCTGGTATGGATCACACGGTTTACAATCATTGGAACTTGAAAGGACTGGTCACCTTCACCCAGCTCTGCAACACCCAAACTGGTCTCTTACTCCCTATTTCGGACACCTCCAAGATTTATGACTTGTCTGCATCGGACCATTTCTACTTGGCACAATGTCGTCATTTCATCCGCACCACCTCACCCAAACCTGATCAGCGATTCCAGCCGTCACTTGTGGACTCTCTTATAGCTTCGGGCAAATACACCATCTATGACCTGTATAAACCCCTCTTACACTCGTAACCACCGTAATCTTTACATCATCCGCAAAGAACTGGCTCAAAGACTTTCCTGGAGAGGACACCCTACCAAAGATCATAAGTGGTCTTCGGACAACTCTTGAACTCACCCCTAACTCTATCTGGAAGGAAACGCAACTTAAGATCTTTCATAGAGCACATATCCCGTTCCTCTCAGATAATATGATCCCGGATGCTCACAAATGTCCTTTTTGCCTAATTGAACGCCCGTCCCTCTGTCACAAGTTTTGGGACTGTCGTTCTATTGCGTCATTTTGGGATAGGGTGCTCGCCTACATTGAAACCGTCACCAAACTGATTGTCCCAAAAGACCCTCTTCTCCTGCTGTTTGGCTACTGGGACAAACGCCTGCAAAAATGGTCAAGCACATCAGACGTTTCCCCTCGTCTCTGGATCCTTACCACTCTACTAATTGCCAGGCGACTGATCCTGAAACATTGGATTACAAGTACCCCCCCCCCCTGTATCCATGCTACAGCCAGAGCTAACCACACTCCTTTCCATTGACCGCATCAACATGGACAATGTGTCCCCCTCTGCCACTGGTCTCTTCCACGCCAAGTGGAACGTCTTCCTCATGTCAAAAACCTCGAATGACCCCCCCCCTGTTGATTTTGCCTTTGCATTCACTATGAGTGACTCCACAATCCCTGCCACCTATGCCAACCTGGGACTCATGTAATGTCTGGCCATTGAGTTCTGGCCAACCCCCCTTTCCACTCTTCCTCTCCCCTCCTGCTGGATCCTTCCAATCACTGTTGCATTTTGCTATGTACAATTCTTGTGTATACCTGTTGTATTATCTGACTTGCTAAATTGTCGAAAAATTTTAAATAAAAAAAAAAAAAAAAGATTAAAAACATGTAAGCAGCAATGTATCAATGCCCTAACGGCAACATGTAGCTAGACAGCCGAATGCACTATTACCGGATGGAGGGTACACTGAGCTCTTCAGGATGCAAAAAGTTTGTTCCTTCCTGGAGTATGGTCCGACACCCAGCGTGCGTTCCAAGGCTATAATCCACAATGAGGCGGCATGCGTGTCAGTTTGACATGTTTCATCATTACGTTGACGTCTGATAATATTTTGCGAAAGCGTTAGCTATGTCCTTCAGATTGGACAGGAGGTCAGCTGGTGTAGGGTACCTGAACGATAAGATTCGTTGTTTAATATGTTTGGACTTAACCCTCTTGGCCAGCCAAACTCCGGCCCTATCTGCCCTCATATATTTAAAGTGGGTTTCATATTTGTGCAATGGGAGGGAGCGAAGGGTGTGTCTCTCAGATACTATCAATTGGGTAAGGTGGGGGGACAGGTTGAGCTTGTTTTCCCTTTCTTTATTCGTGATGGATGTACCTCCTCAACTCGCCTCCTCCTCTGCCTCCTAAGCATAGAGGTAAGTTTAATAAGGACACCATGCATATAGACCTTAAAGGTGTTCCATGTTCCATAGTGTAAATCTGTTAACCTCCTGAGTGTCATTATAGCGAAATAAGTTTTTATGCTCCTGCAGGATTGTTTGGAGCAATTTCTCATCCGCCAACAATGTGGAGTCAAGTCTCCAGAGAGGGGGAGGGGAGTTACGAAGGCTGTCATCAATTTCCAGGATTATAGGGGCGTGGTCAGACCAAGAAATTGCGCCAATCTTAGCCGCAAGTACATTTTGCAAAGTGCTCTTGTTGGTCAAAAAAATATCTATACGGGAGTAAGAGGAATGCGCAGCAGACAAAAATGTATAGTCTCTTTCAGTACCATTAAAACATCGCCATATATCGTACAGTTCATGTTTAAGTAACAGCGGAGCAATGGAGTGGGTAGGCCTTCTAGATTGGGAAGAAGAGTCCATGGCGGATCTAGGACTGTGTTGAAGTCCCCACCTATAAGGAGGGAACCTTGTATAATATCCATGACTGTAGAGAACAAGGGGTTAAAAAACTTCCTTTGGCTCGTTTTTGGAGCGTAGAGGTTGACCAATGTAAACAGAGTGTGATTGAGCTCACATACTAGGATAATGTAGCGTCCATCCGAGTCAACAACAGAGCAAATATACTTAAAGGAAATTGAATCTCTGATGGCGATGAAGACTCCACATGTCTTTTTTGGGCCATTAGCCATATAGATATGGGGAAAGTGCAGGAGGGACATCCTGGGACATTTATCAGCAGCAAAATGCGATTCTTGGACAAAGAGTACATCTGCCCTGAGTGCTTTGGTCTCCTTTGAAAGGGCTGATCTCTGGTACCGGCTATTAAGGCCCTTGACATTCAACAAAACAATTTGAAGAGGCATGGTAAGGAAAGATGAAATGCTATGTGTGGTGGGTCACCAATATCACATGAGAGGTGGGAACAGTACCTTTTTGTGAGAGGCTCCTGCTAGAAAATGCAAATTACCCTAGTACACGGTAGTTTCAGATCAGATGTAAGGTGCTTGGCATTGGTGAGGAAGTGAAAAGATGAAGGCATACAAGACAGACACCAAAAAAATAAGAAAGGCCTGAAAAAATACAGGCACAATGGGCGGCTGCGCCATGAGCGGCTGTGACAGGTGGGGGATAGCGCACTGCTCAGACCCATACTGGACAGAGCGCTATTCAGGCAAGAGAGACCAAAAAGAGAGAAAATAAAACAGCGTCCAAAGGGGCTAAAAAATACCCGAGTCCAAAAAGTGGACAAAACACAAAAAATAAAACAAACAAAGCTCAGACAGGCTTACGGCAAACCTCAGCATAGTTGCAGGGTCACGGAGCAGAGACCGGGTTGTTTTGAGTACTAGAATCAGGACCAGTCAGTTTGCAGGCGTTCCAGAGATGGGGTGGTGAGCAATGGATCATCAGGAGGTAGTAGGCGCCATTGCTTGATGAGGTGGATGCCCTTATCCACGCTGTAGATCGGGTGGGTCTTCCCATTCCATGTTACCAGGTGCTTTGTGGGGAATCCCCATTTGTAAATCACATTATGGTTGCACAATATCTTGGGGAGCGGAGCAAGCTTTTTCCTATTGAGTGAAAAATTGGTGTGGTGTGACCCAACAACCCGCGCAAAAGGAAAAAATCACTATAGTATAGTGATGATAATGGTAATAACAATAAAGTGTAGGATTATCCTAGACCAGAAGCAGCAATCCAACACATAAATAGTGAATGATAAAAAATAAATTAATTAATAATAATTAAAGGATTGTGCTCGACTGGAACACTGATTATATGAATAAAAATAAATAACACATAAAATTGTAAAAATATAAATGAGTTCACCTGATCAATGTAATAGTGAAGTGACCCAATATAAAAATGTGCAAATTGATATGTGCAAACAATGCAGACAAAATAAAGTGCAATAAATATCACAATATAGAAAAAATGTGCAAATGTTAGCAAAATTGGTGCAAATAATGCAAGTAAAGTGCAAAAGTCCCAAGTGATGTGGAAGTAATAGTCCCCAAAAATTGCACAATTATTGCAGAATGTCCATAATCAGATATTCCATATAAAACGGGGAATGTCCAAAATATAGATGAATGAAGTCACACTTGGTAGCAATATACATCTCCACCAGATCACCCAGAGTGTATAAACGCTTACCAGACTCCATGGAGCCCTTCAGTTATAGGGGGTCTAACAGGCATAAATCAGTGGATAGATCAGACACCAGGCTTCATAATCAGCATCTACTTCCTATACGCCAAAGAAATCCTTCTCCAATAGTAAACAATCAAAGGGTAGGCTCCCACACAATACCCAAAAAGGAAAGAGGATCTCAATAGTGAAGTATGTATAAATAAATCGTTTATTATAAAAGAGATGCACTTACAAATGTAGAAGATACACAGGGCATTTAGGATATCCGCGGTCTCCGGGTTAGGAACGCCTTCCGCGTTCCATCTGCGTTCCACCGGGAGCCGGAAATGAAGATATGGCGCAGTAACAAGTCCTACGTCCCGATGTGTTTCGTCAACTCGTATTCTGACGTCATCAAGGTCATGTGACTGTGACTACGTCTGCGCTCTTTATACAGCCAAGCCTCATTGGCATATACTATCCAAATCCGCCACATCATATACCCGCCCACCAGAAAATAAACGAACTTGCGGGAGCCATATTGATATTGGTGTATTAAACGGGGTATTGGTAAATAAAGGGAGGAACTAAGGGCAATAATATGAAAGTAGTCTGTCACCATCCCAAACAGGGTATAAACATATCCCGATACATTACCAAAAAGAAGGCGGAGGGATAAGTGCCCGTGAGGCTGTGTATAACAATACATTCAATGCAATATAAATAAAGTTACATTCTAATAAACTAATAACAATAAATTATATTATATAATTATCATTAAATTAATAACTGTATATAATTTTCAATAAATGTTTATTAAACAATATGCTATTTGATACCCATTAATTTCCTTTAGGAAATTCCTCAATAAAACTCTATAATTCATTTAAAATCAAATAAAATAATCAATTAGTGTACCATTTAATACTTAGTTCTTAAAGATGTATAAATATTATGTATAAATATTGATTTTCCTATACATCATATATTTTATTGATAATAATCATTATTTGATACATTACATGGTACATATTGGTGTATCAATACTCTATCTAATCTTTAATATATATCTAAAAGAGCTAAAAAATGAATTAAATATAATTAATAAATCTAAAATATTAAAATATTATCAAATATCATACAATTAATATTTTTTTTAAAACTAACAATTTTAATACTTTTAATATTTTTAATTATAATTTTTGTAATTTTAATAATTGGATATAAAACAATTATGAGCCCCAAAGGATTTAAAGTCTGTAGCCGGTATATCCATTCGGTCTCATTCATGGATACTTTTTGTGTCAAATTCCCCCCTCTCCAATGGGGTTCTATTTTATCAATGCCGCATACAGATCTGGGATCCCTATTATGGCAGAGCCGGAAATGATTAGAGAGACTGTGCTTAGGGTATCCTTTACGGATATTATTTATATGCTCATTGATCCTAGTGCTCAGCTGGCGTGTTGTCCTCCCAGTGTATTGAAGACCACAAGGGCAGTACAAAAGGTACGTGACATGGGTGGAATGACAAGTGATACATTTTTTAATATTGTAAGAAAGCCCAGTGCTATTAGACTTAAAAGAAATTTTTTTTTTTTTGTAATTCTTAGTAGTGATACATGTTTTGCACCTTTTAAATGGAAAGAAACCTGTCTGATCCAGAAAAGTTACCGTCTTTCTTATTATCTGGAATGTTGGGGGCTAAATTGTGCCTTAGATTAGGAGCCCTCCTATAAATAAATTGTGGCCTCTCAGGAAGGATAGACCCCAAAGTCCTATCCCTCCTTAGAATGGGCCAATGTTTTCGCATGATGGCTTCAACCTTTTTATAATCGCGGTTAAAATTAGAGAGAAATGCCAATTCACCTTTATTTATGTCTTTTTTGTTTATATTAGCTAGCAGGTCTTTTCTTGGTATCACTCTCACCTTATCTCTAATTTTTGAAATGTCATACCTATCGTACCCCTTTTCCACAAATCTCTCAATAAGTAGATTGGACTGGATATCGAAATCTTCATTTTTCTTACAGTTACGCTGGATACGTATAAATTGTCCTTTAGGGATAGCTCCCAACCATTTAGGGTGGTGACAGCTATTCGTCGGGATGTAACTGTTTTTGTCCGTTTCCTTAAAAAAAGTTTTGGTACAGCTATTATTGTCATATTTCAAATAGCATATTGTTTAATAATTGAACAAAGGGAATGGTCAACACACTATCAATTGCAAACCACCTCCATCCCAAATTTTTCATAGAAAAGCAAAAAAGGAAGCCCAGTGGAACTTTGAGTGAGGTGGATGCAAAAATTGATGGAGAAACATAAATATACAATAACAGATTTATTGAGTACATATATTACATATCAATGCATATTGACAACAAACATCAATACATAGCATGGAGGCGTAATGACATAAATAACATGATTAAAATGCATAAACTCATAAGTGGAGTGTAAGCTTTACGCGTTTCGTGGGTCCTAATCGCCCACTCATCAGGAGCATGGGAGAGTATGCCTGTACAGAAATAAGAAACTAGAATGAGTCTAATGTAGATATGCATGAAATTAGCCAGCAGTTATGGGACTGCAACATAAATATGTATACCCCAAGTGGGGGAGTTGCACTTACATGCGGCTGGGTAAAAAGTACAAAATAGTGGATGACCGCTGTCCCAGGGTGGAAAATCGAGTCTGATCCGGGAGCTGACGGGACATGGATGCACGGCAACAGAATGGAGGGCCAGGTGAAAAATCGTGAGTGATGGGTACCACATCCTGCTTGATGGTATAGTAATTACTGGAAAGATATAAGTATGTATGTATATGAGTATTAGAGTATCCCATATAGATATAAAAATCCACATGTGGTAGCAGTATAAATAAATAAATGCCAGTAGGGGCGAAAAGTACAAGCAGGGAAAGAAGAACCGTGGACCCGAAAAAGGGGGGTATTGGAGTGTGCAGACCATGAAACCAAAAGAGTTAAGTGAGAAAAGCAGGGATAGAGAGAGTGAGGTGAAGATGAATGGCAGGAGGCACTATCAAAGTCAGTGCAAGTGTGTGAGAATAATATGGGCTAGATCACCAACGTGGTGACAACCAGGTGATAAGAGTATGAAAATTGGTATATATTTAATGAGAATATATAACTGGTGTACCAAATACAGCAATGTGAAGCCCAGATGATGAAAGACATAACAGTAAAAGAAGTGATAGTGGTGGTCAAGCAAAGACCCACAAGCCATAAATGGGCTGAAAGGAGTGAAAGGGAGAAAGTGTAACCTCCAAGAAAAAGGGTGGGAGATAACAGCGACTGTGAGAAGAGACAAGGAAATGAGGGGAAGGAGAGGGTGGATGGAAGTGGGTGATAGGAATGATTCAGACCTGGTAGCCTCCAAGGTGAGCAGGTAGATCCAGTCCCAGAGCGCCATGTACATGGTACATGGGACAGGCAGGCGCCAAGCAGCACCTGTCCGTCCAGAGAGGGTAACCATCATAGCTGGTAGCCACAACCACTTATGATGAAAAAACACTGCCGTAGAGTGCAGACACCGGGACCGGCGTCTCACGTGGTGGACAGGAGACATAGCGCCGATATACAGGTGGCCCCGCCCCTAAAGGGGAGGAGACAGCAAGGGAACTCTTCCCTTAATAGTATATCGCAGCTCCCGGACTGAGACAAGTATCCACCGACAGGGGGAACAGCAATCCACCATGAAAATAGAGTTGTATATATATAATGGGTAAAATCATATATAAAGCCAATACACAACATAGGTATGGCTGGGACAGTGTGAGACCATTGAAGGGCAATGGGTGTCTTCCACATGAATTAAACATTGAACAAAGGGAATGGTCAACACACTATCAATTTCAAACCACCTCCATCCCAAATTTTTCATAGAAAAGCAAAAAAGTAAGCCCAGTGGGACTTTGAGTGAGGTGGATGCAAAAATTGATGGAGAAACATAAATATACAATAACAGATTTATTGAGTACATATATTACATATCAATGCATATTGACAACAGACATCAATACATAGCATGGAGGTGTAATGACATAAATAACATGATTAAAATGCATAAACTCATAAGTGGAGTGTAAGCTCGACGCGTTTCGTGGGTCCTAATCACCCACTCATCAGGAGCATGGGAGAGTATGCCTGTACAGAAATAAGAAACTAGAATGAGCCTAATGTAGATATGCATGAAATTAGCCAGCAGTTATGGGACTGCAACATAAATATGTATACCCCAAGTGGGGGAGTTGCACTTACATGCGGCTGGGTAAAAAGTACAAAATAGTGGATGACCGCTGTCCCAGGGTGGAAAATCGAGTCTGATCCGGGAGCTGACGGGACATGGATGCACGGCAACAGAATGGAGGGCCAGGTGAAAAATCGTGAGTGATGGGTACCACATCCTGCTTGATGGTATAGTAATCACTGGAAAGATATAAGTATGTATGTATATGAGTATTAGAGTATCCCATATAGATATAAAAATCCACATGTGATAGCAATATAAATAAATAAATGCCAGTAGGGGCGAAAAGTACAAGCAGGGAAAGAAGAACCGTGGACCCGAAAAAGGGGGGTATTGGAGTGTGCAGACCATGAAACCAAAAGAGTTAAGTGAGAAAAGCAGGGATAGAGAGAGTGAGGTGAAGATGAATGGCAGGAGGCACTATCAAAGTCAGTGCAAGTGTGTGAGAATAATATGGGCTAGATCACCAACGTGGTGACAACCAGGTGATAAGAGTATGAAAATTGGTATATATTTAATGAGAATATATAACTGGTGTACCAAATACAGCAATGTGAAGCCCAGATGATGAAAGACATAACAGTAAAAGAAGTGATAGTGGTGGTCAAGCAAAGACCCACAAGCCATAAATGGGCTGAAAGGAGTGAAAGGGAGAAAGTGTAACCTCCAAGAAAAAGGGTGGGAGATAACAGCGACTGTGAGAAGAGACAAGGAAATGAGGGGAAGGAGAGGGTGGATGGAAGTGGGTGATAGGAATGATTCAGACCTGGTAGCCTCCAAGGTGAGCAGGTAGATCCAGTCCCAGAGCGCCATGTACATGGTACATGGGACAGGCAGGCGCCAAGCAGCACCTGTCCGTCCAGAGAGGGTAACCATCATAGCTGGTAGCCACAACCACTTATGATGAAAAAACACTGCCGTAGAGTGCAGACACCGGGACCGGCGTCTCACGTGGTGGACAGGAGACATAGCGCCGATATACAGGTGGCCCCGCCCCTAAAGGGGAGGAGACAGCAAGGGAACTCTAAATGGGCTGAAAGGAGTGAAAGGGAGAAAGTGTAACCTCCAAGAAAACGGGTGGGAGATAACAGCGACTGTGAGAAGAGACAAGGAAATGAGGGGAAGGAGAGGGTGTAACGCTCCTGCGTTTCATGTATGGTGTGGATTTTCAGCTGCAGAAATATTCCACTTCAGTAGTCATGTAAGAGAGATGCTGAGATACCATTCCCAACCTCAATGACTCATCATGTGTGGAAGGTCTTAATTCAGCTAGTAAATACACACACTCAACAAGCTGGTTCCTAGAGTGGCTTTATGTATGTAGTAACACAGTAATGAAGATTTAAGAGACAGGTTGAGTGGAGGTGGTAGGTGACAGACACTTGAAGGTAAGACAGTAGCAGATGGATGTAGGTAGGTTTAGCAATCATGTATGGTAGCAGATGACAGAGTAGCAGGTGGACATACAAGAGAGATCAACCCAGTGCAGGAATAAGTAGCAGTAGTCTTAAGAGCTAGCAATCTAGATATGCAGATGTGATAAATAGTCTTTACTATGCAGAGCTAGATAGTGTAAGCTTAGTATAAGTTTATAGAGGGTTCCCCTGCGGGGTACTTAGCACTAATAGCAATACAGCCGAAGGTTGGTTCAGGAGGAGCGGATGATCCGGAAGCGGGATACAGGGATCAGCGCAGCGAGGTTCCGTCAGCGAGGTATGCTTGCAAGCACGAAAGCTTCAAGCCAAGTTAGCATCCAGGTAAGGGTGTTTGAACGAACACATGTGAGTGAGAACTGGCGATTTAAATAGCCATCTAGTCCGGCGCTGAGTGATGACAGCTTCAGTCTTAAAGGTGTATGCGCATGAGAATGGTGGGGCGCATACACTTGTAAAAAGAGTAATTTAGGGTACCAAAGGTACCGGAACATTACAATACCCCCCCCCTTAAGGCCGGCTCCTGAAGGCCTCTGGAGCTGGTTTGTCTGGGTATCTCGCATGAAAATTGCGGATTAATCTAGGGGCATGTATTTCAGAGGTGTTTAGCCAGGTGTCGTCTTGGGGCCCATAGTTCTTCCATCTAACCAAGTACTGAAGTCTTCTTCTGTAGATACGAGAACTCAGAATCTCTTTTATCTCGTATTCTTCTCCACCTTCAACTTGTACAGGAGGCGGAGGTGGAATATTAGGCCTTATTCCTTGGTCCGGAACATGGGGCTTCAGTAGCGACACATGGAAAATGGGATGGATTTTTAGGTCTATTGGCAATGTAAGCTGTACTGCAGCTTTTCCAATAAGTTTTTTGATTGGGAAAGGTCCCAAGAACAGAGGTCCAAGCTTTTTGCTAGGGATCTTCAGTCTTAAATTTTTTGTTGAGAGCCAAACGAGGTCCCCGATAGTGTACTGTGGAGAAGGTCTTCTGCGAAGATCATAGTACTTCTTTTGTTGACTGTGAGCGTGTGCGATGGTAGTATTTAATAAACCCAGAGAATCCTTTATTTGTGTAAGATAGTCTGAGGCTACTGGGTTGTTTGAAGGAAGGATGCGTGGTGGAAGAATAGAGGAATGAAACCCATAGTTTAAGTAGAAAGGACTGTGCTTGGTTGTACTGTGGGTTGCGTTGTTGTAGGCAAATTCTGCCAGGGGGAGAAGATCCACCCAATCATCCTGTTGGTAAGAAGTGTAACAACGTAAATACTGCTCGATGCATTGGTTGACTCTTTCAGTCTGTCCGTTGGTCTGCGGATGGTAAGGAGAAGTGAGCTTCCGCTCGATCCGTAGTATGTGACATAGTTCTTGCCAGAACTTAGAAATAAATTGGGATCCACGGTCAGACAGAAGAGTTTTTGGGATACCATGTAATCTAAAGACATGTTTCATCAGGAGTTCTGCCGTTTGTTTGGACGAAGGTAGTTTGCGAATAGCAATGAAATGTGCCATCTTTGTCAGATGGTCCACTGACACCAAGATGGTATTAAATCCTTTGGAAAGAGGCAATTCTACGATGAAGTCCAAGGACAAAACTTCCCATGGAGTTTGGGGTATTGGTAGACTGCATAGTAGACCGGATGGTCTCGTAGTGTCAATTTTGGACCTGGCACAGACATTGCATGAAGAGACGAATTTTTGTATAGATGTTTTCATGTCAGGCCACCAGAATTGCCGGGAAATCAAATTAAGAGTCTTTGTCATACCCATATGTCCTGCCATAGGCACATCATGAGATAATTCCAAGATCTTGGTGCGTAGGGTAGGTGGTATGTAAAGTTTGTCGTTGTAGTAGAGGAAGCCTTCTGCATCAGTATTTAGTTGTGGTGGGGGTGAATCCAAACTTATACCATGCAAAACCTCTTCCTTCAAGGAACGGACAACTCCAATAATGCGTTTGTGAGGTATTATAGGAACGGAAGGGATTTCAAAGTAGTTTTCTTCAGTTAGTCGTGATAGTGCATCCGCCTTTTTGTTCTTATCTGCAGGTGTGTAAGTCACTAGGAAGTTAAACCTTAGAAAGAATAGTGACCATCGTACCTGTTGGTGCGAGAGAGTTTTGCTAGTCTGAAGATATTGGAGGTTTTTATGGTCCGTGTATATAATTATTGGTAATTGGGTGCCTTCGAGTAAATGTCGCCAATTCTCCAGAGCCAATTTTATAGCAAGCAGTTCCTTTTCACCCACGGGGTAATTTATCTCGGGACTGCTTAGGGATTTAGAAAAAAAGGCGACTGGATGAAGTGGTGAAGTGTGGGTTGGTCGTTGGGAGAGTATTGCTCCTACTGCCATGTTTGACGCATCTACCTCCAGAATGTATTGGAGGGATGGGTCTGGATGGCGTAATATGGGAGCGGAAGTAAACCTTGTCTTTAACAAGTGAAAAGCTTTATTTGCTTCTTCTGACCATTTGAATGGTTTTTTTTATGCTAGTGAGCTGTGTGAGGGGTCTCACAATAGCAGAAAAGTTTTTAATGAACTTCCTGTAGAAATTTGAAAATCCCAGGAATCGCTGTAGCGCCTTGCGTGTGGTTGGTGTAGGCCAATCCTGAATGCAGGATATTTTACTCATGTCCATCTCGATTCCTGTTTTGGATATGATGTAGCCTAGAAAGAGTACCTCGTCTTTATGAAACAAGCATTTCTTCAGTTTCACATAAAGGTTATGTGCAAGCAATCTCGATAATACAAGTCTTACATGTCTTATGTGTTCAGACAGGGATCGTGAATATATAAGTATATCGTCCAGATATACCACAACACAGACATCTAGTAAGTCTTTAAAAATATCGTTTATAAATCGTTGGAAAACTGCAGGGGCGTTGCATAGCCCGAATGGCATCACAAGATATTCGAACAATCCGTATCTGGTTCTGAATGCAGTCTTCCACTCGTGTCCATCACGGATTCGAATGAGATTGTATGCTCCTTTCAGGTCCAATTTTGAAAAATAGGTAGCTCCACGCACCTTCTCAATGAGCTCAGGGATAAGCGGTAGAGGATAGCGATCTTTTATTGTGATAGCATTCAATTTCCTGTAGTCGATGATAGGTCTGAGACTTGAGTCCTTATTGCGAACAAAAAAGAGTCCTGCTGCTGTGGAAGAAGTGGAAGGTCTAATAAAACCTTTTTCCAAATTCTCATCCAAATAGGTTTTGAGATGGGAAAGTTCATCCTGTGAAAGAGGATAAACATGACCGAACGGCAATTTGCTATTTGGGAGTAGATCAATGCTACAATCATAGTCTCGATGAGGAGGTAATGCTTGAGCATTTTTCTCAAGAAAAACCTCAGAAAGATCCTGATAACATAGTGGTGCAATCTCATCTGTCACCACAGACAGAATCTTCCCGGAAGACGGGAGGTTACACGTATCCTCACAATAGCAAGAGAGGAAGGCCAAGGACCGTTCCTTCCAATCTATGGTTGGTTGGTGTGTGTGTAACCAGGGAAGTCCCAACACAATGGGAAAGTGGGGTGAAGGTATTAAATCGAAGGTAGTAGTCTCCCTATGAGACTCGTTAATAGTGACTAGAAGTGCTTGTGTCTGATCGGTGATCGGACCAGAGGATAACGGAACACCGGTAATAAGACTTACTGAGACAGGTTTAAGTTTAGAAATAATAGGAATTTTATTTGAAGCAGCAAAACATATATCAATATAATTTCCACAAGATCCTGTGTCAATCATGGCCTTAGTAGTAATCCTGTTCTGGTCCCACTGTAATGTCAAACAAACAGAAATGTAAGGGTTAGTGAATGAAGTTGTCAATCCCCCTAGGAGGACATGTGAACACTCACCCTTCTTTTTGTTGACTAGGGGACAGACGTTTATCTTGTGATCCGGGGATGCACAGTACAAGCAGAGATTTTCATATCGTCTTTTGGCTTTTTCCATAATTGATAGCGGTGGGCGTATGGTTCCTACCTCCATAGGAACGGGGTTAACGGCCGGAATCCGAGAGGAAACGGATAATGGCATTCCCATTTTCTCAGCCTTTCTTTCTCGTAGTCTTCTATCTATGGTAATACTGAGTTGTATTAATGCATCCAGGGTTTTTGGTAGATCCGCTCGGGCGAGCTCGTCCTTAACGGCTTCTGATAGGCCAAGCCTAAATTGGGTTTTCAGAGATGCATCATTCCATTCTGAATCAAGGGTCCATCTCTTGAATTCCGCGACAAAGTCTTCTACAGGCCTCCTTCCTTGTTTCAAGGATCTTAATTGAAGATCGGCAGTACTCTGCCTATTGGAGTCATCAACAAGCTGGTTCCTAGAGTGGCTTTATGTATGTAGTAACACAGTGATGAAGATTTAAGAGACAGGTTGAGTGGAGGTGGTAGGTGACAGACACTTGAAGGTAAGACAGTAGCAGATGGATGTAGGTAGGTTTAGCAATCATGTATGGTAGCAGATGACAGAGTAGCAGGTGGACATACAAGAGAGATCAACCCAGTGCAGGAATAAGTAGCAGTAGTCTTAAGAGCTAGCAATCTAGATATGCAGATGTGATAAATAGTCTTTACTATGCAGAGCTAGATAGTGTAAGCTTAGTATAAGTTTATAGAGGGTTCCCCTGCGGGGTACTTAGCACTAATAGCAATACAGCCGAAAGGTTGGTTCAGGAGGAGCGGATGATCCCTAAGCGGGATACAGGGATCAGCGCAGCGAGGTTCCGTCAGCGAGGTATGCTTGCAAGCACGAAAGCTTCAAGCCAAGTTAGCATCCAGGTAAGGGTGTTTGAACGAACACATGTGAGTGAGAACCGGCGATTTAAATAGCCATCTAGTCCGGCGCTGAGTGATGACAGCTTCAGTCTTAAAGGTGTATGCGCACCTTTCCAAAAGAGAATGGTGGGGCGCATACACTTGTAAAAAGAGTAATTTAGGGTACCAAAGGTACCGGAACATTACAGAGGGTGGATGGAAGTGGGTGATAGGAATGATTCAGACCTGGTAGCCTCCAAGGTGAGCAGGTAGATCCAGTCCCAGAGCGCCATGTACGTGGTACATGGGACAGGCAGGCGCCAAGCAGCACCTGTCCGTCCAGAGAGGGTAACCATCATTGCTGGTAGCCACAACCACTTATGATGAAAAAACACTGCCGTAGAGTGCAGACACCGGGACCGGCGTCTCACGTGGTGGACAGGAGACATAGCGCCGATATACAGGTGGCCCCGCCCCTAAAGGGGAGGGGACAGCAAGGGAACTCTTCCCTTAATAGTATATCGCAGCTCCCGGACTGAGACAAGTATCCACCGACAGGGGGAACAGCAATCCACCATGAAAATAGAGTTGTATATATATAATGGGTAAAATCATATATAAAGCCAATACACAACATAGGTATGGCTGGGACAGTGTGAGACCATTGAAGGGCAATGGGTGTCTTCCACATGAATTAAACATTGAACAAAGGGAATGGTCAACACACTATCAATTTCAAACCACCTCCATCCCAAATTTTTCATAGAAAAGCAAAAAAGTAAGCCCAGTGGGACTTTGAGTGAGGTGGATGCAAAAATTGATGGAGAAACATAAATATACAATAACAGATTTATTGAGTACATATATTACATATCAATGCATATTGACAACAGACATCAATACATAGCATGGAGGCGTAATGACATAAATAACATGATTAAAATGCATAAACTTGTAATATATGTACTCAATAAATCTGTTATTGTATATTTATGTTTCTCCATCAATTTTTGCATCCACCTCACTCAAAGTCCCACTGGGCTTCCTTTTTTGCTTTCATATTGTTTAATAAACATTTATTAAAAATGATATACAGTTATTAATTAAATGATAATTATATAATATAATTTATTGTTATTAGTTTATTAGAATGTAACTTTATTTATATTGCATTGAATGTATTGTTATACACAGCCTCACGGGCACTTATCCCTCCGCCTTCTTTTTGGTAATGTATCGGCATGTGCTTATATCCTGTTTGGGATGGTGACAGACCACTTTCATATTATTGCCCTTAGTTCCTCCCTGTATTTGCCAATACCCCATTTAATACACCGATATCAATATGGCTCCCGTAAGTTTGTTTAATTCTGGTGGGCGGGTATATGATGTGGCGGATTTGGATAGGATATGCAAATGAGGCTTGGCTGTATAAAGAGCGCAGACGTAGTCACAGTCACATGACCCTGATGACGTCAGAATACAAGCTTATGAAAAGCGCGGGATGTAGGACTTGTGACTGCACCATATCGTCATTTCCGGCTCCCGGTGGAATGCAGATGGAACGCGGAAAGGCGTTCCTAACCCGGAGATCGCGGATATCCTAAATGCCCTGTGTATCTTCTACATTTTTAAGAGCATCTCTTTTACAATAAACAATGTATTTATACATACTTCACTATCGAGATCCTCTTTCCTTTTTGGGTATTGTGTGGGAGCCTACCCTTTGATAGTTTACTATTGGAGAAGACTCGCTTTGGAGTATAGGAAGTAGATGCTGATTATGAAGCCTGGTGTCTGATCTATCCACTGATTTATGCCTGTTAGACCCCCTAAAACTGAAGGGGTCCACGGAGTCTGGTAAGCGTTTATACACTCTGAGTGATCTGGTGGAGGTGTATATTGCTACCAAGTGTGACTTCATTCATCTATATTTTGGACATTCCCTGTTTTATATGGAATATCTGATTATGGACATTCTGCAATAATTGTGCAATTTTTGGGGACTATTACTTCCACATCACTTGGAAGTTTTGCACTTTACTTGCATTATTTGCACCAATTTTGCTAACATTTGCACATTTTTTCTATATTGTGATATTTATTGCACTTTATTTTGTCTGCATTGTTTGCACATATCAATTTGCACATTTTTATATTGGGTCACTTCACTATTACATTGATCAGGTGAACTCATTTATATTTTTACAATTTTATGTGTAATTTATTTTTATTCATATATTTAGTGTTCCAGTCGAGCGCAATCCTTTAATTATTATTAATTAATTTATTTTTCCTATTGAGAGCTGTTTGTTGAGAGATGTCAGTATAGAGCGAGATACCCATAAACTAATCAGGTACCACCGGACTTTGTTTGGCCGCTCGCATGACTCGCTCCTTGACGTGATAATAGTGGATGCAAGCTAGTGCATCCCTGGGAGCTGTATCAGGAAGGAATTTAGGCTTAGGAATTCTGTGTGCCCAGTCAACACAGAGTTCAATTTCGCTCATGGTTGGGATAAGGGCTGGATAAGGTGCTGTATAAAATTAGTGAGGTTACGATGCTGCACTGATTCAGGAATACCTCTAAACTTTATATTATTGCCCCTGGAGCGTTCTTCTAAATTGGCTAACTTGTTCTGGAGGCGTTGTATCTCACTGTCTTGATCCGTATATACATCCACTAGGTCATTGTGGGCTATATATAGATGATCCGCCATCTTTGTTTCTATATGCTGAATTTTATTAGCATGGGTCTGAACCGTGTCATGCAGGGGAGCAAACATGGCTGAGAAATCAGTGTACAGGGTGCTTCGCAGGGAAAGCAATATATTCTTCATGGTAGCCTCTGAGATAGCCTGGTCAGAGGCTGGGAATAGCTCTATGGTGGCATTAGATGGATTTAGGGGCCTAGAGACCTGGTCCGTCCCATGCTGTGTGGAGGGGGCATCTCCCTCACCCTCCCTGCGTTGTTTGGACTTGGCCGGGCTGTGGGTGGTGGGTGAGGAGGCAGGGGAGCATTCCTCAATGTCTGCCATGGTCCCCTGACTGCCCCCATCTGCCTCACTGTACCAAGGTCGGCGCCATCTTGCCTACCTCTCCGCGGGCCGGCTGGAAAGAAGTCTGTGAGGCGTTGTGGCAGTTTTGCTGCCTTGCGGCGCTTCGACATTGCCGTGGAGGGTGCGAGGTGTAAGGCGGAGGAGAGCAGCTGTCTCCGTTCGCTGTTGCTGTGAGCTGGTTAGTGCTGAGTCCGCCAGAGATCTGTAATCATGCGGCCATCTTGCAGTGAACAGTACAGTTTCTAAAAGGTTTTATACAGATAAGGTGGAACAGGAAACTTTTTCTCAAAGCTTTTCCCATATACTTGGTTGAATAAGATGAGGAGTTGTCTGTAAACACAAATATACCACCTCAAATATGGCGTATACCCACACACAGCTAGCGTACAACTAGCTTGTTCAATTAAGCTTTGACAAAAAAACTTGGAAACTGATAGGTTTCTATGCACAGCTGCACCAGATTTTGCACGCTCCAGTTTTAGTAAATCAACCCCTTAGTGTTTCAACATTGTAATATATTCCTCCTAGAAAATCAAATCAGTAAAAGAATAGGGCGATCATCATTATAGGCACACACCGGGGCTTTACTAGTTTTACATTATTACATGAGATTTGTATTTCTGAACCCTAGAGTCTAGATATATCCAACTATAAGACAAGAGAAATCTGTTTGATATGTTATCTGATAATGGCCTTCAGAATATCACAGACACTATGCAAAGCAAAGTATGTCACCTCGCATTTTCAAAGATACAAATATTATTATGAGTTGAAAGCTTTTGTTCTTGTTTATTGCAGTTCCACAGTGAGGAATAACAGCAATAACTTGTAACTGACACATGCAGACCTATTTTGGCATATTCAAAATGTGTAATCATGTGATGTATGAAAATTAAAGGGTAATAGTACACAGTTAACAAAATAACTTACAAATGTATTTGTGCAATGCTGCAATGTGGTGTATGTATATTACCCCTATGGGCCCACTCATACTTATGTCTATGTAGTAGGTCAAGAATTTTTAAGAAAAAATAAATAAAATGCAAATGCGGTTTAAAAGTAAACTTGAGTAAAAGAACTAAAGCTGTGCTACTGATTCTCTCTGGGCTTGTTTAATACTTGCCATTCAGTAAATACATTGTTGCATTTGAAGTTTTAAAGCTTAATTGAAGGTATCATTTTATCTCTCTATTGTTTTATCCTGTGCCCCTACTTGCTATGACTTGTGTTGGATTTTTTACTTGGAAAAGCTCTTAAAAAAGTTTTTCTCTTCAGCTCTCATCCTGCATTATACTGATACTGAAGAGAGTAGTGACAAGCTACACCCTCAGCATAAGATTATGTACATAGTCTTATTTTGTAAAGAAGGTGGGGGCTATGTTACATTTAGAGATGGATGAACATCGGCCTGGGCGGTTCGCGAATGTCAGCCGCAAATTTTCTCAAAAGTCCACGAACCGCGAGTTCACGACAGGCCCCATTGACTTTAATGGGAGGCGAATTTTAAAAAACCTTTAGGTCATATTTTCAGCCACAAAAGACATACTAGCTGTGCACAAATAGTCCCAGCAAATGGACAATGTCATAACAGAAGTATTTTAATACATTTTATTTTTATTTTTTTTACAGTGAAAAATATATATTTTTTTTTTCATAAATCAGCCAGAACTGACAGCAGCCGGTAAATACATGTCTAATACATATAGGGTCCGTTAACACATCTGTAAAATGGGTGACCCATTTACAGACCCATTGATTTTCAATTCCAGTCTGAAGAATCAGGCATTCACAGGATAAAGAAGTAAGTGTCGGCCATTCCAGGCCCCAAAAATTAGCCCACATGCATTTACCTGACAGCTAAGAAAGTAGTATTCTGTGGCTGAAGGTACATTAGGCATTCACAGGATACAGAAGTAAGTGTCGTACAGTATTGGCCCCAAAAATTAGCCCACATGGGTTTAACTGACAGCAAAGAACGTAGTATTTGATGACTGGAGGTACATTAGGCATTCACACAGTATACAGAAGTAAGTGTCGGCATGTATATGCTCCAAACATTAGCTCACATGGGTTTAACTGACAGCAAAGAACGTAGTATTTGATGGCTAGAGGTACATTAGGCATTCACAGTATACAGAAGTAAGTGTCGGCCTGCATAGGCCCCAAAAATTTGCCCACATGGGTTCAACTGACAGCAAAGAACGTAGTATTTGATGGCTAGAGGTACATTAGGCATTCACACAGTATACAGAAGTAAGTGTCGGCCTGTATAGGCTGCAAAAATTAGCTCACATGGGTTTAACTGACAGCAAAGAACATAGTGTATTTGATGGCTAGAGGTACATTAGGCATTCACAGTATACAGAAGTAAGTGTCGGCCTGTATAGGCTCCAAAAATTAGCTCATATGGGTTTAACTGACGGCAAAGAACGTAGTGTATTTGATGGCTAGAGGTACATTAGGCATTCACAAGATACAGAAGTAAGTGTTGGCCATAAAAGGCCCCAAAATTAGCCCACATGGGTTTACCTGACTGCTAAGAATGTAGTATTCTGTGGCTGAAGGTACATTAGGCATTCACAGGATACAGAAGTAAGTGTCGGCCTGCATAGGCCCCAAAAATTTGCCCACATGGGTTCAACTGACAGCAAAGAACGTAGTATTTGATGGCTAGAGGTACATTAGGCATTCACACAGTATACAGAAGTAAGTGTCGGCCTGTATAGGCTGCAAAAATTAGCTCACATGGGTTTAACTGACAGCAAAGAACATAGTGTATTTGATGGCTAGAGGTACATTAGGCATTCACAGAATACAGAAGTAAGTGTCAGCCTGTATAGGCCCCAAAAATTAGCCCACATGGGTTTAACTGACAGCAAAGAACGTAGTGTATTTGATGGCTGGAGGTACATTAGGCATTCACAGTATACAGAAGTAAGTGTCAGCCTGTATAGGCTCCAAAAATTAGCTCACATGGGTTTAACTGACAGCAAAGAACGTAGTATTTGATGGCTGGAGGTACATTTTGCATTCAAAGTATACAGAAGTAAGTGTCGGCCTGTATAGGCCCCAAAAATTAGCTCACATGGGTTTAACTGACAGCAAAGAACGTAGTGTATTTGATGGCTGGAGGTACATTAGGAATTCACACAGTATACAGAAGTAAGTGTCGACATGTATATGCTCCAAACATTAGCTCACATGGGTTTAACTGACAGCAAAGAACGTAGTATTTGATGGCTAGAGGTACATTAGGCATTTACAGTATACAGAAGTAAGTGTCGGCCTGCATAGGCCCCAAAAATTTGCCCACATGGGTTCAACTGACAGCAAAGAACGTAGTATTTGATGGCTAGAGGTACATTAGGCATTCACAGTATACAGAAGTAAGTGTCGGCCTGTATAGGCTCCAAAAATTAGCTCACATGGGTTTAACTGACGGCAAAGAACGTAGTGTATTTGATGGCTAGAGGTACATTAGGCATTCACAAGATACAGAAGTAAGTGTTGGCCATAAAAGGCCCCAAAATTAGCCCACATGGGTTTACCTGACTGCTAAGAACGTAGTATTCTGTGGCTGAAGGTACATTAGGCATTCACAGGATACAGAAGTAAGTGTCGGCCTGCATAGGCTCCAAACATTAGCTCACATGGGTTTAACTGACAGCAAAGAACATAGTATTTGATGGCTAGAGGTACATTTTGCATTCAAAGTATACAGAAGTAAGTGTCGGCCTGTATAGGCTCCAAAAATTAGCTCACATGGGTTTAACTGACGGCAAAGAACGTAGTGTATTTGATGGCTAGAGGTACATTAGGCATTCACAAGATACAGAAGTAAGTGTTGGCCATAAAAGGCCCCAAAATTAGCCCACATGGGTTTACCTGACTGCTAAGAACGTAGTATTCTGTGGCTGAAGGTACATTAGGCATTCACAGGATACAGAAGTAAGTGTCGGCCTGCATAGGCTCCAAACATTAGCTCACATGGGTTTAACTGACAACAAAGAACATAGTATTTGATGGCTAGAGGTACATTAGGCATTAACAGTATACATAAGTAAGTGTCGGCCTGTATAGGCTCCAAAAATTAGCTCACAGGGTTTAACTGACAGCAAAGAATGTAGTATTTGATGGCTGAGGGTACATTAGGCATTCACAGTATACATAAGTAAGTGTCGGCCTGTATAGGCTCCAAAAATTAGCTCACAGGGTTTAACTGACAGCAAAGAATGTAGTATTTGATGGCTGAGGGTACATTAGGCATTCATAGGATACAGAAGTAAGTGTCGGCAGTATAGGCTCCAAAAATTAGCTCACATGGGTTTAACTGACAGCAAAGAACGTAGTATTTGATGGCTAGAGGTACATTAGGCATTCACACAGTATACAGACGTAAGTGTCGGCCTGTATAGGCTCCAAAAATTGGCTCACATGGGTTTAACTGACAGTAAAGAACGTAGCATTTGATGGCTAGAGGTACATTAGGCATTCACAGTATACAGAAGTAAGTGTCAGCCTGTATAGGCCCCAAAAATTTGCCCACATGGGTTCAACTGACAGCAAAGAACGTAGTATTTGATGGCTAGAGGTACATTAGGCATTCACACAGTATACAGATGTAAGTGTCGGCCTATATAGGCTCCAAAAATTGGCTCACATGGGTTTAACTGACAGTAAAGAACGTAGCATTTGATGGCTAAAGGTACATTAGGCATTCACACAGTATACAGACGTAAGTGTCGGCCTGTATAGGCTCCAAAAATTGGCTCACATGGGTTTAACTGACAGTAAAGAACGTAGCATTTGATGGCTAGAGGTACATTAGGCATTCACAGTATACAGAAGTAAGTGTCGGCCTGTATAGGCCCCAAAAATGTGCCCACATGTGTTTAACTGACAGCAAAGTACATAGTATTTGATGGCTAGAGGTACATTAGGCATTCACACAGGATACAGAAGTAAGTGTCGGCCTGTATAGGCTGCAAAAATTAGCCATGCAATGGACATGAAATGCCTTTTATGCCGCTGTATTTTGCGAAAACAAGGACCAGGAATTGTTGTGGGTGGATGGCGGTCTGGCAGATATTTGTGGCCTGTCATGAGGAATTTCAGTGAAACATGGTCTACTGGTCACATGTATTTAATTCCTCAGAGATCCATGCCTCATTCATTTTTATAAATGTGAGGTAGTCTACACTGTCATGAGCTAGGCGAGTGCGCTTATCGGTCATGATCCCCCCTGTTGCGCTGAACGTCCTTTCGGACAGGACACTGGATGGGGAGCAAGCCAACATTTCCATTGCAAATTCTGCAAGCTCTGGCCAGAGGTCAAGCCTGCCCACCCAGTAGTCCAGGGGTCCTCATCCGCTGGCTTTTATATTCCATCTTTGCCTTAAACTAGGCTCCTCAGTGTGGGGAAAATAACATCCCACACTGCCCGTCAGGCAGCTTGCTTGCATGCATCCTACTCCAGGTCACCACCACCCAGCCCGCTGTCTCCCCCTGATCTGGTCTGTGACAGTGTGTGGATTCTCCCTTACCTCCTACACTGTGATCCAAGACATCCATGTAAGTCTTAGCTAATGCTTAATAAATAAATTTTTAGAATTCATGGTTCAGCACCTTGGTCACTTGTTTGCAATATGTTTTTTTCTAAAAGGCTTCTGTGTTCACAAATATATAATGTTCTTGAGGTTTTTTAAGTATAATTTTAGCCAAAAATGAATTTTTTAAGATTTTGAAAATAGTTTCAAAAATTGCTCCATAGTGGAAGTGGTTAGGTCACTGGCTTAGAACAAGTATGTATATCTGCAGAGTCAAAGCAAAGGCAGACATTCTTATTTGCCTGCTTATTCAAGGGACACATGTTTAAATTCTAGAGGTATGTGCATTGTCATTTAAATCCTATTGTGCTTTGTGTATTTCTTCTAGATCGGTGCAGTTTTTTAACTTTGCTTCTGTACAGGAGCTTCCTTTAATAAAGACCGGTCACTGCTGTCCTCTCTCCTTGAGCAGGATGACTGGTCTTGTATCTGCCCTTGAGGTAGTTTTCTGTAAGCAATCTGTAGTGGGTGGAATCTGATGGTAATATCTGGGTTTGAAAAGGTATTTGGAGTAAAAAAAGAGGATTTATATATTCTTTGTCTATTGAGGAATACATTTTGAATAAACATTTTCATGGCTAGAGTTCCATTTCAAGGCAAAACCTAGAGGATGTGGGGCATAGTCTTTCAATGCTTTTGCAATGCCATTTAGTAACTTATAGTTAAACTCATAGGAGGCAGTAAATCTATGACTAATGCTAATCTCAGAAACTGAAAAAAAAATGCTTTACAGTGATACTGCAGGAGATTGTTGAGTAAGTGATTAGTCTCATGAAATTATTCTAATGGGAAAAAATCACCCAAGAACATTTTGGAACAGTGATTGCTGAGGCATTAATGTCCTGTTCTTATTCAAGTCGATGGAGGAAAAAAAATGCACATTTTATTAACAGGGCTGATTTTTCACGAAGCTGAAATACATAGATCAGGAATCCTCAAACTATGGCCCTCCAGCTGTTGCGGAACTACACATCCCAGGAGGCATTGTAAAACTCTAGCATTCACAGACAGGACCAGGCATGATGGGAATTGTAGTTCCTGTACAACTGGAGGGCCATACTTTGAAGACCCCTGACATAGATGGTGGCCTAGAATGGGCTAAATTTACTAAAACTGGAGAGTACAAAATCTGGTGCAGCTCTGCATAGAAACCCATCAGCTTCCAGGTTCTTTTGTCGAAGCTTAACTGAACAAGCTGAAGTTAGAAGTTGATTGGCTACCATTCACATTTGCACCAGATTTTGAACTCTCCAGCTTTAGTAAATCAACCCATATGTCTTACCACTTCTATCCTGCAGTTCCCATCCTTGTTCCTGCACATTGTGTGTAGATTTTTTTTATTTGCTGAGTTTACTACATACTTAACATGAGTCCATATGCTAAAGCTGGCCACACACGGATCAAAATTCAGCTGGTTCAGCAGGGACCAGTCAAATTTCGATCTACGTGTGGCCACTGTGGTTAAACAGAAGTTGATCTACCAATTGACTTCTGTTCAACAACCCTGTTTGGCTTAATCAGTGCCGCAAGCAATAGGCTGCAGCACTGATCTGGGTGTTCTGACAGTGGGGGAGTATCCCCATTTTTAGAATAAAATTACACAGTAGGTAAGATTCCCTGTCCACATTGAATGTGTGGATGGGGAATTGGGTCTATTTCTTTCTTTTCAACCTTCTGGCCCAAGTATGGCCAGCTTTAGAAACAAAATGCAACCAGACTAGGTGAACAGTTTGCTCTACTCTTCCTCTGGTCGGTTCTAGGTGTGCTGACACAAGGTAGGCATATTGTCTCTCTCAGTTTTTTTGCTCCCAAACTTGTGTGATATCTGATCATAGGACATATTACTAACGGGGCAGTACCAGTTCATCCAGCTCCCAGGGCAAGCATGTGGAACTGATCCCCCCCACTGCTAACACTGGACATAGAAGGATTGATTTACTAAAGGCAAATAGACTGTGCACTTTTACAAGTGTAGTTTCTCCAGAGCCTAGTAAACGAGGGAGATCCCTGCTGACTTCCATCATCCAATCATGTTCAAGCAGAAATGTATTTTTTTCAAATTTCCTTACATCTGTAAAGTGTAGCTTTAACTCATGTACTAAGCCTTGGAGCAACTGCACTTGCAAAACTGCACAGTCTATTAGCCTTTAGTGAATCAATCCCAGAATGATCAGACTACCCTGCGCCGACTCTCCACCCCCTGATCTGGCTTCCCATGGTTTTAAAGGAGTGTGCACTGTGCATGAGTGACCAATAGTTGGGAGGTGGTTGCACCCACACACACACAAAAGTGTGCTTTTAGGGTTAGCTAAGAGTGGCTGGGCATGACAGTAGTAGTTGTCAGAGCAGACATGAAGCAATGGTTGCCAGCCATTGATCAGAATCATATCAGGAATCATATAAGAATTCTGCAAGAGGTGAGCATAGCACTGCTTGCCAAATGGTGCCCTCCCCTCCTGTATGACAGCATTGCATCCAGGGCTGCTTCCCCTTCTGGTTAGAATGACATTCAGGTAGCTAGCATTTTCAGGGGGAAGTCAGCCATGGTAACTTATATATTTCTTTCAGTAAGTTTTACTTTGGAAGCAGCCATTTTTTGGGCTGAACCGCTTATCAATAGTGATGAGCTTCGTGTTTGAGTCGAACCTAAGTTCGACTCGAACACTGCTTGTTCCCCCATTCACCAAATGGCGAACAAATGGGCTTTTTTGCAGGAACTTTGAGTCCCTGCATCAATAATTAATTTAATAGGTTTTATTTAATATCCATAATTAATATGAATCATTCATTAATAAATTACTGATGTCAGAAGGGGAGGGGATAATTAATAGGTTTTAATTAAAATTCATATTGATCACCCGATGGCCAGGGTATCCAAACCCACAGCCTCTCATTTGCTAGCCCGTTATTCTACCAGCTACTCCACAAAGCCAGATGATTAACCTAAGACTCTCTTAGGTTAACTGCCTTAGGTTAACTCTGCCTAACTAACTTCTATCTGAGTTTGACAGCTCTTTTATAGGGCTCTGACATCAGTAATTTATTCACTGGTGACTACCCCGGCCAGTGGGTGATAAATATTAATTATGGATTTTAATTAAAACCTTTTAATTCTGACTTGCTTCTATTCACCTTTTGTGCACTACACAACTATACTATTTCATAAGACTCTTTGAGTACTGTCCGTGATATTTTTTTTATTTGCACGATTCTGGATAAAATGAGAATCACAATTTTTTTGCTTAGAATAAATATCACGATTCTCAGCATAACATCAACTTTCACATTATACAAAGAAAGTGTGCTAACTTTACGTTTTTCTTTTTTATAATTCATTAAAGTGTATTTTTTCCCCAAAAAATTGCTTTTGAAAGACTGCTGCACTAATACAGTGTGAAATAAAATATTTTATTTCATTTTATTCTCTAGGGTCTCTGCTAAAAAAATTTGAAACGTCTCCAACAGCAGCCAATAGGAAAGGAGATAAGCAGGCAGTGCTGCAGGGGAAGGTGGGGGACACAGAGGACCCAGGCAGCAGGGGCAATCTGCACCTCATAGGGTGATTAGGGTGTGCCCAGGCACAGCCAGCACACCCCTTGTGCACCCACTGTCACTTTTTAAAAAACAGTGCGGCTGTGCAGGGCTCAGTGCACACAGCCACATTATTCATTCACGGAATACTACAAGACATACTTGCAGTCTAAATGGGCTGTGGGCACACTGCACAACACTCTCGTTATTCACCCATTCTTCCTCTGGATTTGTAACTGAAAGCTCATACAAGGATATGGGCACAAAGCTAGAGGACGTTGTGCAGGAGCCTGACATTTCACCCATGATCTGCTGATCATGGGTGCAATGCTCTGCAGGCTCCACTTAAAATAAATAAATGCACATTTATTACCTGAAAGAACATGTGCATTTATTATTTTTTTCAAAAGTGACCTTATCCATATATTCTATGTTTCTCATTACATTCTTTTGTGCTATTATTAACAAATTTGTTAGAGAGTACATTTTAAGGTATATGCTCAGTCTATTTTAATTTAAACCCACTTCATTCAGTGAGTAGAAAATACATTTACTACAATGTTGGCTAATAGTTTTCAAGGGTAAGATTAGAAAGGCCCGTAAAATTTCTTACGGTTAACCTGCGTTTGCTTATTCCCAGGAGAATATAGATATTCTTTGCTGTAACCAAGCCACAGTTCAGTCTTTGCTTATCAGGTTCTTATGTGTCTCTTAGAATATATTACTCTGCAACCAATTTTCGTCAGTTATATCAATTCCAGAGACTAGTATTTAAGCCTTGTAGCCACCGCAGTGCCCTTTAGTAAATGGAAAAGATAACCAGTCTTGTTCACTTTCAAATACATTGAAAAAGGATCATTCTTTGGGCATAGCATTTAGGGAACATCAAGAAAATAGACTTAGGTTAATTAAATTACATGCTCCTTGATTTATTAAGTAATTTGTTCAGGGCAGCAACTAAGAATCCGCAAGGAAGCAGCTGACAGTGTACATCTGCTGAACGTGATTAGGTAGAATGTCATTGTAAGTATATGTTATGGAACATTTCCATCTTCTAGAACCGTGTTTTTGGTGTCATTAGCAATGAATTTAAAAAACAAACAAATATGTAAATTGTACTTTTTTTGGTTTCTTCTCAATGTATACATAAAAACTCCACACTTGAAAAATATTGAATATAATGATATATAGATAATGTACATACCTTTATTTAATTGTGTTCTCATAACTACAATGGTGATCCCAGCATAGGTAAAAAACTATTTAGTGTCAAGGAGTGCAAGAGGACACGTGGCCACACAATGAGATTAGAGGAGAGGCAGTTTAACCTTAAGCTGTGTAAGGGGTTCTTCACTGTAAGGGCGGTGAGAATGTGGAACTCTCTTCCACATTTGGTGGTAGCTGCGAGGAGTATGTTCAGAAAAAATGTTTGTTGGGCGCTTCTGACCAGGCAAGAAAGAAAGGAGTCCACCACTGTAGAAGGGGCGCGGGGGATACTCCAGATTCTTGTTTCGGGACTGTCCGAAATGGCTGGATACAAGGCAGCACTGACAGGAAAACTCCGAAGAATCCGCTGGCAGAAGTGAAGAAAAAGACAGGCGCCACTGTAGTTAGCCAGAAAAGTTTATTGCACAATATACATAATAACTTACACATAGGTAAGCTCCAGTCCGTATGGCAGCGTCTCCAGCGCACGATCCGGCGAGGAGTATGGCTACTTTGAAAAGACTCTTGGACATGCATCTCACAGATTACAACATTACAACATTCAGGGTTATGGGAAATGATCAGGCCACTGACACACACACACACCTGTACATGTTGAACTGGATGGACTGATGTCTTTATTCAACCTCAACTACTATGTAACTATGTAACTACAATACATTAAGATTGCACCATGCTGTGTAATTTTGAACTTGCAAAGCCATATACTGCACAGCACTTGCTGGCCAGTACCTAGGAAAGCATACTCTTAGAGCAGAACCCCACACAAGTTTGCTTTGTATCCTTACAATCATCCCTACCACCTGAATTGAATCAGCCATCTTTTTTCTTTACCATTTTCTTTTTTTTAGCTAGAGACTATTGTCTCAGCTTTCTCATCAGGTTTCACCTGCTGCCAGCATCACTGTTTTCTAGGAGGCTGTCAGCTGTGAAGACAACAGTGTCCTTAAATGCTTGCCAACCCTGTACTGTAGATATACAGCAGTATGGCTGCTCTGTTGTGCTGGATCACATAACTAGTACCTGATGCAGCACTTCCAGGTCTGGGGCAAGCCCATGCGCACCACCGGTGGCCCTCTCCCGCTGTGATTGGACACAGCGGAAGCTGATCAGGGGGTACAGTGGACTCGATACCAGCCGATGCTTCTGTACACAGGCAGAATGGTGGTCTGCCTATGTAAACAAGTCAGATGGCCATTCTGCCACAACAGAAGACATGGATCCTGTGTTTCTGCTAAGCAGGGGCACCAATCCATGTCTTCTCCTAGTACAAGCACCCCCTCCCCCACAATAGTAAAGCACTGGTCAGGCACACATTTAACCCTTTGTTCACCCCTGATGAAGGGGTGTGGTGGCTAATCCTGGTTGCGCCGCTGTGATGTTTGCAGTGGTGTGACGCATAATACACGTGTGAATATTTGTGTGGAGTGTCTGAGATGGAGCCATGATGACAGGGATTATGATATACTGGATATGTCTTTTTGTATTTTAATCTGGTAAGTCTGCACTACATGTGGGGAAGAAGGAGCTATGCACGTGGTGTGACCTGGTCCCCTGTTCATTATATCTGCTCATCGCATTATCACACTATTGTGGATTTTGTTGTTGTTTTATTTATTCGCATGTTGACACCGGAATTATTTCTGTGCACTCTCTATTTGGTCAGTCGTATATATCTTGAACTATGTGCAGACTTCCCTAGAATTAGGGTGTGAATACTGCCCAGCTAAGACTTTTATTAACAGCTCTGCAATTTTATATATATATATATATATATATATATATATATATACACCCCTGATGTTAACCCCCTTCCCAGTCAGTGTCATTAGTACAGTGACAGTGCATATTTTTCAGCACTGATCTCTGTATTTGTGTCACTGGTCCCCCAAAAAAGTGTCAGAAGTGTCAGTTAGTGTCCCGACTGTCCGCTCCAATATAGCAGTCCCACTATAACTCACTGATCACCACCAGTACTAGTAAAAAAAATAAGAATAAATAAAAATATCCCATAGTTTGTAGGCGCTATAACGTTTGTGCAAACCAATCTATATATATGCTTATTAGGATTTTTTATCAAAAATATGTAGCAGAATACATATTGACCAAAATTGATAAAGAAATTCGATTTTTTTACTGGATATGTTTTATAGCAGAAAGTAAAAACTATTGTTTTTTTTTTTATTTATAGCACAAAAAATAAAAACCCAACTAGAATTTGCAATCTCTTAAACTTGTTGAAATTTGATGTTCTTTGTTAACGTGTATAAGTTGTATTCACATATGTTCCATGCCTGTTTATACGCCTTTATTGTACACCATTCATATTTTTCAATAAAAATTTTCTTGGTAAAAAAAAAAAAATAAAACAGCATCTCATAACTGCGCAATTGTCAGGTAAAGAAATGCAATGCCATTTCCAAAAAAATGGCCTGGTCAGGAAGGAGGGGTAAACCTTCCAAAGGTCAAGTGGTTAAAGGAGACATTACTCACCTCTATGCTGCAGCTTCGATGCTGTGATGCTACAGCTGTCCCACATCAGCTCTGAGTTCAGGGACAAAGTGATCACATGACGGCTGATCCATCAGTTCTTGGTCTGCTTGGAGTGGAGAGCAGTGACTGTTAGTGCCTGCTCTCCACTCTGTCCCTCCAGTGTACACAGCAGCACAGCTGAAAGGCAGAGCAAGCTATCAATCAGGCAACTGGGTGGATCCTGACAATATAGTTGGGATTCTTCCAGAGCCTGGACCAGCTTTACCTTGTCAGCTAATAAAAGGCAGTAGCTCGCTATCAGCTGAGTCACAGGAGAGCATTTCTGTGACTCACAGGAGAAAAATAGCCAAAAAAGCTTTGGCCATACTTCTCTTATAACAACCAGTGATAAACAGTGACAGACAGGAAGGGAAGGAGGTAGCGGTGGTAAATAGGCCACCTGCTACATAGTGTACAGAAACTGGCACTCTGCCTGTGTCTGTATAGCAACTTAGAGTTTGTATTAATTACCTCCAGTTTCATTATCTACAAACTAACAGCATCAAAAATAAGTACCTGAATCTGCCGCATATATCAGTAAAGCCACCAAAATGGGCAGCAAGGACTTTTGAATTTTGTACAAGCCATTTTAAAAGGCCTTACCACCAGAAAAGTGTTGCTAGGACTTTATTAAATTCACCCAATAGTCTCTATCCTATTATCATCTTTTAGTCTTTGCCTACAGAAATACCACACCCTTAGACATTTACAGCCCTGATAACTTTCTACAATTGCTAATTCAAATTCCTAAATTCTTATACTGATACATTTTTCCAGTTTTATTTTCTTCTTACTAGTAAAATGACTCTTTGATAAAACTTAATGCAAGTTCAAGGAGTAGCGTGACTTTTGAACTGCATACAAGTTCCACGGGATCACATCTTTCAAATGTTAGATATCAGTGCTTGAAGGGAAAAGAAACTGTAGTATTTGACCCTACTCCAGGAGTCAGATGAGAGCACAGACATTTACCTTTGAAGAGGCTGCCTCTTTTGTGCACTTTAACCTGATCCTATATTGCATTTCAAATCTAAACTGAGTATAATCCAGGCTATAAATTATAGAGTGAAATATATCAGTTTGTCCTGTTTATTTAGATACTCTCATAAGCTAACTCTAAAATGTGTGTACGCCAGTCAATTGTTTTACCAAAAATATATTTCTAGCTCTTAAAATGATCATATAATAATACTGCTAATACTAACAATGATAATAATAATACTGCAGATATTAACTGACCAAGTGATGTTATAATATTTCAAATATAAGTAAGTCAAATATAAATAAATATGTTTAACCACTTTTGGACTGGAGGATTTTTCTGCTTTACGACCAGGCCACTTTTTGCAACTTGGCACTGTGCTTTAACTGACAATTGCGCGGTCATGCAATGCTGTACCCAAACAAAATTTACGTCCTTTTTTTCCCACAAAAAGAGCTTTCTTTTGGTGGTATTTGATCACCTCTGCGTTTTTCATTTTTTGCGATATTAATAAAAAAAGAGCGACAATTTTGAAAAAATAATAATATTTTTCTACTTTGACAGTTATAAAATATCCAATATATTCAATGTTTGTCATATATTTAGGCCAAAATGTATTTAGCTACATGTCTTTGACAAAAAAATTCTCAATGAGCGTATTTTTAACCGCTTTAAGACCGGAAGATTTTACCCCATTCCTGACCAGGCCATATTTTGTGATTCGGCACTGCGTTACTTTAACAGACAATTGCACGGTCGTGCAACACTGTACCCAAATTAAATGTATGTCTTTCCCCACAAATAGAGCTTTCTTTTGGTGGTATTTGATCACCTGTGCGATTTTTACTTTTTGCGCTATAAACAAAAAAAGAGCGACAATTTTGAAAAAATAACAATATTTTTCACATTTTTTTATATGAAATTCCCCCCCAAAAAAATGTAAAAATCAAATTTTTTTAACATTTTAGGCCAATTTGTTTTCTGCTACATATTTTTGCTAAAAAATTGCAATAAGCGTACTTTAATTGGTTTGGGCAAAAGTTATCGCAGCTACTAACTATGGGAAATTTATGTCATTTTTCTTGTTTTTTTTTTTTAACTAGGAATGGCGGTGATCTGGCGGCGATCTGCGATTTATTTTTGAGGGACTGGGACATTGCGACGGACAGATCGGTCCCCTAAATGACATTTTTGACACTTTTGGGGGTACCAGTGACATTACTACAGTAACCAGTGCTATAAATATGCACTGTTACTGTAATAATGACACTGGCAGGGAAGGGGTTAACTTTATTGGTGATCAAGGAGTTTAATATATGCCTGGTGCTTACTGATGTGTATGGGGGGAGGGGACTGTGTGACACAGGCACAGATCGCAGGTTCAGCTATGCTGAATCCTGTAATCTGTCCCTGCCTGTCACATAGGAGATCCGCCGCTTTGTTTACACAAGCGGGCAGATCTCCTCACTCGATCGCCGACGATCGGGGAAGAGTGGCGGTGATCACCGCCTCTCCTCCCCTGGCCCGACTCCCGCTGTGTCTGAATAAAGCGGGAGAGAGCCTCCAGCGGCGCGCGCGCCGCCCACAGGGGGAGGAGTCCAGCGACGTAGGTCTACGTCGCTGGACGATAACGAGCCACTTTGCTGCAGTACGCTCCATGTGAGCAGTCGGCAAGTGGTTAATTTATGTGCAATTGACCTCATTGTGTATAGTTCTATGCCAAAGTTCTGCTCATTGTCTTTGGGAACCATCAGTACAAATCCTAAAGTGAAATTGAATGCTCTCAATCAATATTACCTATTTTTTTCTTTTTAATACATTTCCTTTTTGTTTCCTAGTTGCTTCCTGGTTTCAGGCCTAGGTTAAAATGGTGTCATACATCGCAGGAGTCTTCCTTTATCTAGAGGAGTGGTGGAGGGACTTTCTCAGCTAAGCACACCCTCCTGCCTGCATGCCTGAGCTAAAAGCAGATGGATTCCGCAAAGTAAATGCTAATAAATCATCTACCCTTACTTAAGATTGCCCCAGCTAGAAATGCTAGGGGGGGTTTGTGTTGTTCAGATACAGTTTAGTTCCATTTTACAGTGTATCTTTACCCTGATATTATTGACTACTTTCTTTGGTTCTGCATTATATTCTTCACATTTCAAGAACAGGGATATGAAGCCAGATAAAGTATGTGTGCACATAAATGAGATTTACTCTAGTAGTTATGAAGAGCGGAGATTTATGGACAGCTGTTTAAAGTGGAGTTTTGGCCTCAAAATCGATAAAATTGATTTTGGGCCATCCGCTTGCTGAGGGCAACCTGAAAAAGAAATGGATACTGGCGATTTTTTTTTTTTGGTCACTTACATTATTATAGAAGAAAACATACTCACCTTCCTTCCACTTCCTCCCTCTGTGGCCGCGGCCCGCGCCGTCACTTCCGGTTTGCGATGATTCCTGGGAGCTGAACGTCATCGCTCCCCGCTCGTCACTTCCGGTGCAGTCGCGGCATTCACTGCTAAACAGCTTCTGGGCATGCCCAGAAGCTGTGCAGGGATGCCGCGCCTGCACCGGAAGTGACGAGCAGGGCCAGTGCATTGTGGGATGCCGACGTCACGGAAGAGGACACGAAGAGGGACGCTGCGGCTTCAGCTGCCCACACCTTAGATGGCAGCGCTGGAGAAGAAATTTTCAAGGTAAGTATTTCCTCTTGCAGGTAAGTGCGACCCGGGACAGTTCAGAGGCTATCCATTATGGAATGTACTAGCCCTGACTGTCCCGGGGGTATTTTTAGCTCAAATTGACCCCTGAGGCTGGAACTCCGCTTTAAAGCAACTCTGTCCCCAATTTCAAACTGTCAAGGAACACAACCCACAAATAAACTAGGTTTTACAATTACCTGTCTTGTCACCAATTCCTCTGACTTTTGCACTCTTTTGGACATTGGCCTCTTCTTAACCCATATACTTCTGGGTGTGTCAGATCCTTGGTCCCCCTGGGCTCCTGTGCATAGCAGGATACAGATGATTTGTGGGTAAACATGAAGGCCTTATGCCAATCTTTGGGGGAGATCTTATAACCCAGATCCCTAGGCCACAATTTGGTGAAGGTAGGAAGAGTCCCATGGGTATGTAGTAGGTTGATTTACAGTATCTCACAAAAGTGAGTACACCCTTTACATTTTTGTAAATATTTTATTATATCTTTTCATGTGAGAACACTATGGAAATTACACTTTGCTACAATGTAAAGTAGTGAGTGTACAGCTTGTATAACAGTGTAAATTTGCTGTCCCCTCAAAATAACTCAACACACAGCCATTAATGTCTAAACCGCTGGCAGCAAAATAGAGTACACTCCTAAGTGGAAATGTCAAAATTGGGCTCAAAGTGTCAATATTTTGTATGACCACCATTATTTCCCAGAACTGCCTTAAGCCTCTTAGGCATGGAGTTCACCAGAGCTTCACAGGTTGCCACTGGGGTCCTCTTCAACTCCTCCATGACGACATCATAGAGCTGGTGGATGTTAGAGACCTTGCACTCCTCCACCTTCCATTTGAGGATGCCCCACAGATGCTAAATAGGGTTTAGGTCTGGAGACATGCTTGGCAAATCCATCACCTTAAGGCCTTATGTACACTGCTATTTGTAAACGGACATTTAGGAGCAGTTGGGCATTTTTTTCAGAAGCCCCTGAACCCTCCTCTATGTTATCTTATTTGTCCATGTACACTGAGTCGTTTAAAGTCATTTAGAGGCAGTTGAGTTCAGTGTCGTTTTTTGTAAAGCAATTATTTGCATTCAGGATGTTCAGAACGTGTGTTTACCGACGTTTCAAACGCAAAATGCTACTGAACGCGACTGAACGTGACCGAACTTGGACACCCGCGTTTAGCGCTTGCCTTTTTACAGTTTAAAGGGGAATGATTTTTTGACCTCTAAAAACAGATCTGAGCACAAACGCCCACTAAATGCGGCTGCAAACGTGACACAACAGGCGTTTTAAACGTCCTTTACATAGCTGTAAAATTCCAGCGTTCAAAGGACTTTTGAAAATGTCCTGTGTACATGTAGCCTTACCCCCAGCTTCTTTAGCAAGGCAGTGGTCGTCCTAGAGGTGTGTTTTGGGTTGTTATTATGTTGGAATACTGCCCTGTGGCCCATTTTCCTAAGGAAGGGGATCATGCTCTGCTTCAGTATGTCACAGTACATGTTGGCATTCAAGGTTCCCTCAATTAACTGTAGCTCCCCAGTGCTGCAGGCACTCATGAAGCCCCAGAGCATGACACTCCCACCACCATGCATGACTGTAGGCAAGACACACTTATCTTTGTACTCCTCACCTGGTTGCCGCCACACACGCTTGACACCATCTGAACCAAATACGTTTATCTTGGTCTCATCAGACCACAGGATATGGTTTCAGTAATCCATGTCCTTAGTCTGCTTGTCTTCAGCAAACCATTTGCGGCTTTCTTGTGCATCATCTTTAGATGCAGTGTGCAGCGTATGGTCTGAGCACTGACAGGCTGACCCACCACCCCTGCAACCTCTGTAGCAATGCTGGCAGCACTCATACGTCTATTTCCCAAAGACAACTTCTGAATATGAGGCTGAGCACCTGCACCCAACTTCTACCATGGCGTGGCCTGTTCTGAGTGGAACCTGTCCTGTTAAACCACTGTATGGTCTTGGCTATCCTGCTGTAGCTCAGTTTTAGGGTCTTGACAATCTTCTTATAGCCTAGACCATCTTTATGTAGAGCAACAATTCTTTTTTTCAGATCCTCAGAGAGTTCTTTGCTATGAGGTGCCATGTTGAACTTCCAGTGACCAATATGAGACAGTGAGAGTAATAACACCAAATTTAACACACCTGCTCCCCATTTACACCTGAGACCCTGTAACACTAACAAGTCACATGACACGGGGGAGGCAAAATGGCTAATTGAGCCCAATTAGGACATTTTCACATAGGAGGGTACTCACTTTTGTTGCAAGCGGTTTAGACATTAATGGTTGTGAGTTGAGTTATTTTGAGGGGACAGCAAACTTGCACTGTTATACAAGCTGTACATTCACTACTTTACATTGTAGCAAAGTGTCATTTCTTCACTGTTGTCACAACAGAAAAGATAGAATAAAACATTTACAAAAAAGTGAGGGGTGTACTCACTTTTGTGAGATATTGTATATATACTGGAGAGGGTGTTTAACTTCTGTAGTAGGCCTATGCACCAAACCAGTGTAATGTAAAGATTTACTGAATGCCGAAAAATTTAGTTTTGTGAGCCAGGTCAGTGTAGACGCATCTTGAGCAAAACAAAAAATAAAAGAATCAGAAGTGGAGAGGACAATGGTACTCACCATAGGCCAATCTGATCTGTTATAGATTCGGAACGCAACCACTTGTGGGCCAGCAGGCAGGAGTGGACTGTGAAAGAGGGAAGAGAGTGGGTTTGAGTCAGAAGAGAGCAAGTACAGACTGCCCTGATGGTACCCTTTACTTAAAGGGAGCAAAAGGAGCCGCTGTAACTCCAGGGTAATGCTCTTCAATCTCCGGAGACATATCTTTCTCCACCAATGTCAAGGTCAAAACGGGCCTGGGAACCAGTCCAGGATATGTGTAGATAAAGCAGAGGCATGATAAAATTTGAAATCAGAGAACCCCCCTCACATAGTTTCGGGAGACATATGAGCTTATACTTTCGTCTAGAAAAGCAACAACACCATATAAATTGAATCGTGAGGGAGTGTAAAGTGCGAAAAATGTGGTAGAGTGAAGATGAGGGTGGTCTGAAAGATATATATATATATATTAATTTGGGGAGGATGAACATTTTTAATACATAGATGTGGCCAAACCACAGGATAGTCATGCCATGCCAAGTTTCCAAAGCCCTGCAATTTTTAGTCAGAAGTGGGCTATAAGTAGGTGCGTAAAGACCTGAGAGGTGTGAAGGGATCACTGTGCCCAGGTAACTAATGGGCCTAGGCTAATATTGAAATGGACAATTGGCTTGAAGAGTGAAGAGTAAAGTACTCTTGAGGGAAATGTTTAGCACTTCAGTTTTAGCCTGATTTTGTTTAAAATTGCTATATGATCCAAAGTGCTGAAGTTCACTCATAATAGAAGGGATACTGGTATAAAGGTTGGGCTATGTAGAAAAGCAGATCATCTGCGTACAAGGATAGTTTGCAATGCACCAAGGGGTTTGGATGCCTTTATTTCAATCAGTTTTTCAGATTGACTGGGCTAGATGTTCAATGACCATCTTGAATTAGAAGGGTGAGAGCCACTTCCGGTTCCAGCGCCGTATGGTGAGGGAGTGAGACGCTGCGGCTCCGACTCACCCTGCATAGAAAATCAATACACCCCGCTCGCCGAGCACCGCCAACGGCTCTACACTGACCGGTGAGTCTCCCCGCACTGTCCGGCATCAATGGACCGCTTCATTGTCCACGGAGCCGCCGGGAATCCCGCGCTGCAGCAGCAAGACATCTCCCCTCTGGCAGTCCCTCCAGGCAATATGGCGGCCGCGACCTCCGTGGATGGCGCGGCCCTGACCCACGCTGTACCTGAAAATGCATCGGTGGCTGACCCCCAATACCAGCTAATGGCACAGGCGGTGGCTGCTATTCTATCGCCCACCATCACTGAGGCGGTAGAGCGGGCGGTCACAGCAGGGATCTCCCAGCTGCGCAAGGAGCTGGGGGAGCAGGCCTCACGGCTCACTGCGGTGGAAAATAGAGTCTCTGATCTGGAGGATGAACTGCAAGCCTCCTTCACTAACGATGCAAAATCATCACAGATGCAGCAATATCTGCTGGAAAAGATTGATGATCTTGAAAATCGATCCAGAAGAAACAACTTGAGGATTAGAGGCTTGCCTGAATCTTTTAACGTGGGTCTTCTTCCTGATGTGTGTTCAGTGCACATACCACAAGCCATTGGTGTAACCACCCTGTGTACCGTTGAGAGGGCCCACCGCCTGAGAGCACTGTCAAATGACCGCAAAATCCCCCGTCCAGTTATAGTCCGCTACCTGAACTATGCTGATAGACTGGCTATCCTAAAATCCTTTAAAAATGCAAAATCACTTGCTCTGGATGGCAGTAAACTGCTACTTTTCGTGGATTACTCCCAGGAAGTGGCCCACAGATGCAAGGCCTTTCAACCCGCCTGCAATGCCTTGTTTCAGAAGGGTCTCAAGTTCACTCTGGCCTAACCAGCAACTCTTCGATTCACGGATCAGTTTGGCAAATCTAAAGCGCTCACCCATCCAGAGGAAGCCACAGACTATATTCAATCCCACCTCCATTTATCCATGGACACTCACCCCCCTGCTGGACCCTCCGTCTCTCCTTCTCACAGAGACCTCCGCAGTCCCCGCAAGGAATCACCTAAGCGGGGTCGCTTCTCAGCAACTTTGTCTTACAGGGACAAGCTCCGATGAAGTCGGCACCTGCATCCCATGTTCAGCACTTCCTCCCTGGGCCGTTCCTTATCTGCTATCCTGGATTATAATTAACCAGCTATGTTGATAACCGTAACTATCTTTACTCATATTGCTTTCTGTTCTCTTGATGTGCCTTACAGGGACCTTAGTATTCAGTGCCGCACATTTCTATGGTCCTTTCATATTGTTTTTCTTTTTTTCCCTGCACTGAGCTATAACAACACAATGTTTATGCCTGCCCTTTTGGGGAAATTTTTGTACGGCCTTGCCAAGGTATCTGGCTTCCTATTCGCATCTCAACTTGGGGCTGCAGTTCTCCTTTTACTGCTTACTGATTTTCCTATGCAGCGCAATATCCCAGAGTCTTGAGCGAGTGGAACCAGCCACCACCTGGTAACGCTGTCGGAGGTTTTGGTTCCAACAAAAAGAGAAAGTCTCCAATTGCTATGTTATGTTTTACTTATATGTATATTTTCCTTTTGGTCTCGCCCTCCACATTCTGGGCCCTCATTATTCCCCCTTCATGCCGTCCCTAGGTCTACCCCCTCTCCCCCCATTTGCTTTCTCCGAGTGCTAGACTACCAGCACATTTCAATTGCGATTCTGGACAGGTTAATATTCCCCCTCTTTAATCCCCCTTGACTTGAACATAGTAACAGGGAATGTGAAGGGTCTCCGATCCCCCCATAAATGGATGGCGGTACTGCGCCATTTCAGGCGCTTAGACACTGATATAGCGCTCCTTCAGGAGTCTGACCTCACCAAGGCTGATATGGACCATATGAAAAAATTGTGGTTGGGCCGTGTCTTTGGCTCGGCCTCCACCAAGCACAAGGCAGGTGTTCTCATATTGGTCCATAAACGAGTCACTTTGGACATTTCTCCCCTATATTCGGATGACGATGGCAGATTGCTGATACTTCACCTGCACACTCACACAGACTCTTTCATTTTAGCCGACGTATATGCCCCTACTCCTTCCTCTGTCCCCTTTTTCCAAAAGCTAACTGGTCTACTAGCTCCCCATATACTTTTAACCACTCCTCATTGGTGGCGACTTTAACGATGTGATGGACCCACTTATGGATAGGTCGATACGTGCACCCAAACCCCACACGTCTCCTGCTACACCCCCTCCCACCTCCCAGACTTTGCTGCTAGTCTCAACCTTATTGACGTCTGGCGCCAAGCTAATCCCATCAACAAGACATATACATACTACTCCCCCCCCATAATTCGTTTTCTCGGATAGATTATTTCTTTGGGGCCACGACCATGCTCCCCTCGTTGCATTCCCCGGAGATCAAAGACATGGTCATATCTGACCACTCCCCTTTAATGCTCACTCTTACCCTCTCCGCACCGACATCTACCTTTAAGCCCTGGCGCTTTCCTTCGTACCTATTGGGCAATGCTGAACTGTATTCAGTTGAATTGTATTGGCTGAAACATGGCAAAATTTCCTGTCCGGCAATGCTCAACATGTAGATGACCCAATGTTGTTGTGGGAGACGGTTAAAACAGTGCTGCGGGGGCGAATCATTGCTTTCGCCTCCGCTTACAAAAAGAAAGCTGCGGCTAGCTATAGGGCGGCCAGAGTTGCACTCCAACTTGTGCACTCCCGTCTCCAGCAGCAACACACTTCCCAGCATGTAGCGCAGTGGAAAGAAGCAAAACACGCCTTTGACAAATGGGCTTTGGCTCAAGAACAGTTCTACAAGTCTGTTCAGGACATTCAATTTCACAAATCCGGTAAAAATTCCGGCAAATTGTTGGCCTGCCTCTGTAAGGGACCTTACACTACCACCCCAATAAAATCCCTAAAAGATCACATGGGAAAACGGACTCCCATCCCTAAGGAGATCAATTTGATCATGGAACGCTTTTATGCTTCCCTTTATGGCCCTGCTCCCATAGACACAACGGAAGCACATGACTTTCTTCGGGAGGTGCCTCTACCTATGATCTCGGAACCCCAACTGACCCAACTAAATGCCCCCATTGATATCGCGGAGATTTGAGTCGCCATCTCTTCGCTATCCCCTGGTAAGGCCCCTGGCCCGGATGGGTTTTCCTCTGAATTCTGCAAGGTGACCAAAGATGCCCTCTCCCCCACTCTGCTCACCGTGTATCAACATATTCTAGAAGGTGGCAGATATATACCCACAGGTGCCCAAGCTTATATAAAGCTTATCCCCAAGCCGGGCAAGGACCCCTCCAAGCCAGGATCCTATCGACCCATTTCCCTCATCAATATCGACGCCAAATTGCTGTCTAAAATCATGGCCAACCGTCTCGCACGCATCATGTCCTCGCTCTTACAACCCTCACAGTCAGGGTTCACTAAAGGATGCTCAGCCACAGCCAACATCCGTAAAGTTCTAGCGGTTCTATCCCAACAACAAATTGAGCCACAATCTGACATTGCCATACTCACGTTGGATGCCGAAAAGGCTTTTGATAATGTCAACTTTCATTGGTTACACCTCACCCTTCAAAAATTCGGGTTCACCGGTCCTTTTTTACATCTGATCACCTCCATGTATACCTCGCCCTCTGCAAAAGTAGTTACTTCAAACTTCTTGTCCAACGATATCCCTCTGCACAAGGGTACCCATCAAGGTTGCCCCCTCTCCCCACTCCTTTTCTACCTGGCCCTGGAACCCCTGTCCCGATATCTTGCCCTCCACGCCCCACTCACTGGGGTCAAAATCGGATGTGAGGAAATCCGGTCTGTCCTCTTTGCAGACGACATACTGCTCTTCATGTCCAATCCTGCACAAGATGTCGGCACGGTCAGGCATATCTTCGACAGGTTTAGGTTGTGCTCTGGCCTCAGGATAAATTACACCAAGAGTGAGATACTCCCACTGGGTTCCCCACACCTTCCATTATGGTCCAGCTCCTCTCCCTTCCCAATAGACAAAACTCATATCAAATATCTGGGGATATTGATTGGTAGAACTCCGTCCTCCCTTTATCAACTAAATTATACCCCGCTCCTCACCAAACTTTCCAAGGAGCTGGTTGGTTGGTCGAAACTCCCCCTTTCCCTTGTAGGTAGATGTAATTTATACAAAAAAAGTAAACAAAAAAAGTAAACAACTGCGCTAAACCAAAGAGATTGTAAGCAGCAACTTCAAGTGTGACTATCACCTCAGAAACAATGTATAAATATAAGTTGCGCTATATAGTGAAAACATATATGATAATGTAAAAAAGTCCAGAGATAAAGTCCATATAAAGGCAAACAGCACGTCTGACGAAATTTTCTGTACAGGTACCGCTTACCAAAGGCTAATGATAAATAGGCCCAAAGATTCCAAGTGATCCACAGGAACCAGATCTCAGACGGACTCCGTATGTTGAATGGATCTCCTCAGTGTTGAGTGATCATGTGAAATGAAATAAAAAACGCCATAGCGTAAAACCACAAACAAATAGATGTAACACCCCAAGTGATGGGAATATCAGAAAGGTGCTGTAGTAGTGATAGTAAAGAACATAGACACCTCCAATCCTGTGAATATACTCCTTACCAGAGTAATAGAAAAATATTGCAGAAACAAATAGTGTAGAGGACCTCCCCCAATAGGACTGCAGCTTACCAAAAGGAAAGTAAATAGAGCACATAGATCCCAATCGTGTCACCGAAGAGGGCTGACATACATATGCCCTTACCAGCTCCAAAATGATAAAAGGCAGAAAAAGGTCCTGATTCGCCTAAGCACTTCCGCTGCGAGCAAAACTCCAAATGCTGGTGTCTAGATATTCCAAACCAGGCGCCTCCAATGGGAACACTGATACAGGCTCAGCATACAGATGGTGATGGCCGTGAATTGAAAGAGAGGTAGACCATAGTGTAAAACCCACAAACAATTTATTAAAACAAAGGGCAAACACTTACAAACATGTAGATCAAAAAAGCCAAACGGAGAGATGTAGGGAGCCGCCGGCCGGACGGCTCTGCTCGCCCATTCCTTCGTAGGACTGTAGCGTATGGGTGACGTCAGCACGCCATGACCTGACGCGTTTCATCAAAGATGTTGTTCTCAAAGGTGATATATATAAGATATATATAAGATGTAATTTATACAAAATGGTCTCCTTCCCAAAACTATTGTACGTGCTCCAGACCCTGCCACTGCTTATCAAGCATAAATACCTACTCACGCTTCGTAAATCTTTGACTGCCTTTTTGTGGTCAGGCAAAAAGCCCCGTATCGCTCTCCACAAACTGTACCCTCCCAGACTTAGGGGTGGCATGATTTTCCCAGACATCAGACTCTATAACCTGTGTAGTCTAGTGAGAGTGGGCTTAGACTGGATTCACTGCACGTCTAACTTTTCCAATCATCTCCTTGAGTCTCAAATAGTTTGCCCATATTCCCTCGCTGGTATCCTCCATTGCAAACTGAGCGAGTTACCGTTGTCCCTTCGCCAGCATATTCTTCTTAGAGACACTCGGGCCGCTTGGAAGGAGCTTCGCAAGAAATTGGGTTTACCTCAACATTTTTCATGGCATCTCCCCATCAGTGGTCAACCTGCCTGTTCCCATCTGCATCTGGAACGCATCTACTCTCTCTGGGCATCCCATGGACTACGCTTTCTGGCACAACTCTTTGATCCTGTTTCGGGATCCCCACTTTAATTTGCCACTCTCCAAAAACAATACAGACTACCTCCTTCACATTACTTCTATGTGCACCAACAACAGACCTTCGCAAACTCCCTCTGCTCAACGAAACATAGCCGCATTAAACCCGATATCTTGGACTCTCTTCCAACAACTACTCCCCTGAAACTTTCTCAGTTGTACCGACCCATCCAAGCTCTCCTGCTCTCCAACACCAAACAGTACCTACGCTCAGCATGGGATAAGGCATTGTCACTCCCGGACACGAAGCCCTACCTACTGGCAGGTTTCAACACTACGCACACCTTCATATGCAACGCATTCTGGAGGGAGCAGCAACTAAAGATACTTCACCATGCTTATGCCTCCTTTTCCTCTTCACCACTGCTTATGCCCCCTTTTCCTCTTCACCACTGCACTCCCCCTTTCAAGGTTGTTCATGGTACTTCACCCACCGTCCCACCTTACTGCACAGACTGTGGCCGTGTCCTCTCATTTCAGACTTCTGGGACCAGGTGGAAACCCTCGCCTTAAGAATCACAGGCCTGCAGCCAACCAAAGACCCTTTCCCCTTCATTTATGGATTCTCGGAGGGTCTCCCCAAATCTGCCCCAGGGACTCACACCACTCACAGGAGCGCAACTATAAGAAATCATAAACCCAGGATTGTCACCTGCTTCATGATAGCCAGGAGGGTCATTCTTCGTCACTGGGTGTCCACCACTGCTCCGTCAGTGGGAAAAGTCAAGTTGGACATGAACTCTCTCATGCAAAAGGAGCATCTGGACGTACTCCTCACTAAAACGGATACACAGAGATATAAGTGAAGCTCTGAAATCACAGAGCTCTCGTATGCACGAGAAAAAAGGAGGGCTTGGATACACCAATTTGAATGGGACTTTTTACGGTACCAATTAGAAACATTTAGTAAGACAAAAAAGATATAAAATATTATAGATTTTATTCAAAACATTAAAAAATTCATCTTGTTGAAAATTTTAGGATGAATGTTGGTTTACATAGAAAACATACAAAAACATACAGAGACCACATATGTCTATGGACAATGAAATATATCACATGAGTGACTGCGTATACATATATAGGACCATATCAAGTGGCTGATAGTTGCTCAAAGTGAATAAGCAGTGGCTTCATCCACTATGGCAATATTCAGTGCCCGCCCGACATGTTTCACCACAGGGGCTTCTTCAGGGGCATAGCATACAGTATAGTGATGGTCATATTGCTATATGAGGCATAAAACCAAAATGAATAATATTAGAAACAACACAACATCAAAAATTCGCATTGATTATGGTGGTGCATGCCAAAAAGCCGTGCAGGTCCCCAGGGAAGCAAAATTCCCTCTACTGCTGAGAGAGCCCCAAACACCGGAGGAAAACACCAGAGCATCGTGCACATGCAGGGGCAGACCAGGGGTGTATTGACATACTGGGGGGGACGGGTGCGGGAGCAGATTTTGATAGACAGAACACGAAGATGTGCGGTAAAGGCTTTATATATAGTATCTTAACTGCATGCAGCATGCAGGTGAGCCCAACAAGGCATATTATACCTCAATAAGAATTTAGTAGCGTGGCATCTTCATGTATGATATATTTAGAAGATATTTAACATGTATGGTAATAAAGGGAGTGGGGAGAACAATTACATACAGCCTGCTGGACAGATAGCATCTCCATAGGGCAACTTATAGCCGTGTCATCTAAAATAATAATCCATAGAAAGAGCCAATAGATTAGATCGATGGATTGGTAATAGGGAAAAACGACAAACAAAAGCTATAACATATGGAGAGTTAAGGGACAGTAATATATATGTATACCTGCGGACAGCTATATATGGCTATAGTTTGTATGGCGGTGTGCCAAGCCGTATGTACAGATAGATTTAGATCAAACTGCTCCAAGTTTGCAGACAGTCCGAGTCTCCAGACCGGGCAGCAATAGGCTATAAAGAGATAAAAACAGGAGCAATAGTGCTCGGGATTACCTCCAAATTATCATATGTATGTCCAGAAGATGGAAGGTATATAGAATTACTCACCAATGCAGGCTATGCGTCTGACATCCCCACAAACTGGCGCCATACTAGATGGCGTTGGTTTATATATCTGCTCCAACCCGACCAACGTACTTCCGAGGAAGTGACGTCGGTCGGGCCCAGTCTCAAACTACGCATGCGTCGATTGTACGGCGCATGCGCAGTGCTCAAAAATGGAATCAAGGGATGCCCGAGTTCCTACAGCCGCAGGGGAGCCGGTGGCGCCAATTAGGCAATCAAAGCTCTCCTGTGAAGAGACCGCACACCCGTCCCCCACCAGATGGCACCCCTGGGTCCCAGATCTTGGCATATCCGCTACAGACGCCACCTCACAGAGGCCGAAGCCTCCCCATCAGGAGACGACCGGCACAGCAACGGCATAAACTCCACCAAAGCGACTATATATTACAGATATAAATCATATGCAGTGATACAATGGCATAGGCAGATGCCTAACCCTGATAAATCATGATTATTAAATACAGAATAAACATACATATTTATATATGCATATATATTGAGAATAATTGGTTTATAAATAAAGAATATATGTTAATACATCAAGAGAACAAGAAAATTTGGACAAAGAATATATACACAGAGATTCTGGAAAAAATGGTCCGCCTACTATAACTTGCAAAACTTCACGCATCTTCCTCGCAGCCCGAGTGTAGGCTTCCCTGCCCCCATGGACACTGGAGATCCTTCCCTCCACTCCACCCGTCCATAGTTTCATTCACACTTTTTGTCGAGTATGTTATATTGTCTGATACTGTTAATACACTGCTTGCCATGTCTTAGCTATGATATCTGCTGGGTCACATATCACTCGGATCACTACCCCTCCCTCCTCTCCCCTTCCCTTATCCTTCCCACCCCCCCTCCCTCTTCCTAAATCCCTTTTCTGCCACACAGGTATCTGCCAATATTAGCTGGTGATCTGCATTAGGCATACCTCCTATCCACTTCCTTTTATTTCTCTTTTTCTCTGTTTTACCCCGTTTGCCTCCAAGAGGGGCTTCAGCCAGTGGTCTTGTTAAAAATCCCCTGATATGTCCCACGTATCTGCATGACTCCCTCCCCCCCTCCTCCCCGTTATGGTTATGTCAATTTTCGTTTCCATGGGTATGGTTTCAACAGTTGCTTGTGGGTGACATGCCCAGTGTATTAGTTCATTGTAACTGTTACCCTTTTGTACTTTGTTGTTAAAATCTTGAAAAAAACAATAAATATTTCTTTAAAAAAAAAAGAAGGGTGAGAGGGGACACCCATAATGGGTGCCGTTGCAGATGATAAAAGAGTCAGAGACAATCCTGATTACCAGGCCGAGAAGAGTACAATGACATGATACCAGTAACCATCTGGAAGCCAATGCCAATTTGCTCTAGGGAGAGGCGGAGGAAGGTCCAATTAATCCTGTCAAGGACCTTCTTTGCATGGTAAAGCTTACTCCTCAATATAAGAATGTACATCTGACACCGAAGTAGAGGAAGTTGGTGAGGGTTGTGGAGGGGGTAAATTATACAGTTGATAATAATAATATTGTAATTCAGATGTGATCACTGTATTGTTACACATTTTAATGTTTATGGAGGAGAGTAAGTACTGGATTGCCTATCTGCATTGTCAAGGGTGAATAACATGGGACACATGCTGACCACATTTGTTAGCTTTAGAGTAATGAATATGTTACATCTTGTCCCTGGCAATGAGGGAGTGATCCGCAAAAGCAAAAGGATGTGAAAGGTCCCGTTGGGTGTTTGATAAGTCTAATAAAATGACAGGATCAACAGTGCATTTGTGGGTGGACTCGAGCGCAGTCCAGGCTTTTTTAAGTCTAGAACCTTGTTGAATGAATATACCCTGTTGGGTGCATTTCAAGGCCTCGCATTGGGTCAACGGGTGGGTCAGATGCATAAGTTTGATTAAAGTCCCTAATGACCTGAGAGACTGCCTGAATGCAGAGTGAGTCACCCTGTAGAATTCAGAGTCATGCCACCCTGCAGATCCCCTCATGATCATTAAGTTTAGCAAAGAAAGTTTCTACGAACTGCTCAAGGTCTTCCAGCCTAGAACCAAAATTCTTCTGCAGATCAAAAATCCCCTGCCTATATGTGTGCTCCAGCCTGCTTACATAGGCTTCAAAGTTCTAATGAGTAGGCGAGGCTTTACAGTATGTCTCCGGGTTCCAACCCTCTCTGCATCCCTTGTCTTGTCTTGTGAAGGGCTCCTGCAGTAATAACCACAATCAGAGTCCTGGTGGATGCAGTATCTTGTGCTCACCAGGAAGGAAGCATGCTGGTCACAATCATGGGCTGGCGCCATCTTGTGAGCCTGGGAACAAGGAAAAAAAAAAAACAGCAGATCTTGCCCAAGGTATGGCTGCCGCTTGCATTTCTGCCCTCACTGCTTCTTGTTTTGCCTAATGTGAAGACAATGCGGGCTCAAGGTAAGTGCTGGGAGCTGACAATTGCCCTGTCGGAGCAGGAGCAAGAAGAGAGCATGTCCTATTGCTCCATATTGCTCCATATGCTCCGCCATGCCCCATGCCCCTCTAAATTAACTAATGTAGTCATGCATTTAAGGTGCATCAAAGCAAAAGGAGTGTTAAACTTTTAAAATGTGTTTTCTTTGTGAAAACAGCAACAGAAAAGCCTGTCCTCTGCCAGCATGCTGTAAAGATGAACCATTAAGGCTTCTGTGTAAAAGCAACGGTCTTAATTCCCCTTCTGAGTTAGATCTTTAACTCTGCAATAGGCAAAGCACATGCTGATTAAAAAGCTCTAATTCTGACTCACCAGAGGGTTTCCCAGCCCACGGCTTCCATGCGGAGCACAGGAGTCTTTCTCTGCAGCATTTGGAAGATGTGCTTTTCTACCCGGGATGTCTGTTTTTTTAACCCCTTTGCAAATATGCGGCCTCGGATTTAGGAGGTTGTACCTTGGTGATGCCTGCAGCTAGAGGCATCATCCCGGTACTGTTGTTTAGAGCTGATGGTCAGCTTTCTTGTAATGACAACCGATGTCGCTGAGCAGCCGCTTGATTGTCATTACAAGGAGCAGGAGGGAATGTCCCCGCCACCGCCTTCCGTGGCTAACCCGGATCTCCTATCTCACCGGGAGACCCAAGCAACCAACCGCCATGTCCGCCGGTGTGTCAAAGAGCAGAACAAAGATGAATTCCGCTCTGCTTGGGTCTCCGATGTAAAAACCCAGAAGCAATGTCATGACATCACCTCTGGGTTCTGGAGCCTTAAAGGGGCCAGATTTTTTAAAAAATTACAGTATTCAAAACAACCAAACTTGACATTTTTCAGTTAAACGGTTTCTTTTATTGATAGTAAAATTATACATACAGTATGAAAAGGTACAAAAACATATGGGACTTAATGAATAAACAATATAACACTTTAGGGAGTCTTTCATCCCTTGTAAAAACAGTTTAATGCAAGACAAAGTACAGCATCCAATGAAAGGAAACACTTGTTTCAACCAGCATGACATTATTCTGAGTAGTAGTCAATTAGAAGGCATAGTAAATTGTATAATTGGGGATTCCTGGGTGCTGGGGTACAGTTACATCATATATTTATTATCTGCATGTGTCAGTGGTCTGCAACCACCTATCCTATATCTTAAAATATTTAGATGGACAACCTCTATGAATGTATAGAAACTTTTTATATGGTAAGGTGTTGTTTATCTCCGTCAGCCAGATCTTAAAGTCAGGAGGTTTTTCTCTGATCCATTGCCTGGCAAAAAGCTTTCTAGCTGTAAAGAGAGTTTTGTGCAAAATTGTGGTGGTGCATGCATCAAAGTTTATGTCAGAAAAAATTTCCAGCAAACAGGATTTAGGGTGCAGAGTTAGGGGAGAGCCCATGTTGTCATGTAGAAATTGTATAACTTGTTTCCAGAAGCCCTGGATTTTGGTACATTGCCAAATCATGAATATGTAAAAGGAGGGATAGGTGGCCTTGCCTGGAGACAGGAAAGATGTAAACCAAGAAGGAAAATTATGTAAATCTAACAGATATCAATGGTACAAAAAAACATATATAAAAAAAAGTGCTAAAGTGCAAAGGATGTGTATGCAGATATATACACCAAATTTTTATTTAGAAGAAGCAGTAAAGGTGCAACAAAATAAAATGCTATGGTTAAAATTGTAAATATAAAGAAGTACCCAAAAAAGGTAACATCCATAAAGTAAAAAAGTGCAAAAAAGTGACATCTATGCAAAAAATATGCATAAAAGTCCAAAAGAATTAAATTGAAATAAGTTCATATGAAAAATTAATAAAAAAACAATAGCCAGTGGTTAATCAATCTTCAATGAAGAATCGTGACTGTGAATACACACGTGCTCCCCCTCTCTCCCAGGACTGCACTCACTAGAGAGACGAACCCCTACAGGGGTAATGAGCATCAATCACAGGTTAAAAAGGGCTTCTCCTATATATGCCCAGTATTGACGATCTTGGATGTATGGAACACGAATGCCAATTCACTTGGAAATATGTTCCCAGTGACCACAAGTGTCCAGAGATAATAACTGGACACTTGTGGTCACTGTGGAAATAACTTATAGCGTAAATCCATTAAACATAAGTGGTTAATTAAAGTAATAATTTGTACTCACAAACAAACAGAAAAATAAAGCTGTAAAAGCAGATAGTATTTCTGGAACGCCTTGCGTTCCACGGACCGGAAGTGTGCACAATGGAAGTCCTCTTCTGTCACAAGTATCTCTGACAGTCAAATATGGTTACTCCCGTTGACATTGGCACACTATCTTGTCAAACCACATATGTTTTATGATATACATTGCTTCTTATGTTTTTCTTTTTTTGTTCAATTGATAATAAAATACTGTGTAAACTTTAAAAATTTTGATTACATTTATGCCGTAAAAAATCCCATCAGAGGGTTTCCTGTCCATGCTTTGTAGCTTTTTGGGATGTGGGCATTACCTCTTACCTACATGTAATGTCTAAACCAATTCACCCCACCAATAAAGTACAGTGGGCGGGTGGGAAGTGGTTAGGCTAAAAGTTCAGTTAGTCTTTACAAATAACAGATTACAAAGTAGTTTACTGTATTTATATCTTTGTTCAAGGTAAAGCTTTTAAGACCTGGAACAGGTTAATTTAAATAACTGTGCTAGGTCTTGCATAAAATGTAATTGCATTCATCTTTTCTTAACAGACGTCATTACAAGCTAAAATATTACAGAATGGATTGAAAGTATGAAAATCGATATTCTCTAATATACTAGTAAAAATTGATACGTAAAGGATATTCAGATGGCATCTGCAACAATATTGGTCTAAAGCTGTCTTCTTGCTTCATTTTTTATAATTAAATCAATTTCTATAGTCAGGTCTTTGGCTAGATTCCCATTATGTCAGAATCGTGGCCGAATAGTTTTTGTTTGTTTTATCTTTTGTTCTGATAAATATATTTCTTCTACTTGGTGATGAATATGTAGTTAAGGAGAATGTACTATTTCATATTGAATAGTTTCTTCTATTCTCAAATGTTCTCAAATCAGTTCTTACTGACCTTCCTTTATGGACAATCTCTGTATATCATTATATGTAACTTGATTAAATTATGAACTGTGTTTCTTGTATGTATTATGTAAATCAAATAAAGTAATAAAAAAAACACAAAGTCACTTATATAAAAAGACCTGTGCAACTTTTAAAGTTGTAAGTGTATGATAAATTTTCTGAGAAACTTTTTAAGATAGATGCATTTCAGTCTATGAAATGTTCTTAGAAAATATACAACACTATTAATCTACAAGTCATGATGGTACAAGCCAGAAGCAGAGCTTTATAACAAATAGAATATCTTTGTAAGGTCATAGAGATTTAGTTTCATACATTTTTTATTAAAGATTTTAAGGAACAAAGAAACAATATACATTTTCAAAACTGGATGCAAAGGTACCGAGGTACAAAGGTACAAGGGGTATGGTTATAAGTAATTTTAAAAAATTTGTTTTACATCCATAAATTTTAGTTACTTACACAAAATCATCTTGCAGTGTACCAACTCTAGGAAACAAACCATTTAGTTGTAAGGTGAGGCAGAGTATAACACTCAATGAGAGAACAAAAAAAAAATCAGTGAACCAAGGAAGTTGGATATCAAGGAATCAATTAATGGATTGACACATGTCAGATTTAACCAATTATTCTGAATATCTAGTAGATCCTCATCTCTAGGCATCATTATTGTATGTCATAAGATCAGTTTCAAGGCTCAAGTTTAGAGGCATACCAGCTCATCCAGGATAGCCATTGTTTGAAGACAATCCCAATAGGTTCCTTTACTAGAAGCCCACATGAGGTCATACAGGCAGTATGTATGAGCTGTTTTCAGAGTGCTGATGGGACTAAGCGACCAATCCAATTTTGCAATCGTATATCTCGCTGCCAGAAGGACATGAATTACTATAGTTTGGAATGAATCAGGGATAGTATCAAATCTCAAGTTCATTAATGGCAGCCCTGGATAACAGTATCTCAAATTATGTTACTTCTGCAAGAGTATAGAAGAATTGTCTCCAAAACCTGACAAGCTCCTTACAAGACCAAACAATTTGATATAAATTACCAGTTGGGCCACATCTCCTCCAGCACTCTTGAGTTAGCATCAAATTTAGAAATGTGAAATGGTGTTATATATACCATCTAAGTACATTTTTGGGGAAAATCTCCCACAAGTTACCATTCATTGTGGCTCTATAGGTCCCTCTGAAGGCAGAAGAAGACCAGTGCAGTAAAGAATATTGAAACTTTAATTCCCTTTCCTATTATTCCATAGCTGGCATTTTGACCAAAGCTAGTTTTCCTTGAAGCAGACTATAAAAACAGACGGAAAAAAAAAACAATAGCAGAGCATGATCTTCTCTGAATTGAAAAAATACTGAAGCATGTTATGAACTTAACAGAATGATAATCTGACTCTGTGAACATATTAACAGGTAATAAAAAAAAAAATAGAGAATCATTATATTGTTATGAAAAGATCCATGTGCAAATATAAACTGCAGAAACTCAATGGAAATAAAAGTTTTATTGGCAGTATCAAGTAATATGAAAATATCAAAGGATCCTGCAAGCTACTACGACCAACACTATTTCAATCAAGCCAGCTGCAAGAACTGATCACCATCTCATTCTAAAGTGTATAATGCCATAATAAAACAAACAATCAGGTGTAAGGACAGTGATGGCACCGGTGGCTAGGCAGAACTAGCTCCCAGGAGTGTAGACTGATGGCTTGCAGGCACAAATGAAACTGCTGTTGGAGGATATTGTATATTTAGACTGGTGTGCTGGAAGCACCAGCAAAATGTGAGTACCCATACTATTAGTTTTAATAAAGATATGCTAAAGATAAAGAAAAAGATATAAGTAATATTGAATTATTTCTTTGTATGTGGCATTTCAACGGTACTGTGGAGGAGTGGAGTGAGAAGACAAGAAGAACGTATTGGGGCTAACTGGATGCTCATCCCCAGGCCGGGGAGAGGCAAAAAGGTGTTATTAGACTGAGCTTAGGTGCGAGGTCCCATCATTTGATGTGAGAACCCAACTATAAGGGGGGGGGAGCACTCATTGTGGTGGCACATGGCTGTGTTCATTTAACTGCACAAAAGGAGAAAAGGAAGAGTGAGCACCCTATGCAACACGGATGTCGGTGGTGGGAAGGATCATCACAATATAGTTACATAAAATTTTCATAGTTATGGACTTTAAGTTTTTAAAGAAGCATCTGATTATATCACAAGTATTAATAATTATTAATGGTATTTATAGTATAGTACACACTTGTCACAACTGAGATTTTAGCAGTTGTTAATATTCATTAATTTTTGGTTGTTTTATATGATATTATTTAGTGCAGCACTAAGGTTTGTTTTATTAGGTAATATGTGCCAGGAAAGAAAAGGACATTATTGTCGTTGCAGCAGTTGTATGGAATAGGTCACCAAGCAGTAGATTTCCCCTTTCGGGACACATGCTGCCATTCAGGTCCCACCCTATCTAGATTGTGGTCCTCCCAAGAAGGAGGGGAGGAGTGCAGGAGTACAGTATATTCCAGGTTTGTAGTAAGTGGAGACCTGCTTCCAAAGTCATAATATAATGTGTTTTCCATTTTTTTTTTTTTTTTACAAACTATTTTTATTGAAATATGTAAATGCAGGACATATACAAACATCAGTAGAATAGAGTCTTAACAAAGTACATGTTCAAGAACAAGTCAAACAGAGGACAACTATCCAGCATAAGATATATAAAGATCTAGTAAGGACCTGATGGGGACGAATAAGGTCGACAGAATCTGAAAATAGTCATGACGACCAAAAGAGCTAAAATATTTGTGAGAACAGAGCATGCAGGGAGAGACCAAGCCAAACCTTCCATAGCTCTGAGAAGGAAAGTCCGGTAGAGGTGCTATAACTTGTCTGGACAGAAAGTAATAAGAAAGGAGGAGAAGGCTAAGAAGAGCGAGGAGACCTCAAATGGAGAGAGTCAGGGCGGTCGGGGCAGGTCCTAGGGTAGACCCATACCCTGGGTGTGTGGCACCCAGGAACGGGGAAGGGAGAGTTGTCAGCTTGTTGTGGAACAGAGTCTGGGTATGTGGATAGGACAAAGGATGCTTGTCGACCGGGCCCACCCGGCGGCAAGAGTGCACCCAGCAGGAACGGAAGAGGTAGGGGAGAGGGAGGAGGAGAAGGGAGGGGGGCAAAGATAAAGGGGAAAAAAAGGGGGTAAGGGTATAGAGGCAAGCTAAAAAAAAGAAGGTAGAGGTAGCCTCCTATTAGGGAGGTCAAGCCACGCCACTATGATTGGTGAAGAGGTGGGATGGCATCAGAGTGGAAGTGTGTCTCTTGCAGGAAAACAACATCTGCACCGAGTCTGCATATGTGATAGTAGTTTGGACCTCTTCTGGGGCGTGCTCAGACCTTTATCGTTCAAGGAGACAATCTTTAGGCGTAGGTCGGTTGGGTTGGGGCTAGCTGTGGTCATATCAGGGATGAAAGAGGGAGAAGAGAAGAGAAAAAAAGGGGGGGGCAAGGGGGCTGGATAACGGGTGAAGGGAATCTGTAAAGAAGGAGAGGGAGGGAGAGGAGGAGGGTAAGTTAGGGAGGGCTTCCTAGGAGTGGGGGAGTTAGGTTATGAGGGGGACAAAGGAGTTCCGTGGGTATTGACAGACCCGCTGGAATACCCAAAAAGATGGGAAGGGGAAGTCAGAAAGAGTCGGGCAAAAGGTATGAGACCTCGTCCGTTGGCGGGTGTGGAAGGAAGAGACCAATACGTGGATCGCTACTCCAAAAACCTGCGAGGTCATTGATAGCACGTTGTAAGGCTGTTAGTGAGAATGCCCATGGGAGGGTACAGGTATGAAGTGGGGTCCAATAATGGGTCCTAATAAGGGGAGAGAAGTGCCTGAGAGCGTGTTTCTGTGGTATAGGTCAAGGATCCAGTAGGTTGAGGGGTAGTAGTCACTTGGGAAACTCACTGAAGTTCAGATAACAAATAATTAATGGTAAACCCTCAGGTCGGGCAGGTCAAGATGTAAGGAAAGGCCATAATCGAAGAAAAAGGCAGAGGGAAGGATCAAGGACAAGTATGTGTTGAAAGTAGAGAGAGGTTGAAAGGAGGAGGATATTCATCAAGTTTGGTGCAAAAGAGCGTTCTTCAGATCAAGCCAGTTGCAAAAAAATATGAGGGAAGGCAATGCAAGCAGACTGAGCAGGTGTGAGTAAAGGCAGTTCATGCAGACCTAGTTAGTAGAGTGTATAGCAAATACAAGGACAGAGAACCCCTGGTGTGAGGAGAGCAAGACTACAACCCCTACAAGAACTACGGAATTAGAAATCCCTGCTTTATGTTTAAAAACAAAAAGATAAAAGATAACATTAGTAATGGTGCATGGAGGAAGGTTCAGTGGAGCAGGAGACATGGCCAAGCAGTATAGCTTATATCTAACATAGATCAGGTAACAAATAACTTCAGCAGCAGTCTCATATCAGGTAACAAATAACTTCAGCAGCAGTCTCATACCATCAAACGGACTTCCCACCAGGCCATTTATGCAGGCAGCCAATGCCTAAGAGATTAATTGAAGGTACCTACACCTCCAAGGGTGTGCGTGTTGAGCACAGACAAGCAGCCCGCATGATGCCTCCATCCACGGCAAACATTGGCATATCACCACAAGAGGGGCGTGCACCCGCCGTGAAAACACAGCAGGGGCCAAAGCCAAATGGCTGCGAGCCCATGCCGGGGGGGGGGGGGGGGGTGACAGGGGATCCGCCTCCCATCAGCAAGCAAGGTAGCCCCCAATACAAGTTGGTTGCATGGTTAAACAGAGCGAATAGCTACATCCAGTTAGAGAGAGAAACGAAGGAGAGTAAAAGACCTGAGAGGGAGGCAGAAGGACATAGACAGACCAAAGGGAGAAGAGTGAGGAAGGAAGGGCAAAAGTGACAGCAGGGAATACCGGAGAAAGTCATACCACACCCCTAACCTGTAGTCACGACCATAAGTGTTAATTCCTACAAGGTGTCAGGGATAGCTGAAAGAGCTTCTCTTCCCCCCTCTGTGCACAGAGGAATAAGTCCAACAGCAACAATAATAAAGGGAGTAAATCCAAATTCAGCTGAAATCTTTGAGAGAGCAGCTCCGTTAAAGTGTAATGTGCCCAGCAGTTAATGCGAGAAAGGAGCGTAAGTGGAGAGGAATCCATAGATGAAGGGATGTATATATATCCAAATGGGGGCGTGGGGGGGATGCAAAAAGCAAAGCTTCCATGGAGGAAAAAGGGGGGAGAGCACATAGTTCCACTGCCAGTGGAGAAGGAGAGCATTAAAAGTTGGTCCACAGGGTCCAGAGGAGAACAGGGGCTGCTGTGTGCCAGTGCATGGATCAGCCACGGGATTAATTAGATGTGCAGATGCGGCTGAATGACAGACATTTTAGGAAGGTCCTGAGGGAGGCAGAGAGTAGAGACTCGAGGGGCCAAAGAAACAGTGGTAGGTACCAGCAAGACAAACTCCTCAATGGTATAGGAGGTGAGGCTGTGATGAAGCAGGCCAAGTCAAGGAAACGAGCACCACTGACCATTGAATCCCAGGTTTAGCACCAAAGCGATACAGAGCGGGAATTATGGTGTGTGTCGCACTCTCTGGTGGGCAGGTGATGCCGTCGGGCTGCCATGGCAGGGGGCTTCTTCTCCCCTGATGGGGGGCGAATGGGTTTGGCGCCTGCCAAGGCTGAAGTTCCCCGCCATCTGGATGCCATCCATAGAGGTAGAGCTGTGCAATGGAGAAATGCGGAATTCGCTATACCAATCGGGCAAGTTGACAAGCGGTATGCCCAGGGTAGCACAGAAGTGATCTAGGTCCTCCAGGACCCTTAGGAGTGCAGTGTGGCCCTGCGAGGTGGCAGAGAGACCAATTGGGGACTTCCCCCTATAAACGATGGCCCGAAAGCGGAGTTCCTCCAGAAGGGGACATAGTTCTCTTCTTCTTTGCAGTGTTATTGTAATGTTCCGGTACCTATGGTACCCTTGTTCCTATATTTCTCCTCTCTTTGCGTCCCATCTTGTATAACAAAGGACGCATACACCTTTAAGACCGGATGACATCACTGCCGAGCGCCGCTATGAGCGGCTATTTCAATCGCCGGTTTGCTCTCACTCATCGCTCGTTCAAACCCACATGTTCATCGCACCTACGCCTGAGAAGTCGGAGCTGCTGACATACCTTCCTTGCTGAACTAAAGCCGGAAACCTCGCTGGTGATCCGTATCCCGCTACGGGATCACCCCTCTCCAATGGACACTGTTATTCCTAACCTATCTAAGTGATAAGTACCCCGCAGGGGATTCTTACTAACCAATCTCCTACTGTCATCTACTGCAATTACCAAGACTATCTGTATCTATCTATTCACTATCATCTGCATAAGACTATTAGCTCTTGGGACTACCTTGAACTATCCTTGCACTAGGTTACTCTGTCTAAAGTATACTCCATCTGTGTCCTCTTACCATCTGCACTATACTTGACATCAGAACCTATCTGCTTACCATCACCTGCAACTCTCCTATACTACTTCTAGTGCTCACCATACAATAGCCTGTCTCTCATCTATATATCCTCATATACTCTATCCCTCCATTAAACATCTATTAATATATATATAGTATATAACAGGCTGTACACGGTGATGAAGTCCTGAGAGTTGGATATGTCGTTCAACAGATTCTCTACAAGGCTACTGAGTGTAATAATTCTGCAGCTGTAAATCCATCCACAAACAAAAACGCATGAACGTTACAGATTGAACGAGCCTTTAAAAAAAAATATGGATTCAGCAGAATTATCCACTCATGTACTACAATTAAAACAACAAGTAGATGCATTGATCCATGCGCTTACAGAGGTAAAAAATGACAATCAAACCTTGAGACAGCAGCTTGGCCGTCTCACACAGCCTCCTGCTGCTCAGCTCCGTGAGCCTAAGATAAACCCTCCTATAGTGTTTTCTGGTGATCGGAGCAAATTCCGTGAATTTAAAAACGCATGTCAATTGTTTTTTTTGTTAAAACCTCTAACCTACACCACTGACCAAATTAAGGTTTGTACCATCATCTCCTATTTAACGGGTGAACCCCGGGCCTGGGCAGATGCTCTCTTTGAAAAGGAAGATCCACTCCTTAATTCTTATCCCTTATTTCTAGCACAACTTGCTACTTTATATGAAGACCCCAACAAGCAGAGTACCGCTGACACCCAGTTACGGGCCCTAAAACAAGGAAGGAGACCTGTTGAAGATTTCGTGGCGAATTTTAAAAGATGGTCCCCTGATTCAGGGTGGAACGACACATCTTTGCGAACGCAGTTTAGACTCGGCCTATCTGAGGCCGTTAAAGACGAGCTCGCCCGAGCGGATTTACCTGGCACTCTAGAGGGACTGATCCAGACCAGTATCAATATTGACAGACGACTACGAGAAAGAAAGGCTGAGAAGATGGGCTCACCATTTTTCAGTCCTTCTCAGATGTTGCCTGCTGACCCTACTCCTATGGAAGTAGGAATGATACGTCCACCTCTGACCCTTTCTGAACGTGCCAGGAGGAAAACCGAACATCTTTGCATGTACTGCGCATCCCCGAATCATCTGGTAAACGACTGTCCTCTTGTCCGCAGAAAAGAGGGTGAGTGTTCAAATGTCTTGCTAGGGGGACTCACAACTTCCTTTCCTAATCCTTATCTTTTTGTTCAATTAACATTGCAGTGGGACCAAACTAGGATCACCACCAAGGCTATGATTGACACAGGATCTTGTGGAAACTACATTGACATTTGTTTTGTCTCCCTTAATAAAATACCTATTGTTTCAAAACCCAAACCTGTCTCCGTTAGTTTTATTAACGGTACCCCTTTATCCTCTGGTCCTATCACCAGTCAGACACAGGCACTTCTTGTAACTGCTGACGAGTCTCATGTGGAGACCACCACCTTTGATGTATTAACTTCGCCACATTTTCCAATCATTTTGGGACTTCCCTGGTTACACATACATCAACCAATCATCGATTGGAAAACAAGAACGTTAGCCTTCTCTTCTCACTATTGCGAGACGACGTGTAACCTCCCCACACATGATAGGATCCTGTCTGTACTGCCAGATGACATTATTCCTAAGTGTTATCAAGATTTATCGGAGGTTTTCCTCGAGAAAAACGCTCAAATGCTACCTCCTCATAGGGACTATGATTGTTGTATCGATCTGCTCCCTAATAGCAAGTTGCCTTACGGACATGTATATCCTCTCTCACAGGATGAACTCTCTCACCTTAAGGAGTATCTGGATGAAAACTTGGCAAAAGGATTCATCCGACCTTCTACTTCCTCCACTGCTGCTGGGCTTTTCTTTGTCCGCAATAAGGACTCTAGCCTTAGGCCTATCATTAATTTCAGACAATTAAATGCCATCACAATAAAGGATCGTTATCCTTTACCTCTTATTCCTGAACTTATCGAACAGGTGCGTGGGGCTTCTTTCTTTTCAAAATTGGACCTAAAAGGGGCATACAATTTAATTCGAATCCGTAAAGGGGATGAATGGAAGACGGCATTCAGAACCAGATACGGACTGTTTGAGTACCTTGTAATGCCTTTTGGGCTATGTAATGCCCCCGCAGCCTTCCAACTTTTTATAAACAAGATATTCCGAGACTTGCTTGATGTTTGTGTGGTAGTATATTTGGACGATATACTTATCTATTCTCATTCCTTACCTGAGCACATAAAACATGTGAGACTTGTGTTGTCAAGACTACTTGCACATAACTTATATGTTAAATCAAAGAAATGTCTGTTTCATAAAGAGGAGGTACTATTCCTAGGATATATTATATCTAAAAGTGGAATCAAAATGGACATGAGCAAAATATCCTGCATTCTGGATTGGCCTGTGCCAACCACTCGCAAAGCATTACAAAGGTTCCTAGGATTCTCTAATTACTATAGGAAATTCATTAAAAACTTCTCTGCGGTTGTGAAACCTCTCACACAACTTAAAACACGAAGAGACCATTTAATTGGTCAAAAGAAGCAAATGGAGCATTCTCTCTGCTGAAATCAAGCTTTACTACTGCCCCCATACTATGCCATCCAGACCCATCCCTTCAATACATCTTGGAGGTAGATGCGTCTAATATGGCAGTAGGAGCAGTTCTCTCACAACGACCAACAAACACCTCACCTCTTCACCCAGTTGCCTTCTTTTCAAAGTCATTAAGTAGCCCCGAGGTGAACTACCCAGTAGGTGAGAAGGAGTTATTAGCCATAAAACTGGCATTAGAGAATTGGAGACATCTACTTGAGTGCACTCAATTGCCAATTTTGATATATACTGATCACAAAAACCTCCAATACCTTCAGACTAATAGAACTCTTTCCCACCGGCAGGTACGGTGGTCATTATTCTTTCTGAGATTTAATTTTTTAGTAACTTACACGCCCGCAGACAAAAATAAAAAAGCGGATGCACTCTCACGACTAGCCGAGAAAGATTGCACTGAGGTTCCCTCAGTTCGTATAATACCACTTGAACGTATTATCGGAGTCGTTCGCTCACTGAAGGAGGAGATTTTGCACAGCATAGGGTTGGATTCACCGCCACCACAACTAACTTCTGACGCAGAAGGCTTCCTCTATTACAACAATAAATTATACATACCCCCTACTATGCGAACCAAGATCTTAGAATTGTCGCATGATGTACCTATGGCAGGACATATGGGTATGACTAAAACTCTCAATCTACTCACTAGGCAATTTTGGTGGCCAGACATGAAGACAACCGTAAAAAAGTTCGTTTCATCTTGTGATATCTGTGCAAGGTCTAAAATTGACAACACAAAACCATCAGGATTGCTTTGTAGTTTACCGATACCCCAGGTTCCGTGGGAAGTGGTATCCTTAGATTTCATAGTGGAACTACCACCTTCCAAAGGATTCAACACCATCTTGGTATCAGTGGACCATCTGACCAAGATGGCACATTTCACCCCTATCCGAAAACTACCTTCATCCAAACAAACAGCAGAATTACTTGTGAAACATGTCTTTAAGTTACATGGTATTCCAAAAACACTGCTGTCTGACCGTGGTTCACAATTCATCTCAAAGTTTTGGCTAGCTCTATGTCAGATACTGCGAATAGAGCGTGACCTTACTTCTGCCTACCACCCTCAGACCAACGGACAGACAGAGAGAGTTAACCAGTGCATTGAACAGTACCTGCGTTGCTATACTTCGTATCTACAGGACGATTGGGCAGATCTCCTCCCACTGGCGGAATTCGCTTATAACAACGCTACTCATAGCACTACTAAGCAAAGTCCGTTTTACCTGAATTATGGGTTTCATCCCACACTCCTTCCTCCACGTATCTTACCATCAAGTAATCCAGTAGCATCTGATTATCTTGCCCAGATAAAGGATTCTCTGGGATTACTCAACAATACCATATCTCATGCTCATAGCCAACAAAAAAAATACTACGACCTCCGTAGGAAACCCTCTCCCCAATATGCCATTGGGGATCTTGTTTGGCTTTCTACAAAAAATCTGAGACTAAAGATCCCTAGTAAAAAACTTGGACCTCTATTTCTGGGACCTTTTCCAATAGAGAAGCTTATTGGAAAAGCTGCAGTACAACTCACATTGCCAGTAGACCTCAAGATACATCCTGTCTTCCATGTGTCTCTACTGAAGCCCCATGTTCCTAATCAAGGAATAAGGCCTACTATCTCACCTCCACCTCCTGTACAAGTGGAGGGTGGAGAAGAATTTAAGATAAAAGAAATTTTGGATTCCCGTTTCAATAGAAGAAGACTCCAGTATCTTGTACGATGGAAGAATTATGGGCCCCAAGATGACACCTGGCTGGATACTTCCGATATCCATGCCCCTAGACTGATTCGCAATTTCCACTCGAAATATCCGGAAAAAACAGTTCTAGAGGCCTTCCGGAGCCGGCCTTAAGGGGGGGGGGTACTGTAATGTTCCTATGGTACCCTTGTTCCTATATTTCTCCTCTCTTTGCGTCCCATCTTGTATAACAAAGGACGCATACACCTTTAAGACCGGATGACATCACTGCCGAGCGCCGCTATGAGCGGCTATTTCAATCGCCGGTTTGCTCTCACTCATCGCTCGTTCAAACCCACATGTTCATCGCACCTACGCCTGAGAAGTCGGAGCTGCTGACATACCTTCCTTGCTGAACTAAAGCCGGAAACCTCGCTGGTGATCCGTATCCCGCTACGGGATCACCCCTCTCCAATGGACACTGTTATTCCTAACCTATCTAAGTGATAAGTACCCCGCAGGGGATTCTTACTAACCAATCTCCTACTGTCATCTACTGCAATTACCAAGACTATCTGTATCTATCTATTCACTATCATCTGCATAAGACTATTAGCTCTTGGGACTACCTTGAACTATCCTTGCACTAGGTTACTCTGTCTAAAGTATACTCCATCTGTGTCCTCTTACCATCTGCACTATACTTGACATCAGAACCTATCTGCTTACCATCACCTGCAACTCTCCTATACTACTTCTAGTGCTCACCATACAATAGCCTGTCTCTCATCTATATATCCTCATATACTCTATCCCTCCATTAAACATCTATTAATATATATATATAGTATATAACAGGCTGTACACGGTGATGAAGTCCTGAGAGTTGGATATGTCATTCAACAGATTCTCTACAAGGCTACTGAGTGTAATAATTCTGCAGCTGTAAATCCATCCACAAACAAAAACGCATGAACGTTACAGTTATGGCAGATAGATCCTGGTACAGCTTAATATCAGCACCTTGGAAGGTTATGTGCTGCCTCAGTCTGGCATTTCTCAAGACATCCTCTTTAAGCTGAAAATTGGCAAGGCAGCACACCACATCCAGTGGAGGGTTGTTTTCTCTCCCCCTGGGATGCAGGGCCCTGTGAATGTGTTCAAACACCACCGGAACCTCAGAGGGTCTGCCCAGCAACTCATTGCAAATCGAGGAAACAGCTTGCAGTAGGTTTTGATATTCAATGCTTTCAGGGACCCCCCCCTGACTCTCAGATTCCTCCTATAACCTCTGTTGTCTAGGTCCTCCACGTGTCTATTAAGATCACGGAGAAGAACTGTGTGGGATTCAGTGACTTGATGCACATGTCCCAGGGAGAAATCATGACAGGCGGTGATATGTTCAACCTCCTCCACTCTCGCCGTCATAGATTGAAAGTCGCTTCGTAGCTCTGCTATGGCTGCCGCAATGGTGGATTTGATGTCCGCTGCAACGAACTGCAGGTCAGCCATGGATAGTGCAGGCAGTGGTCTCGAAGGGTCCGGAGCAGGTGAGCAGGCCCTCGTGCCAGTAGATTGCCTTTTCGGTGAGCGAGAACGAGAGCGGGTGGCTTGAAAGGGCAAGGGAGAAGGAGAAGACCGCTGCTGCGTCCGGAAGATTTGGGGTATATTTCGGCTGATCTGGGACTCCATCTCCCGTGGGGACCTGGATCTGGTAGCAGAAATGCTTCTAGACATTGCTGATGAAATTTGTTCTGCAGGATTTCTGGGACACATCACTTCTGCTGTCTGGAGCGCAGGTGGAGCACAAACTGACACTTTCTGTTTCTACACTGCCTGTGTATTTCTAAACATTTTAGACTTGATGTAAGTGCATTTTTTTACTATTTTCTTCAATAAATTGGACTTACTACACTATGATTGACCCCTTTGTGTTTCCCTTATGTGAATCATTTATATACTGAGTTTCTTAAAGGCGCAGGAGTGCTATTAAGAATATAATGGTGTTCATTTGTCCATTTGTTGGATAATCACTATTATTTTCATCACTTTTCTGGATTCATTTGACCAGAGCACCATATTTTATATTTACCTTTATGAGGACTTGGTCAAGTCCTCAGTCTTTGGTAGGATTTCTCCCGGTTTCTTTAGACGTATTATTTTTTTTTTATTATTTAAAGGATATGCAACAAATAACAAAAGAGTGCATGACTCTGTACATGAATCCAACATTCAGTGTAAAAAGCGCTTGTACAGATACATATCCTCAGCATATGCAGTAGACCCGACGCGTTTAGTCTAAATAGACATCATGATCCAGATGATTTTTGTGAGAGGGGGCATCAAGGAGTTAGGCTTATCCTACTCAGGTGATTGCAGGGTTAAGAGTTACATTTAAGGGTCATCTTAAAAATTAGGTCAAAGTTAGGGTTTAAGCTGAACTTCAGGCAGATTTAAAAGACAAAGATTATGAGACCCCTAACCTTGTGCATATCTATCTATCTATCTATCTATCTATCTATCTATCTATCTATCTATCTATCTATCTATCTATCTATCTATCTATCTATCTATCTATCTATCTATCTATCTATCTATCTATCTATCTATCTATCTATCTATCTATCTATCTATCTATCTATCTATCTATCTATCTATCGATATATATATATATATATATATATATATATATATATATATATATATATATATATGTAAATATAATAGTCTTTTTTTTTCCTAGGTGACCACATGACCTCTGTTCTCAGCTGCATAAGTGGCTTGTTGGGGTGGGGATGGAGACTGCGGGGGGCGTCACAGCAAGAGGCAGAGAAAGAGTAGTACATTTATCTTCCCATTGAAGAGCTGTGGCTCTTCACTATGCTGCTTCTTCTTCACTGTCCAGTCACAGGCTAGGGAGGGTCCAGGATGACCTGGATTGGAATTATGACACTGGCCATCAGACTAGTGCCAGTACTGTGAGGAATCAATTGCATTGATGCTAAATATTGCAGCAAAAGCTGGTTTTGCTTTTTTTACTTTTAAAAGCTTTTCCTTTTTATTTTGTTATTATTGGCTGGAGTTCTGTTTTAACAGCATGTGGGGTAACATTAACTTAACTTGTTTTTGGTTCTGGCTAAAAAAAAACAGCTGTGACAGGCTTCTGTTACCAAAGGCTAATGTATCCCTGAGTTAATGCATAAAAACATTTAGACATGTTCAACTTCTTCTGTGGAAGATAACTGAAAACAAATATGTGCAGTAAGATGACATTTTAAGTTTTATAAATGCCCCTTAGAGAAAAAAAATATCCATATTATTAACCCTATCCACATCATAAAGCAGATTTCTAGAGGGCCTTGGAGAAAAGCTATACTAATTGAAATATTTTTGGAAGAAGCAGTGATGCATAAACAGTAAAGTATAAATCACATTTAAAAAAAAAAAAATCATTGTTCCGTTTGCCATGGATAATTTCTGAAAGTCCATCGCCTTTGTAACTCAGCCTGATGAGTTCTATCGATAATCAGTGTAATCCTATACTGCAATTAAGGTCATGCCATTAATGCCCCTTAGTGAGTTTTATAACATATCTTCTATGCCATCAGTATTGTTTGATAATGCTTGTCACCAGTGTTAATTTAGTTCACAAAAACATTTTCGTAAAAATTTTCTTCAGTGGCCTTTTTACAGTGACTAAAACTAAAAAAAAAAGTACACCACATTTTTGTCCACTGATGAAAACTATGACGAAAATCAATTCCTTTTTTTGTTAATGAATGAAAGCAAAATGAAAATGTGGGATAGGGACATTTACCCTTGTGAATTTCCAGTTTCCATGGAGTTCTGCCTGCTTTCGCTCCCAGCAAGCAAGCGACTCAAATCCATAGCGTGCTTCACTTAGCAGCAGCTAGCAGCAATGTGCACCCAGCATTACAGGCCTCTGAGTCCTCAGATTACTGTCCTGAGCAGCACAGTGCGTTAGAGGCATCCAGACAAGAATCCCATTCCCAATGACAAGTTACAGGCCTCCCCTCAGACCACTCAGGAGAAATCTGAGGGGCTAGAAGATGTAGGGAGAAAAGCAGGACTACCAAAATATGAGGCTTGAGGTGGAGTAGAAAATACTAAATGGAATTTTTGTTTATAAAGATGCCAGTTTGAGAGAGTGAGAAACAGTATGATTAGGAGCAGCAATGTCTTTCTCTGAGATAGAGGTAGCCCACAACAGGCCAGGTAAAACAATTTGCTGAGATAGACTCACTTCAAAATGAACCCATTAAACTCTGGAGGAGGAGGTTCCATTGGGAAAACCTAGCAGCTAAATAATAGAGCCAAATATGAGGGAGGCCTAAACCTCCACTGTGTTAAGAGCAGTACAGGGTGGGTCTAGCAAAATGTGGCCAAGATATAGCCCATATAAAATGATTGACCCCTTCTGAAAACAAGTCTATGTATAATTTAGTAAATCCAATAGGGAGGGCCCTGACGAGATACAGGAGTTTCCGGGGAGCATTAATTTTAATGACAGTAACCCGCCTAAAAAACTGGATGGGATAGGCAGTCCAAAGCTTGAGCATACTCCAAATTTAAGACAGAAGTGGGGGATAATTTAAGGGGAAAAGAGATTGCAACGTGGGGCCAAATTGGATCCTGAGGTGGGAAATGAATGACATGGAACAAATGAAAAAGACGAAAGGTTGCAAAGCCATAAATAGCCCTTAATGTCAGGGTGTAATGTAATGGCATTAGCCAGTAGCTCTATGGCGAGGGAAAACAGAATGGAAGATAAGGGGTGTAACGGATCAACCAGCACCCCGACCGGGCACCTCTGTTGATGAATGCTCCTAGTGCTTCCCGAGGGCTCCAAGCACTCCACCAGACACCATAACCGCCTCAGACCCCACGAACCGCCGCAGCTTGGTTGGGGTCTCACCATCTCCTACCCACCCTGGACATATGACAAGGCTCCAGGTTCCCATGGGTGAACCTCTCTTTCCCCAGAGAGTGCAGCAGGAACAGGAACAAGCTCTTACACAAGCTCTTACAACAGCTTAGTGATTATCCAAGGGAGTATGAAGGACATAGCATTCCCTTGTAGCATATTCCCCCAATGAGAGACAGGACTCTAGATTGAGGGTGAAGTATAACTCAACTTTATTAAACAAGAAACATATTTTTATACAGTTTTCCCCCACAAGGTTACCGCCCAGGTGGACCTTCTTGAAAACAGGCCCTGACATTCACAATCCAATGAAAACAGAGTTTAACACTCCCATACAATGTACACAAAGATATACACTGTGGGACAATCCCCCCTCCCTCTTAGCAGCCAATCCACATACACATATACATCCCATAATAAGCTTATCTTAAGGCAGACAGAACAATGTGAGGTTATTAAAATTTAACAATGAGACAGACACAATCCACATTCCCTCCGAATACACAAACAATAGGGAAGTCTGCCAATGACAGTCTGTGTGTCTCTCTAACAGGCAAGCACATGGAATACACTGTGTAAGGTGGTATTAAATCTTCATATTTCTATATGAAGATATGGTTAACAAATATTACTGTCCCATCTGAAGCAATTCAAACCATTAAGTATCTGCTCCTCACCTCCAGTGACGGTGAATACCGTCACAAGGGGCAGCCCTGATGTATTTCTCTACCTACTTAAAAAAAGTTAGTTATACCCAGGGAGCTGGATTCTGGTACAAGGGGAATTATATAGGGCCCTCAAACTATTCAGAAATTCTGCCCTGAACCCATAGCACTGTAATAGAGATTCTAAATATTGCCAAAGAACACTATCAAAACCCTTTTGTATGTTGTGATGCTACATACAGTATGTCAAGGCTCAATAGTAGTGCATTTCCTGAAAAAAGGTTGCATTTTGGATAAAAATTGTAGCAAGACAGATCTTATCAGTAATTTGGCAGCCTGGAATGAATCCTGATTGATGTGGAGAAATTAAAGTACGAATTATTGAGGAAAGGCAGTCTGCCAACAGTCTGCTAAATATTTTAGGATCATTGTTGATGACCGAAAAAAATATATAATTTTTTGAAGGCTTAGGGATCAAAGACATGTTGTCCAACAACACCTCCCCTGGAAACCGACCACCTTGTAAAATAGGATTGTATAAGCATGTGAGGCGAGGTACCAATAGAGCCACAAATTTCTTATAATATTGTGAAAAGAAACCGTCTGGCCCTGGCGCAGACTTGTGTTTAATACTTCTTGACCATGTAACTTTTTTCGTAAAATTCCCTCTTCTGCTCGGATCACCTAGGTCGAGCTGCACTGTGTGTCAATAGATGCACAAAGCCTGGCTTAGGGTTGATCCGGCACATCTGCCTCTAAAGCAAGCGACTTGCTTTGGGGGCAGATAGAGAAGAGGAGGAGCCAAAAACCCCAAGCAATAGTATTGCACAGAGCAAAGCAGGAAAGTATACCATGTTTTCATTTTAGGGGAAAAAAGCCTTTAGAACCACTTTAACATGATATACATATACATATATATTAATAGTATATACCAATTCAAATGTTGATATAATACATCAAATAGTATTACATTTCAAATCAAATCTTAAAAAGAATATACTGTATATATTATGCATTATCACTACTGAGATGGTTGTATACATTTTATGCCAAGCGCCTTTTGTGAGCATATAAGACAATTTTATTTTATTAAGTCTGGTTAAAGATATTGCATATAGCCAGAGTGCTTTGTTTATATTTTGTAGTACACATAAATACACATAAATACATAGCATATCATCTGAAATAGAAATAGAATTCAGACCACATTGGCTATAGGTTTAACTTAAAGGGATACATAGTCTTCCCAGTTGTAAGTATTAGGCCCCTTTCACACATAGTTCAGTTCATCAATTCAGTCACGTCAAAGTGTATCAGTTTTTCATCCGATTTTTCATCCGTTTTTTTTATCCGTTTTTTACATCCACTACAATGCAAAAACGGATGAAAAACGGACCGTTTGTCCGTTTACATCCATTTTTCGTCCTATCCGTTTTTTTGACGGATGAAAAATAGGGCATTCATCTGTTCCAAAAACCGGACATTGACAGAAGCTGATGAAAACAGATGTTAATGGATGATCATCCATTGTCATCCGTTTTTACATAGAGATGCATTGATGTCCGTTTTTCATCCCTCAACGGATGGATGAAAAACGGACAAACGAACCGTATGTGTGAAAGGGGCCTTACTCTTAAACTAAAAGGGATCCATCCCTCCTCCTGATTGTGATTTGGCAGTGGAAGGAGGAACAGAATATTGATGAGCACCTCTATCCTTCACTCCTCCAATCAACATGCTAATTGTTAACATATGATCACTGCAGCACAACTGATTGACTCCTTGTGCTGCCTCACCCTCACTCACCGTGAGCTCTGCAGTACATTTAATGGAAAGATTGAAACTAAGTCAAATTCAGGTATCTACACTGCTTGCATAAAAAAAAAAAACATTTAAATTATGTGTTCATGAATACAAAGCTACACAATCTCTGCACAGTCTTTTTATCAGCTGGGATTTTTGCTTTAAGCAAAACATTGTAGTAACATCCCCACATGTTATGCCAAGTGAAAATATCCAATTATTTACATGCAAAGTAGTAAGCACATCTTAATGTTGATTTGCTAAAGTTGTAGAAAATGTTTACTTAGTTAAGTTAATGAAGTTAGGTCCACATTGAATAGCTAATCGTGTGAAGGGGAATTTAAATGAACATGATTTTGCATGATTGCATGCCTAAAATGAACACAACTTCAGCACAACCTCACTCTATTCACTGAGCTAACTGATAAGTAAGATTTTCTACGTATTGAGTCAATACTTCCACTGAACTCAAACAGAAACAGTCAGGCACTATACTACTGCAGAGTTAATTTACAGAAAGTAATGTATAAAAAATAAGACATATTTACTTTCACAAAGTAATGTATATTTTAAATAATTAATAGAAACATGTTTATTGTGTATTATACATACTGCAAGTATTATTTACAATTTGAAAATCACATTTATATAGAAAACAACAATAATATATTTCCTTGAAGATGCTGAAAATGAGATATGAATTTTTGTTTTTTTCAAAAGCTTATAGAAATCTGCTTTTCCTTTGTTTTAATTCTTTAGAAAATCCCTAGAAAATCAAGTTGGCACTAAAGATCTAGCAATATTCTGCTGGAAGTATTTTCTAGCAACCTTAGGGAGGGCTTTGTGTTAAGTGTTCTTTGACAATAAACAGAATAATGCAAAGGAATAGAAGAGCTAAGTTTTGTTCTTTTTTTTTTTTTTTTTAATATAACTGTGTTTGTTTTTAACGCATCTTAGTAGTCTTGTGAGACCTGACATCAAACAGCATGACAAAAAAATCAAAATATATTTTATCATCTTGCATCACAGAGAATATATTGTATTTGTTTTAGTTGTTTATGTGATATTTGTGTGTTTAAAACAGTAAGTTTTTTCTGTATCTTTTTTCTTCATAAAGTGATTCTAGTTTATCATTTGAAAATAGAAAAGTAATTTTTACCATGTCTCAAAATACAAATCAGTTATTAGACAGTAGAAGATTTAATATAAAGTTTGTATTCCATGCTATATGGATCAAATCCCATCTGAACAGTTTAATAACAAGGCTGAAAAACAAAGAAATATTCAGTTTAGCCCATACACAGGAATGGTTAAGTGTATTCAATAGGAGATAAAGGTTTGGTTTACTAATATTGGAGAGTACAAAATCTGATGCAGCTGCGCATTGCAGTCAATCAGCTTCTAACTGGAGCTTGATTAATTAAGCTTTGACAAAAAAACCTGGAAGCTGATTGGTTTCTACACAGAGCTACACCATTGCACAGAGCAGAGCAGGGCAGAGCAGAGCAGAAAAGTTTAACATGTTTGTCATTTTAGGGGGGGGGGGAATTTGAATCACTTTAACATGATTTACATCAACTGATATCTAATAATAATAAACATCAATTCATAGAGTTGCACCCAGATTTTGCACTCTCCAGTTTTAGTAAATAAACCCCATAGTGTAATGTGCAGAATCCTAAAACCACCAATCAGACTTGTACAGGACATTATAGACATTTATAGACAATTAACCTCCTGCTAACATTATGTGATGATCAGACGGTTTTAAAAGCCAACTAAATCACATATCACTAACTGTTAAATTGTTTGCATCTTCTCAAATATAAACAGATATTTGTTCAATCTGCAAGAAATTGTAGACATATAATGATCCAGATTCCTAAATTGAATGGTTGTCACAGATCTGCATATAAATATTTAAGGGAATCAAACACTTATTAATCAGAGATTCTCCTGATTTAATCAACCTTACCTAACACTCTACCTAATCACTAAAATAACCCTTTCAAATGTGAAGACATTATAAACACTTTTACCTGCATCTCATGTTTTTCACCTACATAGGATGTGGATTGATCATGTAGTTTCATGGTCTAATTTGTCGTCTTGTATGCGCAGTCTACAGTAGAGTAAATCTTAACATTCCAGTGTCAGAAATTTCTGTTTAGATTAAATCATGAGGTATGCGGCATTACACTGCACAGGTTAATGTATGACCTCTGTCTGTAGCCTGAGAACTGACACTTCCTGTGAAGAAACTAAATAGCCCACAGTCCCTGGGTCTCTCACACTGTACTGGTGCAGGTGAGAACAGCACAGTAATGAGATCTGACACAGACTCAAACAGGCAGAGCATTCACAGACACACAGAGAGCTGGAAGATTTTTTGCATGAGCACATCACAGCATATCACATTTGTTTTTTTAATGTGTGTACCCAGCACTATCTAACCAGAAAGTGCTTAATATGTATCTGTAGTCATTATTTGTGCAGCAACATAATATTTACATCACAATACATAGTGTTTGTAAAAAATTAAAAGTGCAAACAGTGTAAAAAATGTGTATGCTTAAAGTTCTGTTTATCCTATTCTGCCAGTGCCAGTATGTTCCAACAAGTGTCATTGTGCTCCCCTCCTTATGTGCCCTTACTCACCGACTAGTGATGGGTTAAACTCCTGTGTTTCAAAAATAATCTTCCAATGGTAAAGAATGTTTTTATCTTTCTTTTGTGACTCTGGTAGGTAGGTCAAAGAACCTCATATGAGTGTAGTGTTACTCGTAAGCTATATTTTGAGACTTATGGTACCTCAGATAATATTCGGGTTAAATGAGAGTTCTTTGACCATGAGTGAAAGCTTTAAAACAGCAACAGAATTCACAACAATTTTTCTATAGTACATACAAAATGGAAAATATTCATAGGTTTACTGAACAAATATAGAGCATGGTAATCAAAATATTATGATATGAACAGCAAGACAGACAACTAATAAGACAAGCTTGTATACATTTAAGTATGCAGAAGGTACATTTCATAGTTACCATTCTCACAAGAGTTTTATTCTAGCCTACTGATCCAAAGAGGTCTTTCTCCTTCCCACCTTAACTAATATGGACCTATCTCTCACAGCCCTGCTTAGGGCCATTCTGATTGGTGTAGCTGCCTTACCCTCTCCTCCCTTTGGGCGTATCTCATTCAGGATTGGATAATTTCCCCATCCCCTAAATTTAGAATAACCCAGCCTCTCGATAGCCCTCCTCTCGGGGGGGGGGGGGGGAATTAATCATGCCAGGTCATCTCCTGGGCAAATTGTCCATCCCTGAACAGACAGCTACAATCATTGCATATCTAAAGAGAGCATCTTTGAAGTGGGAGCAGAGATGACAAGGGAAGTGACACGGCCTATTATTAATTATTACCTCGACTCCCGTAAGGTCTGTGAGAAGTAGCCCAACCTAACCACATTCCTGCATTTCAAAAGGACTTTCTAAATACTGTAAATTACTAATGCTGATCAGACTGGTTTCACACAACTTAACTTCATATAGTTTTACATCAACTATTAGTTGAAATCAACATTCAATATCTCATCCATATATTGACACACATCTATTTACAGTTACTAATGGAGATTACACATACACTTCTCATAAGGCAACAGTAGGGAGATAGAATCAGGGGAAATCCATAGTGTAATTCTGTTTTTATTATTAAAAAAAAACTTAAAAAAGCTAATTGCGCAATTACAAAACTCTCCTCATGTGAGCATGTAATGACATTGTTCTGGAATGTAAAAGTCATGGTTTGCATTCCAAAGAGCGGAAGTGGCATAACCGGAAGTATCCACCGGCTTAATGCATTTCATTCTGCCCAGGAAGCGTCCTCAGAAAAAAAAAGTCTACATGTGTAAATGAGAATAATATCACACCTTAAATCAATAAAGCATAAAAAATGAAACATTTTTTAAAATATGTATACAATAATATATATATTTTTTTTAAAAATCCCATGTAATGTGTTCTTATGTATAATTTCCCAAATGTCATGATAAAGGATTTCACACACATACACTCTGTGCTATATAACACCACCATTAACCGCTCACCTTATACTTTCATCCATAATAAAATAGGTCATACAACGATTCGATTTGATTCGATTCCGCAATGCATCACGATGCATCACGAATACTGCCCAATGCCCATGCCCAGCCCACTGCCCAATGATTTTCAAAAAGGTGAAAGTATCAGCGCGACTATGTGTGCAATCGCACACTAGTATACAATATAATACTCACAGCAGCTATATCAAAATGTGTGAATCACTGCACATAGAAGGATCATAAATGAATAGAAAGATACAACGCTACTAACATAAATTATGTGAAAAATAAGCAAAAAGTGTGCAAATGTTGCAAATATGTTCTGAATGTGCTAGTACAGTTCTAATGTGAGAAGTACTAGATCAAAGAATATAAAGGTGCTAATATTACCAAAACCAGCAGTGCAGTAATCCTATTGTGTATAGATCACCCTGCTACAATATTTTATAATATGATTATACCAAGTGCATACAAATATCAATAAATAATGTGCAATATATAAAGTGAAAAATATATATACCACTTAGCAGCAGTAATAAATATTAATCATAATCTAAAGTGCATAAGTGTGTAAACAATATCACTTGGTAAAGTGCATTTAATTATAAACCATAAATCAGGTGCTCCAGTGCTCTGTGCAAATAAAAAATCAGTCCTTTTGTTTCCTGTGCTATGCCTTACACCAGTCCATGCACATGTCCAGGCATGCAGAAGAATATTGGTGGTGGGAACCTCTTATCACCAAATACACCCAGTGGAGAAAGTGGGGGCTTACCGGATTAAATATGCACTTGAGCCCTTTTTGCAAATAAACCATCAGCTGCATACAGGAAGACTCCAGGACTTAGGGTCCACTGCAAATAGCGTCCTTTGCATCAACGCCTCCTACACAGCTTAGGGCAAACACAAGGGATTCCACATAGCATAATTCGTTCACAACTTTTATTAAAACATTACTAGTTTAAAAAACATCAGCGACTTCTAAATTTTTGGGCCGCACACACTCCGCTATATGTACTTTTACCGTGTGTCTTATGTTTATTCTCCTAACACAGTCACAGTCCGGGAATCAGCAGGCGGACGGAGTCGGCGGGCGTGTCACTCTGGATTAGGGACTCACCCAATGTAATGTATAAGTGCAAAAAGTAGTGCAAATTGGCAAAAATAAATCACAATATATAATACAGTGCAAGTGTCATAGAAAACCTCTAGGGATAATAATATCAGTAATAAAGGTTTTCTAGAGGTTTTCTATGTCACTTGCACTGTATTATATATTGTGATTTATTTTTGCCAATTTCCACTACTTTTCGCACTTGGGTGAGTTCATATATGTTTTATACTAGACATTCTTGCTAGCACCTTTTATATCCTTTGATCTAGTACTTTTCACATCAGGACTGTACTAGCATATTCAGCACATATTTGCTAAAGGAGTGTCAGTGACTCAGTTTCAGGGACACTTCCAGTGTGTAAGGGTTAATGTAAACTGATGCCTGAGTGATTACCTTATTATCTCCCGGTATTTTCATTGTCAGTCTCCTCAGTCTTGTGCACTCAGCCAGTGGGGAGGAGGAGGAGATTGGCCGTCAGAGAGCACGTGACTATGACGGAGATAAAAAGACTGGGGATGATAAGGTAAAATCAGGCATCATTTACATTAACCCTTACACACTGGAAGGGTGCCCTGAAACTGAGTCACTGACACTAATTTGTTTTAAACTTTTGAGAGCACTGGCAGCCGGACTGTACCTGGAGAGGCGGGGGGGGAGCCGGGATGACGTCATCCACGCATCTATGCGGCCGGCCCTCAGCATCAGATTTGAATCATTTAAGGCTGCATTGCGATGCTTCAATGCAACGATTATTTTCAACACCCCTAATTTACAGATCCTTGATACTTTCAATAAAGGTACAGGTACATAGTTACATAGTCAGGGTGAAAAAAGACACAAGTCAATCTAGCTCAACCAATAAAAAAACAATAGTGGTCCTTCAATAAGTGCCAAATACACTTACTGTCAGTGCCGAAAAAACATCTCATAATAAATCCCGGGGACTGTCTTGTTAGCACAAAACCCAATATGAAATTACTGTCCCGGGATTTCAAACAAGATATTAAGAACTAAAAATGCTAAAAAAAATTACTAATTAACCACTTGCCGACCGCCGCAAGTGCATTTACTGTGGCGGTCAGCCCCTCCTGGGTAAAGTGACTAGTACTACGTCACTCGCCCAGGAGCCTGTAGGGGGCGAGCGTGCGCCGCCGGAGGCGCGCTCCCACCACCGCTTGTTCACTGAGGTCCCCTCCGATGTCCGCCGGTCACTCGCAATCTCCCGCTGGAGAGGGAGAAAAGCAGGCGGCTGATGTAAACAAAGCCCTCTGTCATTCTCCCTGGTGTAACTGCAGAGACTGTATGATCCTACTCTGTAGGATCGTATGTCTCTGTGGTTACATAAAAAGCCACGCCCCTTGACAGTTAGAAGCACACCCCTAGGGACACACTTAACCCCTGGATCTCTAATAAAGGTAACCCCTTCCCTGCCAGTGTCATTTTTACAGTAACGGTGCATATTTATAGCACTGATTACTGTAGTAATGTCACTGGTACTCCCAAAAGTGTCAAAAATGTCAGTCAGGGGTCCAATCTGTCCGCCGCAATGTCGTAGTCCCGCAAAAAAAATCGCAGTTTGCCGCCATTACTCGTTAAAACAAAAACAATAAAAATTACATAAATCTTTCCCGTAGTTATTAAATGCAATAACTTTTGCCAAACCAATCAAAATGCGCTTATTCCAATTTTTTTTACCAAAAATAAGTAGCAGAAAACAAATTGGCCTAAAATGTTAAAAAAATTTAGATTTTTACCTTTTTTTTTTTTGAGAATTTCATATAAAAAAATGTGAAAAATATTGTTATTTTTTCAAAATTGTCACCCTTTTTTTGTTTATAGCTCAAAAAATAAAAATCCCACAGGTGATCAAATACCAACAAAAGAAAGCTCTGTTTGTGGGATAAAAAGGGCGTCAATTTAATTTGGGTACAGAGTCGCACGACCACGCAATTGTCTGTTAAAATCACGCAGTGCCGAATCTCAAAATAGGCCCTGGTCTTTGAGCAGGAAAATCCTCCAGGGCTTAAGTGGTTAAATCCAGATTACACCAACACCCCCTAATGTGACTATAGTATTTGGACTCATACCACAAATTGCCAGAGCTGTTAAAGCATATTTTGCACAATTTTTCATTTTTTTAATTTAACTTCTTTATTAAATGTTTAGTAAAGACACTATAAATAATACAATCCAATAAGTATTTGTAGTATCAAGAGCATGTATAACAGACCAATGCTATTTGGGGAAAAAATAGAGCAGATGAAGTGTTACTTACAGGGGGGTTATTGCTAAAAGCCTTGGGGATTTAAATAAATTTAGGAAGATCAAGCAACTACTGGGTGGTTCCTAGTCTTAACTGGGAAAAGACATTATTTGGAGTTATCAGGATCCAAAGGAAAGGTAACTTGGTTAGGCCTTAGGGATAATAAAATCTCATTGGTAGCTGCAAAAAGGTTTAAATGAGAGATATAGCCAGGGCAGCCATCAGGGGGGGACAGCCCATACACATGTAGGGGGCCCAGGGGTTCCAAGGGGCCCAGCCACCCAGGCCCCAACCAACAAGACCAAGTTGTTGCTGCTGTAGTAACTAGCAATTGCTAAAGCATGGCAGCGGCAGAGTAAGCTGATGCAGCGGAAGGGATGTCTCTTTGCTGGATTGCGCTGTCTCTTTGCTAAAAATATGAGTCTGTCTCTTTGCTGGATTGGGATATCTCTTTGCTGAATATATGAGGCCATCTCTTTGTTGGATTAGGATGTCTCTTTGCTGAATATATGGGGAAGTCTCTTTGATGGATTGGATTCATTTTCATTCATTAAGTTGTAAGAGTGTTAAAACAGAAGTGGGTGCACTGAAGGACTTGGTGGTATGGCCAGTGGGCAGATTTGGTGGGACGGCCAGAGGGCGGGCCCCACAAAATGTTGGTGGTCAGGCCCAGAGGGGCCCAGGCCTAAAGCTGTGTAAGGGGCCCCAAAATTTCTGATGGCTGCCCTGGATATAGCTCTCCTATCATGCAGCCAGGGGGACCACAACTTTCAGAATACATTTTCTTTATAATGTGCTTTCGTGAAGAGAAATGCTTGCATTGGATTATTATTCAAGAGGGAGAAAATGGTTGCCAGAAGGGGAGGTTTTGTGTCTTTACAGGATTTTGCAATGAACAACCTGCCTGCAATGAGGGTGTGAGTAATAAACGTGTGGAACTGGATAGGCCATTGCTCAATGCCTTACCTAGGAGGGCCAGTTTAGGATCAAGATAGCAATTAATATTAGTAACAGAGGTTAGGAAGTTGAATACTTCAGTCCAAAAGTATATTAAATGGTGACAATAGCACCAAATATGGACTAGAGTTCCAAGTTGGGCACATTGTATCCAACAGAGTTTAGAATGGTCTGCAAAGATTGTGGCTAGTCTATAAGGAGTATAGTACCATTTGTGTAGCAACTTCTGAGCCAATTGCCAAAGCGATATACATTTTGATAGTAGGAGAAGTTTCTCTGCTGAGGCATGCCATTGTGACACCCACCGAGATGTTAAAGTTTAATCCCTGCTCCCAAAATTCCACTGTGGATGATTTGTTTTGTTTTATCAGTTTTTGGAGCAGGGTGTAAAAGGCAGCTAGCCAAAATGATTTAACAATCTGGCTTTCGAAGAGCTGAAGAAGGTCTTCTGCCAGAGCGTTATTCTTCCACTTCACTGTAGAGAGGATGTGACAAACTCTTAAGGATTTGTAAAAGTCAGTGTGGTTTCGTTGAAAGCCGTGGCTTAATTCTTGAAAGGATTTTAAGTGAGTTCCCGAGAATAGGTCACTAAGGTGGTACAGTTTTTCATTTTTTGTGTTTTTATTAATTTAAGATGTGGTGGTATTCTCATTTTCTCATGTAGAAGTTTTTGTGCTCTTTATATAATATTTATTTAGGTTGAAGGTGCAGCATGGAATCATTACAATTATAGAGCAGATGGCATTGCATGCCTTGGTGTGAACTAGAGCAGAAAGTTGTCTCATCCCTTTGGCAAATAGGGACATAGGCGAATCAATCAGCCATGACACTACAAACTGCAACCCCAACATGATGTAAGCCCCTCAATAGGAGGTAAAGCAAACAAAAAGCACAGCAAATAAAACTACACTACTACCTGGTAAAACAACATAAACATCTAAAAGTGTACAATGCATTTAACGTTGACTTAAAACGATTTTAATGTCTCAGTTTTTTTCCTACAAAAATAACAAACATGTTATACAGTACTTACCTCCTCTGTGCTGTGGATTTGCACAGAGTGGTCTGGATTCTCCTTTTCTCGGGTCCCTCTTCTGTGATCCTGGCCCCTCCCTACTGTTCAGTGCCCCCGTAGCAAACTGCTTCGACACGGAGCCCAGACCCGGCCACATCCCTCTATTTCCTGTTCGGCCTGCTGATTTTGATTGACAGCAGTGGCAGCCAATCAGGAGGGAGAATCTCAGATGGCTAAGACACTTGTGGACATCGCTGGACAGAGAAGGACTTTAGGTAAATATTAGGGGGGCAGAGGGGGCTTCTACACACAGAAGGCTTTTTATCCTAATGCATAGAATGCATTAAGATAAAAAAAAACCTTTTGACTTTACAATCCCTTTATTTAAAGAGGAAGTAAACGCTAAGCAATAATTTGTACCTATAGATAAGCCTATAATAAAGCTTACCTAAAGGTACTGTAAATATCTCCTAAATGTGTACCTCTTAGGAGATATTTACATTGTATGCCGTGGATGATGTCAAGGAATGGCCACCTGTGCAGTTCCTTCAGATACCTGTGCCATGAATACAGGCTCCCCCGTGCATTCGTGGGAGTGATGTTATTGCGGTTCTGGCCTGTCACACAGCCGGAGTCTGCTGACCCAGAAGGAAGACCGGAAGAAGATGGACGCTGTTTCCAGCGATTACATTGCATCGCTGGAGGGCTTCTTTTCAGGTAAGTTTCACATAATGTGCTAGTATGTGATGCATGCAAGCACATTATGCCTTTACCTTGCAGGTCCAAAAAAAAAGCAGCCAGTGGTTTACAACCACTTTAACCTGTTTCTGACTTCCTTTTTAAAGGTGTAAGTTCCAAGCCTGTTTTACTTTAAGGTCTGTTGTGGTTTCATTATCTAGTGAAGCCAGGATTAGTATGAAAATCAGAAATTGCAGTCTTCATATATCTATCCTCCCTGGTTATTTTTAATCCCTAACCTAACCTTTAAAACCTAACCCTTTAACCCCCTAAACTAATGTAGCAGGTTTTCCAGGCATTGAGCCTGATATGGGTCTACCGGTTACCTCTCCAGCCCATGTGAGCTCCAGCCCTGGGTGTGAGAACAGAGACATTGACAACTCAGGCATCTTTGTTTTGTGGTTTTATTGTATTTAAGGGGATGGGAGAAGGAAATGAGTGGGATACTCCTTTAGGCTTAACTAAGTACAAATTGGGACTTTATCCAGAAAAATGTCTGTTAACGCTGCCTTGACGCCAGCAGGCGCTAGCCAACGCTCAGTGACGCTTGGGACTTGAAAGAAGTGCTGAATCCTCAACTCTAAGTCCAGAAGACTCAGGACTGTGAAGCATTGAACTGCTGACACTGCTGCACTGTAAAGTCACTGACTACTCCCTCCAGCCTTGCACTGGCTTGAGAAAGCTTGTTGTGAATTCCTGTATGGCTGCAACTCTCAACTGGCACTCAGTACAATTCAGGGCCCAAACTGCAGGTGCCCCCTTTACACTTTTAGCTCTTCAGGGTCCACTGACTATGTACCCCCTCTGTCACTTCAGGGTCCTCAACCTAGGTACCCCCTTTAGAGCTAGCTGACATTGGGTCCCGGAATCCCTTCCAGAGTGGTCTCCTCTAACACTTCAGGCAGACCCCAGAGGCAATCCTCAGTACTCACGACCTGTGTAGGATTTCCTGGGACTGGACCCCTCTCGCTCTCCGCTGGTTCTCGGCATACCGGATCCCCTCAGCTCAACTCAGCACTCTCTGGATTCTCAGGCGACACCCCGAGATATCAACTTCCTCAGACAGGAGGAGAGACATCCGTCCTCTCCCTCCTGGGACTCTGCTCCCACCAAAGATGCTGAGTCATTCGCCCCCCTTCAGACGTATTCCCTCTCCCAGAATCCTCTGCGGCAGAATCTGCCTACTGGGGTAGATACAAGTCTGAATGTATCTCTGATTGGGTTTCCTCCACTGCCCTATCAGAAGCCTCCAACAGAGCCAGTGGGGAGACCCCCCTTCTCAGGAGACACACTTGGGAACCATGACAACGTACCTGACAAGAAGAAACACGGCCCTGCTGTTAGGCAGACAAGGCCTTCTATGCATTTACCTAGCACCTACCTGTAGGGTGCTACACTAACATTGAAGAGTTAGTCCTAACACTTCGTCAACCATCTAAAAAAGTTGAATGTTGAATGATCCATCAATTTCTATTAAAGGAGAGCAAGGGCCCTGCCAATCACACAGGGTGAAGAGCAAGGGCCCCCATTCCATATGAAAAGCAAGCATGCAGGCACAGGCTGCTATTTCATGTGGTGTGAATTAGATGACAGTCACAGCTAAGTTCTCAGCCTAGCCATCCAATGGTATCAACAAAAGTCTTTCATCTGCCTCTCACTGAACCTTTTTCTTTATTTTTCTAAGAGTTCTTCTCGAAAGTGATACCTGTACACCAAGCACCTTGTGAAAAAGTTAGGCACCAAGCATATTTAACACCTTAAATGCACATGTTCCACTTTTATCAATGAAAACACCAGGCTCCCCCCCAAAAAAGACATGAGATAAAAACGTAACCCCACTTCCCCCCCAATAACCCTCTTAGAAGTACAATACCTCTTCACACTCTAATTTCTTCATGTGTAATTGCTGCCTGTGCATGGCAATAGCAGTGTCCTCTTCTTATCCACACACACTTTTCCCTTATAAAATAAAATTATCAAACATATGTGTCTCTCTTTAGCAATCTAAATATACCAATGAGAAAAAAGAAAGAATTTTCAGACTTATTCATTACCTCTTTAACCACTTCAGCCCCAGAAAGTTTTACCCCCTTAATGACCAGGCCATTTTTTTGTGATTCGGCACTGCGTTGCTTTAACTGGGCTATAACTTTCCCAATAAAAAAAAAATTAAAAAAATCAAGTTTTTTATCAGTTTAGGCCAATTTGTATTCTGCTACATATTTTAGGTAAAATAAATCACAAAAAGCGTATATTAATTGGTTTGCGCAAAAGTTATGGCGTTTACAAACTATGGGATAGATTTTTTGACTTTTTATTTTTTTGTTGTTTTTATTAGTAATGGCGGTGATCAGCGATTTTTAGCAGGACTGCAACATTGCAGTGGACAAATCTGACACTTTTTGGGGACCAGTGACACCAATACAGTGATCAGTGCTAAATAATATGCAATGTTACTGTATAAATGACACTGGCAGGGAAGGCGTTAATACTGGGGGTGATCAAGGGGTTAAGTGGGAGCCTAAATTGTGCTTGCTAACTGTGGGGGGGGGCTCTGTGATTTTCAGCTTAGCTGAGACACACAATCTCACTGTGCCTGTCTGACAGGAGAGCCTCCTGCTTTGTTTACATAGGCAGGCGGCTCTCCTGTCAGTTTCTCTGAAGATCGCAGGAGGCCAGCGGCCCGCTCCTCCCATGGTCTGTCTCCCGCAGTGCATAATCACCGTGGGAGCACGGCTCCAACGGTGTGCACGCGCTGCCGAGACCGCATGCACCAAATCACATAGATCTACATGATTATATGCAGCCGAGCCGCCCTGTGGCAGTAAATCTGTGTGGGGCGGTTGGTTGGCAAGTGGTTAAGTAATGCGGTAAAATACAGCATAGCATTTTTCAAAAGGTTTTTTGGCTTTCACAAGAAAGCATCTAAAATACCACATGCGGTATTTTCGCAAAATATGCAGTAATTATCTCATGAAACTATTTGGTATTTCATGTCATGCAATATCCAGTAGGATAGATGCAGTGGAGAAGTATATATGTCAGTTTTTATTGCTAATCAGGAGGTAAAATGGTTTGAACCATAGAAATATGCCAAGTCACTAAGTCAGTGTGGACCCTGCAGCATATGCATTATTACAAAAGAAAAAAGGAGACTAGAATACCAATCAAAGGGAAGCTGCTTTATCAGGACATAGGTGGTGTATCAAAAACAATAAGTTAAATTATGTACATACAAAATATCTTTATAAATCACACACACAAAAAAGTTCTTCTACAACATTGTCTTTTTTATTGGTGGAAGAAGGGTATTTATATATGTGTGTGATATGTGCTACTATTTTTTTCAATATTTGACATTTATAAAGATATGGGCCCTCTGAATCCTCTTGTACCAAATTGTACTATAACTGTCGGCCTCCAATTAGTAAAGCGCTGCACAAACTGTTGGTGCTATATAAATCCTATATAATACAAATATTATTTTGTATTTACTTAAAGTTTAACTAAAGGAAAAAAAAATTTGGATAGGGTGGGAAGGTATTAGAACATATATTAGGTTTTTTATTGCTGTCTCTGTCCTCATTAGGGAGATTTGCTCTCTCTATTTGTCCTATTATCATTGAAAGTGAAATTAAAAGAAAATCCAATTTTTTTTTTAATTACAAAGTTTGAGTTGTCTCCAGAAAAGTAATAGAGGGTCAATTTTCCAAAGGGGCCACTGATTCTGGTGACCTGGGGGACCCCGATGGATTCCCTTAATTCTCAGGGATTTCCTCTTACTTTCTGTTTTGGAAATGAGGCAGGAAGGTAAATCTAACCAATGGGACACTGATGGCAACAAAACTGGCGTGGGAGGTTAGCATTGAAATGCAACAAAGGCATTTTTATAAAAAAAAAAAAAACAGTTAAAAATAAATAAATAGTACTTTAGCAAACTAGGTGAGACTCGTTTTTTGTTACAAAAAAGAGATTGCATTCCAACAGTCCGCAACTGCACCATCACCCCAAAATCGATAAAATATAGAAGTTTGTAGGCCAAAGAAGGGGGCTATCACGGTGCTAGTTAATCCCGACCCAGGAGACAAAGGATTTTATTCAGACAAAATAAATGTAAAAAACCTTTATTTAAAGATACATCATATAAAATTATACGTAATAGACATTTTTTGTTACCTTAATGCATTCTATACATTAAGATAAAAAAAAAAAAAAAAAATTGGTAGCTGTGTCACAACCCTTGCACAGAACTGGAAAGTATGACATCTTTTTTTTTTTTACAAAAATGACCAATAAGACATTACACTTGCTTGAAGTGAAGATTCAAACAATTTATCGAGTGAAAATTCCCAGCTCCTTTAGTAAATCAGCTTATATGTTATCCAGTTATGGTTTATATCTAATTTAAATAGTACCACTCATAGATCATTGTACTAATCATAGATCACAACATACCCTCCTATATGAAATTTTAGCAATCACAGTGAAGCTGGTTATAGATGAGTCTTTTTTTTTTTTTATCATCCAGAAAGATTTTTGAAAAAAAAATGAATGGATTAATTTACTTGGATAGAGGAATCCACCCCGATGTGCTATTGTATTCTGACAGCTGGGACTACTCCGCTGTCAGAATGCACTGATCAGCACTGCAGTCAGTTGGCTGCAGTTGCTGATTAATTTAACATTTTCCAACAGTCCCATTCAACAGAGTTCATCCAACGGCCTGTCAAGCAGGAGCCACCATTAACGGTTTAAAATTCGGCCAGTCCTGGCCAAACTGGCTGAATTGTGATCCATCTAGGGCCAGCCTACCACAACTGGTAAAAAAAAAAAGTGTTCAAAATTCCCTAAAAAACCTGTATATGTTATCTGCATTAGTGTATCTTTTTAGAGCACTAGCTTATTTACCATCCAGTGTTTCTTTTTAACTGCAACCTTAATGTCTGTTCCTTTTAAATAACATAGATAGCACCTTTATTTTAGCCTGTATTGCAAAGTCTCTTTTTCCAGGAAAGTGAAACAAATGTAATGCTAACTATTTTAAAATATGACTGCTTGATTTTAATTCATTTCAACCTTTTTTGTGTAAAATATACTTTTATAATCTTGTAACATCCTTAATAAATTCTCCTAAAGAATGACGTTAAGCTGAAAATGTATGCAATGACTCATCCTCACCCTGGTATTATAGGCTATTTTGTTGAGCAGAAAAAAAAAATTAGATCTGTTTCTGGTGTTAGTTTTATTGAAACATATCATATCTCATCAGCCATTCTTAACATACAGTGAAACACAGTCCTTGGGAGAAGTAGAGGGCAAAGAGAAAATGCTAATAGCAGCGGTATGCTTCCACAGCTTGATTAGCAGATAAGCATTAGGAAAGTTATCTCTTATCTTTGCATGGTAATTTGCATTCTCCGCACAGCCTGAAATGGATAGATCGCCACAGGTAGTGTGCTGTGAAGAGCTGATGGATATACAAATTCTTTTCTGATATTCGAAGCCAAAACTCACCTAAAAGAAATGGAAAGTAAACCTAGACAGAGAGAAGGTACAGAGGGAATACACTAAGGTATACAGCATATGAATCAGGGGCCTTTTTGGTGCAAATGACAAGTGTGGCTTAGCATTGGATTTGAAGTTTTTCTTCAATCTGTAACCCTTGCATATGATTGGAAAAGCAGACCTCTGCAGCATTACTGCTTATATATGCACAACATTTATAATAGGTTCTATAATTATAAAAAGGCATTTTTAAACAGATTTTTTGCTAAGGTCAGCTACAAAAGGCACTTACAAAGTTGCAAGTATTTAGTATGATCTTCTTATTTTTAGGACAATTAAGCTGATTTAAAGTGGACCTTCATCTTTCCATCTATTTAATCTTCCGCCCTTGTTGTTTTACCTTTGGATAGTAAAACATTTTTTTTCTGCCAGTAAATACCGTATACAGCCCACTTCATCTTTCTTGTCTGGCAATTAGCCTAGGCTAATGACATCATGCACAGCTCTCTCTCACTTTTGTGAGAGTTTGCCAGCAAAAGAGCAGTGATGAGTCATAGGAGAGCCAAGTAGAGCTGCAGAGCTGGAAGGGGGCTGGATGAGGGCGGAGATAACAGGAGACTGCAGAGATCCATGAGTATTTATCAACAGAGGAGAAATGTGCAGGCAAGCAATGGTGTGACTGTCTGTCTGTTTGTGTATATATATATATATATTTATATATATATATATATATATATATATATATATATGTGTGTGTCTGGATATATGTGTCTGTGTACCTCTTTGTAAATGCAGGAAGTGAACAGACAGCAGCTTCCGCTGCCCATAGATAAAATGGCTGCAGCCAGATTTAGTGGAGGGAGATTTCTACAGCATAATTGGCAAGTACAGAATCACAGTATATATAAAATAAAATGCAAAGTGGTTGGAGGGAAGCTTCAGAATGTCAAATATGTTTTTTATTACAAATTATGTGAGCAGACTACAGTTCCTCTTTACGTGGTTCTAAAAATAACAGTTTTTTTTCCCCTTAATGCATTCTATGCATTAGAGTAAAAAACCTTCTGCAAGCAGAATACCCAATCATGTGCAGATGCTTTTCAATTCATGATTGGATAGTGAATAGTGAAATAAAGATAACCAATTTCTTTAGTAAATCAGCGTTAATATATACATCATCTACTCTCTCTACCGTCTCAATAAAGCTTTTTTCAATAAATCCCCTTTAGGCCTAATGCAGATTTATGATATATTGCATAAAGTGTGTTTTACTGCATATTTTCTAGAGCTTTTGTAAAACTGAACATCTTGAGTGGAAAAATGGATTTTGCTTATGCTGATGTACGAGCCACATCTAAAGCTGATCATAGCGGGAGCTTTCCACACAACCATTAACTCGTAGAATTCATGGCTTCTTAATATGTGCTGAATGTGCTTAGTGCTGAATGAGCCAACACACAATATAGCATGGGGTTCTGCATGACTTACATTGGCTGTAATGTTCTGTATGGGTCACAGGAGCTTATGAAAAGCTGCATAATGTTTTCTTTTAACATAGATGAAAATTCTGCATTTCTGTTTCTTTGGATGCTTACTGCTTCATATGATCAGTAAGTAGGGTCTCAATATATGAATTTGAATTAGTAAGCTAAAATGAAATCCATCTATTGTTCATTATATATTCCAAGCTATGCAAATCCTTATGATATTAAGTACACCGCACTCTGACAAAAAAATAGAATAAAACCATAAAATGGTATTTTGTAACTGCTAATAAACAATGAGAAATTGGCTCCAATTGCTCTGTCTGCTTTAGGTGAGGAAGCCTCTACCATGGACCAAGGTGGAAGGCATGGCAGAAGCATTATGTCATGCAACATCGTGTCAGTACTATATGTCTATACTGTATGTTCTAACTACTAACTGTTGCTTTTTATTCAAGAAGCACCTTGAATACAGAAGAAAAGCTAAAAGCACAGAAAGGAAAGGGAAGATTTGTCAATGTGATCCGAAGGAGAGCATAAATGCAGATTCTAATGTTAAAGCTTTTGCTACCCCAACACGTTATATTCCTGATATGTGTCTGCTGCACCATTAACTTGTATGATAAAGTATCATTTTTTATTATTTTTTGTTTTTTTATATTGCTTGCTTTAAGTGAAATCTCTGGTGTTCCTGCTAGTACCATTGCTTTTCTAATTTAAAAAAAAACTGACCACACTAAGCAGGAGAGACCACCCTGTGATCATTTCTCTAGCTATGCTGGAAACTCAGCCTGCTCTCCTCAAATCAGACTTGTCCTGACATGCCCACGCTGCACAGACATTAACTGGGAAGCTCAGTGTTCTGCTGCTTCTCCTCTTCTCAGCTCTTATGCAGCTGAGAACAGAGGGAATGGGATCACTTAAAAAAAGGGAAAAGGGTATTTATAATGTATTTTTATACCTAGCAATAGGTGTATAATGAGAATCTAAGAAGAGGCTCACACACACTAGCAGCGCTGGCTAAAACTAAATAACCTATGTATAGAAACAATGCATCAAATGTTAATTGCAGCAAAAATAGTGTCCATGCAAGATGAGTAATATCCGCAAATGCTGAATATAGTATGGGTCATGTATTGTGTAGGATCCTGGAGTGTAAGTCCGTAGATCACCGGTGGTGCTTCCTGCCTAGATGGACCACCGTCACCACACCTCCAAAACGTGCCCCCCTAGGTAGTGGAAACTCACCAAAGGATGGGAAACAGACCGCCTTGAGTAGAATATAATTCCACACTGTGGTTAACGACTCTCAGGTAAATACTCTCCAGATCGCCCAATCTTTGATATTGAATCTGAACTCCAATACAGCATAGACAGCAAAAGACTCCTCAGGACCATGCATGGGAAAAGAAAGGGGGAGGACCCATTGTGTAATTCCGTAAAACACACTTTATTAAAAACCCCAATCCCCCATACAGGATACACTCACAATATTGCAATAAAATAGTAGCATGTAGAATTAGTAGTCTGTCGCGTGCCGGTCACTCACCGCTACCTATACGGAAACTCGAGCTCCAGAGCACCGACTCTGCGTGACAGCTGATGGATGCGTGCTCACGCCCTTACATGTTTCGTCACACGGACTTCCTCGGAGTGTGAGTGTATCCTGTATGGGGGATTGGGGTTTTTAATAAAGTGTGTTTTACGGAATTACACGATGGGTCCTCCCCCTTTCTTTTCCCATGCATGGTCCTGAGGAGTCTTTTGCTGTCTATGCTGTATTGGAGTTCAGATTCAATATCAATGATTGGGCGATCTGGAGAGTATTTACCTGAGAGTCGTTAACCACAGTGTGGAATTATATTCTACTCAAGGCGGTCTGTTTCCCATCCTTTGGTGAGTTTCCACTACCTAGGGGGGCACGTTTTGGAGGTGTGGTGACGGTGGTCCATCAAGGCAGGAAGCACCACCGGTGATCTACGGACTTACACTCCAGGATCCTACACAATACATGACCCATACTATATTCAGCATTTGCGGATATTACTCATCTTGCATGGACACTATTTTTGCTGCAATTAACATTTGATGCATTGTTTCTATACATAGGTTATTTAGTTTTAGCCAGCGCTGCTAGTGTGTGTGAGCCTCTTCTTAGATTCTCATTATACACCTATTGCTAATAATCTGATTTTTATAGCGGCTGCTTCTTGTAGGTTCTTTTTATTCATTTATTCTCTTTGGATCAGTGCTGGGTTGAGTGGGTGCTTTTAAACTTACTCCTAATATTTTATATTTTTATACCTATACAAAAATGTTTTGCCTTTAGTTTCTATTTTAAACTTAATGATGTTGTTTTACAAGATAATTGTTTAGAATCACTTTAAGTTGCTGAATAACTATTAAAAGTTATATTCATCGGTGTTTTGAGCACCACCTTGTTACATAAAACAAATCACTACTTATGTACTCATGATAAATACATTTGCAAAAAGCAAATAAACCAGTTTTGCAGTAAACAATTGGAAAAAAACAGATTATGTGAAATTATGTGAAATGAACAATGAATAAATACATAAATCAACATGTCATTCATAAATCAGTCCATATCCTTGTATCTTCATACATGCAGAATGTGATGATCTAACATGCAATTTTTACAGTGCCAAGTGTTGTCTTTTTAAATAAAGTGCTTTCTCTATAGATAAAGTGCAAATTGTGCTCCCCTTCAGTGTCCCCACTCACTCACCCACTATGTATATTGAATTGGATTGTGCTCTATAGGGTATAATATAGTTACTTTCAAGGATACCTACATCCCAATCGTACTAGTCTAGTAATACCAAGATATTAAAAAAGAATAGCGCACACATGCAAAATAAATTATTACCAAATTTGAAGACAATCCATAAATAAAAATGGGGATTTGGTCCCACCATATGGCCATATAGTGCTCAAGCCCACCACTACGTCAAAGTACCCCATTATCAGTGGGTCCTACACTATCCATGAAAAAGAGATGAATCCAGCCTTTCTAACCCTTGGAGACAACACTCCTTGCTGGGAAAGATGTGCAAATGCACTACAGGGGACTCCTCCTATATCCACTTGATAGTGGACACTGATAGAGTACAGGTGTGTGTGGGGGGTGGGGTGGGTTGCTCAACCTCGGTAGTCTGGTCAGACTGAATACATAATAAACAAGCAAAAAATTTGGGGGAGCATACCCATGTATTTCTAAAGCTGGTGCAGCTATGAACCAAAAGACATGTATATTAAAAAAGAATAGCGCACACATGCAAAAGAAATTATTACCAAATTTGAAGACAATCCATAAATAAAAATGGGGATTTGGTCCCTTCATATGGCCATATAGTGCTCAAGCCCACCACTACGTCAAAGTACCCCATTATCAGTGGGTCCTACACTATCCATGAAAAAGAGATAGCAAGTGCATACGCACTTAGAGGCCGGACCCGGAAATACGCCATCCCGCTATGGAGGTGACGATTTCCTAGGTTGGGGCTTAAAAACAAACACACGCTGCAATGGCGGCAGAGGAGATGGAAGCATGGCGGCAATATAACAAGGTCATTTATTTTTACCGCTCTCAAAACCTTTTCCTTATTTGAATTTCGATCTACAGATCAGTGATTTATGGCTGGGGAGACGCTTTTACCCTCACATTTATAGGGCTTTGGTTACAGCAGTCCTGTGAGGTGGCAGAGAACATTTCTGCAGTCAATTGAAGCTCTTTCCAGACAGAATACAAGGTATTTAAATATAGTAACTATGACCTCTTCCCCCTGTTTTTGGGAGCTACCCTAGACAAATCATGAATATTGCCAAAATAAGAGAGTAATCTGTCCTCTTTAAATTCAGATTTTGTTCCCTTGTATCCCTCCCTTATTCTCTCCCTCTTTCAGCAAAATCCAACCAGTACGTTTTTTGCCATTCTGGCCCATTTCCATCTCCTCCACACTTGCATTCAATCATCAAATGACAAGTCAATTGGTAGGTTGGTTTGAAATACTTTTATATAGGGTAGATTATTATTACATTATATATATATATATATATATATATATATATATATATATATATATATATATATATATATATATATATATATATATATATATATATATATATATATATATGCATACACATACTAAAAGTGATTATTTAATCAATATAAAAATGTATGTATTTCCATTTTTTGTTCTTTCCCTGGGGCATTCCTTATATATATTCTGCTACCATAGCAATACTTTAATACACTCCCTGTAACATAATATATTAGTTAAAAGCCCCCACACTCGCCAGGGAGATGTATTTGCATGCCATGCACCACTCTAAAGTTTTCCATCTAACCATTTGAAGCACTGCATGGGGAATGTATGAGGTTGAGAGGAGGTGTCTTGTTTGTGTTAAACACTCTCTAAAAAGATATTTCAAGTTGTATATATCTGTGAATAACTATATGTATTTAATACATCTCTTTATAGACAGTAATGATTTTTTTATCAAGCTAACCCGCCCCTGAAGAAGCTTTCTATAGCGAAACATGTCGGGCAAGGACTCAAGTGGAGGCCTCACAGCCCCACACTAATATAAGGAGGATCTTACTTGTCAAAATAATTATGAATTGTCATTATCCTGTTGGTTATGTATTGATTTTCTGTATGTCTGTGTAATGTCAATGTGTAAATTTCATTGTTTTTTAGACAACATTAAATAAATCTCTTTTTTATATAAATGTATGAGTGGTTATACAACTTTGAGTATGATACTAGTAAAGTCTCCCTAAGCCCACACTCTACCCATTCCCAAAAGTAGGAATTGGTATTACTAGACACTCACCCACTATAATAAATAATTATAAATAGAAACATTATTTAGATATATACAAGTGAGTTACAGTTATTGTCAAATAAACCAAGGCATACGGTTACTATCAAACTCGACCTGGGCCCACTGCCCTGCATGAGCTGTCAATAGGGAAAACTGCAAGTGATTTCAGATACAACATATTTGAAGTGATAATATGACAGTTACTCTCCAGCGTTCCAGAGATCTAGACATCTAGATGGTATCATAATACAAGAATGGGATTGCTCTACAGATGCTGCCCTCCTCAAACAGGGGAATCTTGACTGAATGATAATTGAAAAACACACACAGCATTTCAGGGGCTGTGCCTTCTTCTTCCCGAAATGCATACTCCTTTATATTGAGGGATCAATTGGGCTGCGAGATGCCACCCCAATTCTGGAGTAGAATACTATGTGATATAGTGCTTGTCCTCTCAGCAGACTTGTAAGTATGTTTTTTTGTATAATTTATGGTCACTAACGATCTATGGTAATTAGGGTTGAGCGGACACCTAGATGTCCGTGTTCGACGGGTTCGGCCGAACTTTAAAAAAAAGTCCGGGTCCGTGTCCCGGACTTTTACCGAACTTTTCCCGGACACCGAACCCCATTGAAGTCAATGGGGACCCGAACTTTAAGGCACTAAAATGGCTCTAAAACACCAAAGGAAAGGGCTAGAGTGCTGCAAATGGCAGCAAAACGTAATTAAGAGCATGGCAAGTGATCTGCAAACAAATGTGGATAGGGAAATAACTTAAAACAACAAAAAAAAAACAGAAAAATAAAACAATGTTCTTCTTAATTTCTGAAGGACGAGGCCCATATGGAGTAGTAGGGAGGTTGAGGTGGTGGTGGATGTGGCGGTGACATAGGCATGCGCACAGGGTGTGCCGGGTGTGCCTGGGCACACCCTAATCACCTAGGGCACATAGCATTGCCAGTGAGGAGATGGGAAAGATCTCCCTCGGACCTGCTCTACTCTATTTCTCTTTGCCTACAGGTACATGGCCCCGATACATTACTCTCCCTGCTGGCAAACACATGCATGTGTATTTCAACTTTGGGGTGCACACTTTAATGCAATAGGCTGCGCACACCTATGGGTGGTGTAGGTGGAAGCGGCGGTGGAGGAGGACCAGGGCCGGATTAAGAGCATCATGGGCTTGGTGCTGAGGATTTTGAAGGGCCTTAAGGGCCGTGCCTTGCCATGCACCCAGAGGAGGAAGGGTGCAGCCATGCATGCCTAATTCAACATGGGATGCTGTCTCTGAAGCCCATAAACACATCCATGCATCGGCAACTCCAACACATCCATGCAACGGCTGGAGACACTGCAGCATGTAATCGCTCATGTGTGCCAGGCTGCCCAGAAGCAACGAAAGGCTGTCCTCTGTGGGAGGTGTATCGTCCGTGTCCTCTGTATCCCCCCAGCCACGCACCAGTGATCGCCATGAGCTGGCCTGGGTGCCACCCTGCTGTGAACATGGTTCCATCTCCTCCTCCAGCTCCTCCTCATCCTCCTCATCCTCCAGAACTGTGCCCCTGCTGGACAATTGTGTCCCTGGCGTTTGTGTGTGCAGGAACCCACCCTCGGAGCCCCTTGCGAATGACTGCCCTGAATTGGAAATGTTACCTCTTCATCCTCCTCCTCCTCATCATCCTGTGCCACATCCTCTTCCATCATCGCCCGAATTGTTTTTTCAAGGAGGCATAGAAGTGGGATAGTTAAACTGAGAACGGCGTCATTGCCACTGGCCATGTTGGTGGAGTACTCAAAACAGCGCAACAAGGCACACAGGTCTCGCATGGAGGCCCAGTTATTGGTGGTGAAGTGGTGCTGTTCCGCAGAGCGACTCACGCGTGCGTGCTGCAGCTGAAACTCCACTATGGCCTGCTGCTGCTTGCACAGTCTTTCCAGCATGTGCAAGGTGGAGTTCCACCTTGTGGGCACGTCACATATGAGGCGGTGAGCGGGAAGGCCGAAGTTACGCTGCAGCGCTGCCAGGCGAGCAGCAGCAGGGTGAGAACGCCGAAAGTGCGCACAAACGGCCCGCACTTTCTGCAGCAGCTCTGACATATCGGGGTAGTTTTTAAGGTACCTCTGCACCACCAAATTCAGCACATGCGCCAGGCAAGGGATGTGCGTCAAACCGGCTAGGCCCAGAGCTGCTATGAGATTTCTCCCGTTATCGCACACCACCAGGCCGGGCTTGAGGCTCGCTGGCAGCAACCACTCATTTGTCTGCTGTTCCACGCTCCTCCACAACTCCTGCGCTGTGTGTGGTTTGTCCCCCAAACAGGCAAGTTGTAAAACTGCCTGCTGTCGTTTACCCCTGGCCGTGCTGAAGTTGGTGGTGAAGGTGTTACGCTGTCCGGATGAGGAGGCGGTAGAGGATGAGGAAGCGGAGTAGGAGGAGTTAGGAACAGGAGGCAAACTGAAGCGCCCTGCAATCCTCGGTGGTGGAAGGACATGCGCCAAATTGCTATCCGCCTCAGGCCCATCCGCCACTGCATTTACCCAGTGTGCCGTTAGGGAGATATAACGCCCCTGACCGTGCTTACTGGTCCACGTATCGGTAGTTAGGTGGACCTTGGCACAGATGGCGTTGCGCAGTGCACACCTGATTTTTTCCCCCACTTGGTTGTGCAGGGAAGGGATGGCTTGCCTGGAAAAGTAGTGGCGGCTGGGCACGACGTACTGTGGGACAGCCACCAACATAAGCTTTTTAAAACTGTGCGTCTCCACCAGACGGAATGACAGCATTTCAAAGGCCAATAATTTTGAAATGCTGGCATTCAGGGCCAGGGATCGCGGTTGGGTAGGGGGGTACTTCCTCTTCCTCTCAAGTGTTTGGGAGATGGAAAGCTGAACGCTTCCACGGGACATTGTGGAGATGGTTGTTGGTGACCCAGGTGGTGGTGTTGCTGACAGATCGTCTGTTTGCGGGGTGGCAGGTGCCGGTATCACTACAGATGTGGCTGGAGCGGCCGAGACTGCAGCAGAAGAGGAAGCAGGATGAGCCAGAGACGTTTCTTGGTTTTGAAGGTGTGTACTCCACTGCAGCTCGTGCTTTGCACTTAGATGCCTGATCATACAGGTTGTGCTCAGGTTGAGAAGGTTTATGCCTCGCTTCAAGCTCTGATTGCACAGGGTGCAAACCACTCGTGTCCTGTCATCAGCACATTTTCTAAAGAACTTCCACGCTAGAGAACTCCTTTGAGCTGACTTTGGTGCGCTCGTTCCCTTGCTGCGTTGGGCAGTAACGGGCGTAGTGTCTAGGGCACGGCCGCTCCGCTTCTGCACCCTGCTCCCTCTTCTGCTGTGCTGGTGGCTCTGTGCGACCACCGCCTCTTCCTCCAAACTACTCAGGTCACCTGCATGACGTTCATTCCATGTGGGGTCGAGGACCTCATCGTCCTCCACATCATCTTCCACCCAGTCTTCACCCCTGCCCTCCTTGTCGGTCTCCACAATGCTGAACGCCGCAGCAGTTGGCACCTGCGTTTCGTCATCATCGGAGACGTGCTGCGATGATCCTTGCATGTACTCATCTTGAGAAATAAGTGGTTGGGCATCGCTGCACTCAATCTCTTCCACTTCTGGGGCAGGGCTAGGTGGATGGCCCTGGGAAACCCTGCTGACAGAGTCATCAAAAAGAAGAAGAGACTGCTGTATGGCTTGGGGCTCAGACTGCTTGCCTGATTTGCAAGGGGGTTAGGTGAAAGACGGTTGGACATCGGCTGCAGGTGCCAACTGTGACCATTCTGCAGTAGACTGGGTGGGAGACAATGTGAAGGAACTGGAGGCACTGTCAGCAGCAAACCAATCTACTATCGCCTCCACTTGCTCTGGCCTCATCACTTCTAGGGGCGTATGATGCCCTACCAAATACTGATGCAGGTTCTGTCGCCTACTCACACTTGAGGAAGGTGTTTCACTTGTGCGTGTAGCTGGCACAGATCGACCACGTCCTCTCCTTGCAACAGGAGCTCTACCAGCAGCACCACGACCCAGGCCACGGCCCTTATTTGACGGTCTCCTCATATTTCTGTAATTTAAGATCTTGCCCTAGAAAGGTTTTTATTGAATAGCGGAATAGGAAATATGATCCAAAAAAGTGTATGTATCTCGCACGTACAAAACCACACTAGGCCCCAATTACTATTGTTTCTACCCCTAAAAGGATGGATGAGGAGTAGGAGGAGTATGGAACAGACAGCACCCTCAAATCTTCAGAAGTATGAGATGAACCTCAAAAACTTGGAAAGGTGGATCTCACACGTACCGACACAGACTATCCCGCAATTCAATTGATCCTCAAAGGTTTTTATTAAATAGCGGAATAGGAAATATGATCAAAAAAAGTGTATGTATCTCGCACGTACACCACCACACTAGGCCCCAATTACTATTGTTTGTACCCCTAAAAGGATGGTTGAGCAGTAGGAGGAGGAGTATGGAACAGGCAGCACCCTCAAATCTTCAGAAGTATGAGATGAACCCCAAAAACTTGGAAAGGTGGATCTCACACGTACCGACACAGACTATCACGCAATTTAATTGATCCCCAAAGGTTTTAATTGAATAGCGGAATAGAAAATATGATCAAAAAGAAAGTGTATGTATGTCACACGTACACCACCACACTAGGCCCCAATTACTATTGTTTGTACCCCTAAAAGGATGGTTGAGCAGTAGGAGGAGGAGTATGGAACAGGCAGCACCCTCAAATCTTCAGAAGTATGAGATGAACCCCAAAAACTTGGAAAGGTGGATCTCACACGTACCGACACAGACTATCACGCAATTTCATTGATCCCCAAAGGTTTTAATTGAATAGCGGAATAGAAAATATGATCAAAAAGAAAGTGTATGTATCTCACACGTACACCACCACACTAGGCCCCAATTACTATTGTTTGTACCCCTAAAAGGATGGTTGAGCAGTAGGAGGAGGAGTATGGAACAGGCAGCACCCTCAAATCTTCAGAAGTATGAGATGAACCCCAAAAATTTGGAAAGGTGGATCTCACACGTACCGACACAGACTATCACACAATTTAATTGATCCCCAAAGGTTTTAATTGAATAGCGGAATAGAAAATATGATCAAAAAGAAAGTGTATGTATCTCACACGTACACCACCACACTAGGCCCCAATTACTATTGTTTGTACCCCTAAAAGGATGGTTGAGCAGTAGGAGGAGGAGTATGGAACAGGCAGCACCCTCAAATCTTCAGAAGTATGAGATGAACCCCAAAAACTTGGAAAGGTGGATCTCACACGTACCGACACAGACTATCACGCAATTTAATTGATCCCCAAAGGTTTTAATTGAATAGCGGAATAGAAAATATGATCAAAAAGAAAGTGTATGTATCTCACACGTACACCACCACACTAGGCCCCAATTACTATTGTTTGTACCCCTAAAAGGATGGTTGAGGAGTAGGAGGAGGAGTATGGAACAGGCAGCACCCTCAAATCTTCAGAAGTATGAGATGAACCCCAAAAACTTGGAAAGGTGGATCTCACACGTACCGACACAGACTATCACGCAATTTAATTGATCCCCAAAGGTTTTAATTGAATAGCGGAATAGAAAATATGATCAAAAAGAAAGTGTATGTATCTCACACGTACACCACCACACTAGGCCCCAATTACTATTGTTTGTACCCCTAAAAGGATGGTTGAGCAGTAGGAGGAGGAGTATGGAACAGGCAGCACCCTCAAATCTTCAGAAGTATGAGATGAACCCCAAAAACTTGGAAAGGTGGATCTCACACGTACCGACACAGACTATCACGCAATTTAATTGATCCCCAAAGGTTTTAATTGAATAGCGGAATAGAAAATATGATCAAAAAGAAAGTGTATGTATCTCACACGTACACCACCACACTAGGCCCCAATTACTATTGTTGTACCCCTAAAAGGATGGTTGAGGAGTAGGAGGAGGAGTATGGAACAGGCAGCACCCTCAAATCTTCAGAAGTATGAGATGAACCCCAAAAACTTGGAAAGGTGGATCTCACACGTACCGACAAAGACTATCACGCAATTTAATTGATCCCCAAAGGTTTTAATTGAATAGCGGAATAGAAAATATGATCAAAAAGAAAGTGTATGTATCTCACACGTACATCACCACACTAGGCCCCAATTACTATTGTTTGTACCCCTAAAAGGATGGTTGAGGAGTAGGAGGAGGAGTATGGAACAGGCAGCACCCTCAAATCTTCAGAAGTATGAGATGAACCCCAAAAACTTGGAAAGGTGGATCTCACACGTACCGACACAGACTATCACGCAATTTAATTGATCCCCAAAGGTTTTAATTGAATAGCGGAATAGAAAATATGATCAAAAAGAAAGTGTATGTATCTCACACGTACACCACCACACTAGGCCCCAATTACTATTGTTTGTACCCCTAAAAGGATGGTTGAGCAGTAGGAGGAGGAGTATGGAACAGGCAGCACCCTCAAATCTTCAGAAGTATGAGATGAACCCCAAAAACTTGGAAAGGTGGATCTCACACGTACCGACACAGACTATCACGCAATTTAATTGATCCCCAAAGGTTTTAATTGAATAGCGGAATAGAAAATATGATCAAAAAGAAAGTGTATGTATCTCACACGTACACCACCACACTAGGCCCCAATTACTATTGTTTGTACCCCTAAAAGGATGGTGGAGGAGTAGGAGGAGAAGTATGGAACAGGCAGCACCCTCAAATCTTCAGAAGTATGTGATGAACCCCAAAAACTTGGAAAGGTGGATCTCACACGTACCGACACAGACTATCACGCAATTTAATTGATCCCCAAAGGTTTTAATTGAATAGCGGAATAGAAAATATGATCAAAAAGAAAGTGTATGTATCTCACACGTACACCACCACACTAGGCCCCAATTACTATTGTTTGTACCCCTAAAAGGATGGTTGAGCAGTAGGAGGAGGAGTATGGAACAGGCAGCACCCTCAAATCTTCAGAAGTATGAGATGAACCCCAAAAACTTGGAAAGGTGGATCTCACACGTACCGACACAGACTATCACGCAATTTAATTGATCCCCAAAGGATTTAATTGAATAGCGGAATAGAAAATATGATCAAAAACAAAGTGTATGTATCTCACACGTACACCACCACACTAGGCCCCAATTACTATTGTTTGTACCCCTAAAAGGATGGTTGAGCAGTAGGAGGAGGAGTATGGAACAGGCAGCACCCTCAAATCTTCAGAAGTATGAGATGAACCCCAAAAACTTGGAAAGGTGGATCTCACACGTACCGACACAGACTATCACGCAATTTAATTGATCCCCAAAGGTTTTAATTGAATAGCGGAATAGAAAATATGATCAAAAAGAAAGTGTATGTATCTCACACGTACACCACCACACTAGGCCCCAATTACTATTGTTTGTACCCCTAAAAGGATGGTTGAGGAGTAGGAGGAGGAGTATGGAACAGGCAGCACCCTCAAATCTTCAGAAGTATGAGATGAACCCCAAAAACTTGGAAAGGTGGATCTCACACGTACCGACACAGACTATCACGCAATTTAATTGATCCCCAAAGGTTTTAATTGAATAGCGGAATAGAAAATATGATCAAAAAGAAAGTGTATGTATCTCACACGTACACCACCACACTAGGCCCCAATTACTATTGTTTGTACCCCTAAAAGGATGGTTGAGCAGTAGGAGGAGGAGTATGGAACAGGCAGCACCCTCAAATCTTCAGAAGTATGAGATGAACCCCAAAAACTTGGAAAGGTGGATCTCACACGTACCGACACAGACTATCACGCAATTTAATTGATCCCCAAAGGTTTTAATTGAATAGCGGAATAGAAAATATGATCAAAAAGAAAGTGTATGTATCTCACACGTACACCACCACACAAGGCCCCAATTACTATTGTTTGTACCCCTAAAAAGATGGTTGAGGAGTAGGAGGAGGAGTATGGAACAGGCAGCACCCTCAAATCTTCAGAAGTATGAGATTGTGTTCACTGTACCCCACAAAGATTGTGTTCACTGCACCCCACAAAGATTGTGTTCACTGCACCTCAAAAAGGATTTTTTTCTCTGCACCCCACAAAGATTGTGTTCACTGCACCCTAAAAGGATTTTGTTCACTGCACCCCAAAAAGATTGTGTTCACTGTACCCCCCAAAGATTGTGTTCACTGCACCCCACAAAGATTCTGTTCCCTGTACCCCACACAGATTGTGTTCACTGCACCCCACAAAGGATTGAGAAGAGATCGTAGATCGGGACTAAGTGCAGACCCCACACAGCAATATCGATTGTAGTTTGTAGAACACTCTGACCCTAAAATTCAGCAGCAGCCTCTCCCTAACAGGATTGAGAAGAGATCATAGATCAGGATTGAGTGCAGACCCCACCCCCCACACAGCAATATCGATTGTAGTTTGTAGAAGACACTGACCCTATAATTCAGCAGACTCTATCCCTAAAATGCCTACAACTCGCCCTGCCTAAACACTCCGACCTGTCCCTCAATTCTATCCGGACACAAATGGTTTTTTCCTGCCTGTCTTTCCCTAATCAGCAGCCAGCACGTTGATGTGTGCTCTGTCCCTGATCTAAGCAGCAGAATGAAGATGCTGCGGCTGCCTGGAACTTATAAAGACTTGGTCACATGCTTCAGACGGCCAATCACAGCTACTGAGACATTTGCAGGCATGGCTGGGATGGCTTAAGGCACACCAGTTAAACGATTGTTGATTGGCTGTTGAAAGCCCGCCATGAAAAGAGCGCCAAAGCATGCAAAACCCGGAAATAAAACGACCGAACACGGATTTTTACCCGAACATACAGTAAAGTGTCCGTGTCCATGTTCGGGTACAAAAAATCCAATTATTCGGTACGAACACGAATAATACAGTCCGTGTTCGCTCAACACTAATGGTAATGCACTAGGCGTTTGCACCCTCCTATGTTTTACACAAAACATTTGAATTCACAGGTAACAAATACATTTCATTTTATAATTTTGCATAAAAAATATAATTATAACTTTACTGGTTTTGCCATTGCTTGGCTTTAAAGTTTTATTGCATTTGTGTGCAATTGTTTGCCTGCTGCTTGTTTTGCAAGATCTTTTATAAACTCTCTAATGAATAATTTTAATACACAATAAACAATACACAAACAGACAGTTACAGAAACTGGATATGCAAAAAGAAATATTCAAGGAGTCTAAAAAAGAAATGTTAACAAAGAAATTTAAAAGAAACAAATTGCATCTATAGTTAAAAGAGAAAATATAGGTGGCCTTTGGGTGTCAACTTTGTTGTTCAGTCTGTTCCCTGGCAAGTTTTATGGTCACCCTGTTATTCTATCCCATGCTCTCTCACTCACACATTCAATCTCCCCCTCTCTACTGGCACCTTCCCCTCCTCTCTAAGGCATGCACAGAACACCCCTATACTTAAAAAAATCCTCAATGAGTCACACCAACCTGAACAACTGAAGACCTATGTCCTTGCTGTAATTTATTTCTAAATTATTAGAATGCATTGGGGTTAATTGGCTATCATGCACAGCTGCAACATATTTCACACCCTCCATTTTTAGTAAATCAACCCCTTAGTCTACAACTGTCTGAAATCCTACCTCAGTGAAAACAAACTTCTGGATCCTTTACAGTCTGCCTTTTATTTGAAGCACTCCACAGAAACCGCCTTACTAAAAAGTATTAATAATTTACTAACTGCTTAAACCAACACTGAATACTCCATACTCTTACTATGAGACCTTTCTGTGGCCTGTGACCACCTGTTCCTCAATACACTTTACTCCCTTGGTCTCCAAGATTCTGCCCTTTCCTGGTTCCTTGTATCTATCACAGTGTTCCATCAGTGTTTTCTCCTACTCTGTCTCCTTCTCTCCGCTTCCTCTTTCTCATTATTGAACCATTCTTTTCTCTATCTACACCTCCTCTCTTGGTCACTTGATAACTTCCCACAACTTCCTATATCATTTCTACATTGCTGACATCCAAATCTATTTGTCCACTCTTCAGTTCACACCTTCATTCTACTCTCCTAATACTTACGTACTAACCAACATATCAACATGGATGTCATGCACCTTCCTCAGACTAAATCTTTCCTACAACTGTGCTTGTAACATCTATTAATGACCCCCCCCCCCCCCACACACACACACACACACACATACACACTTGTGTGCCCTCCACTTTGACTTTTCCATAAAGATCAATAATACAACTATCAGTCCCTCCCTTTGTGCCATGATACTAGGTGTGATCCTAGACTCTGACCTGTCCTTTTGGCCAAAAATCTAATTGCTGTCAAAAGTGTGTAGGCTTAATCTCTACATAGGCTATCCCCTCTTCAGTCTATCCTGAATTTTGCTGCCAGACTCCTCTACCAATAGTTCTGTGTCTACCACCCCCTCTGCAAAACCCTCGACTGGCTTCCAATTGCCCAGCAAATAAAAAAAAAAATGCTAACAACACACAAAGCCATTCATAACTCTGCCCTGAGCTACATCACCAATATTGTCTCCAAATTTAACCCAAACCATCCTCTTTTCTCTTCCCAAGACTACCTTCTCTTTAGATTTATTTCCTCCTACTCTTATGCTCATATCGAGGAACTCTCCAGAGTCTCTTCCATCCTCTGGAACTCTCTGTCTTAGTCCGTTCAGCTATCTTCTACTCTGGCCACCTTAAGGAGATCCCAGAAAATGTATCTTTTCAGGGAAGCCTATCCCACCTCCAACTAACAACTCAATGTTTAACTATTCCATCAACTCATTCCCCACACTTATTACCTTTTGTATACCACTTGCCCTACCCTAGTAGATTATAAACCCTTTTGTGCAGGGACCACCTAACACTTTTATATTTTTTTGTATTGTAAATGTACTGTCCTGCTTTAATTGTAAAGGGCTGCACAAACTGTTGGTGTTAAATAAATCCTGTATAATAATAATAATAATAATAATAATATAATGAAAAATGTCCAAGGTTTAGTTAATGTAATAGTGCTCAAAGTTTGGAATACTGTTAACAGATTCCTGTACAGTGATTCCCAGCACCTGCACCCCAGTACTCACATTGTATAATGTTACCCGGAAGATATGAGATTTAATTTACCTCAGACAATATTCGGGTTAAATGAGAGTTCTTTGACTATGAGTGAAAGCTTCAAAACAGCAATTATTTTATTGGTATATAGTTTAAAAGCCTAAATTAATTTACAACAATCTATCTATTGTACATACAACAAAATGGAAAATATTCCTAGTTTAATTGAACAAATATAGAGTATGATACTCATATACGAACACAGCACTACCAACACAAAGAGGACAAGCAATGTATACCTTAAGATCCATAATTACCCTTCTCATGAGTGTTTCATCCTAGTCTGCTTTGCAAGAGGAAGTCCCTCTCCCCTCACCTACACTAATATAGAACCATATCGCATAGACTTGTATAGGGCTATTCTGATTGGTTCAGATATCCTGCCCTGTTGCTCCCTCTGGGCGTATCTCGTTCAGGATTGGACAACTTCCTCCTCGCCTAGCTTAGCATAATTCAGCCCCTTGCTAACCCCTCCTCTCTGTTGGAGGGAGAACCTGTTGATTTGCTCTGCAATTGAAATTTAAGATATGCAAGGTTCATTTCCAGGGCACAATGTCCAACACTCAACAGATGGTTCTTCTTCATTGCATATCTTAATGAGAGTTCTTTGATATGGTGACTGAAATAAGGGCGGACATGACGTGATCTATTCACCTAGTTTCATTGGCCCCAGGAAGTCTGGCTCCCAGAAATGTAATTACAGTGTGATACTATTTGGCATATCAACAGGCTACCTCCCAGCTAACAGACAGCACATCCTTCAAACAGACTTGTTGAATGGGATTCATTTTATGTGTTTAAATGTGAATAGCAGGCTGGCCTTTCAAATGGACTTGTTAAACTGGATTCATACTACTGACTGTTTGTGTTATACAACTTACAAACCTACAAATCATATAGCAAATATGAGTTTTGAAATCACCAATGTGTACATTTATATTTACATTAATATTTACAATTACAAAATGGAGATTTATACATAAACTCCTCATCAAACAACAGTCTAATGGAGATTACACATAAACTCATAAGGCAGCAATAATTATCCAGTGCTTTACTGATTGATATGATTGACACCCACTACTGATTGATATGGTTGACACCCACTATTGCCCTCTCTTCCCTGTTTTTTATGTGTATACATTGTGTTTTCACTCATATATTACTTCTAGTTTGTGAGTAACTGCTGTTCTTTCCAGGTATACAAAATAATCAATGAATTTGGTGACTTACAATTGAAAACCTCTTCATGGACTGCTGTCGCACAGTTTGGTTATTTTATTTTACAAACTATAGAGAACAAACAGATAGAGATGACAGAGCACCGCTGAATCTTGCTAATGGTAATATAATGAGGTCCATGATATCTGTATTAGAAGTTTAAATAAATACAATTTAAAAAAAGTTATTATAATAATGTGTTATTATTCAAACCTCTGGATATTCCCTATAATATAACAAATCATCAGATTAACATTCATACTAAGGATTACGTGTGCCCATTTAGGTATTAGTAGTTTATAAAAATTGTTTGATGGATGAATTGCTTGTGATTGTTCATTCAGCAAAAAAATATATATTTATGGCTGGCGTTTTGCGTTTATATTTAGTGTCTTGCATTTGTTCTTGCAGAAGTAATCAGAAATTTATAACGTAGTTTTTTCTTAGGAAACAACTCTTTTTTATATATTATTCCATTACTTAATGTTTTACATTTTTCCAACACTGTCAGAATGTAGCTGCTGTAAATGAAGAGATTCTTAAAATCTTTCAAAGCATTTGAGAAAATTTGCTTTAGTGATACATGCAGAAAGGCTTGTTTTTCTTCTCTTATTCAAAATGATTCTTCAAATAGTATTTATTTCAGCCTCCTAGTGAGCATACAAATGGTGGAAAAATGTAAACATTTAATGGCTTGTGTACTCTTAAGCTCAAAAATGCTGTTTTTACAGGCAATTGAGCTTTTTTCTCTGCCTCTAAATGTCCCCCCGTGTTAGCCTATGTGTCCATGCACACTATAGGCATTTACAGGAGTTTAAAGGCAAGGAGGTTTAGAGGCAGTAAAAACCCCCACCAAAGTCGCATTCTGGAGAGAAGTATAACAAAATTCAAAAGCACCTAAAAACGCCTACAGGCGCATTAACGCTAACCATGTTTATGCACGTTTGTGCGTTAATTTCTTCTAGAATGCATTAACCTCAGACGTGTGAACATGCATTAAAGGGCATAAATGCACATGAACACACATGCAAACAGGAGCTTTTTACTGCATTTTCCTGCTGTTAAACTCCTGTAGGATAAAAGGAGTCATAGAGAATACAGTGTGCATGTGACCTAAAGGCAAACTTAACCCTTAATGATTGATAATATGAATTAATCACTTATGGTTATAACTCATGATAATATGATGGAGGAGGGAGGGAGAATATTTTTTCCAAAGAATGTTAACAAAATTAATTAATGGCTATTATGGAGAACATATGAGGTTAGGGGGGGAAGGGATAATGTTTTATATAATTGAAAATGCCAGAAATGAAAGAAAGAAAAAACCCCTTTTTTTTCTAGGTTCTTTTCATATCTTCCCTTTGTTTTTATATATTTATTCTGTATGTTCTTTGAAAAATGTAATAAAAATATATAGTATAAAAAAAAATAAAGGCAAACTTCAGACAGTCATAAAAATTTCATGTTAAAAATAGCTTTAAGGCCTCATGCACGCTGGACATTCGTAACTGCTCACTGTGCTGCTACTGCGGAAAAGTGGCTCGTTAAGGTCTGGCAACGTAGACCTACATCACCAGACTCTCCCCTCTCTCCGCCGGAGGCTCGCTCCCGCTGTATTCAGACACAGTGGGAGTCGGGTCAGGGGAGGAGAGGCGGTGATCACCGTCGCTCTTCCTCGATCGTCGGGGATCGAGTGAGGAAATCCGCCCGCTTGTGTAAACAAAGCAGGCGGATCTCCTCTGTGACAGACAGTGACAGATTACAGGATTTAGCATAGCTGAACCTTCGATCTGTGTCACACAACCCCCTCCCCTTGATCACCAATAAAGTTAACCCCTTCCCTGCCAGTGTCATTATTACAGTAACAGTGCATATTTATAGCACTGATTACTGTAGTAATGTCACTGGTACCCCCAAAAGTGTCAAAAATGTCAGTCAGGGGTCCAATCTGTCTGCCGCAATGTTGAAATCCCGCAAAAAAAATCACAGATCGCCGCCATTACTAGTAAAAAAATAAACAATAAAAATTACAAATCTTTCCCGTAGTTAGTAAATGCAATAACTTTTGAGCAAACAAATCAAAATACGCTTATTGTGATTTTTTTTTACCAAAAATATGTAGCAGAAAACAAATTGGCCTAAAATGTTAAAAAATTTTGATTTATAAATTTTTTGGGGAATGTTATATATCAGAATGTAAAAAATATTGTTGTTTTTTTTTTAAATTGTCACTCTTTTTTTCAAAAATTTAAAATCGCACAGGTGATCAAATACCACCAAAAGAAAGCTCTATTTGTGGGGAAAAAAAGGACATACATTTAATTTTGGTACAGCATCTCACGACCGCACAATTGTCCATTAAATAATGCAGTGCCGAATCGCAAAATATAGCCTAGTCAGGAATGGGGTAAAATCTTCCGGTCTTAAAGCGGTTAAAAATACGCTCATTGAGAATTTTTTGTCAAAGACATGTATCTAAATACATTTTGGCCTAAATATATGACAAAAATTTAATATATTGGATATTGTCAAAGAAGAAAATGTAAATTTTTTTGCAAAATTTTCTCTCTTTTTTTATTAATATCACAAAAAATGAAAAGCGCAGAGGTGATCAAATACCATCAAAAGAAAGCTATGTTTATGGGAAAAAAAGGACATAAATTTTGTTTGGGTACGGCATTGCATGACCGCGCAATTGTCAGTTAAAGTTGCGCAGTGCCAAGTTGCAAAAAGTGGCCTGGACGTTAAGCAGGAAAATCCTCCGGGGCTAAAGTGGTTAACGCTGCTCTTAGGGGCGTCGGATGTTTTTTTTTTTTTTCTGCTTCTAGAGCCATGTGCATGCATGTGTTTGGAGGAGTTTAGAGGCAGGGGCATTTAGAAGCAGAAAAAACTCCACAGCCAGCATGGTCAGTAACAGACGTTTTGGAAGAAAAAATGCTTGGCGCATGTAAATGTGTCTAAATGCATGTTGACGATAAGCACGTTTAATGATTGCGCTTTATTTTATTTCAATGACCAGAATAAACCACAGGTGTTAACCCATAGGAAGCAGCAAAATCATTGCACTTGCAGGTAAGTATAACATGTTTAGTATTAAAAGAAAGAAATTTGACTTTGCAATCACTTTAATCACTTTCTACAAAATCACCTACCTGTACATCATTTTGAGGACATGGTTGTACCAGGGTGATGCTTGCAGCTAGAGGCATCACCCCCGGTACCGTTTTTTAGAGCAAACAGTCAGCTTTCATGTGATGCAAAATGATGCGGCTAAGCAACTGCTCAGCCGTTATCACAAGTAGTGGAGGGGATGTCCCCCCCTCCCACTGCTCTGCCCAGGTCTCCTGTCCCACTGGAAGACCCAAGCAACCAGCCTACACGTCCTGAATGAAGCTGGAATTGGCTTTGATTGGGGCTTCGATGTAGTAACCCGGAAGCAAGGTCACAACTTCACCTCCGGTTTACTCGGCAAGCAACGGCGCCAATTAAAAAAAATCAAAAAGTATTCAAAAATGACGATCTAGGTGTTTTGAATACTTTGAAGTGCAGAGGAGGATCCCAGATGCCTCCATTAAGAGTACCTGTCACTTCCTATTACTGACACAAGGGATGCTTACATTCCCTTTGAAAGCAATAAAAGTGATGATCAGATTTTTTTTTTTTTTTTTTTTTTAGGGACAGTGTAAAATAAATAAATAAGAAAGAAAAAAAATTAGGCGCCACCATCCCCACGTGCTCGCGTACCAAAAAAATACATACATAAGTCAAGCCCGCAGTGTTCAAATCACACATGTGAGGTATCACCGTGATCGTTAGAGTGAGAGCAATGATTCTAGCAAAAGAGCTCCTCTGTAACTCCAAACTGGTAACCAATAAAAATTTTAAAGAGTCGCCTATGGAGATTTTTAAGTATAGCTTGTCGCCTTTCCACGAATGTGTGTAATTTTAAAGCTGACATGTTATGTATCTATTTGCTCAGTGAAACATCATCTTTTACATCACAATATAAAAAAAAAAAAAAATGGGCAAGCTTTACTGTTTATTTTTTTAAAAAATTCAGTAAAGTGTATTTTTTTCCTAAAAAAAATTGCGTTTGAAAGACCGCTGTGCAATGCTGTGTGGCATAAAATAGTGCATTGACCGCCATTGTATTCTCCACAGTGTCTGCTAAAAAATATATATATAATTTTTGGGGATTCTAAGCAATTTTCTAGCAATAAAATACAAATTTTAACTTGTAAGCAACACATTTCAGAAATAGGCCTGGTCTTTAAGTGGTAGAGTGAACCTGTGCTTTGTCCAGGCAGGGCAAAGTAACAGAGTAACAGATTAACTTTAATTTAGATCTCCCAGGAACAAATCCTTGCCTTCTTTTTCCTACTTTGTCTATCCATTTGGCCCCAAGGAGCAAAGGGAAATGTCTAATTGCTTGATTCATAGCTTACAAAGGAATATCGTGGTTGATTTAGTAAAGGCAAATAGACTGCACTTTGCAAGTGCAGTTGCTCCAGAGCTTAGTAAATTAGGTAAATCTTCACTTTGCAAGGAAAATCTACTGCAAGGGAATAAAAAAAATGGCATTTTACCAACTGATACAAAATGCTATCTAGCTGAGGGGAGGGTTCTGTGATTGGGGTGCGGTGAATGCACTGGGAACCAGACTGGAATAACCCATTTTGTATCTGAGCTCCCCCCCTTCCCCCCCCCCTTTTTTTTGTTGTCTCTTTCTTCTTCTCTCTTCTGACTTTCCTGTTCTTCTTTCTACGTTTAAACCCTTTGGGTTTTTCCACTTATTTGGGGGTTTTGTTTTTCTATTTGACATTCACTCAGGTAAATGTCCAAGTCAGGAATCAGTCTACGCATACTTTGCTAGCACGTTCCCTAAGAACCGATGGTTACCTGGAGTCTACTGACAACCCCCATAGGCCTTTCATTTTGGTATCCATTGCTAGTTTCCTTGTATCTTAACCTCCCTGGCGGTATGATTATGTCAGGAATTCTGTACCAAAAGCGGTACAATTTTTTTCATGGAAATTTGATGATTGATTTTTCATGGAAATATGTATTATAGGCCTACAATTCTTAGTAATTACTGACTTAAACCTGACCAAAACAAGACTCTAGTAGACATCCCAGATGTGATAAATTTGAAACACAAACACATGAATTATAATCTAATCAATAATATAATTTTATTATATAATATATATATATATATATATATATATATATATATATATATATATATATATATATATATATATATATATATATATATACAGTGGGTACGGAAAGTATTCAGACCCCCTTAAATGTTTCACTCTTTGTTATATTGCAGCCATTTACTAAAATCATTTAGGTTCATTCTTCTTCCTCATGAATGTACACATAGCACCCCATACTGACAGAAAAACACAGAATTGTTGACATTGTTGCAGATTTATTAAAAAAGAAAAACTGAAATATCACATGGTCCTAAGTATTCAGACCCTTTGCTGTCACACTCATATATTTAACTCAGGTGCTTTCCATTTCTTCTGATCATCCTTGAGATGGTTCTACACCTTCATTTGAGTCCAGCTGTGTTTGATTATACTGAATGGACTTGATTAGGAAAGCCACACACCTGTCTATATAAGACCTTCCAGATCACAATGCATGTCAGAGCAAATGAGAATCATGAGGTCAAAGGAACTGCCTGAAGAGCTCAGAGACAAAATTGTGGCAAGGCACAGATCTGGCCAAGGTTACAAAAAGATTTCTGCTGCACTTAAGGTTCCTAAGAGCACAGTGGCCTCCATAATCCTCAAATGGAAGACGTTTGGGACAACCAGAACCCTTCCTAGAGCTGGCCGTCCGGCAAAACTGAGCTATCGGGGGAGAAGAGCCTTGGTGAGAGAGGTAAAGAAGAACCCAAAGATCACTGTGGCTGAGCTCCAGAGATGCAGTCAGGAGATGGGAGAAAGTTGTAGAAAGTCAACCATCACTGCAGCCCTCCACCAGTCGGGGCTTTATGGCAGAGTGGCCCGACGGAAGCCTCTCCTCAGTGTAAGACACATGAAAGCCCGCATGGAGTTTGCTAAAAAACACCTGAAGGACTCAAAGATGGTGAGAAATAAGATTCTCTGGTCTGATGAGACCAAAATAGAACTTTTTGGCCTTAATTCTAAGCGGTATGTGTGGAGAAAACCAGGCACTGCTCATCACCTGTCCAATACAATCCCAACAGTGAAGCATGGTGGTGGCAGCATCATGCTGTGGGTTTTTTTTTCAGCTGCAGGGACAGGACAACTGGTTGCAATCGAGGGAAGGATGAATGCGGCCAAGTACAGGGATATCCTGGACAAAAACCTTCTCCAGAGTGCTCTGGACCTCAGACTGGGCCGAAGGTTTACCTTCCAACAAGACAATGACCCTAAGCACACAGCTAAAATAACGAAGGAGTGGCTTCACAACAACTCCGTGACTGTTCTTGAATGGCCCAGCCAGAGCCCTGACTTAAACCCAATTGAGCATCTCTGGAGAGACCTATAAATGGCTGTCCACCAATGTTTACCATCCAACCTGACAGAACTGGAGAGGATCTGCAAGGAGGAATGGCAGAGGATCCCCAAATCCAGGTGTGAAAGACTTGTTGCATCTTTCCCAAAAAGACTCCTGGCTGTATTAGATCAAAAGGGGGCTTCTACTAAATACTGAGCAAAGGGTCTGAATACTTAGGACCATGTGATATTTCAGTTTTTCTTTTTTAATAAATCTGCAACAATGTCAACAATTCTGTGTTTTCCTGTCAGTATGGGGTGCTATGTGTACATTCATGAGGAAGAAGAATGAACCTAAATGATTTTAGCAAATGGCTGCAATATAACAAAGAGTGAAAAATTTAAGGGGGTCTGAATACTTTCCGTATCCACTGTGTATATATATATATATATATATATATATATATATATATATATATATATATATATATATATATATATATATATATATATATATATATTATATTATATAATAAAATTATATTATTGATTAGATTATAATTCATGCGTTTTATATATATATATATATATATATATATATATATATATATATATATATATATATATATATATATATATATATATATATATATATATATATATATATAAAAATATATATATAAATTAAATATATATATATATATATATATATATATATATATCTGTATATATATATATATATATATATATATATATATATATATATACGTGTATATATCTATATATATATATCTATATATATGTGTGTATATATATATATAATATAAATGTTATGTGTTTGTTTTTTGTGCAACGTTTGAATTTCCCTCCCTAGTTCCGCTCCCATGCAGCATTGCTGCTGCAGGGAACGGAACTAGGAAGTCATCATACGGACAGACGAGCGGCGGGGATCTCGGCTGGCGGTCACAGCAATGAGAGATCATCGCTGGATCGCCAGGAGAAGGTAAGACACACCGCTGCACGCTCTGCACATTCACCCCGAGTGTGACTCGGGGATACCGATAACAGCAGGAAAATTCTACCCCGAGTCACTGTAAATATCTCCTAAACATGCACCGTTTAGGAGATATTTACCTTACATGCAGCCAGTGACGTCACTGGCGCATGCGCTCTGAAGGAACGGCCGTTGGTGCCGTTCCTTCAGAGTCCCGTGCCGTGACCATTGGCTCCCGCGCGCATGCGTGGGAGTGACGTCACAGCTGGCTCCAGCCAATCAGATGGCTGGATGCCACGATCCCGGAAGACAGGTGACTGGACATGTCATCCATCATACAGGTAAGCGGACGGCACGGCGGGGGCTCATTCTAAGGTAAGTATTTCATAATGAGCTAGTATGCGATGCATACTAGCTTATTATGTGTTTCTCTTTCAGGTCGAAAAAAAAAAAATGTTTGTATGGGTTTACAACCTCTTTAATACAATCGTTACATAGCTACTGTTTCGTTATTTGTGCGTATGCTTTGTTTCCGCCATTGGGCGATTTTAACTGTACTCTCAAATATGTTGCAACAATTCTCTGTTACCTTACTTTATTTTCAATAAAAATTGTTTATAGAAAAAAAATGGCATTTTTGCTGGCATGTGATTGGATGATGGAAGTCAGCAGAGCTTCATTTACTAAACTCTGGAGCAACTGCTCTTGCAGAGTGCAAATGCACTTTGCAAAGTGCACAGTGTATATGCCTATAGTAAATCAACCCCATAGAATCCCCTTGACAGCACTGATTGGTCCATTGTCACTTGCTCACAGTCAAAGAAAATCCCAGAAAGTCCGCATTCAAATATATATGCATATTATTGCTACTTTAATGGGGATTTTCTTATGACCTTTTCTTACTTTTTCTCGAAGGATTTTGCTGTCAGTACTTAAAATATCAGCATTGTATAGCCTGAGGAAGTTCTCAAAGTGCCTGTGATTGTGACCATTCATCCCTACATCACTGTAACCTCATGACTGTGTTAAAACACAAAGAGCAGATGAGACCTTGATTACTAAAGTGTACACCTGTGTTTAATCTAATTTAATTTCTCATACTATTGATTTTCTCCAGGAAAGTGTCTTTTCCATCCATTTACAACTGCCTTTGATCCCAACAGACCAGGAAGGGATGAAGGAATACGAAAGCCTGTGAAAATAACTCCCTTAATACATCAAATAATGCAATTTTCTCAATTGCTAGCTGTATGTCCATGTAATCATTTCACAGTGTTGCTTATACCCATATACTTATCTACGCATAGAAACCCATTTACAATCTAACTTATGTACATGATCACCCTCAGATAACAGCAAGCCTCTCCTCTGCTGACTTTGACCTTTGTCAGAGTTACATGGAGAGGAGTGGAATCACAGTTGAACAGCTTGCCAATCCTGGATGTCAGGAGAAATGAGGGGGAGAAGCTGTAATAACTTACTTGATAGCTGTCATAAATTCTAATCCAAAAGTACATGCAACTCTCTTTTATTTTATTAAATGGACACAGACTATGCATTGCCCATTGAATGTAGCGTGTAGGTAGCAATACTTCAGAAATTCAGATCTCCTTAGTGCCGGTTCACATTCGTGCGATGTGGGAACACTGCAAATATGCAGCGTGATCCCTCATCTCATCCGCACCTCTGGCAGTTCACACTGCCATATGCGATATGCAGGGGGTGTCAATTGAAAGTTAACGACACCCCCAGATTGGATCGCAGTGCGATCTGCAAGTTCGCACAGAATCGGATCGCACTAGTGTGAGCCACTATGCGATCCGATTCTGCTGCGGATAAAAAAAAGCCTCATGTGCGAGTTTATTGCTGATGCGGTGCGAAATCAGCCATACAAAGTGTATGGCTGAAATTCGTACCGCACATGAGATCGCATGTAATTTAGGAGCAGTGCGCTCCGAATTACATGCGATCTCCGCAATCGCACAAATGTGAGTCGGGGCTTAAAGCCTAAAGTGTTATTAAACCCCAAAACCAATATTGAAGCTTACCAATCATTAGATGTTGTGGCTATATGAGTTTTCTTTTCTTTGGATTTTTTTTCTCTGTTTTCCACATGCTGATTTGGCCAGTAACACACCTCCTGTATTAGAGCGCCCCCACTCTGGATGAATGAGAGGAATTTTTTTTTTTTACTTAAATTTTTTATTGAAAGTTTTTCAGATAATACAGTAATAACAAAGTATTGGTTAAGGTTGTGGTTACATAAACAGAAGCATAAACAGCAGCTTCAAACGTGCAAATACAGACAAATTGACAATGAGCAAAAAGGAACGTTGAGAGCCCCCGACATAGGGAACCCCCAACCATAATAGTATTATAGGCACACCAGTAAGAACAGCATCTCAATAAACCTTGGGCGAGAGCGGACCTAGAACCCGGACGGAGTGGGAAGGTGAAAAGAGGAGTACCTGTCCCCCCCAATGGGAACATACTGTGAACAGGTAGTCCCCAGCATCGCATACTTGAGAAAGCGGGCTGCCACTACCCGCCCCCTCACTCCGGGGTCCAGGCCGCCAGTTTGTGATGAGCCCATTAGAAACCAAATTCATGCTAAAGAAAAAAAGAAAAGTTCTCCTGAAAGGAAGGCAACAAGCTATCATTCTATAAAACTTTCAACATTGTGCTGAATCAGAGGGGAAAAGGAACGAGAAGAAAAAAAAATAAAAGAAGGGCTAGGGGAGGGATGGGGTGGGTAAGAGGGAAGGATCTGGGTTCATCACCACCAGAGGACACCAGTCAAGAGCCTTAAATAATTACAACATATTTTTAAATCATACTACCTAGTCCACGTCAGGGAACATTTTAAGCCATGTATTCCATTTGTATTGGAATGAAGACACATTGTGATCTTTGTATGCTAGTAGTTTCTCCATTTCATACTGATAATTGACTCTATGCGTGATTTCCCCTATTGTGGGGGGAGAGGTTAGTTTCCAGTGTTTTGCCAAGGCTATTCTAGTTGCAAATAGTAAGTGAGCTACAATCGTTCTGCAATCAGCTCGAAATTGGTCAATACCCACACTCAAAAGAGCCAAGGCCGGGTTCATACTAACTGAGTTCCCACTCAGTGTGGATATAATAGATGCAATCTGCGTCCACAGGGGCTGAATGATGGGGCATTCCCATATCACGTGCATTAGATTTCCGACTTGTCTACACTCTCTCCAGCACCACTGTGACAGATTGTTATCCATCATGTGTAGCCTATGTGGGGTCATGTAATACCTGTGTAGGATCTTCTGCGCGTTGTCCCAGTGGTCGACGCACGACGAGGACGTAGCGTTAGCTTTAAAAGCCGCCAGCCACTGGACAACCGAAAAAGACAGAGCCAGCTCTTTTTCCCATTTAAGCAGCATAGGAGTTTTCCTAAACCCCTCAGGGCGATTGCAGATGGGATAAAACAGAGAGATACCTTTACAAGTGGGAGAGGACTGATTCAGTAGATATTGCCACAATTTTTTTGGGATACGGGGTGGAGGGCCTATAGTAGATTTGTCGTAAGACCTAAATTGGGAGAGACTCAGAACATCCATAGAGCTAGGGGTGGGAAGCGTTGCAGGGGGAAAGTTCAGACCCTGTTTCCTCCACAGGGATGTGGATAACCCCGGTATCAGGAAGTGGTAGCTTGCAGTCGGGATCTGAAGAGACACACAGTCCCAGTCCCCTAAGTCTTGCTGCAGTACTGTGGCCCAAGCAGAGACAGTAGCTAAAATGGTCGGATATTGTGGTGTCGGAATGTTACAGTCCAAACATTTGGCCATCGCTAAAGCAGGAAGGTCATGGGTGTCAGTGACATAGTGTTCTATTTGGTTCCATAAATTGTCCTCCTGCGCGGAGAACCAGTATTTAGCCTGACTGTGAATAGCTGCTAAGTAATATGCTTTTGCATTAGGTAGACCTACGCTCCCATATTTTTTCGATTCATATAGTCTAGTCAGGGAGATCCTAGGGTGTTTGCCGCTCCATAAAAACCTTCTTAGAGATTTGGCAAGAGTATCGAAAAAACCAGGGTGGTAGTGGTATTGGCAAAGTCCTGAAGTAGTAGAGGAGCTTAGGAAGAACCTGCATCCTATATGCCGCGATGCGACCCAACCAAGACAGGTGAATTTTTTTAATAGAGGAGAATTCCTCTGCAACTTGTTCCAGCAGTGGTACATAGTTATGTTGACACAGGTTCTCGGTTGGCGTGGTCAATTGGATACCTAGGTACTTTATGGATGTCGAGTCCCAATGGCAGGGAAACACTCGCTTGAGCATCTCCAATTCCCCGGGGGAGACATTGATTGGTAATGCTGAACATTTACTGGCGTTAATCTTATACAACGAGACTGTGCTAAAGGACGCTAGGATCCGCTTAGTCTCCACCAGGGAGTCGGAGGGAGCAGACAGGGTGAGGATGATATCGTCCGCAAACAGTCCCAATTTATGTTGCAAAGGACCTACAGTAATACCTTTAATCAAAGGATTGGATCTGATGGTTTCAGCTAGGGGTTCAATAGCCAATGAGAACAGAATAGGTGACAGTGGGCATCCTTGCCTAGTACCATTAGAGAGTGAGAAGGGGTTTGATAATAGTCCATCCGAATATACACACGCCGTTGGGTTTGAATATAGTGACATAATGGCCGAAAGTATCTGATCTTTAAAGCCAAACTTATTGAGTGTTCGTGAGTAGGGTTGAGCGAACACCTAGATGTCCGTGTTCGACGGGTTCGGCCGAACTTTAAAAAAAAGTCCGGGTCCGTGTCCCGGACTTTTACCGAACTTTTCCCGGACACCGAACCCCATTGAAGTCAATGGGGACCCGAACTTTAAGGCACTAAAATGGCTCTAAAACACCAAAGGAAAGGGCTAGAGTGCTGCAAATGGCAGCAAAACGTAATTAAGAGCATGGCAAGTGCTCTGCAAACAAATGTGGATAGGGAAATAACTTAAAACAACAAAAAAAAACAGAAAAATAAAACAATGTTCTTCTTCATCTCTGAAGGACGAGGCCCATATGGAGTAGGAGGGAGGTTGAGGTGGTGGTGGATGTGGCGGTGACATAGGCGTGCGCACAGGGTGTGCTGGGTGTGCCTGGGCACACCCTAATCACCTAGGGCACATAGCATTGCCAGTGAGGAGATGGGAAAGATCTCCCTGGGACCTGCTCTGCTCTATTTCTCCTTGCCTACAGGTACATGGCCCCGATACATTACTCTCCCTGCTGGCAAACACATGCATGTGTATTTCAACTTTGGGGTGCACACCTTAATGCAATAGGCTGCGCACACCTATGGGCGGTGTAGGTGGAAGCGGCGGTGGAGGAGGACCAGGGCCGGATTAACAGCATCATGGGCTTGGTGCTGAGGATTTTGAAGGGCCTTAAGGGCCGTGCCTTGCCATGCACCCAGAGGAGGAAGGGTGCAGCCATGCATGCCTAATTCAACATGGGATGCTGTCTCTGAAGCCCATAAACACATCCATGCATCGCCAACTGTCCCTCCTTGTCCGGCCTTCACGCTGTGTGGGGAGGTTCTGAGGGTGCTGCCTGGGGAAGCGAGCATAGAAGCCAGACTTCTGTGTTTACAAGTGACAGAAGAGTGGTAACAGTGAATATGGCCAACCCGGGGCCTATATAAAAGGTAGGGGCCTGGAGCTGCAGCTCCAATAGCCCCTACATTAATCTGGCCCTGAGGAGGAGGACGAGGTAGCCAACACTGCTTCTTTTCAAAAATTTTAAATGAGGGTACACCCCAAAAGAGTGAGAAAGAGCAAAAATGGAACAATGGGTGGGTAAGGTCGGTATCCATTGCTATTCTGCATAAGGTACGGAAAAGTCCCGTGGGATCCATGCCTGGTTCATTTTAATGAACGTGAGCTTGTCCACATTGTCTCTGGACAGGCGGCTGCGCTTGTCTGTTATAACGCCCCCAGCCGTGCTAAATACCCGTTCAGATAATACACTGGCTGCAGGGCACGCCAGCACCTCCAAGGCGTAAAGGGCAAGCTCAGGCCATGTGCCCAATTTGGAGACCCAGAAGTTGAAGGGGGCAGACCCGTCATTCACTACATGTAGGCGTGTGCACACATACTGCTCCACCATGTTGGTAAAATGCTGCCTCCTGCTAAGACGTTCCATCTGAGCTGCTGGTGCTGCTGTTTGTTGTGGCGTGCTGACAAAGCTTTTCCACATTTCGGCCATGCTAACCCTGCCTTCTGAGGTGCTGGCGGTGCCCTGGTTGCGTTGGCGACCTCCTCCTCCTCCTCCTCTGCCTTGTGCTTCCACTGTGGCCCCGCTGTCAGATGGGAATGCCAGCAGCATGGCGTCTACCAGCGTGCGCTTGTACTCGCGCATCTTGCGATCGCGCTCCAGTGAGTGAATTAAGGACGGTACGTTGTCCTTGTAACGGGGATCCAGCAGCGTGGCCACCCAGTAATCAGCACAAGTTAGAATGTGGGCAACTCGGCGGTCGTTGTGGAGACACTGCAGCATGTAATCGCTCATGTGTGCCAGGCTGCCCAGAGGCGACGAAAGGCTGTCCTCTGTGGGAGGTGTATCGTCCGTGTCCTCTGTATCCCCCCAGCCACGCACCAGTGATGGCCATGAGCTGGCCTGGGTGCCACCCTGCTGTGAACATGGTTCCATCTCCTCCTCCAGCTCCTCCTCCTCCTCATCCTCCTCATCCTCCAGAACTGTGCCCCTGCTGGACAATTGCGTCCCTGGCGTTTGCGTGTGCAGGAACCCACCCTCGGAGCCCCTTGCGAATGACTGCCCTGAAAGCCTTGGAAATGTTACCTCTTCATCCTCCTCCTCCTCCTCATCCTGTGCCACATCCTCTTCCATCATCGCCCGAATTGTTTTTTCAAGGAGGCATAGAAGTGGGATAGTTAAGCTGAGAACGGCGTCATTGCCACTGGCCATGTTGGTGGAGTACTCAAAACAGCGCAACAAGGCACACAGGTCTCGCATGGAGGCCCAGTTATTGGTGGTGAAGTGGTGCTGTTCCGCAGAGCGACTCACGCGTGCGTGCTGCAGCTGAAACTCCACTATGGCCTGCTGCTGCTCGCACAGTCTTTCCAGCATGTGCAAGGTGGAGTTCCACCTTGTGGGCACGTCACATATGAGGCGGTGAGCGGGAAGGCCGAAGTTACGCTGCAGCGCTGCCAGGCGAGCAGCAGCAGGGTGAGAACGCCGAAAGTGCGCACAAACGGCCCGCACTTTCTGCAGCAGCTCTGACATATCGGGGTAGTTTTTAAGGAACCTCTGCACCACCAAATTCAGCACATGCGCCAGGCAAGGGATGTGCGTCAAACCGGCTAGGCCCAGAGCTGCTATGAGATTTCGCCCGTTATCACACACCACCAGGCCGGGCTTGAGGCTCGCTGGCAGCAACCACTCATTTGTCTGCTGTTCCATGCTCCTCCACAACTCCTGCGCGGTGTGTGGTTTGTCCCCCAAACAGGCAAGTTGTAAAACTGCCTGCTGTCGTTTACCCCTGGCCGTGCTGAAGTTGGTGGTGAAGGTGTTACGCTGTCCGGATGAGGAGGCGGTAGAGGATGAGGAAGCGGAGTAGGAGGAGTTACGAACAGGAGGCAAACTGAAGCGCCCTGCAATCCTCGGTGGTGGAAGGACATGCGCCAAATTGCTATCCGCCTCAGGCCCATCCGCCACTGCATTTACCCAGTGTGCCGTTAGGGAGATATAACGCCCCTGACCGTGCTTACTGGTCCACGTATCCGTAGTTAGGTGGACCTTGGCACAGATGGCGTTGCGCAGTGCACACCTGATATTTTCCCCCACTTGGTTGTGCAGGGAAGGGATGGCTTGCCTGGAAAAGTAGTGGCGGCTGGGCACGACGTACTGTGGGACAGCCACCGACATAAGGTTTTTAAAACTGTGCGTCTCCACCAGACGGAATGACAGCATTTCAAAGGCCAATAATTTTGAAATGCTGGCATTCAGGGCCAGGGATCGCGGGTGGGTAGGGGGGTACTTCCTCTTCCTCTCAAGTGTTTGGGAGATGGAAAGCTGAACGCTTCCACGGGACATTGTGGAGATGGTTGTTGGTGACCCAGGTGGTGGTGTTGCTGACAGATCGTCTGTTTGCGGGGTGGCAGGTGCCGGTATCACTACAGATGTGGCTGGAGCGGCCGAGACTGCAGCAGAAGAGGAAGCAGGATGAGCCAGAGACGTTTCTTGGTTTTGAAGGTGTGTACTCCACTGCAGCTCGTGCTTTGCACTTAGATGCCTGATCATGCAGGTTGTGCTCAGGTTGAGAAGGTTCATGCCTCGCTTCAAGCTCTGATTGCACAGGGTGCAAACCACTCGTGTCCTGTCATCAGCACATTTTCTAAAGAACTTCCACGCTAGAGAACTCCTTTGAGCTGACTTTGGTGCGCTCGTTCCCTTGCTGCGTTGGGCAGTAGCGGGCGTAGTGTCTAGGGCACGGCCGCTCCGCTTCTGCACCCTGCTCCCTCTTCTGCTGTGCTGGTGGCTCTGTGCGACCACCGCCTCTTCCTCCAAACTACTCAGGTCACCTGCATGACGTTCATTCCATGTGGGGTCGAGGACCTCATCGTCCTCCACATCATCTTCCACCCAGTCTTCACCCCTGCCCTCCTTGTCGGTCTCCACAATGCTGAACGCCGCAGCAGTTGGCACCTGCGTTTCGTCATCATCGGAGACGTGCTGCGATGATCCTTGCATGTACTCATCTTGAGAAATAAGTGGTTGGGCATCGCTGCACTCAATCTCTTCCACTTCTGGGGCAGGGCTAGGTGGATGGCCCTGGGAAACCCTGCTGACAGAGTCCTCAAAAAGAATAAGAGACTGCTGTATGGCTTGGGGCTCAGACTGCTGGCCTGATTTGCAAGGGGGTGAGGTGAAAGACGGTTGGACATTGGCTGCAGGTGCCAACTCTGACCTTTCTGCAGTAGACTGGGTGGGAGACAATGTGAAGGAACTGGAGGCACTGTCAGCAGCAAACCAATCTACTATCGCCTCAACTTGTTCTGGCCTCATCACTTCTAGGGGCGTTTGATGCCCTACCAAATACTGATGCAGGTTCTGTCGCCTACTCACACTTGAGGAAGGTGTTTCACTTGTGCGTGTAGCTGGCACAGATCGACCATGTCCTCTCCTTGCAACAGGAGCTCTACCAGCAGCACCACGACCCAGGCCACGGCCCTTATTTGACGGTCTCCTCATATTTCTGTAATTTAAGATCTTGCCCTAGAAAGGTTTTTATTGAATAGCGGAATAGAAAATATGATCCAAAAAAAGTGTATGTATATCACACGTACACAACCACACTAGGCCCCAATTACTATTGTTTGTACCCCTAAAAGGCTAGATGAGGAGTAGGGGGAGTATGGAACAGGCAGCACCCTCAAACCTTCAGAAGTATGAGATGAACCCCAACAACTTGGAAAGGTGGATCTCTCTCACACATACCGACACAGACTATCCCGCAATTCAATTGATCCTCAAAGGTTTTTATTGAATAGCGGAATAGGAAATATGATCAAAAAAAGTGTATGTATCTCGCACGTACACAACCACACTAGGCCCCAATTACTATTGTTTGTACCCCTAAAAGGCTAGATGAGGAGTAGGGGGAGTATGGAACAGGCAGCACCCTCAAACCTTCAGAAGTATGAGATGAACCCCAACAACTTGGAAAGGTGGATCTCTCTCACACGTACCGACACAGACTATCCCGCAATTCAATTGATCCTCAAAGGTTTTTATTGAATAGCGGAATAGGAAATATGATCAAAAAAAGTGTATGTATCTCGCACGTACACAACCACACTAGGCCCCAATTACTATTGTTTGTACCCCTAAAAGGCTAGATGAGGAGTAGGGGGAGTATGGAACAGGCAGCACCCTCAAACCTTCAGAAGTATGAGATGAACCCCAACAACTTGGAAAGGTGGATCTCTCTCACACGTACCGACACAGACTATCCCGCAATTCAATTGATCCTCAAAGGTTTTTATTGAATAGCGGAATAGGAAATATGATCAAAAAAAGTGTATGTATCTCGCACGTACACAACCACACTAGGCCCCAATTACTATTGTTTGTACCCCTAAAAGGCTAGATGAGGAGTAGGGGGAGTATGGAACAGGCAGCACCCTCAAACCTTCAGAAGTATGAGATGAACCCCAACAACTTGGAAAGGTGGATCTCTCTCACACGTACCGACACAGACTATCCCGCAATTCAATTGATCCTCAAAGGTTTTTATTGAATAGCGGAATAGGAAATATGATCAAAAAAAGTGTATGTATCTCGCACGTACACAACCACACTAGGCCCCAATTACTATTGTTTGTACCCCTAAAAGGCTAGATGAGGAGTAGGGGGGGTATGGAACAGGCAGCACCCTCAAACCTTCAGAAGTATGAGATGAACCCCAACAACTTGGAAAGGTGGATCTCTCTCACACGTACCAACACAGACTATCCCCCAATTTAACTGATCCCCAAAGGTTTTTGATTAAATAGCGGAATAGAAAATATGATCCCAAAAAAGTGTATGTATATCACACGTACACAACCACACTAGGCCCCAATTACTATTGTTTGTACCCCTAAAAGGCTAGATGAGGAGTAGGGGGAGTATGGAACAGGCAGCACCCTCAAACCTTCAGAAGTATGAGATTGTGTTCACTGTACCCCACAAAGATTGAGTTCACTGCACCCCACAATGATTGTGTTCACTGCACCCCACAAAGATTGTGTTCACTGCACCTCACAAAGATTGTGTTCACTGTACCCCCCAAAGATTGTGTTCACTGCACCCCACAAAGATTCTGTTCACTGTACCCCACAAAGATTGTGTTCACTGCACCCCAAAAAGATTGTGTTCACTGCACCCCAAAAAGGATGTTGTTCACTGCACCCCAAAAAGGATGTTGTTCACTCCACCCCAAAAAGATTGTGTTCACTGCACCCCACAAAGATTGTGTTCACTGCACCCCAAAAAGATTGTGTTCACTGCACCCCAAAAATGATTTTGTTCACTGCACCCCAAAAAGGATTTTGTTCACTGCACCCCAAAAAGGATGTTGTTCACTCCACCCCAAAAAGATTGTGTTCACTGCACCCCAAAAAGATTGTGTTCACTGCACCCCACAAAGGATTTTGTTCACTGCACCCCAAAAAGATTGTGTTCACTGCACCCCAAAAAGGATGTTGTTCACTGCACCCCAAAAAGGATTTTGTTCACTGCACCCCAAAAAGATTGTGTTCACTGCACCCCACAAAGGATTTTGTTCACTGCACCCCACAAAGATTGTGTTCACTGCACACCAAAAAGGATTGTGTTCACTGCACCCCAAAAAGATTTTGTTCACTGCACCCCAAAAAGATTGTGTTCACTGCAGCCCAAAAAGATTGTGTTCACTGCAGCCCAAAAAGATTGTGTTCACTGCAGCCCAAAAAGATTGTGTTCACTGCAGCCCAAAAAGATTGTGTTCACTGCAGCCCAAAAAGATTGTGTTCACTGCAGCTCACACACAGAAAAATGGATGTGGATCACTGACACCTGCCTATCTCCAATCCCACACCACACAGCAATATCGATTGTAGTTTGTAGAACACAGTTTCCCTAAAATTCAGCAGACTCTGTCCCTAACAGGATTGAGAAGAGATCGTAGATCAGGATTGAGTGCAGACCCCACCCCCCACACAGCAATATCGATTGTAGTTTGTAGAAGACACTGACCCTATAATTCAGCAGACTCTATCCCTAAAATGCCTACAACTCGCCCTGCCTAAACACTCCGACCTGTCCCTCAATTCTATCCGGACACAAATGGTTTTTTCCTGCCTATCTTTCCCTAATCAGCAGCCAGCACGTTGATGTGTGCTCTGTCCCTGAATCTAAGCAGCATAATGACGCCGCTGCGGCTGCCTCGAACTTATAAAGACTTGGTCACATGCTTCAGACGGCCAATCACAGCTACTGAGACATTTGCAGGCATGGCTGGGATGGCTTAAGGCACACCAGTTAAACGATTGTTGATTGGCTGTTGAAAGCCCGCCATGAAAAGAGCGCCAAAGCATGCAAAACCCGGAAATAAAACGACCGAACACGGATTTTTACCCGAACATACAGTAAAGTGTCCGTGTCCGTGTTCGGGTACAAAAAATCCAATTATTCGGTACGAACACGAATAATACAGTCCGTGTTCGCTCAACACTATTCGTGAGAGGTAACCCCAATGGATCCTATCAAACGCCTTCTCAGCGTCTAAGGCTACAAAAATGGAAGGGACGCGTTTAAGTTCTACATGTTTGAGGAGGTTTATCATCCAACGCGTGCCGTCAGGGGCTTGTCTGCCTTTAACAAAGCCTACTTGATCTAAACCTAACAGAAGAGGGGTAACTTGAAGCAGTCTGTTGGCCAGTACCTTAGCGAAGATCTTAAGATCCACATTGAGGAGGGAGATAGGTCTAAAATTTTGAGGTGAGTCAGGAGGTTTACCGGGTTTAGGGATCATAACTATTACCGCCTGGAGCATTTCCTTAGGGAAGGAGCCTAGTTGGGTTGCATGATTAAAGACGTTAGTTAAGTGTGGCACAAGGGTTAGAGCAAAAGATTTGTAGTATTCCGCCGAGAATCCATCAATTCCCAGGGATTTGTGTAATGGAAGAGATCGGACAACATCCAGGACTTCTTGTTCAGTGATTGCTGCATTAAGGGCCAAAAGGGAGTCTTCAGTCAAGGAAGGTAAGTTAAGTTTATTAAGGAAAACGTCAATGTCAGGTATCAATGGGCGGTTTTCAGGTTCCGAGTCTTCTAGATTATATAGGGATTCGTAGTAATCCTTGAAGACATTAGCAATGTCTTTAGGATTTGTATAGGTCTTCTTAGTCAGGTGATGGTGCATATGGGGGATGTGCGACTTCAGGCGCTTTGACTTTAATTGAGAGGCCAAAAACTTGCCGGCCCTATTTTGTTGTGAATACCATGAGACTTGAAGTCTCTGAAAATGGAAGTCGTGGTCCGCTACTAGGAGCCTCTTGAGTTAATTTCTCTTATCAGTAAGAGTCAACATTAGGGATGGGGAGGTAGTAGGTGCCTGTTTGTGTTGTTTCTCCAATTGGAGGATATCCGCCTGGAGGGACTGAATGCGGGATAACCTAGCTTTCTTATCTCTGGCCGCCATTTGGATCAACAGACCCCTCGCTACTGCCTTATGGGCACACCAGACCGTGGTTGTGGGGCAAGAACTATCATTGTTCACTACAAAATATTCCGCAATCTTCTGTTGTAAATCCTCAGAATATTTAGGATGAGCAAGAATTCTCGGGTTATTGCGCCACAAGGGTTTAGACACTGTCTTAGAGCCATCCAACACATCTATGGTCACAGGTCCGTGGTCCGACCACGTGATGGAATGGAGCTCCGCTTTAGAAACCCGTTGCAAAAGGAATTTATCCGTAAGGAACATATCGATTCTGGAGTAACTATTATGAACCCTAGAGTAGAAAGAGTAGTCTCTTTCAGTGGTGTGGAGACATCGCCACGGGTCATAAAGACCCTCCATAAAACAGAGAGAACCAATATTAGGCCTACGTCTCCGCCCCACTGAGGAGCAATCAACACTGGTATTCATGACAGAATTAAAATCGCCACATATAATCAAAGAACCCTTCTGGTGGTTCTTAACCAGTGCTATCATTTTACGAATAAACTTGGTTTGCTTCTGATTAGGAGCATAGATGTTTAAAAGCGTATATGTGACCCCATTAATCTCCGCCACCATGAGGATATATCTACCAGAGTCATCCTGCACCACATTGATCAAGTTAAACACAACTGTGTCTCTAATAGCTATCAGGACACCTTTGTTTTTAGCTGGACCATTGGCATAATATACATACGGGAACTTGCGGTGGGTGCAACGGGGTGGGTTGGATTGCATAAAATGCATCTCCTGGACACAAAGAATGTCACTCTGCGAGTCCAAAGCTGTTTTCCAGAGACTGTGCCGTTTCGCAGGGTGGTTAAGTCCTCTGACGTTGATGGACATCCATCTGAGCGACATCAAGAAGTGAGAAGAGGCTGGAGCTCCATCTGGTGGTGGAAAAAGGAAAAGCAGAGGCAGAGGAAAAAACAAAAACAAGTAACTGGATCATATTCAGGAAAGGGCCCAAATACTCGGGCAAAACTGCTGCATTAGCCACAGCATATGTATGGATGCCGAAGCAGTAAAGCGTCATCACTCGGATGCGAGAACTCTCGCAATTCTGTCCGGGGAGGAAAAGCATTATGAGCCGGACAACGGGAATGATGTATTCCAATCAGAAAACCTGCTACCGCAGGTGGAATGACTTGAACACTCAGCATGCATCTCTGCTGGAAGCTGGTCTGCCAGCAGCTCTAGAGGTAGAGGCCGATGGTTCTTCATCTCTAGGTAGGAGGCCCATCCGCCGCAGAAGGGCCAGACCCTTTTCCAGGGAAGTTATGGAGTGAGACGTGTTATCCAGGGTCACCGTCAATTTGGCCGGGAAGCCCCATTTGTATAAGATCTTATGGTTTCTCAGGATTTTAGTTATGGGAGTAAGATTGTGGCGAGCAAAGAGTGTCGCCTGGGACAGATCAGTAAAGAGGGAGATGGCTGCATACGGATCAGGAAGGGCCGGGTGTTGGCGAGAGAATCTCATGAGTCTGTCCTTTATATGATAGAAGTGGATTCTAGCAATTACGTCTCTTGGCACATTATCAGGGATGTGGGCAGGTTTCGGAAGTCTATGTGCCCTATCAATGATAACATCATTAGCAGTGAGGTCTGGAAGTCTTTTTAGCATAAGTTGCTGCAAGAATTCAGTGAGGTCAGCAGGTTTGACATTTTCTGGGACGCCTCTAAACTTAACATTGTTCCTGCGTGACCTGTCCTCTATATCTGCTACCTTGAGTTTGAGCATTTTCAGTTCATCTTCCAGATCCACATGAGCATCTACCAGCTCATTATGTGCCCCTGAGACATCATCCAGCCTTTGCTCCGCATCATCCACTCTATCCCCCAGGTCAGCTATTTCTCTCTTTGTAACCTTCATAAACGCTGCCATGTCCTTCTGAAGGGCTCCCCGCAGTGTCAAAAGCATATCTTTCATAGTAACATCAGTAATAGTCTGCCCTGTGGTTGGGAAGGCATCTAGCTGCTGTGTAACAGCGTCTGACTCCTCCATGTCTTCCCCCTCCCATTGAGTAGTGGATGCTGTGCTGTGAGACATGTTTAGTCTCCTTTTTTGTTTCACAGGGCTATCGAAGGGGGAGGATGGCTGCTGATGATGGCCTGCCTGTGGCTCACCTGTGTCAGTGAGGCTTGAAGACGGCGGATGCTCCGCTGGGCGCTTAGGAGAAGCCGTGCTGTGAAGGAAGCCGGCGCCATTTTGGCTGCCCCGGCCCGCTGTGGAGGAGAAGAACTCCGTTAATTTGCGGGGTTTTTCCCGCTCCTTCCGCTTCCCCGCTGTCGCCATGGTATTCCCCGAGGTCTAGGGAAGGTCAGTGGCGGTATTCTGGCTCTGGTCGGTTGCTGGCGATCGCTGTGAAAGACCCGTTGTAGAGAGCGGCGGTTTCACACAACCATCCGCTCCGGCTGCCGGGTCCGCCCCCGATTGAGAGGAATTTTTGAACAGCAGCATTGTCAGTCTGGGGAGAGGGGAGTGTTATATGTACTATCAGACTTATGGGCCATACACACTATACAATTTTCTTTAGATTTTTTACTTCAGACTTACCAAAACCATATAATATGAGGTCAAACCCAAACACTTTCAATTTGTATGAAATCAGGCAGGCCCTTGCACTACATAGAAAAGGTAGATCTAAAGGAAATCTGACAACAAAAGTTGTATAGTGTGTATCCAGCTTTAGATATACTAACAAATGGAAGCCAAACTTCAGCTAATACTTTATAAGTAGTAACTTCAAACAGTTATTACCTTTTGGGATAAAAGTGTTACATAAATAAAATATGATCATTGTAAGCATCCTTGCTATTGTTAAATGGTTTGTCTCATCTTTGTAACTGATACATTCTGCCAAAGAGCTTGTTCTTTTGAAAAACAACAGACTTACTGGCTGGATCACCAGATCAAAATAGAAGAAAGAAAGCCTAAAAAGAAAATGAATGCTACCATTACATCTAAGAATTGGTTAGCTGCAATTTAAAAAAAAAAATGTTTTTTTATATGGGTTTAATACCACTGTAAGTCTAGACATGGATACTCCCCCCACACACAAAACAATATCCCACCCCCTCTAGCTAATTCTCCAATTTAAAAAAAAAATGGTTAAAAGGCCCCAAATACTTATTTAAATCAATGTGGCAGGTACCATGTTTTGGGTGACCACCTCGCTACCCAATGATGTGGGCAATAACCATTGGGTCCATCAGTGAACTCCTCATAAGGATCTGAATACTCGAGAAGTCAAAAGAAGAGGGGAACCAATGCGCTACCAATGAGGTACAGAACAATGTGGGGTCAGAAAATTGAGTATTAGTGGAACACAAGAAATCAGCAGCGTATTTAGTAGTGTCACAACATACTAAAAGGACATAAAGAGAGAGGGAATCAGCACTTAATTTCTAAAGATGGTGGACCACAGATAAAACTGTAAATATATAATAACGGCCAATGTGAATGTGAAATGAAGAACAATAAATGTAAAAAGGATGAGTATAAAATATATTATTGAAAAATCAATCCTAAGTAAGAAGTGTTGAAAGATATTAAAAGATAGTCCAATAAGTGTTAAATAAAAATGTTGACCATAAATGATGATATAAGGCAATAATAATAAAAAACAATCCTGGTATAACAATGTGAATGATATATAAAGTGCTGAAGTGCTAATAAATAAATCAATTAAGTGATCAGTGCCAAATATAAATAATATAAGTGATTGAAAACACTATTGATGATGACTGTGGGCAACAGACGGGTTGCACAATGCAGGTGATGAATAAAATCAATATCCTGTGCAAGTGAAAGTGTAAATAGGCATCAATAGTGCAAAATATTGCTCAATAGTTCAAAATGTAGACCAGCAAAAAATGCTGTAAAATGCCTAGAATGAGTAAACGCAAAAACAATTATAGCACAAAGTCCCAAATAAATATGTGCACAAACTAAGGTGCTACTAATAACAAGTGAAGATAATAAAAGTTCATTGGTGATCCAGTGGCTATGTTAAAAGAAACACTTCCGTGAATTTCTGAAGGGCCCTTGAGAAAGGAGCGTGTGTTTGTGGCGCAGCGCGTCGGGAGAGGCCGGGTGGCGTCGCTTCCGGTCTGCGGCCGAGACCGGAGGTATCGGAACATACCGCATCAGCAGTGTTTGCTGTGTACAGCTCGCATTTCTGCAATTTTAACTGTAAGTTTGCTATGTTTGTTTTCCATTAAAATTGAATTTACTACACTATGAGAGCCCCCATCTTATCATTTTTGATGAGCGAGTGTCCCAGGAATCTACTAAGAATATCGATCCTCATCTGCCAGAGTGATGATCCTTTAGAAGGGAAAGGAATATCTATTGGGCATTATATCTTTGAAGACCTTTTCACATCTATAAGCCCTTATATTATTGGAGAATATCTGGAGGTCCCCTATGATGATTGATTACACCAAAACGCTCATTTGAGTGTTAAATGGGGTGAGCGGCCATTGCAAATTCCATTTGAATTCTAAGCTCACAAATAATCGCACTTGGCTGTCACCAGAAGTGTTTCTTTTAACATAGCCACTGGATCACCAATGAACTTTTATTATCTTCGCTTGTTATTAGTAGCACCTTAGTTTGTGCACATATTTATTTGGGACTTTGTGCTATAATTGTTTTTGTGTTTACTCATTCTAGGCATTTTACAGCATTTTTTGCTGGTCTACATTTTGCCCTATTGAGCAATATTTTGCACTATTGATCACTATTTGCACTTTCACTTGCACAGGATATTGATTTTATTCATCACCTGCATTGTGCAACCCGTCTGTTGCCCACAGTCATCATCAATAGTGTTTTCAATCACTTATATTATTTATATTTGGCACTGATCACTTAATTGATTTATTTATTAGCACTTCAGCACTTTATATATCGTTCACATTGTTATACCAGGATTGTTTTTTTATTCTTATTGCTTCATATCATCATTTATGGTCAACATTTTTATTTAACACTTATTGGACTATCTTTTAATATCTTTCAACACTTCTTACTTAGGATTGATTTTTCAATAATATCTTTTATACTCATTCATTTCACGTTCACATTGGCCATTATTATATATTTACAGTTTTATCTGTGGTCCACCATTTTTAGAAATTAAATGCTGATTCCCTCTCTCTTTATAATACTTGAGAAGTAGCATGATGATGTCATGATGAGGAACATCATTTTTTTATCTGGAGCCATGGAGGGGTCACATGATGATATGGAATCAAGTAAGTAAAACTGGCTTTTTTTTTCATGCAATTGGGAATGAATGAAAAGGGGTGCATGGTTCTGCTATGAAATATACAGTAATGGCTACAAAAGTATTTTGAAAATTCAATTTTTCTATTTTTAGTTTTAGTGGAATGTATATTGTTTTAGGTATCTTTCCATTATCGTCAAGACTAACAAAACTAAAATAGAATATATGTTAGGCCAGGTAGATATGAAATATTGTATATTAATATTTTACATTTGCATTTCCAGATAGCAAATGGAACTTTAGGCTCCTATTCACATGTTTACTCATCTATTTTTAGCTGCTCTGTGAAAAAAAAAAAAACATTTTTTTTTCATAGACCATAATAGCTCAAGGTTAAATTTACCCACATAACTAAATGAGCCAAAGGAGTGACTTACCCCTTTCATCCCCTTCCCTGCCAAGTCCAAAAGGACAATAAAGGTTTCTGCTGTTCCCTTTCTTAAAAAAAACACACATAGAAACATAGAAACATAGAATGTGTCGGCACATAAGAACCATTTGGCCCATCTAGTCTGCCCAATATATCTGAATCCTATGAAGAGTCCCTGGCCCTATCTTATATGAAGGATAGCCTTATGCCTATCCCATGCATGCTTAAACTCCTTCACTGTATTTGCAGCTACCACTTCTGCAGGAAGGTTATTCCATGCATTCACTACTCTCTCACTAAAGTAATACTTCCTCATATTACTTTTAAACCTTTGCCCCTCTAATTTAAAACTGTGTCCTCTTGTGGTAGTTTTTCTTCTTTTAAATATGCTCTGCTCCTTTACCGAGTTGATTCCCTTTATGTATTTAAAAGTTTCTATCATATCCCCTCTGTCTCTTCTTTCTTCCAAGCTATACATGTTAAGGTCCTTTAACCTTTCCTGGTAAGTTTTTTCCTGCAATCCATGTACTAGTTTAGTAGCTCTTCTCTGAACTCTCTCTAGAGTATCTATATCCTTCTGGAGATATGGCCTCCAGTACTGCGCACAATACTCCAAGTGAGGTCTCACCAGTGTTCTGTACAGCGGCATAAGCACTTCTCTCTTTCTACACACCAGTCTCAGGAGTGCAACACAAGCTGAATGGGAGCCTATTTCTGGACAAAATTACCACCCCTAGTGTTTAGCAATGTTTTCATATAAGAATCCAATCCAAAGCAGTGTTTATATCATGGTCTGGGATGAGGTTCAGAGGCCAGTGGCTGTAGCAATAGAGAGATTCATGGAGTAGTCAACTGGATGAATACACAAGCAGTTCGCCTTAGCGATAATGCAGGCTCAACCGAGGTATTGGGTATAAACACTTGCTGGTCTTCACCAGAGCTTCTGATGGTGGAGATGGGTTTTACTGCTTGCTGATGCCAGGTCATGGCCCTCTAGATAGCCCCAGCAAGAGTAAACCAAGCGGGGGTCAGGTAGCGAATATAGCAGATAGGGAACAAGCAAAAGCGTAGTTACTGAACAAGCCAAAAGGTCAGTAACAAGTAGTAGCTGAGTGGGATCAGGCAGAAGCATGGTCAATGAACAAGCCTAGGGTTGATAGCGAGTGGTAGTAAAGATAAGGATGGCAGGAGGTATGCAAGAGCATGTTATCTCTGTAGAGAGCACAATAATCTGACAAACAGGAAGTTCAAGGACATGACTGAAATAGGAAATTCATGTGAGGAGAAAAGGGTTTCAAGGTTCCCCAAAAACAAGATACAAAGTAAAGTTGTCTAAGGGACCTTGCATTGAGCTGTCCAGCATCTCAGATGGCACAGGGAGATAAGCCACAGCTAGACATCACAGAGGTCAAAGGTTAAAATCTGGATGCTGACAGTTTGGTTCACCTAAATCATCCTCATCAGCACCTCCTCCACCTGGGATCCACCACAGCAGTATATCAGTGCCACCGACTGGTCCTTTTGCTGCCCCTGTTTGTGACATCTTCACACCGATGAGCAATCCATAGAAAGTGTCAATGTTCTTCCGGACTTTAGGACATTGACCACCACATCCTAGCTGCTAGCTAATGTCGTGTCGGGTTCGGGTCGCTTCGGGCATATTTTCCCATCAACCACTGATTACGTCCTTGGTCGAGTCCCTCCCACTAATGCCACGGGCGTCACATATCTCTTCTGAGTATATCTTTCCTCGCTCTCTCCCCTTTTTTTTTTCCTTCTCTTTCTATCTAGCGTCCTCTCCTCTTGTCTCTCCACCTAGGAACTTGATATGGCATTTAGTGTAACTGTGGGGATATTAATGTAGTTTTCTTTTTTACATTTTCAGGCGATTAGTGGGTGGGGGCTAGGCAGGGGTAATATTTAAATAATCACACATTTTTTATGAACTGTAAAAGAAATCAATTTAAAAACATGAACATACATTAGAATGTAAATAAAATTGGCCTAAGCATGTTAAATATCCGTTAAGAACAAACTTCATATAATTACACGCACCGACCACTTTATGAAGGTACACTTGTTCAATTGCTTGTTAATACAAATTGCTACTCAGCCAATCACATGACAGCAACGCGATGCATTTAGGCATCTAGACGTGGTGAAGATGACTTGCTGAGATTCAAACCGAGCATCAGAATGGGGAAGAAAGTGGATTTAGGTGACTTTGAACATTGCATCGTTGTTGGTGCCAAAACGGGCTGCTCTGAGTATTTAAAAAAACAGTGATGTAAATTTAATTAAAATTTCGGATCTCTTGCTCCATCATACTTCCATACAGAATTGGGACACAACATTGTTTTCTAAGTTATCAGCTAAAATGATTAGGTAGCATGAATTATCACATCTGCTTATTATTTTATCTATTATTAGATGATTCTGTCATTCAGTGTACTACAGTCTGTCACAGACTTTAAAATCTCTTTAAAGAACAGAGACAATGACAGGATGACAAAGATACTTCAAATGATCTGAAACATTGTTTAATGCCTTCCCATCTTTCTGATTGCTATACTATATTACCTCAACATCTGGTGACATTGAATCTCATTCACTATTTAAATATAACAATTCTGAATTAGACTCTTTAAATGCATTGCCTTCATCTGAATAATTGAATATGTGATATCTGAGTTGTTTTAGTGATTTCAGTATACAGTTCAGGCAGCCTAAACTCAAAAAAATGCTAAAAGCTTTATCTTATAATAATGAGGACCAGACTATTCTAAAAAGGACACAGAGGGTGTACACAGATTCTGGGGTATGCAAACTTGGTTCAGAAGTGATGGTGGGGTGCAACTTCAACCAATCCATTCACCTGGTCAATATCAGTTAGCCCCAGAACCTATGTAAATCATATACTTCCTGTTTAACGCTATGATTTTGACTAACAGTAGTCATAATGCATTAATGAGAGTTATTTGTAAGCACTATAGTTATTCTATCTGCTGGAGAGGGGAAACAAAGCAGTTCTAACCAACATAATTCTATGTTATTGTATGCATTGCAGCTGATCTCCGGGATGCCCCAACTTCCCGCCCTCTTCTGAATGATCACTGGAATTACAAAAAAAAAAAAAAACATTTGCCATTTTGACTCAGCTAAAACTGTGGTCATGTTACTCTCAAATCCTGAGTCTTCTCTCCTTCTCTTTTTACAAGAGGTGGGGTTCTTCTTTTGGTGCCCAAATCATTGCCTGCTTGATGTGGAAAGTTTTGGCAGGGGTTTGACTTTGCTAGAGTAGAAAATGTTTTTTTAGCTGTTTTTTGGCTATCTATCCCATCAAGATGATTCCCTTCACCAGAGTGGTCACCAGAACAGATTTCTCCATTGAAGATTGTTCCTCCTGTTCCTGTGACAACTGAAATTTTTCCACCCGGAAAATGGCACCTGGACAACATGGCTTTAATCCTTTTTTCATTCTATCCAATCAAAAAATAGTTTTGGCTTTAACATACACTTCAAAGTTTTGTTTTAGTAATTATATATTAGTAATTATATAAATAAATATATTCCCCCTTCCCTATGTTTGTACTTTTGCCTTTTTTTAACTATATCAATGTATTTATGTTCAGAAATCTGTCATGGACTGTGTAAGGGTCTTTGGTTTTTCACCTACCTACATTTTTCCTGGTTAAACAGCTTCCATGGGATATGCTCTTGTGTGATTAAATATCCAGTACTTTTTCTACAATTCATACCGTCGCTGTTCATAAAGTGTTTGAGCTGCACGGCAATGTTTTATAGTGTGTCAGCAGCACTCTCACAATGACTTATGATCATCTGTGTACGATGGGCTCCATCTATTATATCCTGTTTACCTTTTACCAATTTATAGCTGCGGCTCTGTTGCATTTCTCTTATTTATGTTGGGATTGTTTGTGGGTGCTAGTGCTGAAACATTTGAAGGAAGTTCTTTTATAACTGCACATGTCTGGGAATTGCTGTAATAACCTAGCACATTTGTTACTCTGCTCAGCGCTGTGATTATTATAGATGTCCATTTTATAAGGCAGATCGAGGGTTTTATGTGCTGATGTTGGAAATAGCTCACTGCAGGAGATTCATGCTCTCTTTTAAGAAGATAGATGATATGGAAAAAAACATTAAAGACCAACTCCAACTAAAATGTATTTTCTTTTGTGTTACATTTCTAGTTAGATCTTTTATTGGTTTCCAAATTATGTCATGGATTCAAATGCGAGATATCCACATCAGAATATGCAATTATACCTAGCAGCTCCAGTTTTTAAAAAGATACATGACACCCCACCAGACTCCCTAAATTGTAGCATTAGGCCTCATTCACACAGGCGTACGTAAGCATACATCCATGCAAAGCAGTTCATTTTCCAGCACGGGGAAGCATGGAACATCTTTGTATCCCACGTAGACACAGCCTTTCATGTGGATGTACGGTTAAGTATGTCCGAATGAATGAGGCATAAATCATATGTGGGTATGCACTTAAACTTCATGGGAATATATTGGGGTATATTTACTAAAGGCTTTTGTTTTTTTATTATTATTTTCCTTGCACTTGATTGAGTAATCTTTGCAGAGTGAAAATTGAGAATATTCACTAAGCTCTGAGGAAAATACCCTTGCAATTTGCAACTTTTTTTTACAAAATGAACCACCTATTTACCTTTCTTAAATCAACCCCATTATGTGCACAGTTGTCAGGGCTTTGTAGAAAGGGGCAAAACAAACAGAGAGTGACTTTCTGGGTGCAGCATAACACACTAACAAGTTTATTCACACAATTATCAACTCACATTTAGGAAGTAAAGAAGGGTTTGTCACACTCGCCAAAAAAAAAAACGTCACTGACCCAGCATGCACCAGTTGGTAACATCACAAGGGGAATGGTACCACCAGGTGATGTTGCCAGGTGGCCCTGCCCTTACCTATATATGAACTGTCAAACAGAATGCCAGTCATTCGGCGGTTTGCCTTCACGGCGGTGGAGCATTTTCTTTCTTTTTTGGGTCCGGCGGTGGCGTCAGCGGGGAAGCCCATTGACAGCTGATGGCTCATCGGTTCTTAAGGACGCTGCGGGTGGCTTCCCGGCCCTAGCCCCTAACAACCAGCTTTTACTGTGCTCGTCCCCACCAAACAGTCTGCAAATTCGGGTGAACTTGTGCTCGGGCCGAACCATTCACCTTCTTTTGCACCCTTTAGAATGCCTGCTCTGTGTGTAACAATATCACCTCTCTCCATGACCTCTTTGTCACTCCTTTAATCTACTTGCCATTACTAAAACTTGGTTTAATGAACCCAACACTGCTTTCCCTGCTTCCCTCTCCCATGGTGGCCTTCTCTGAACTCATTCTCCTAGAGCTAGTGGACAAGAGGGAGGTGAAGTGGGAATCCTTCTAGCCCCACATAGGGTACTTCAGCCAACTTCCTTTCTGTCAATCTCCTCATTTGTGGCACATTATATTTGTCTATTTTCTCCAGTTTTTTTTAAGAATAACTGTAAACTACTGGCCCCCTTGACCAGTATCAACCTTCCTTGATGACTCCTCTCCCTGGTTACCCTACTTTCTTTTTATTGAAATCCCTAAATCATTCTCGGTGATTTCAACTTCCATGTAACAACATGCTATTTCTAAACTTCACACCCTAACCTCCTCTTTTGACCTGAAGCAATAGATTATATTCACTCTGATGACAACACCCTTGACCTTGTGTCCTCCTGCCTATGCACTCTGTGCAACCTCTCCAACAATCTCTTTCCTCTTTCTGATCTACCCTATTAGTTTTGCTCTCTAACCCTTTGCCACCTTAACCCTTCTCTTCTCTACTCTGCTACTGAGCACCTCTATCCGTTTTCTGTCCTGCCCCAATCTAGTCACTTCTGTATACAAGTGACCAAGTAAAGATCGCTAAACCACACTGGATGATGATTGGAAAAATTAGTCCCAAAATGACAATAAGTTAGTAAAGCATAATTTTTTTTTTCAAATGGATAAAAGTAGTTCACATTCAAGCCCAGACTCCAGACCAACACAGGCAGTGGCTCAAAGGCCCCCACAAAAGGCTGAAATAACAGTGGGTGACTTGGGGGCCCGGATCAATAGGATGATGACATGAAAGCTGGGTGATACTAAGATGGATGGGAGAAGCTGGGGTTCTGTATACAACAGTTCACTTTCATCCTCCCTGGAAAACACTTGCTCCCCTCACTACACACAGAATCAGGCCCCTACCCCTAAAACCCTGGAAAAAAGATGACACTAGAAGTCTCAAAAAAACATAGCTGTGTTCTTGAGAACAACATCTCACCCGGTCCCCATCAACTCTACCTTCAACTCTCTACTTTGTCCTCCACTGCCTCCACCCAACTCATTCATTGCCCCGAAGATAGCCAATCCCTTAAAAATAAGATTGATACAATTTGTTATTAGATCTCCACTGTACAGATACCTCCCCCACTTAACACTTCATTTCCACAGGTACAATCATTACTTCATATCTCATTCAACCCCACTATTATAGACAAAGTTACTAAACTTTTCTCTAACACCCACCTAACCACTTGCCCCTTGACACTGTTCCCTCACAAATACTATGGTCCTTTGGCTCTATCCTACACTCTCCAACTCACATCTTCAATCTCTCCCTCTCTTCTGGCATCTTCCCCAACTTTCTATAATATTTACTAGTCACTCCCATAATTAAAATGCCCTCATTGCCTTTACCCAGATGAACCTGATTAAAGCTCCCCAACAGGCTCTACTGGGAAGACCGGTGGAGGGGAAACCGGGACATGTGAGACGATTCATTTCAATTATTTTCACAGCAGCCAGATTCTCAGTTGCAATATCCTGAAAATCTCCCACAATCCAGTTTGATCTTTTGAAGGCCAGGTTGACATGGATAATGATAAATTAATGTTTGTTGGCATCTCTGCATGACAGATTGGCCTTCTTTGAAAATATTTGTGATCATTGGATAAAATACCTTTTGGACTCCTCTTGAGAGGGGCCAAAATGTTCTGACAGTAGAGGGTACACTTTTCTTCTTTACTTTTGCTTTACCTAGTTTTTTCACTTCTTTTTTCCTTTCTCTTCATCTCTGTATGCTTTTCTTTTGTTGATTTTCTCCATTGAATGTACCACCTTGTACATAAAAGCATCTCCCCAGACACGGGAGGTGGATCTGCCTCTCCTTTCTCCTGGATGGGGGAGATCAGGTATACGCCATGTTTAATGTCTATTGATGTAGCCATATACTTCTCCATGGTCAAACTTCTAACAGAGAGGCCTACTTAAATGGTTTCTCTTCGGTTATATAGTTATTTCTTGAAGCTAAACATATTGCACTATGGATGACTTTAGGATGACTTTAAGATTATTGGATACTGTCTTGACTTTGATTACTGTACCATTGTAAGTATGAATATATCTAGAGACTGTTATCTGACCATTTCAGCCACATGTTTTCTAGTTGGCTTTTGTACTTCTTTGAAATACTTAATAAAAGTAATGGAAAACAAAAGGCCCTCATTGGACATCACCAATCTTAACAACATTTGCCCCATCTCCCTGTTCCCCTTTTCTTCCAAACTTTATAAACGTCTGGTCTACAACTGACTGAGCAATCACCTCACTGAGAAAAACCTTCTTGATCCCCTTCAGTCTGGATTTTGTCCTCAACAGTTCACAGAAATTGCACTCGTAAAATTTACAAATGTTCTACTAATGGCAAAAAACAATGAATACGTTATTCTGTAGTCCTAGTCCTGGACCTCACTGCTGCCTTGGACACAGTAGATCACCCCCTCCTCCTCAAAAAAACCCCACTCCTTTGGTCTCCATGACTGTACTCTTTACTTGTTCTCACCCTACCTATCCCAATACACCTTCAGCATCACTTATAATACTAACAGACATATCAGTCTGGAAATCACACCACTTTCTCAAACTCATTCTATCCAAAACTGATAAAATTTCCTCCCCCACGTGCCTTTTTTTCTGACATTTCTGTCCAATGGCTCAACCATCAACCCATCTGCACATGCCAAGGTACTAGGTGTTATTCTTGACTCTAAACTATCCTTTTGGCCCCACATCCAATTACTGTCCGAATATTGTCACCTCAACAAAAACTTCTAAATCACTCCCTGGTCATCATCTCTCACCTCAACTACTGCAACTACGTCCTCATTGAATTATATTTACATAGACTACGCCCTGTTCTGTCCATCATGAAAGCTGCTGCTAGACTCTTACTAACTGTTCAGTGTCTACTACTCCTCTCTGCCAGTCCCTCCACCCGCTTTCACTCACCCAATGAATTATATTCAAAATAACTTACAAAGCTATTCACAACTTGACCCCCTAGCTACATTGCTACATTACTAACCTTATCTAAAAATACCAACCAAATAATTTTCTTCATTACTCCCAAGCTCTCCTGCTCTCTAGCTCCATTGTCACCTCCTCCAATGCTTGCTTCCAGGACTTCTCATATGCCTCCCCCATCCTATGGAACTCCCTACCCCAATTTGTCTGACTATCTCCTACTCTGTCCACTTTTAAATGATCCCTGAAACCCCTCTCTTCAGAGAGGCCTATCCTGCCCTCACCAAACAACTGTTCTTTTATTTCCCCCATCAGCTCAACCCCCACAGTTATTACCTTTTGTATCTCTTGGACCTCTGATTCCTCCCTTATTGAATTGTATTGTAATCATACTGTCTGCCCTCATGTTGTAAAGCACCGTGCAAACTGATGGTACTATATAAATCCTGAACAATAATAATAATAATAAATATAAATACAAAAAAGGACATCCACTCATTCTAGTAAACACCTGAGAAAATGGATATCTGAAGACTTTCAGTAATAAGCAAAAATCTAGAGCATAGCAACATGAAGTATGTTAATCAATTGTTCTAATGGTTTAGAAAGGTCTTGGATGTGAGAAAATAGCAGGCAGTTAGCCCTCATCAGGGTGATCTGTTTGCCAGTCAACTGAGCCAATTCAAGAGCTTATGCCACACTGAGGTTATCTTCCCACAATCCCCAAAAAAGTGTACATTTGAGCCAGGTTGGAAACAACCGCAAAAACAGTTTTGTGGAACCTAAGGATAGACGGTTTGAATTTTTAATGGGGTGCAATACTATCTGGTAAATAGTTTAAGTGGTGTGTCTCTGACTGTTAAAGACTTAATCTCCTAAGGTTGTGCTATCTAATATCCCACTCATGTTCTGTAAATTGCTCCCCTAGCTCAGCTTCTCAGCTCAACCTATAAGAGATAAATTTGTTTTTTAAACAGAGGTATGGTTGTGGTGAGGTCATATTACTATGTTATCAATAAGCACCTATTTTAACCACTTGACCACTTGAAGTTTTAACCCCTTCATGACCAGGCCATTTTGTGCTATTCAGCACTGTGCTACTTTACCTGGCAATTGTGTGGTTATGCAAGGCTGTATGCAAGATAAATGTATATAATTTCTTATCACACAAATAGAGCTTTCTTTTGGTGGTATTTAATCACCACTGTTTTTTTTTATTTTTTTGATATATAAACAAAAAAAATAAACATTTTAAAAAAATATATTTATTTTTTACTTTCTATTATAAAATGTTTCCAATAAAATTAAATCTCTTCATAAATTTAAGGTCAAATTGTATTCTGCTACATGTCTTTGGCGAAAAAACAAAATCCCAAAGAGTGTATATGTATTGGTTTGTGCGAATGTTATAGCATCTACAAACTATGACATGTTTTTGAAAATTGATCAATTCTGATGTACTGATGGCCTATCTCATTTCTTGAGTCCCTTAAAACTGCAGGACAGTACAAATATCCCCCAAAAGACTCCTTTATGGAAATCAGACAGTCTGGAGTATTCAATCACTTGCCGACCGCTCACATTGAGCGTACTGCGACAAAGTGGTTCATTATCGTCCAGCGACGTAGGTCTACGTTGCTGGACTCCTCCCCTTGTGGGCGGCGCGCGCGTGCCGCCGGAGGCTCGCTCCCGCTGTATTCAGTCACAGTGAGAGTCGGGCCAGGGGAGGAGCGGCAGTGATCACCGCCGCTCTTCCCCGATCGTCGGGGATCAAGTGTGGAGATCCGCCCACTTTTGTAAACAAAGCAGGCGGATCTCCTAAGTGACAGGCAGTGAAAGATTGCAGGATTCAGTATAGCTTAACCTGCGATCTGTGCCTGTGTCACACAGTCCCCTCCCCCCACACACGTCAGTAAGCACCAGGCATGCATTAACCCCTTGATCACCAATAAAAGTTAACCCCTTCCCTGCCAGTGTCATTTTTACAGTAACAGTGCATATTTATAGCACTGATTACTGTAGTAATGTCACTGGTACCCCCAAAAGTGTCAAAAATGTCAGTCAAGGGTCCGATCTGTCCGCCGCAATGTCACAGTCCCGCAAAAACAATCGCAGATCGCCGCCATTACTAGTTTAAAAAAAACAATAAAAATGACATAAATTTCCCGTAGTTAGTAGCTGCGATAACTTTTGCGCAAACCAATCGAAATACGCTTATTGCAATTTTTTTTTTACCAAAAATATGTAGCAGAAAACAAATTGGCCTAAAATGTTAAAAAATTTTGATTTTTAAATTTTTTTTTTTGGGGGGGGGGGGGGGGAATTTCATATAAAAAAATGTGAAAAATATTGTTGTTTTTTCAAAATTGTCGCTCTTTTTTTGTTTATAGCACAAAAAGTAAAAATTGCACAGGTGATCAAATACCACCAACAGAAATCTCTATTTGTGGGTAAAAAAAGGACATACATTTAATTTGGGTACAGCATGTCACGACCGTGCAATTGTCCGTTAAAGTAACGCAGTGCCGAATTGCAAAATATGGCCTGGTCAGGAATGGGGTAAAATCTTCCAGTCTTATAGCGGTTAAAAATACGCTCATTGAGAATTTAGGCCTAAATATATGACAAAAATTGAATACATTGGATATTTTTTAACTGTCAAAGTAGAAAAATATTGTTATTTTTTCAAAATTGTCGCTTTTTTTATTAATATCGCAAAAAATGAAAAGCGCAGAGGTGATCAAATACCACCAAAAGAAAGCTCTGTTTGTGGGAAAAAAAGGACGTAATTTTTCTTAACTTTTTTTTTAACGTCTTGTCACCATAGTGGCACTTTTTTTTTTTATACTGTTACTAGACATTAAGCCCGTTAAATTAACGGGCGCTAGATATATGTGGCCAAACATTTGTTAAAACAGACTTGTTCCAGTAAGGCGTACTTTGCTACTAAAGTCAATTTGCTTATAAATGTCCCTTTACTAGCCTGTCTATGTTCTGAGTTTTTTTTTTTTTTACAGTAATGCACTTACAGTGGTAGATTTAAATCAGGCAATGTCCCTTTAACAGCGTTTCTACAGTCGCAGATTTGCTTTATGTGATAGTGAATATGGGTTATTGCGCTCAGCAGTATACTCACAATAAAGTGCTAATGCATAAATAACATAAACATATGAACCAATTATTTGCAAGTGAATATTCCAATGAATATAGCAATAATAAAATTAATAAACATAGTCCTTGAAAAGTGCTCGGTGCAAACTTTAAGTTCCAGCAGCAAATACAATTGGACTTGATGTGAAATGCCTTCACCAATCACCATACACCCAGTGCTCGGATAAAATACTTCTTACCAAAAGAAGTTGACCCCTTAGTTATAGGGGGTCATGATCGCAATGTATCTCCACAAGAGCTCCAAAATCTCCTATTACAGTCTTCACATCCAGTGTGTGATAAGCCAGAAGTAAACAGATGACTCCGAGACTCCGGACAACATGTCATAAGAAATAAGGAAACTCCAATAGCGTAATATTGCCATATAAAGAGATTTAATAAAAGTAATGCACTTACTCCATAGTGGTAAATAAACGCCACAGTAGTACAAATCGTTCAGCTTCTCCTGGTGGATGGGACGCCGCTTCCGCTTCTCCGCAGATTTGCTTTGCTGAGTGTGACAGGTTTTTTCCTCTGTTTAAATGATCCTTTTCCTGACAGCAACAGCTTTTTTCCTTTAAAAATTAATCATGGCTCTATTCGCTTTTTTCAACACAATAATTACAGTCAAAGGGTTTGCCAAGTATAAGTTTCCTCATGCAATTCCAACTATAAGTTTCCTCATACAATGTCCTTTTAATACCTTTAAGTCTCTCCCTCATCAGCCTCCTTGTCCAACCTGTCACGCACTGTGCACTGCTTCCCAGTTGCTCTAGCAATCTAGCAATCCAATCTAGTATCCCCATCGGAGTGCCTCCTTACATCAGTGTCCCCATCGGAGTGCCTCCTTACATCAGTGTCCCCATTGGAGTGCTCCCTTACATTAGTGTCACTCAGATTAATGGGGAGTACTCAGATTGGGCGGGTGTGGAAAGTGGGGTCCCCCAGGGTTCTGTCCTGGGACCAATCCTGTTTAATTTATTCATAAATGATCTAGAGGAGGGGATATCCAGCACAATCTCAGTATTTGCAGATGATACTAAACTAAGCATGCCAATATCTTCTATGCAGGATGTGGAAACCTTACAAGCGGACCTGAACAAAAAAATGGGGTGGGCAACTACATGGCAGATGAGGTTTAATGTTGAAAAATGTGAAGTAATGCACTTGGGTGCCAGAAACCAGAAAGCAAGCTACTCACTAGGGGGGGAACCTCTGGGTGAGTCTAGGATGGAAAAGGGCCTGGGGGTACTGGTAGACAACAGGCTTGGCAGTGGCATGCAATGCCAAGCCGCTGCAAGCAAAGCCAACAGAATACTGGGATGTATAAAAAAGGGATTCACTCCAGAAATAAAGAGATTATTCTCCCGCTCTACAAGACTCTGGTCCGGCCACATCTGGAGTATGCTGTCCAGTTCTGGGCACCGGTCCTGAGGAAGGATGTGCTGGAACTGGAAAAATAATTAGGGGAATGGAGGACATCAGCTATGAGGAAAGACTACAAGCACTGAACTTATTCTCTCTGGAGAAGAGACGACTGAGGGGGGATATGATATCAATGTACAAATACTGTACTGGCAACCCTAGCATAAGGAACAAACTATTCAGAGAAAGGGAATACAATAAGACACGTGGCCACTCACTAAAACTAGAGGAAAGGCAGTTTAACCTTAAAGTACGTAAAGGTTTCTTCACTGTAAGAGCGATAAGGATGTGGAATTCTCTTCCACAAGCAGTAGTATCAGCAGGGAGCATTGATAGTTTCAAAAAACTATTATATGGGCACCTTAAAGACCACAACATACAGGGGTATGCAATGTACGGTTAACAGCAAACACACACACACACACATCATAGGTTGAACTGGATGGACGGATGTCTTTTTTCAACCTCACTAACTATGTAACCATCGGAGTGCCTCCTTACATCAGTGTCCCCATCAGAGTGCCTCCTTACATCAGTGTCCCCACTGGAGAGTGCTCCCTTACATCAGTGTCCCCACTGGAGAGTACTCCCTTACAACAGTGTTCCCATCGGAGTGCTCCCTTACATCAGTGTCCCCATCAGAGTGCCTCCTTACATCAATGTCCCCATCGGAGTGCTCCCTTACATCAGTGTCCCCATCGGAGTGCCTCCTTACATCAGTGTCCCCATCGGAGTGCTCCCTTACATCAGTGTCCCCATTGGAGTGCCTCCTTACATCAGTGTCCCCATCGGACTGCTCCCTTACATTAGTGTCCTTATCAGAGTGCCTCCTTACATCAGTGTCCCCATCAGAGTGCCTCCTTACATCAGTGTCCCTTTATGTGTCCGGGTCAAAGTTCCCCTGTATGAGCCCCGGTTAAAGTGCCCCTGGTCAGAGTCCCCCTTTAATAATGTGGTCAGAGTCCCCCTTAATAATGCGGTCGGAGTCCCCCTTAATAATGCAGTCAGAGAGACACTTGGACTTTATTAATATAGATTAAAAGCATCCATGCACACTTTAATCCCCATTCACATTTGATTGTTTTCAGGCGATTTTAAAGCATTTTTTTGCCACCTTTGTACATATGTTTTATTGGACATTTGAGCTGCAATATTGCCCTAAGTTGTGATGGATCATTCCTCCCTAAACAGTGAGGGCACATTCTGCTTTAAACCTTCTTCTCATTAGTTATTGGATATTGTTCTGGCAGACTTTACATACACTTTAATCTGGTTACCCCATAACAGCACTGTGTGAATGTACTGGGCTTGTGTCACCCCAGGTTACCCAATGTCTGCATGCATAGCCAGCTATGGATATTAGCTAGTATACAATGGACAATTGTGTGGTTACTGGGGCTGGAAAAAAATGCCCTTTCTGTCCCCAAGCAAAAATGGTTAGCATTTATATGTACAGTTTTAAACAAATATTACCGTATATAAATTTTGGACTGATAATTATTTCGAATATATAGTATATTGGTCATAATATTTATTTTAAAATGTAACTATACACTGTGTATGACACATTCCTAAGATTATATATTTCAATACTGTATTCTTCACATAGCCTGTTCTTTAGTTTTTAGGCTCCCAATCCACATCTGCATAACAAAGTAAATGAACAAATACTTGAATCCGTCGATAACTTTTCTGTAGGTGGGAACAATTTTGCACATTAGCAGTAAGCCACAATAATACTTTTGGGCTTTTAAGGCTCACAAAACGTTAGTTTCTAAAAGCCCTCAAATTACCAGATGGATAAAATGTTATCTTTTAGATAAGCATTTTAGATTACAGGGTCCACATGAAATGTGTGGGAAGCCGTTTATAAGGAACTAGGCAAGCAGGTAAGCAATATGACATTCTCAAAAGCCAGGCAGTATAATCTATGTAAGAAGAAATAAGCTCTTTTGTATTGGGGCTAGCAGGAATCAAACTGATTACATATTGCAGCTTATTTTCCAATATATATATAATGTATTTGAGCTTCTTAATAGGAGGTATAATACTATGTGAAAAAGGCTCAAGATATGATACTTCCAAAAGCTATATTAACCCATGCGGTCTTTCTTTTATTCTAAATGATGAATTATGAGTTGTATTTTTTTTTACTACCTTTCAGAAACTAGTAACTTAAATAATAATAATTATTTGTGATAGAGATTGTTATTTTAACCATGTAGCTTTATATTTCAGCTCATATTGTATGCTGTTAAAAAAAAATCAAAGGTTGTGCCATCCCACAAATCTGCAAAAGCATCCTCACATGCCTTCTTCTAGTTACTTCAATTACTGGAATTCATCTCCACTGATCAATCACTAAAAAATTGGGTCATGGCAGGTATCCAACATGTTGGAGATCTCTTTATAAGGACAAACTCATCACTTTCTCTAAACTTTGTTCTAACTACAGTCTCCCTAGATCTAACTTCAGGAATATTCTCCCCAGAATTCACAGGCCTAATGCTCTCTTTTGGTGGGGCTTGCTTCATCACTATGAAAATCAGACTCTCAAACCAAGGGAATGTCATTAATCTACTGTTATCTATTGTCTACTCCTCAAACCTGACCTACAAAATAAATATATATGACTTACTGGAATAACCTCTTTAAAACCTTATCTACTACTCTGTGACATTCTATGTTCAGAGGTCCATTAACATTTTTTGAATGCCTATCACAGTGGGCATCCTTGCAAAAAATATTTGAACAGTGGTACTATCCTTCCTAGAGGCTCACCTCCATATTCCCAGATCATTCAGTTAAATGTTAGTGCAAATGTGATCACCCAGGAACTCTCTCCCACATATGGTGGTCATGGTCTATTATCACCAGGTTTTGGGTGGTGGTCAATACTTTACTTGTATCAGTAACTCGTACAACGATGACTCTCACATCATCAAACATAAATGTGTATTGCACTGCTGTGTCCAATAACTCTGTCCTAAAGTCCTTTGTGCTCATAATATAGAAAACATATTATAAACATGAACATAATACAAATAACTCAGTCCACTTCGTATAGACCCCTGGTCGATTCTCTTTCATTGTACTGAGGATCCGACCCATCACTATAAGCGATCCATCAGGACTCACCTTTTAAATGCGGCCAAATCTCTTATTCCTCTATATTGGTCTCAATCTAAAACGCTCTCTATTCAATGCTGGTTACACAATGTAGACCACGCATACCACATGGAAGATCTCACTTTATCTCAACGTGGCCTGTCGACCTTATCGTACAAGGTGTGGGCCTGCTGGATCACTTTTACCTATTCCCCTGCATATGCGTACCTAATATACCCCCATGAGCATGGACATATATAGAAACCTCAAGTAGTAGTAGTGGGGGTATACCGATCGGCGTTTTTCATGCTCGGTATCTCCTACACAATGTGAGTTGTATTCCTATGTATAATTAAAGTTTAATGGTTACATACTACACTATGAGGGTTATCATTTCTTCTCTATGAGCGGTTCCCGACTTGATGAGATATTGGCATTATATCTATGAGATTCCCCCTGAGAAGTGGATTGGGATGAAGATCCTGTGACAGGGTTATGCAGTTTGCCATGTTACAATTTGAATGCCTGTTTATCATTGTCATCTGGTAAGCGTATTTTGCCACTCTATTTGGTGGCGGATCTCCTTCACTTGTCCTGCAGTGTTGGTTGCTGTGCATTTCCTCACCGGGATATCTGGAAATTCTTTTATATGGACTATTTTTAGGCTTTTTAACAATATGTTTTAGCGCTACATACTATTATTACTGACATCTAGCTTTTCCCACTGCTTTTTGGATTGGCAGTATTGCTTGTGTTGCTGGAATCCTCCCACTGTGAATAACGGTGTAACATATGTGAAGCACAAATAGAGGATTTGACTCATTCAGGGAAGGTAAAGGAAGTTTTTTGTTTAAATGAGTAGCTAGAAGGCTGCACTGCTGCAAAGGGGGGCACTTTGATTGACAAGGACGGCTAATGTTGCTCCTGTATTATGGGCAGTGGTGAAGAAGGCAGGGGGTTCACAGAAGTGTATTTCTGGAGGCCATGCCCACACTGACAGCAGAGTAGAGACTTCATTCATATGAACACAAGGTGAAAATCAACAAAAGGTTTCATCAATAGCTCAAAACAACATTATTACATTCTGAGATGTGACCTAGAGCTGCCTGAATCAGGAAAGCAGCAGAAATAGGCAAACATTCTATTTTCAGATGGAAGCTGCCAATTGAATTGACAAAAAATGCTGTAGAGAAAGTAATGGTTTTAGATGGATTCTTCTATGACATTCCTAGCTTGTAAGCATAGAGTTTTTTGTAAGTCTTAATAATCTGTTGGTTAATCAATATTCAGACATGAAAGCACGACAGAAGAGTTTAATTAGCCAAATGTGTTCTGTTAATTAACAGAACATAGCAATTGAATTGAAGAAGATGTAAAAACAAAGATATGCATGTTACCTTGTACAGATGGACAGAGAACTAGAGATTGAATTATCTTTAGACAAAACTATGCTAATCGTTGTGATGTGTTTATGAGAATATCAAGGTCTCCTTCAGTGAGGTCAAGTTCAGAAAATAAACCATCATAATCTACATGATTTTTCAATATATGTTTTATACTTTAAAGGGATAATTCAGTTCTCTTTGTTTGATTTCCTTCCATAGCTTGCTAGAACTCTCTGTTAAACTATGTAAGGTAACAGTAAAGCTGTAGATATCATTCAAAAATAAATGTATTTGTTCCAGGTCAAATTTCCTGAATATAGAAAATGTTGGGTTGATAATTGCATCATTCCAATAAGGAGGGGACAGGGAGGTTAATACCAAGCCTGAGCACATTATGTACAGTGAGGCTGCTCCAGGGGGTCAACAGCAGCCCCAAAGGTTACATGAAATTAAATAAAACAAGAAGTGCATAACAGTTAAAAAAAATATGCAGAAATGTTCTGAGTGTAACCAGATCTCCACAATATCATATAGTACAAGAAAAACTAGCTTGTGTGTGATGGGTACTAGGGGACATGGGAGACTGCAAGAAATGTGCTAAATTTGTGAATGGGAATATTTATTCTCAGAGATGGTATGGATATATGGAGGATGCATTACATAGAGCTCTAAAGAAAGGATACAGTATACTGTAAATAGAGTCGCAAAACATGGCCTGTAGAAGTAATGTACCTGAGCAAAATTGCATTCCATCTATGGATAAGTAATAGCATCTCAGCATTTTAAGTGAACCTAAATATACTGTAAGCAGCTTATGTTGTTGCTGCAGGGAACATGGAGTTCTTTGAGAGGATGTGCAGACATAAAAGGTATCAAACTCATAAAGGACAATATTCATGATGGATGGAAAGCACATGTGATGGTGGCCAGGGAAAATACAATGTGTAAGCAAAAAAATCGTGGAATCCAGGCAATAGGAAATGTCACAGATATTGCAGACTGTTAATATTATAGGTTCACTGAGAAGAGTTAAACATTGGTGGGAGAGGGTAGTGGGAAGGAAGGGGCAGTTTAACTGGATATATTGTAAAAGAATGGAAAGAGGGAATTTTGAGAAAGGGTAATTGCCCAAGTCAAGCACAGCAACATGGTGAAGGTGAAGAAACATTGAGGCATTGCTGAATCTAAAGAGAGCCTTAGGGTGATTTGGTGGAGCATGGGCCAGGAGCCAGTCTGGTGGAAGGAAAAGAGACTGCTGGCTTATAGGGAATGGTCTAGGTGGGATCCACATGGGAGCTGCTGATGCCAATAAACCAAGGCACAGAAGGTGAAGAGTCCCCAGGGTGACAGACTCCCAGGTGATTTTGCAGTCTGGAGTCCGTTTACTTTTCATAAACCAACTATCATCTTTCTATTGAGGGGATTTGGGTGGCTGTAAAGCCACTTGATCATTTCCACATATACTTGAAGGTGTCCCCTGCCCAGTGAGATCTCTTCCACCATGTATCCAGGTCTTATCCATTTCTCCTGGGTGCCTGGGGTGGCCATGGTGGGTGTCAAGGGAAGAGTGCAGGAAGATCAGTGAACATATGATAATTGTTCCTCAGTGTAATGAAGCCAAAAGAGCCAGGTTTCTTATCACTTCTGGTTTTAGTGCTGTCATCCCCTGGTCACTGTGATAGAGGTGACATTAGGGGTCTGATAGACCCCTGATGTCTTCTTAAAGAAAACTTGTTACCCTCAGTATGTTACCAAAAAAAAAAAAAAAAAAGTTTAAGAAGTTTAGTCCAAAATTTATTTTTCTCCTATGGCTGTAGTAAAAGCAACTCCCCAAAGAAAAAGAGTTTATTTTCACATTAAACTCGGCTCCAAAAGTTCAGAGTTGCGATGAGCTGAACACCCCCCGGTTCAGTACGCATTAGAACATGCAAACTCCATTGAAGTCTATGGGACTCGAACATGAAACATCAAAAGTCCTAATTTTAAAGGCTTAAATGCAAATTCTTGCCCAAAAAAAAGTGTATAGGGATCTGGCTACTGCCCGAGGGGACATGCACTAATGCAAAAAACTTTTTTTTTAAAATTATTTTTTATACAGGAGCAGTGATTTTAATGATGCTTAAAGTGAAACAATAAAAATGAAAAATTCCTTTAAATATCGTGCCTGGGGGTTCCCCTTAAAGTACCTGTAAAGTGGCACATTTGTGTGATGTATGTAGCCTGCTGCAGCATTACTGACATTTCTAAAGGAAAAAATGTCATTTAAACTTGCGGTTAAAATGAAAAATAAAAACAGCGTGGGGTCCCCCCCATGCCAAAATTGAAAAAAAGAATGGCGTGGGTCCCCCCTAAAATCCATACCAGACCCTTATCCAAGCAAGCAGCCTGGCTGGACAGGATAAGGGGGGGATGAGCGAGCATCCCCCCTCCTGAACCATACAAGGCCACTTGCCCTCAACAAGGGGAGGGTGCTTTGGGGTGCCCCCCAAAGCACGTTGTCCCCATGTTGATGGGGACAAGGGTCTTTTCCCGAAAACCCGGGACTGTGGTTGTGGGGGTCTGCGGGTGGGGGGCTTTTTGGAATCTGGAAGGCCCCTTTAACATGGGGGCCCCCAGATGCCGCCCCCCTATGTGAATGGATATCGGGTACATGGTACCCCTACCCATTTCCCAAAAAAGTGTACAAAAAAATGAAGACAAGCACCAGTTTTTGACAAGTCCTTTATTAAAAAATAAAAAAATAATGTCCCCCGATGTAAAACCATTGTTGCCCGCCGCACCCGAAAAATAGAAAAAAAAAAAAGAAGCTCCAGCTTCTCAAGACGCCTCCCATGTAATGAGCTGTTTGAGTTTGACAGCTCTTTTATAGGAATCTGACGTCACAAGCAGCCCATAATGCACTTCTCAGGTGCAGTGAATAAACTACTGACGTCGCCAAAAGGGGTGGTGCACCGGTGGCGTCTCAAGAGGTAGGAGAATATATTTTTTTTTCTATTTTTCGTGCGCGGCGGTGTGTGAACTTCCCACGAACGGCCCCATTTGTTTGTGTGTTCAGCGAACACACGAACGCCGATGTTTGTGTCCAATCAGCTTCACCATTAACAGCTCATTGTAAAAATTAAGAAGTATAAAAAAAAAGCGCCAACATTAAAAAAAAAAAAACAGCACCAAATTTAACAAAAAAACAGCACCAAAATTAAAAAAAAACAGCTCCGGGTCCCCCCAAAACCATACCAGAACCTCATCCGAGCATGCAGCCCAGCGGGTCAGTAAAGGGAGGAGTGAACAAGCGGCCCCCCTGAACCATACTAGGCTACATGCCCTCAACATGAGGGGATGGGTGCTTTGGGGCGTGGGGGCTCTGCCTCCCCCACCCCAAAGCACCTTGCCTCCATGTTGATGGGGACAAGGGCTTCTTCCCCACAACTGTGGCCGGTGGTTGTGAGATCTGCAGGCAGGGAGTTTATTGGAATTCGGTAGCCCCCTTTAACAAGGGAGTCCCCAGATCCCACCCCTCCCTATGTGAATGAGTATAGGGGTACATTGTACCCCTACCCATTAATCAAAAAAAGTAAAACCCAGAGACAATTTTTGACAATTCCTTTATTAAAAAATAAAAAAAAACAGTGTCCCCCAATGTAAATCCATAGTCAATCAAGATGCCCGGGTATTGCTAGCAGGGGGCTAATGGGAAGCGAAGACTCCACCAAGAGTTCCAAGCAGATTGAATCATACCATCCTAGCAGGACCTGCTCTGACACTGGTCCCCTGTGCTGTATCCGCATCTCTCGCAACCTCCTTCTGAATTCCTTTTCCATGGCGGCTGGTATCTGTACCTCTCCTCTCCTGCTATCCGGACCTTAGATCCCGGTGGAGGTTTGGATGTTCCAGACTGCAGGAAGCATCCCACCGCTTGCCACCAATGTAATGGAACCGCGACCCACACTGTGTTTGTGGGCTTCCTTCAGTATACAGCTTCCTCCAGTCTTGGACATAGATATCAGATATTCTAGACGCCCCCCCCCCATTCAAAGCTAGCCGACAACTTAGCTTGTACAAGATCTGGAACCTTCTCCTTTATTGAACAGTCTCACACAATTATTATACACATGAGGACATCCCCCTCCTGATCAAATTACCCCACCAGGTCACGTGCCTGATTACATTATCCTATGCAGATAAAATTGTATACAGAAAAAAAAATTAACATATCTAAGAAACAACCAACACAAACAGCACTCAGCAACTAACAGATGACAATGATTCAATCAACCTGAGCCAATTAACCTTCAGACTACCACCCTCGAGCTCATGAAATACAGTACACATTATCATAAGTGGGAACACAGAACCCATTTTAGATAACAGCACAGTAAATCAGCACATTCAACAATGTGTGGATGACAGGTGGTTGAGCTGATGATATTAGCATCTGCTATGAGTCTGACTGTGTGAAGCAGTCTTTATATGTTTCTTGAGATATATGGTTGATAAATATCACTGTCCCATTTTAAGTAATCCAAACCATATTCTCAGTGTCCATTAAGTACCTGTCTTTCACTCACAGTGGCGGTGAGTACCGTCACAGTATTTATTCCATGCACTGGTCTCGTTGTGTATAAAGGAGCACTTGTGTGGCACCATAACACCTATGGTGCAACAATATGGCTCTCTTGGACCATTCTACACACCGAGACCAATTGCATTGCTAGACAAATGACTTTTTTGCCTGTAACAATTTACCTGAGACTGATATTTTCTCTCTGTGGTGTGCCTATAAGGCCTATAGCTGAGGCTTATTAATTCAGGCAGCCTCAAGAGAGAAAAAATGAAGGAACCAAGAGTTATCTAAGCTGTTAACTAAATTGCAATTACTAGAGTTACAACATAAAGCTAACCCTGCTCCTACGGTGCAATTCCCACTATTTCAATGCCGTCTAACCTCAGACTGCTCCTCATTGCTGATCATCATAAACTTTTACAAAAATTTAAAGCATAACACTATACCCAGGGGAATAGGACTGGCAAATTTCTAGCAGCTTATATATGTAAAAAAAAACAAAAAAAAAAAAACAACGCACTAAATGATCTTACATAGTGAACCCTAGCACTAATAAAACTGTTTATCACCCAAGCAAAATAGCGAACGCATTCTTCAATTATTACACCACCTTATATAACTTGAATTCAGACCTCTCTACTTACCAACCTAATGATACCGACATTAATAATTTTCTTCACTCTATTAGACTCCCATCTTTAGATGACAATATGCTAGAATTCCTTCATTCTACAATCTCGGATAAAGAAATTCAGCAGGCTATTCGTTTATTACCACCCAACAAATCACCGGGAGCTGATGGCTTTTCAGCAAATTATTATAAGGCTTTTCAAACTACTCTTGTCCCATATTTATGCACCCTCTTTATTAAAGCCTCTGCCTCTTTCCCGGAGGAGATGCTCCAGGCTATTATAGTAGCACTGCCTAAACCAGGGAAAAAACTGGATTATCCCTAAAATTTCAGGCCCATAAAACTCCTCAACACCGACCTGAAAATTTATGCTAAGATATTGGCAAGCAGATTTGTGAATATAACTCCTTAATTAGTAAAGGTGGAAGGAAGGTACTAACAGTGTTCCTGACATTAGTCACAAAAAAAGCATTTGATCAGGTGCACTGGGGGGTACTTGAGAGAAACACTTAAATTTGGTTTCCCAGGCCCCACCTACTGTGCCATCAGCAAATGTCTTTACATCCAATGTTATGTCTAAAACATTTTTCTAAAAAAACACACCCGGTACTGATGTCAGTTGTCACCGTTGATTTTTACGTTGATAATGGAACCACTGGTGGAATACATTCGAGCGGATCACATTATCAATGGTATCCGGGTAGCCAATTGTGACCATAAGATCGGACTATTCGCCGATGATGTGGTACTAAATTTGACATCTCCGGCCTCTTCCCTAGAGAGGGTCCAATGCCTATTGAACACATTTGGCTCTATCTCATATTACAAACTTAACATCACTAAGTCCATTCTTTTGCCAATGTTCCTACTCACCCCTGCCTTCAAAACCCTGAAAACTAAATTTAAATTCTGTCCATTCCAATGGACTACAAAAAACAACTTATATATAGGAGTCACCCTTTCCTTTCCAATGGCTACTATGTACAAAAGTAACTACCCAAACCTATTAAATACTATCAAATCGGACTTAGAACATATCTCTTCTCATAAGCTTACCTGGCTAGGAAGAATTGCAAATCTAAAAATGACACTTTTGCCAAAAAATATGTATTATTTTCCTACTATTCCTATCTGCTTGTCGGAAACCTTTTTTTCTTCAGTTGATAAATTGCTTAGAAAATTCTTATGGAAGTGCAAAATGGCTAAACTTTCTTTCCTAATGCTACTTAGGCATCATCAGTGTGGCGGAGCAGGCTTTCCTAGCATACTTAAATATTACAATGCAGTTCGCTTAGACCAAATGAAAGCTGGTTTGATTACGATACTGATAAATTGTGGGTACACATAGAAAAAGCCATAGTATCCCAGAGAGATCTACCTTCACTGTTAATATTGAGCTCAACTCATTGACCATTATATCATTCTGTCTTCCCATCAATTGATGCCACTTTGGCTGCTTGGAGAGCATTGCAAGAACTAACCGCTCAGGACACAATATTGCTCTCCAAGGACCTCCCACAAAGAACATATGAATATCTTATCCCCTTCAATGCAAATACATAGAGAATCCCTCACACATGAAACTACATATAAAGAACTCAGTTTACAATGTTCCCAAGCAGCTACCTTAAAGACCTTCAGTTACACCATTACCATATCAAATACCCAGAGACCCAATACACAACACAAAACTGATACATGGAAGCATTTAACTATCTCATACCAAAAACCTAAAGGCCTTTCCTGGTTCTATCTAAAGCTACAACAAAAAGATACCCCCACTAAGACCTCAAGTATGCTAAACTGGGAGAAAGATCTCAACACTAGCTTTACTAATCCTGCGTTAAGCAAGGCAATACAAATACTATAAATACTCTTGATGCACAAATCATTGGGACTTTAAAACTCCTTAACAGGAGCTACCTGACACCCATAGGGTTATCACATATATTTGCTGCAGGGAATGTGGCTCTAAAGGATCGCTAATCCACGTAATATGGGAATGTAAATGTTTGAGGAGCTTCTGGAAATCAGTGTTCTCATTGATGGCATCTGTCATGGGAGTTCTAACTCCCCCAACTCCTGCATTAGCCTTACTAAACCTTAACATAGAGAACACACCTAAACAATTTAGGTGTAAAATTAACTGCATACATATAGCTGCCCATTTCACTATTACCTCAAAATGGAGAACCAATAACGCACCTAACATATCAGAGGTAATAATGAGAGTTAGAGCCCAACATATTTTTGAAAATGATTTGCATACTTCTCTGGCTCCACTGCCCAATTTTTGGACAGATGGTAAACATGGGTCGCAAAGTTTCCATAAACTCCCCTTTGATATACAAGCACCTCGCTTGTTGTAGCGAATGGTGACGTATGACAATGTTCATGGTGGTACGTGTATGTTTATACTCTTCTTCTTATGTTTAGTTTTGTTTTACCTTTTTCAGCTAATTCTGTTTCTATGTTTGTTAAAGACCAACTTGCTTAAATACCTATTGAAGCGCATTTTTCTCTTTATAAAAGTTTGTATAACTAGGTCTTGTATCTCAAACCTGCATTCAATAATTATTCTACTAACGTCTGTAATTTGATGTTGGAATAATGTATTTTTGTAATTTGTTATCATAAAACTTTATTTAAAAAAAACAATTGAAAGAAACAAAAGATAAGAATGCCCAAAGTTTTAAAATGTCAAAAACAGTTCAGTTATTGCAGGGTTTTAAGGTAAAGTCAACAGTTTTCTGGAGTGCAAAAGGCCCTCCTTCATCAGAGCTATAAATACACTAAATACTGTATATAAAAAAATGCAATCTTTTTTTTTTTTTTTACCTAGATCACCATATGATTTACAGTATAAGCTATTTTTTTTTTTTTTTTTTTAGTGCCCCTGTAACTCTTGCTACCCCTTGTATATTGCCAAATTGGAGAGTGATCTCAATTGCACCTTTGACCCCGCTGAATGGATCCATTTCTGGAAACAAGCTATAAAGTTCTCACTAGGTGGTACTTGGTCCCCCACCAGGATATCGACATTCCTGCCCTCATATCCTTCTCATTGCTTTTGGGGCTGTAACTCTGCAGGCTCCCACCTTCACATATGGTGGTAATGCCCAGTGGTGCAATGCTGGTTAAAAGTGTTTGGCATAATTTCTAAATTTTTTGACATTTTCATGACACCAGACCCAGCAGTAGGTCTCCTGAACCTGAAGCCACCCTCTATTAGCCACCAACAGTTCAATTTATGCCTCCAAGTAAAAACTGTGGCTAAACAAACAATAGCAAGAGCGTGGAAAACCCCCACCCTATGTGCACTGGCTCAACATATAATAACATAAGCTCTATTCCACATGTAAATAGAAGCTGTGCTGCTGGACAAGGTATCCAAACTTGAAAAAATCAGGGGGCCTTGGGTAAAGAACTACTTGCCTTCTAACTTTGATCACTCACTTTTATGTCCGTAACTACCCTCAGGCACGCACATTATGCTGCTTCCCAAACACCCTCCAGAGGACCCAGTCCCACCCCAGGGGATAGACACTTCTCCCCACACTCCCTCTCTACCTTCTCCTCTACTTCCAACCTTGGCTCCCTTCCCTTCTCTTACACATTCCCCCTCCGTTATAGTTCACAATAACCTTAATACTTCTCACTTCCCTTTATTCTTCAAGTTAGACATCCACCATGTCTTGTCGTCCCTCCAGGCCCACCCCTGTTTGGGGTCCCTCTTTTTCTGCCTCACCCACAGACTTTGGAATGTTATTATGTTTAATATTTGTATTTCTGTTACGACAACACACTAGACTACCATTGTGTTCTGGATGCCAAATGTCCACTGTTTTCTAATAATATAGCTTTCATTGGACTCTTTTCTATATGATGGACTAAACTCATGGGCACATGATCCCTATTGTTTGACCATACCTGTCACAATATGTTTTGATGTCTACCTGTGAAATGTTTTACTGTATCTTGTCTCTTTCTGAAAATAAATAAAATATTTTAACAAGGGACTCATTTTCTTTACATTTATTGTATTTTTATATATGTATTGTATGTGTAGCCTAGATGAAAGTGGCTTTTTGTATTCCCAAAATACACTGACTTTACCTGAAAAAATTAATAAACCATTTCAGGACTTTTCTTACTTGAAGCTTTTTTTTCTCACAATACTTCAGTATTAAAGTGGATGTAAATCTGATTCATGAAATTTGACCTAATCACATATATCTGTAGTGTTTTCTTATCTCTCTCCAAAGCCTTAAAGGCTCGTACACACTTGGCGAAAATCTGAAGAAATATCCTCTGATTTTTCTCTTTCTTGCTCAGCGTTCATTACCGTTTTTAGTTGACAATGTATAATGTTCACAACATTTCTCGTCCAATTTTTTTTTTGTTTTGGGACATTTGTTTCTAGACTTCCGGATCATCAGCAACTTCAGATCATGCGCGGTCTTTCGTATGCGATTTTTCAGGGACATACTGCATACACATTAAACGAAAATTGGTCATGCTGGGGACAGACGATAAAAATTTTGGTGTTTATCCCTCTGTTTTTTTTTTCGTTGAAAATGACAGCCTCGGCTGCTGAAAGTTGTGTATACACTAGCCGAAAATTGTACGATTTTACCTCAGACGGAAATTTTCGGCAGATTTTCTACTAGTGTGTATCCCACTTAAGTCCTGTGTCTTTCTGCTGTTTTGTTTCTCTATTATCAGCATGATAACTTCAGACAAGTTCTCCATCAACCAAGATAAAAACCAGGCTGAAATTTGTGTTGTGGGAGGTTGCTATAAATAGATTAGCCTATGTGGAGGGGGGTGCCTTTCCTCCAATCACCTGTCTTGGCTGTATGGCAAGAATCCACTCCCAGTGCTGAACAGGAAGAGAAAATCTCTAACACGATGTGCACTTTCTAAAGAATATATAAAGCTGAAGACAGCAGACTTGCATGTAAAACTTATGTAGACAGATTTGTTTAATCTCTATATATCATCTGAGGCTGTTCACTTCACTGGGTATATTTGAGGTTTTACATCCACTTTAATGGTTTTTGTAAACTGTTAGGATATATAAACAGATAACTTAGGAATGTTATTGCGTTAGAAGTTTAACTTCTCCCACCCGGCCAAGGCATATATACAGTTGGGTGAGAGCTTCCTCCTTCTGAGTGGACATTCCTTCAGAAGGAGGGAGATGCGCAATCTCTGTGTGCCTGTGTCCCTGGGACACAGTGCAACACAGCTCGGCAGGAGGACTCTGTGATCACCTGATCTCCAGATGACATGACGGCTGTGTCCAATTACAGTCTTGATGTGATGTCAATACAGCTGTTGTCACAGTGATTGGCTCTGCTTCTCCTCACACAGCAAGGAGAAGGAGAGCGGACCGGTGCTGGCAGGCAGCGATCAGTGAGTATTGAGCAGTTTTACTGCTTTTTACTCACTGATCACCCAGCTTGTGTCAACACATAGTGTCCCCAACATAGTGTCCCCAACACCTGTTACACATCTGTCCCAGTAAAAAATTCTGTTACAGTGAACATCTGTCTGTGATCATTTGCCACATCTGTCCGTGATCATTTGCCACATGTGTCCATGATCATTTGCCACATCTGTCCATGATCATTTTCTACATCTGTCCATGATCATTTGTCGCATCTGCCAGTGATCATCTGATGCATCTGTCTGTGATCATCTGCCACATCTGTTTGTGATCATCTTCCGCATCTGTCCGTGATCATTTGCACACATCATCTGCCACATCTCCCGGTGATCATCTGAAACATATTCCCGTGATCATCTGGCGCATCTTCTCCATGATCATTTGGCACATCTATCTGTGATAATCTGCCATATCTGTCTGTGATAATATGCCACATCTGTCTGTGATAATCTTCCACATCTGTCAATGATAATTTGGTGCACATCTGGTACACATCATCTGCCACACCTGTCTGTAATCATCTGCCACACCTGTCCATGATCATCTGCCACATCTGTCAGTCATCATCTGGCGCACATCATCTGCCACACCTGCCAGTGATCATCTGCTATACCTGTCTGTAATCATCTGATACATCTGTCTATGATCATCTGCCACATCTGTTCGTGATCTGCCATATCTGTCTGTAATCTGCCACATCTGTCCCAGTGAACATCTGCCACATCCCAGTGATCAAAATCTGTCACAAGGCCTTCAAAATGTGATAGGTACACAGGAAATGAAATGTGTAATGTATGCTCCTAGAACGCCTGACGGTGCTCCCTGCATGTATTTTGCCAGTCTGTGGAAAAGTCTCACACATGTGGTATCGCCATACTCAGGACATGTATTAGAATGTATTTTGGGGTATCATTTTTGCTATGTACATGCTATGTGTTAGAAAGATTTTATAAATTGACAACTTTGTGTAAAAAAAAAAAAATTACTTTAATTTTCTTTCCACATTTTCCAAAAACCTGTGGCAAAAAAAAATACATGTTCAAAAGACTCATTATGCCTCATAGAATATGCATTGGGGTGTTTTTTTTTTAATATAAAATGGAGTAATTTTGTGGGTAATTCCATTGTCCTGGTGCTCCATGGTCTTCAAAAATGTGATAGGTACTCAGGAAATGAAATGTGTAATTTATGCCTTTAGAATGGCTGATGGTGCTACTTGGATGTTGGGTCTCTGAATGTGGTCAGGCTGGGGAAAAGTCTTACGCATGTGGTATCGCCATACTCAGGAGGAGTAGCAGAATGTATTTTAGGGTGTAATGCAAGTTTATCTATGACATGTGTAAAAAATAACTTGCTAATATAAAAAGGGGTCATGTGGGGGGTATTTGTACTGTCCTGACATTTTAGGGCCTCAAGAAATTAGATAGATAGTCAGTACATCAGGATTGATCAATCAATTGATTGATCAATTTTCAATGATACATAGCATAGCTTGTAGACTCTATAACTTTCACACAAACCTATTATCATACACTTATCAGGATTTTTTTTTTTTACCAAAGACATGTAGCAGCATACATTCTGGCCTAAATTGATGATGGAATTTGATTTTATTGGATTTCTTTTGAAACAGAAAGTAGAAAATATAGTTTTTTTTTTTCAAAATTTCTGCTCTTTTTTCACTTATATCGCAAAAAATAAAAAATCAAGTGGTGAAAAAACACCACCAAAAGAAAGCGCTATTTGTGTGAACAAAATAATAAAAATTTCATTTGGGTAGAGTGTAGCATGTCATTCCAAAGTGGGAGAGCACTGAAAGCTGAAAATTGGCCTGGGAAGGAAGGGGGCGAAAGTGCCCAGTATTGAGGTGGTTAAACGACTTCACATTGCTATATATGTAACATAACAGACAGGGTGTTCACACTTGGGAATTAGGCTTTTCAGAAATTCCTTGATGTAGTAGTGTGACTTTGCATATACTGGCATACCTTTTTAATCTAAATATAAGAAACTGTTTAGAGTTTTTTTTTCTTTACTTGGCAGTGGTGGAGATATTTTATCCAATTTGTAGACAGGCTCAGCACCCTTGTCTGTTGTAATTTGCCTGCAGGGGGACACTTCATCTTGTCTTGAAAACTAATTGGAGTGATTAGAATTGATGCTTGCACTGCTGGGTCCACTTTGACATCACATGCTATAATTCTGCCAATCACCCAAAAAAGATTATTGGCACAGCTACTCCACAGAGGACTACTCCACAGAGGACCTGTGAACTGACCACTTTCAGGGGAATTTGATCATTTGGAAAAAACCTAGAAACCTTTAATTCATTCCTATTTTATCCAACATGAGCATCTATTATTCAATGCATGTCCCACATGCTCCTTATTAATGTCTGTGGGGCTGTGCAATATGATGCCAGCTTATCTATGAATGACAGCAGAGATCAAATAAAATCAGTTTTTGTTTTTGATGGATCTCCTACACTTGCTTCTCAAGGTGTCATAATGAGATTTCTTGTTGTGCATAAAAGATGAGGTTTTTTTTTTTTTTTACAGTGGTGCTAAAGTTGTTCATATCACACAACAATCTTTGATATGTATGTCCAGCCTTTGGGCTTGTATGCATAAGGGTCAGGAGTAAATATGTAAATTGCAGTCACAAGGAGGCATGCATTTAGGAAAAAAATGACTGATTCTGAGATGATACAATATGCCTACATGCCTATTATACCTCTCTGTCATGCAACTAAAAGACAGGAGTGAGGGGGTAAATATGTAAACTACAATTAACTTTTTAAAGGGAATGCATTTAATATATATTGTGTATTGTGTGTTTTTTCTTTGTTTTCTTTTTTTAGGGCAGAGCTAAAAATGTAATGATTGTCAGCTCCCCGGTTCTCTGTAAATACTGCTGGATGCATGCACAGTAATCCCATGGGCTGCAGATTCCAGTGATTAAAGCAAAATTCATCAGGCCCCATCAGTTCAGCAGTAAGGGCCGGGAACAGAGAGGAGACTATTTACTAATTTCTGGGAGCCCACAAACTAGTTGTCGGCTCCAATCATTTAAATAAAGTTTCAGCATTTTTTCTTCTATATCAATGTTTTGGGATGGGCCAAAACTTCAATTTAGTTCTCAAGAGCTGCAGCAAGGGGGATTACTCCAGAAATTAGTAAATATCCCCCTGTCAATTCTCTGTCCCTGATGCTAGACTGATGGGGCCCAGGGAACTTTTATTTAATTGCTTCATGCATAGTAAGTGGGGGGCCTGTCAGGCAGGTTGTATGGAGCCTTGTAATTTCCGAGTTGTTCTCAGATCCACCAGTCCCCCTTAAGCATTCAAGATATTCTACAGCTCATGCTAAAAGATTCCATGCAGTGTTACAGCTGCTATGCCTAGGGGACAGGAGCCACATGGAGGCAGAGATTCTTTCAGCTCTACAGGGGCATGCTTAGAAGTTAACCCCATGGCAACTTGCAGAGAATGGTGACGTGTAACAAAAGCACTAACCTGCTGTCTGCCCTCTGGCAGGAAAAGTTGACACATGTGCCTTGCCTGGCACATGGCCTCAATCTAGTGAAGCAGCAGTTTCTGGATAGGTACTCAGGATTAAAAGATCTTCTGAGCCATATCAGAAGAGTTTGTAGGCACTTCAGGTGGTCATACAACAAAGGGCTAACTGTGATATTTCTCACTCTCAGGAATGAATAAAGTCAAATTACCGTGTGGTGCTGCTGCTAATTAGTGCTGATTCAGCATAAGTCTCCCCCCCCCCCATTCACTTCAGGTGGTCATACCCAGCCAGTGTTCAGCTAGGTGAAATTCAATGGGAATTCTATCGACCCGCAAACCGCTTGATCTGTGACATGCCCACCAGGTGGATTTTAACTTTGGCCATGCAGCAGTTACTGCACATGCAGCAATGGCCTATCAATAAGCACCTGTGTGAGTATACTAAGAGTATAGGCTTGGGGGTGCTGGATTTTTTCCCCCATGCCTGGTAATACAAGCACATGCACTGCACTGTCACCATTCTAGGAGGCAAGAAGAATGGTGAGCCACAACAATGCATGCATCAGCAAACACTGTAACAATTATGCTCCTACTGGAACACACCCTGCATGGCATCCTAAACACAGCTTTTGAGGTAGAGCAGCAAGAGGAAGAGGAAGACTTCCTTGCATCTCAGGGCCTGCCCTATCCAGATGCTGTCCCTGTGAGGCCATGCAAGGAACAGGAAGAGGGGGAGAAAAAGAAATATAATTTCCATAGGGACATTGAGGCTGAAAATGACATGGGCAGTCTTTCAGGTGTGGGTTTCATACCTCCCAAAGCCCACAAGAAGCATGTGATTAGGGGGGGGGGGGGGTAGCTGAGGATCTTGTCATCTTTAGTTACTACGACAACTTTTGCAGTACATGGGTTCTGTCATGCTCCAGAGCCTACAAAAAGACCCTAGGACTTGTGACATTAAAGAAAGGGACCATTACTATTTAGCAACCCTCCTTGATCCTTCATTCACATTGCAAAGGGTAAAATTGCAGATCTCATCCTGCTCTCACAGAGGGAGCAGAGGATGAAACATATGGGGGAACCTGTTTCACTTATTTCCAGAAACTGGCAGGATAAAGTTTCATAGATAAGGTGCCTCGGAGCCTCTTGATGGTGAAAGGAAGAGCAACAGTGAGGGTGATTGCCTGAGTAATGCCTTCAGTCCTTGGCACTCAATGCTGTCTGCTGCCAGCACCTACAGACATCAGCTGCATTACATGGTGCCTAATTATCTGGGGTTAAGAGTGGATATAGAGATTCTTCAAATAGTTTACCCCCCTCAACTACTGGGTCACGAGGATTGACCACTGGCAAGTGATTTTCCCAGTTTGAGATTGAGCTGCTGGGCTGCTCTGCAGTCAATGTGCTCTCAGAATGTGTACTGATTGTAGTGGGGGGGGGGGTTGTGACAGGGAAAAGGGTGCCCACAGTCACTATTGACTTGCTGATATCCAGGAGCTTACAGTGCTTGGGCCCCATTCACATTCAAAGCCCAATCTTTTAACAGTTTGTACATACTGTATGTGAATGTTTGTTAAACCAGGGTCCATTCTGTGCTCTGCAGGAATCTTTCTGTTGGCTCACAAAGTATAGGCACCACCCACACCTAAAACCCATTTTTTCACAGATATGTAAATGTTACACATATGTGAATGTTTGTTAAAACAGGGTCTATCTGGTACTCTACAGGAATTTTTCTGTGGGCTTACAGCATTTGGGCACCATCCATAACTAAAACCCATTTTTTTTTTCCAGCTATGTTTCAATTGCACAGATGTGAATGTTTGTTAAAGCAGGGTCCATTCTTTGCTTGGTAGGAGTTTGTCTATGGGCTTATGGTGTTTGGACACCACTAAATCTCCCGGTGGACATAAGAGGTAACCTCCCAGAAAGTACATGCCAAGGCTCTAAGAGAAGGGGCTATGAACTGGCCAGGTTCATTAGCCAGGTCTGCGATATAACTAGAGGAAAAGATATAGTCGGTCCAGTAAAGCCATGTTTTATAGAAAAAAATAAAGAGAAGGTTTTTGTAAGGGTGGCCTGCCGGTATCCATATAACTAACCAAAACACAGAAAAAATCTCTTATATAAAAAGTCATACATTTTATTATGCAACAATTTTAATTCCTAAAAACATATATCTAAGTCCATGGAAGAAATCATACAATAAGAAGAATTACTGTCAAGTACTGTGGCTCAATTGCACGTTTCTCGGTAAGGTGTCACTTCTTCAGATTGACATATACAGTATACTTGTGACAGTTTATTCAATGTAAAATTCACATATCTAGAAAATAGAACATACATCAATATACATCATATGCATAGGTATTTCATTGTACATAATTAGATTTAGAAAGACCCTTATCCCTTTTTGAAAAAAAAAAAAAACAGGAGAAGAAAAGCAACAGGGAAATACTTACAGAAACAACCATGGATAACAAGGGAGACAAGTTCAAATTGTCTCAGGCTGTGGGTAGACAAAAACAGGGACCAATTTGGAAATGGCAAATCCGTCCTAACAGCTTTCTATATAAGAAAAAAAAAAAAACAATAATGATAAAGCATCACAGCTTCAAATCAGTGTGTATAATAAATTCAGAGTACTCACTGTTAATAAGCTATGATAGAGACTCTCATCAGATACAAATGCCCAAAAAGTATATCCAAGGTTCTTGGTTTAAAGTAAATAATCTAAAGTCTCAATAACTTAAGCTGGTTTATATATATATATATATATATATATATATATATATATATATATATATATACATATACTGTATGTATATATATTTATATATACATACAGGTCCTTCTCAAAAAATTAGCATATTGTGATAAAGTTCATTATTTTCTGTAATGTACTGATAAACATTAGACTTTCATATATTTTAGATTCATTACACACAACTGAAGTAGCGCAAGTCTTTTATTGTTTTAATATTGATAATTTTGGCATACAGCTCATGAAAAACCCAAATTCCTATCTCAAAAAATTAGCATATTTTACCCAACCAATAAAAAAAAGTGTTTTTAATACAAAAAAAGTCAACCTTCAAATAATATATGGTTAGTTTTTATAGCAATAGCATTTGTTTACAAAGACCTTTTGAGGATGTAAGCCCCTTTTGGTTATAAAGAGGGGTATGTTTTCTTTTTTTTTATGTGAGTGTTTGTTTGCTTCGTTTCAGGTTGTGTCCCTGTCAAAATTTTGTGTCTTTTCCTCTATTTTAGAAATTCATGCTATGTTGTTCTGTGGCCTCCCCTCTCCGTTTTGTTGTTTTTTTTTTGTATGTGGTGTCACTTCTGGGTTCCTTTAAATAGGAACATCACTATGTGATGTCATAGGCATGCTGCAGTGGGCCTGGTGACGGTATGATGTCCCGTTCGACATAGCGGCCATCTTGAGAGGTAGAGAGTACTTGTAGCCATGCTTGGGGCCAGAAACTCTCTCTCCCAGCATGGAAAAAGGGAATCTATGCTGGCATTTAGAAATAGGATACTTTTCTGCTTGATAGGGGGGGGGCTGCCTGTTCAATGGTGAATGCCCTACATGTGGGGGTCGGTGGGCGGGTCCTTGGGAGGCCCAGAGACTATTTTATGATAAAGGTTTGTCTGGTGTTTCTTTCAATCTCTGGCTCCTGAAGGTAGAAACTGAGTACCTGGTATTGGGGAGGTAAGCACCTTGGAATGTGGTTTTGGCTTGTTGTGGCTAAGCTAACGGCTCTATGAATATTTAAAGTAATTGCTTGTTTTATTCACTTTTCTGTCTTGAAGCTTGGTTGGTTTGATCTCTATACTTGAAGGGAAGTGGATTTTTAGTGATCCATATCTTGGCTAGCACTCATGAGCTCTATATATATATATATATACAGGTCCTTCTCAAAAAATTAGCATATTGAGATAAAGTTCATTATTTTCTGTAATGTACTGATAAACATTAGACTTTCATATATTTTAGATTCATTACACACAACTGAAGTAGCGCAAGTCTTTTATTGTTTTAATATTGATAATTTTGGCATACAGCTCATGAAAAACCCAAATTCCTATCTCAAAAAATTAGCATATTTTACCCGACCAATAAAAAAAAGTGTTTTTAATACAAAAAAAGTCAACCTTCAAATAATTATGTTCAGTTATGCACTCAATACTTGGTCGGGAATCCTTTTGCAGAAATGACTGCTTCAATTCGGCGTGGCATGGAGGCAATCAGCCTGTGGCACTGCTGAGGTGTTATGGAGGCCCAGGATGCTTCGATAGCGGCCTTGAGCTCATCCAGAGTGTTGGATCTTGTGTCTCTCAACTTTCTCTTCACAACATCCCACAGATTCTCTATGGGGTTCAGGTCAGGAGAGTTGGCAGGCCAATTGAGCACAGTAATACCATGGTCAGTAAACCATTTACCAGTGGTTTTGGCACTGTGAGCAGGTGCCAGGTCGTGCTGAAAAATGAAATCTTCATCTCCATAATGCTTTTCAGCAGATGGAAGCATGAAGTGCTCCAAAATTTCCTGATAGCTAGCTGCATTGACCCTGCCCTTGATAAAACACAGTGGACCAACACCAGCAGCTGACATGGCACCCCAGACCATCACTGACTGTGGGTACTTGACACTGGACTTCAGGCATTTTGGCATTTCCCTCTCCCCAGTCTTCCTCCAGACTCTGGCACCTTGATTTCCGAATGACATGCAAAATTTTCTTTCATCCGAAAAAAGAACTTTGGACCACTGAGCAACAGTCCAGTGCTGCTTCTCTGTAGCCCAGGTCAGGCGCTTCTGCCGCTGTTTCTGGTTCAAAAGTGGCTTGACCTGGGGAATGCGGCACCTGTAGCCCATTTCCTGCACACGCCTGTGCACGGTGGCTCTAGATGTTTCTACTCCAGACTCCCCAAGGTCTGGAATCGGTCCTTCTCCACAATCTTCCTCAGGGTCCGGTCACCTCTTCTCGTTGTGCAGCGTTTTCTGCCACACTTTTTCCTTCCCACAGACTTCCCACTGAGGTGCCTTGATACAGCACTCTGGGAACAGCCTATTCGTTCAGAAATTTCTTTCTGTGTCTTACCCTCTTGCTTGAGGGTGTCAATGATGGCCTTCTGGACAGCAGTCAGGTCAGCAGTCTTACCCATGATTGCGGCTTTGAGTAATAAGTTTTTAAAAGCCTCAGGAATCTTTTGCAGGTGTTTAGAGTTAATTAGTTGATTCAGATGATTAGGTTAATAGCTAGTTTAGAGAACCTTTTCATGATATGCTAATTTTTTGAGATAGGAATTTTGGTTTTTCATGAGCTATAAAAGGCTTGCACTACTTCAGTTGTGTGTAATGAATCTAAAATATATGAAAGTCTAATGTTTATCAGTACATTACAGAAAATAATGAACTTTATCTCAATATGCTAATTTTTTGAGAAGGACCTGTATATATATATATATATAGAGCTCATGAGTGCTAGCCAAGATATGGATCACTAAAAATCCACTTCCCTTCAAGTATAGAGATCAAACCAACCAAGCTTCAAGACAGAAAAGTGAATAAAACAAGCAATTACTTTAAATATTCATAGAGCCGTTAGCTTAGCCACAACAAGCCAAAACCACATTCCAAGGTGCTTACCTCCCCAATACCAGGTACTCAGTTTCTACCTTCAGGAGCCAGAGATTGAAAGAAACACCAGACAAACCTTTATCATAAAATAGTCTCTGGGCCTCCCAAGGACCCGCCCACCGACCCCCACATGTAGGGCATTCACCATTGAACAGGCAGCCCCCCCCCCCTATCAAGCAGAAAAGTATCCTATTTCTAAATGCCAGCATAGATTCCCTTTTTCCATGCTGGGAGAGAGAGTTTCTGGCCCCAAGCATGGCTTCAAGTACTCTCTACCTCTCAAGATGGCCGCTATGTCGAACGGGACATCATACCGTCACCAGGCCCACTGCAGCACGCCTATGACATCACATAGTGATGTTCCTATTTAAAGGAACCCAGAAGTGACACCACATACAAAAAAAAAAAACAACAAAACGGAGAGGGGAGGCCACAGAACAACATAGCATGAATTTCTAAAATAGAGGAAAAGACACAAAATTTTGACAGGGACACAACCTGAAACGAAGCAAACAAACACTCACATAAAAAAAAAGAAAACATACCACTCTTTATAACCAAAAGGGGCTTACATCCTCAAAAGGTCTTTGTAAACAAATGCTATTGCTATAAAAACTAACCATATATTAGTATTACCCCTGTCAAAAAATGCAACCTAGGAAGAAAAACCAAATTAATGTAAAAAGGACATAAGTATAACTCTGTCAGGAATGGTGCAAAGCTTAAGGAATTTTTTAGGCCAGGAGACACGGTGGCCCATAGACTTTAAATCCACCTGGCCTCTATTTGCAGAATCTGTTGGTCAAAGTCCCCCCCACGAGGGTGAGGGTGTATTCTGGGCAAGGCTCGGAACTGCAAGGAATCTAGGCTTTATGCGTGTTTATAAGCAAAATATCTACCTATTGGACTTTCTATATTGGCCCCTCTTTATATCAGCCACATGATCTTTGATGGGTTGCTACAATTTTCTGTGTGTCTTTTCGACATAAAATGCATTGCATCAACATGTTAGCACATACACTACCTCTATGGTGTCACAGTTTACAAAATGTTGGGGGACAATTTGTATAGTTCCAATTGTTACACTATAAATATAGTTCCAATTGTTACACTATATTACACAATAAACTCACAATAGGAACAATTTCCACATCTAAACGTGCCCTTAGGGTATGTACCACATGGGCCCTGTTCCATTTTTCTATTAAAGAATTGTCTGTAAGTGAATGTCCCTGTCTAAATGTCAGATTTGGACTGTCATATACAAAGTGTTTTACAATGTTATTCTCATTCAGTAGGGGCCAATGTCTCTGCATGATTTTTCTAACCTCCTCGCTTTGATTATTAAATTGTATAATCTGTCTTGCCTTAATTTTCTCTTGTATTTTCTCCCCTTGAAACAGTAATAGTTCCCATGGGCTATCTTTTGCTTTATGGTATGCTCATTTAAATGATTTCTTGGAATAGTCTCATCTGGAAAATCTATCTCTAAGAATTTGGGCTTGTATTTCAAAGTCCTCAGAATTAGAGCAGTTTCTACAGAGTCGCATGTATTGTCCTATAGGAATCCCTTTGATTACATGTTTAGAATGTGCACTTTCGCCATGAAGTAGACAGTTGCCAGCTATTGGCTTTCTAAAAAGGTTAGTGGAAATAATTCCATCATGATCCCTGTTTATAGTCAGGTCCAGGAAGGGAAGAGTAGTATCATCCATATTGAGTGTGAATTTCAAATTCCACTCATTGTTGGCAAGGATATCTTTCATTCTGTAATTTTCCTCAATTTATTGTAACCAAACACTTTGCAGGGGAGAAATAGGTTGCTTCTAGAAAAGAAGGAAGCAGGCATTGGCAGCATTAAGTAACTGAATCGTAAATTACTTTTTATAATGTTTGGATGACATGGAGTTAAATGAAGCAGATAGGCTGTCGGGTTGTCTCCCAATTGAACATCAATGAGTTTGAATACGAGGTCATGAACCCTAACCCAGAAGTCGAAAAATATATGAAAATGTGGACTTTGATGGCACATAACGAAAAAAAAATGTAAAATCAATATAAATTTATTTAAAGATTCAAAAGATTTTTAAAATTGCAAGAACACACAAATAATCTACAATAGAAATGTAAAGTCACATTGGAACATGGTTAACAGATCTCCACAGACAGATACCGACTACCATATTACATCACAGAAGAGTAAAGATAATATCTTCCCTTGATGAAGCTGTTTCAAGGTTGGTACTCCAGTGTACAAGATGCTTGTTGTGAGGTAGTGAATTTAGGTAGTGGGCCGTGTCCGTGACTAGGCAGCTGCTAACTCACTTAGGCTCCAGGCTCAACATGTTTCGCGCTTATGCGCTTCCTCAGGGGCCTGTTTAAGGAGCACTGTGAACAATAACATACAGTAAATAATTCATATACCTAATGTCATTTAACACAAATACAATATAGATCATAAGATAAGATAGAACACTACATATTAACATCAAAAATGTGCGGGAAACCATGCGGTTGATCGTGGTGATAACACCACGACCCCCAAGTTCCCACATATAGTTAGGCAGTATAAAAGAAATGCAAACATTTTGCAGCCATAGACACAACATGATGGTCAAGACATACCCCGATCCAGAATCATATTGAGAGTGGGGACACATTCATGGACAAAAGATCCTTAGTAGTGTTGAGCGAACACGGACTGTATTATTCGTGTTCGTACCGAATAATTGGATTTTTTGTACCCGAACACGGACACGGACACTTTACTGTATGTTCGGGTAAAAATCCGTGTTCGGTCGTTTTATTTCCGGGTTTTGCATGCTTTGGCGCTCTTTTCATGGCGGGCTTTCAACAGCCAATCAACAATCGTTTAACTGGTGTGCCTTAAGCCATCCCAGCCATGCCTGCAAATGTCTCAGTAGCTGTGATTGGCCGTCTGAAGCATGTGACCAAGTCTTTATAAGTTCGAGGCAGCCGCAGCGGCGTCATTATGCTGCTTAGATTCAGGGACAGAGCACACATCAACGTGCTGGCTGCTGATTAGGGAAAGATAGGCAGGAAAAAACCATTTGTGTCCGGATAGAATTGAGGGACAGGTCGGAGTGTTTAGGCAGGGCGAGTTGTAGGCATTTTAGGGATAGAGTCTGCTGAATTATAGGGTCAGTGTCTTCTACAAACTACAATCGATATTGCTGTGTGGGGGGTGGGGTCTGCACTCAATCCTGATCTACGATCTCTTCTCAATCCTGTTAGGGACAGAGTCTGCTGAATTTTAGGGAAACTGTGTTCTACAAACTACAATCGATATTGCTGTGTGGTGTGGGATTGGAGATAGGCAGGTGTCAGTGATCCACATCCATTTTTCTGTGTGTGAGCTGCAGTGAACACAATCTTTTTGGGCTGCAGTGAACACAATCTTTTTGGGCTGCAGTGAACACAATCTTTTTGGGCTGCAGTGAACACAATCTTTTTGGGCTGCAGTGAACACAATCTTTTTGGGCTGCAGTGAACACAATCTTTTTGGGGTGCAGTGAACAAAATCTTTTTGGGGTGCAGTGAACACAATCCTTTTTGGTGTGCAGTGAACACAATCTTTGTGGGGTGCAGTGAACAAAATCCTTTGTGGGGTGCAGTGAACACAATCTTTTTGGGGTGCAGTGAACAAAATCCTTTTTGGGGTGCAGTGAACAACATCCTTTTTGGGGTGCAGTGAACACAATCTTTTTGGGGTGCAGTGAACAAAATCCTTTGTGGGGTGCAGTGAACACAATCTTTTTGGGGTGCAGTGAACACAATCTTTTTGGGGTGGAGTGAACAACATCCTTTTTGGGGTGCAGTGAACAACATCCTTTTTGGGGTGCAGTGAACAAAATCATTTTTGGGGTGCAGTGAACACAATCTTTGTGGGGTGCAGTGAACACAATCTTTTTGGGGTGGAGTGAACAACATCCTTTTTGGGGTGCAGTGAACAACATCCTTTTTGGGGTGCAGTGAACACAATCTTTTTGGGGTGCAGTGAACACAATCTTTGTGGGGTACAGTGAACAGAATCTTTGTGGGGTGCAGTGAACACAATCTTTGGGGGGTACAGTGAACACAATCTTTGTGAGGTGCAGTGAACACAATCTTTGTGGGGTGCAGTGAACACAATCATTGTGGGGTGCAGTGAACTCAATCTTTGTGGGGTACAGTGAACACAATCTCATACTTCTGAAGGTTTGAGGGTGCTGCCTGTTCCATACTCCCCCTACTCCTCATCTAGCCTTTTAGGGGTACAAACAATAGTAATTGGGGCCTAGTGTGGTTGTGTACGTGTGATATACATACACTTTTTTGGGATCATATTTTCTATTCCGCTATTTAATCAAAAACCTTTGGGGATCAGTTAAATTGGGGGATAGTCTGTGTTGGTACGTGTGAGAGAGATCCACCTTTCCAAGTTGTTGGGGTTCATCTCATACTTCTGAAGGTTTGAGGGTGCTGCCTGTTCCATACTCCCCCTACTCCTAGCCTTTTAGGGGTACAAACAATAGTAATTGGGGCCTAGTGTGGTTGTGTACGTGTGATATACATACACTTTTTTGGGATCATATTTTCTATTCCGCTATTTAATCAAAAACCTTTGGGGATCAGTTAAATTGGGGGATAGTCTGTGTTGGTACGTGTGAGAGAGATCCACCTTTCCAAGTTGTTGGGGTTCATCTCATACTTCTGAAGGTTTGAGGGTGCTGCCTGTTCCATACTCCCCCTACTCCTAGCCTTTTAGGGGTACAAACAATAGTAATTGGGGCCTAGTGTGGTTGTGTACGTGTGATATACATACACTTTTTTGGGATCATATTTTCTATTCCGCTATTTAATCAAAAACCTTTGGGGATCAGTTAAATTGGGGGATAGTCTGTGTTGGTACGTGTGAGAGAGATCCACCTTTCCAAGTTGTTGGGGTTCATCTCATACTTCTGAAGGTTTGAGGGTGCTGCCTGTTCCATACTCCCCCTACTCCTAGCCTTTTAGGGGTACAAACAATAGTAATTGGGGCCTAGTGTGGTTGTGTACGTGTGATATACATACACTTTTATGGGATCATATTTTCTATTCCGCTATTTAATCAAAAACCTTTGGGGATCAGTTAAATTGGGGGATAGTCTGTGTTGGTACGTGTGAGAGAGATCCACCTTTCCAAGTTGTTGGGGTTCATCTCATACTTCTGAAGGTTTGAGGGTGCTGCCTGTTCCATACTCCCCCTACTCCTAGCCTTTTAGGGGTACAAACAATAGTAATTGGGGCCTAGTGTGGTTGTGTACGTGTGATATACATACACTTTTTTGGGATCATATTTTCTATTCCGCTATTTAATCAAAAACCTTTGGGGATCAGTTAAATTGGGGGATAGTCTGTGTTGGTACGTGTGAGAGAGATCCACCTTTCCAAGTTGTTGGGGTTCATCTCATACTTCTGAAGGTTTGAGGGTGCTGCCTGTTCCATACTCCCCCTACTCCTAGCCTTTTAGGGGTACAAACAATAGTAATTGGGGCCTAGTGTGGTTGTGTACGTGTGATATACATACACTTTTTTGGGATCATATTTTCTATTCCGCTATTTAATCAAAAACCTTTGGGGATCAGTTAAATTGGGGGATAGTCTGTGTTGGTACGTGTGAGAGAGATCCACCTTTCCAAGTTGTTGGGGTTCATCTCATACTTCTGAAGGTTTGAGGGTGCTGCCTGTTCCATACTCCCCCTACTCCTAGCCTTTTAGGGGTACAAACAATAGTAATTGGGGCCCAGTGTGGTTGTGTACGTGTGATATACATACACTTTTTTGGGATCATATTTTCTATTCCGCTATTTAATCAAAAACCTTTGGGGATCAGTTAAATTGGGGGATAGTCTGTGTCGGTACGTGTGAGAGAGATCCACCTTTCCAAGTTGTTGGGGTTCATCTCATACTTCTGAAGGTTTGAGGGTGCTGCCTGTTCCATACCCCCCCTACTCCTCATCTAGCCTTTTAGGGGTACAAACAATAGTAATTGGGGCCTAGTGTGGTTGTGTACGTGCGAGATACATACACTTTTTTTGATCATATTTCCTATTCCGCTATTCAATAAAAACCTTTGAGGATCAATTGAATTGCGGGATAGTCTGTGTCGGTACGTGTGAGAGAGATCCACCTTTCCAAGTTGTTGGGGTTCATCTCATACTTCTGAAGGTTTGAGGGTGCTGCCTGTTCCATACTCCCCCTACTCCTCATCTAGCCTTTTAGGGGTACAAACAATAGTAATTGGGGCCTAGTGTGGTTGTGTACGTGTGATATACATACACTTTTTTTGGATCATATTTTCTATTCCGCTATTTAATCAAAAACCTTTGGGGATCAGTTAAATTGGGGGATAGTCTGTGTTGGTACGTGTGAGAGAGATCCACCTTTCCAAGTTGTTGGGGTTCATCTCATACTTCTGAAGGTTTGAGGGTGCTGCCTGTTCCATACTCCCCCTACTCCTCATCTAGCCTTTTAGGGGTACAAACAATAGTAATTGGGGCCCAGTGTGGTTGTGTACGTGTGATATACATACACTTTTTTGGGATCATATTTTCTATTCCGCTATTTAATCAAAAACCTTTGGGGATCAGTTAAATTGGGGGATAGTCTGTGTTGGTACGTGTGAGAGAGATCCACCTTTCCAAGTTGTTGGGGTTCATCTCATACTTCTGAAGGTTTGAGGGTGCTGCCTGTTCCATACTCCCCCTACTCCTAGCCTTTTAGGGGTACAAACAATAGTAATTGGGGCCTAGTGTGGTTGTGTACGTGTGATATACATACACTTTTTTTGGATCATATTTTCTATTCCGCTATTTAATCAAAAACCTTTGGGGATCAGTTAAATTGGGGGATAGTCTGTGTTGGTACGTGTGAGAGAGATCCACCTTTCCAAGTTGTTGGGGTTCATCTCATACTTCTGAAGGTTTGAGGGTGCTGCCTGTTCCATACTCCCCCTACTCCTAGCCTTTTAGGGGTACAAACAATAGTAATTGGGGCCTAGTGTGGTTGTGTACGTGTGATATACATACACTTTTTTGGGATCATATTTTCTATTCCGCTATTTAATCAAAAACCTTTGGGGATCAGTTAAATTGGGGGATAGTCTGTGTTGGTACGTGTGAGAGAGATCCACCTTTCCAAGTTGTTGGGGTTCATCTCATACTTCTGAAGGTTTGAGGGTGCTGCCTGTTCCATACTCCCCCTACTCCTAGCCTTTTAGGGGTACAAACAATAGTAATTGGGGCCTAGTGTGGTTGTGTACGTGTGATATACATACACTTTTTTGGGATCATATTTTCTATTCCGCTATTTAATCAAAAACCTTTGGGGATCAGTTAAATTGGGGGATAGTCTGTGTTGGTACGTGTGAGAGAGATCCACCTTTCCAAGTTGTTGGGGTTCATCTCATACTTCTGAAGGTTTGAGGGTGCTGCCTGTTCCATACTCCCCCTACTCCTAGCCTTTTAGGGGTACAAACAATAGTAATTGGGGCCTAGTGTGGTTGTGTACGTGTGATATACATACACTTTTTTGGGATCATATTTTCTATTCCGCTATTTAATCAAAAACCTTTGGGGATCAGTTAAATTGGGGGATAGTCTGTGTTGGTACGTGTGAGAGAGATCCACCTTTCCAAGTTGTTGGGGTTCATCTCATACTTCTGAAGGTTTGAGGGTGCTGCCTGTTCCATACTCCCCCTACTCCTAGCCTTTTAGGGGTACAAACAATAGTAATTGGGGCCTAGTGTGGTTGTGTACGTGTGATATACATACACTTTTTTTGGATCATATTTTCTATTCCGCTATTTAATCAAAAACCTTTGGGGATCAGTTAAATTGGGGGATAGTCTGTGTTGGTACGTGTGAGAGAGATCCACCTTTCCAAGTTGTTGGGGTTCATCTCATACTTCTGAAGGTTTGAGGGTGCTGCCTGTTCCATACTCCCCCTACTCCTAGCCTTTTAGGGGTACAAACAATAGTAATTGGGGCCCAGTGTGGTTGTGTACGTGTGATATACATACACTTTTTTGGGATCATATTTTCTATTCCGCTATTTAATCAAAAACCTTTGGGGATCAGTTAAATTGGGGGATAGTCTGTGTCGGTACGTGTGAGAGAGATCCACCTTTCCAAGTTGTTGGGGTTCATCTCATACTTCTGAAGGTTTGAGGGTGCTGCCTGTTCCATACCCCCCCTACTCCTCATCTAGCCTTTTAGGGGTACAAACAATAGTAATTGGGGCCTAGTGTGGTTGTGTACGTGCGAGATACATACACTTTTTTTGATCATATTTCCTATTCCGCTATTCAATAAAAACCTTTGAGGATCAATTGAATTGCGGGATAGTCTGTGTCGGTACGTGTGAGAGAGATCCACCTTTCCAAGTTGTTGGGGTTCATCTCATACTTCTGAAGGTTTGAGGGTGCTGCCTGTTCCATACTCCCCCTACTCCTCATCTAGCCTTTTAGGGGTACAAACAATAGTAATTGGGGCCTAGTGTGGTTGTGTACGTGTGATATACATACACTTTTTTTGGATCATATTTTCTATTCCGCTATTTAATCAAAAACCTTTGGGGATCAGTTAAATTGGGGGATAGTCTGTGTTGGTACGTGTGAGAGAGATCCACCTTTCCAAGTTGTTGGGGTTCATCTCATACTTCTGAAGGTTTGAGGGTGCTGCCTGTTCCATACTCCCCCTACTCCTCATCTAGCCTTTTAGGGGTACAAACAATAGTAATTGGGGCCCAGTGTGGTTGTGTACGTGTGATATACATACACTTTTTTGGGATCATATTTTCTATTCCGCTATTTAATCAAAAACCTTTGGGGATCAGTTAAATTGGGGGATAGTCTGTGTTGGTACGTGTGAGAGAGATCCACCTTTCCAAGTTGTTGGGGTTCATCTCATACTTCTGAAGGTTTGAGGGTGCTGCCTGTTCCATACTCCCCCTACTCCTAGCCTTTTAGGGGTACAAACAATAGTAATTGGGGCCTAGTGTGGTTGTGTACGTGTGATATACATACACTTTTTTTGGATCATATTTTCTATTCCGCTATTTAATCAAAAACCTTTGGGGATCAGTTAAATTGGGGGATAGTCTGTGTCGGTACGTGTGAGAGAGATCCACCTTTCCAAGTTGTTGGGGTTCATCTCATACTTCTGAAGGTTTGAGGGTGCTGCCTGTTCCATACCCCCCCTACTCCTCATCTAGCCTTTTAGGGGTACAAACAATAGTAATTGGGGCCTAGTGTGGTTGTGTACGTGCGAGATACATACACTTTTTTTGATCATATTTCCTATTCCGCTATTCAATAAAAACCTTTGAGGATCAATTGAATTGCGGGATAGTCTGTGTCGGTACGTGTGAGAGAGATCCACCTTTCCAAGTTGTTGGGGTTCATCTCATACTTCTGAAGGTTTGAGGGTGCTGCCTGTTCCATACTCCCCCTACTCCTCATCTAGCCTTTTAGGGGTACAAACAATAGTAATTGGGGCCCAGTGTGGTTGTGTACGTGTGATATACATACACTTTTTTGGGATCATATTTTCTATTCCGCTATTTAATCAAAAACCTTTGGGGATCAGTTAAATTGGGGGATAGTCTGTGTTGGTACGTGTGAGAGAGATCCACCTTTCCAAGTTGTTGGGGTTCATCTCATACTTCTGAAGGTTTGAGGGTGCTGCCTGTTCCATACTCCCCCTACTCCTAGCCTTTTAGGGGTACAAACAATAGTAATTGGGGCCTAGTGTGGTTGTGTACGTGTGATATACATACACTTTTTTTGGATCATATTTTCTATTCCGCTATTTAATCAAAAACCTTTGGGGATCAGTTAAATTGGGGGATAGTCTGTGTCGGTACGTGTGAGAGAGATCCACCTTTCCAAGTTGTTGGGGTTCATCTCATACTTCTGAAGGTTTGAGGGTGCTGCCTGTTCCATACCCCCCCTACTCCTCATCTAGCCTTTTAGGGGTACAAACAATAGTAATTGGGGCCTAGTGTGGTTGTGTACGTGCGAGATACATACACTTTTTTTGATCATATTTCCTATTCCGCTATTCAATAAAAACCTTTGAGGATCAATTGAATTGCGGGATAGTCTGTGTCGGTACGTGTGAGAGAGATCCACCTTTCCAAGTTGTTGGGGTTCATCTCATACTTCTGAAGGTTTGAGGGTGCTGCCTGTTCCATACTCCCCCTACTCCTCATCTAGCCTTTTAGGGGTACAAACAATAGTAATTGGGGCCTAGTGTGGTTGTGTACGTGTGATATACATACACTTTTTTTGGATCATATTTTCTATTCCGCTATTTAATCAAAAACCTTTGGGGATCAGTTAAATTGGGGGATAGTCTGTGTTGGTACGTGTGAGAGAGATCCACCTTTCCAAGTTGTTGGGGTTCATCTCATACTTCTGAAGGTTTGAGGGTGCTGCCTGTTCCATACTCCCCCTACTCCTCATCTAGCCTTTTAGGGGTACAAACAATAGTAATTGGGGCCCAGTGTGGTTGTGTACGTGTGATATACATACACTTTTTTGGGATCATATTTTCTATTCCGCTATTTAATCAAAAACCTTTGGGGATCAGTTAAATTGGGGGATAGTCTGTGTCGGTACGTGTGAGAGAGATCCACCTTTCCAAGTTGTTGGGGTTCATCTCATACTTCTGAAGGTTTGAGGGTGCTGCCTGTTCCATACCCCCCCTACTCCTCATCTAGCCTTTTAGGGGTACAAACAATAGTAATTGGGGCCTAGTGTGGTTGTGTACGTGCGAGATACATACACTTTTTTTGATCATATTTCCTATTCCGCTATTCAATAAAAACCTTTGAGCATCAATTGAATTGCGGGATAGTCTGTGTCGGTACGTGTGAGAGAGATCCACCTTTCCAAGTTGTTGGGGTTCATCTCATACTTCTGAAGGTTTGAGGGTGCTGCCTGTTCCATACTCCCCCTACTCCTCATCTAGCCATTTAGGGGTACAAACAATAGTAATTGGGGCCTAGTGTGGTTGTGTACGTGTGATATACATACACTTTTTTTGGATCATATTTTCTATTCCGCTATTTAATCAAAAACCTTTGGGGATCAGTTAAATTGGGGGATAGTCTGTGTTGGTACGTGTGAGAGAGATCCACCTTTCCAAGTTGTTGGGGTTCATCTCATACTTCTGAAGGTTTGAGGGTGCTGCCTGTTCCATACTCCCCCTACTCCTCATCTAGCCTTTTAGGGGTACAAACAATAGTAATTGGGGCCCAGTGTGGTTGTGTACGTGTGATATACATACACTTTTTTGGGATCATATTTTCTATTCCGCTATTTAATCAAAAACCTTTGGGGATCAGTTAAATTGGGGGATAGTCTGTGTCGGTACGTGTGAGAGAGATCCACCTTTCCAAGTTGTTGGGGTTCATCTCATACTTCTGAAGGTTTGAGGGTGCTGCCTGTTCCATACCCCCCCTACTCCTCATCTAGCCTTTTAGGGGTACAAACAATAGTAATTGGGGCCTAGTGTGGTTGTGTACGTGTGATATACATACACTTTTTTTGGATCATATTTTCTATTCCGCTATTTAATCAAAAACCTTTGGGGATCAGTTAAATTGGGGGATAGTCTGTGTCGGTACGTGTGAGAGAGATCCACCTTTCCAAGTTGTTGGGGTTCATCTCATACTTCTGAAGGTTTGAGGGTGCTGCCTGTTCCATACCCCCCCTACTCCTCATCTAGCCTTTTAGGGGTACAAACAATAGTAATTGGGGCCTAGTGTGGTTGTGTACGTGCGAGATACATACACTTTTTTTGATCATATTTCCTATTCCGCTATTCAATAAAAACCTTTGAGGATCAATTGAATTGCGGGATAGTCTGTGTCGGTACGTGTGAGAGAGATCCACCTTTCCAAGTTGTTGGGGTTCATCTCATACTTCTGAAGGTTTGAGGGTGCTGCCTGTTCCATACTCCCCCTACTCCTCATCTAGCCTTTTAGGGGTACAAACAATAGTAATTGGGGCCCAGTGTGGTTGTGTACGTGTGATATACATACACTTTTTTTGGATCATATTTTCTATTCCGCTATTTAATTTAACTGGGCCTCCATGCGAGACCTGTGTGCCTTGTTGCGCTGTTTTGAGTACTCCACCAACATGGCCAGTGGCAATGACGCCGTTCTCAGCTTAACTATCCCACTTCTATGCCTCCTTGAAAAAACAATTCGGGCGATGATGGAAGAGGATGTGGCACAGGATGAGGAGGAGGAGGAGGATGAAGAGGTAACATTTCCAAGGCTTTCAGGGCAGTCATTCGCAAGGGGCTCCGAGGGTGGGTTCCTGCACACGCAAACGCCAGGGACGCAATTGTCCAGCAGGGGCACAGTTCTGGAGGATGAGGAGGATGAGGAGGAGGAGGAGCTGGAGGAGGAGATGGAACCATGTTCACAGCAGGGTGGCACCCAGGCCAGCTCATGGCCATCACTGGTGCGTGGCTGGGGGGATACAGAGGACACGGACCATACACCTCCCACAGAGGACAGCCTTTCGTTGCCTCTGGGCAGCCTGGCACACATGAGCGATTACATGCTGCAGTGTCTCCACAACGACCGCCGAGTTGCCCACATTCTAACTTGTGCTGATTACTGGGTGGCCACGCTGCTGGATCCCCGTTACAAGGACAACGTACCGTCCTTAATTCACTCACTGGAGCGCGATCGCAAGATGCGCGAGTACAAGCGCACGCTGGTAGACGCCATGCTGCTGGCATTCCCATCTGACAGCGGGGCCACAGTGGAAGCACAAGGCAGAGGAGGAGGAGGAGGAGGTCGCCAACGCAACCAGGGCACCGCCAGCACCTCAGAAGGCAGGGTTAGCATGGCCGAAATGTGGAAAAGCTTTGTCAGCACGCCACAACAAACAGCAGCACCAGCAGCTCAGATGGAACGTCTTAGCAGGAGGCAGCATTTTACCAACATGGTGGAGCAGTATGTGTGCACACGCCTACATGTAGTGAATGACGGGTCTGCCCCCTTCAACTTCTGGGTCTCCAAATTGGGCACATGGCTTGAGCTTGCCCTTTACGCCTTGGAGGTGCTGGCGTGCCCTGCAGCCAGTGTATTATCTGAACGGGTATTTAGCACGGCTGGGGGCGTTATAACAGACAAGCGCAGCCGCCTGTCCAGAGACAATGTGGACAAGCTCACGTTCATTAAAATGAACCAGGCATGGATCCCACGGGACTTTTCCGTACCTTATGCAGAATAGCAATGGATACCGACCTTACCCACCCATTGTTCCATTTTTGCTCTTTCTCACTCTTTTGGGGTGTACCCTCATTTAAAATTTTTGAAAAGAAGCAGTGTTGGCTACCTCGTCCTCCTCCTCAGGGCCAGATTAATGTAGGGGCTATTGGAGCTGCAGCTCCAGGCCCCTACCTTTTATATAGGCCCCGGGTTGGCCATATTCACTGTTACCGCTCTTCTGTCACTTGTAAACACAGAAGTCTGGCTTCTATGCTCGCTTCCCCAGGCAGCACCCTCAGAACCTCCCCACACAGCGTGAAGGCCGGACAAGGAGGGACAGTTGGCGATGCATGGATGTGTTTATGGGCTTCAGAGACAGCATCCCATGTTGAATTAGGCATGCATGGCTGCACCCTTCCTCCTCTGGGTGCATGGCAAGGCACGGCCCTTAAGGCCCTTCAAAATCCTCAGCACCAAGCCCATGATGCTGTTAATCCGGCCCTGGTCCTCCTCCACCGCCGCTTCCACCTACACCGCCCATAGGTGTGCGCAGCCTATTGCATTAAGGTGTGCACCCCAAAGTTGAAATACACATGCATGTGTTTGCCAGCAGGGAGAGTAATGTATCGGGGCCATGTACCTGTAGGCAAGGAGAAATAGAGCAGAGCAGGTCCCAGGGAGATCTTTCCCATCTCCTCACTGGCAATGCTATGTGCCCTAGGTGATTAGGGTGTGCCCAGGCACACCCAGCACACCCTGTGCGCACGCCTATGTCACCGCCACATCCACCACCACCTCAACCTCCCTCCTACTCCATATGGGCCTCGTCCTTCAGAGATGAAGAAGAACATTGTTTTATTTTTCTGGTTTTTTTTTGTTGTTTTAAGTTATTTCCCTATCCACATTTGTTTGCAGAGCACTTGCCATGCTCTTAATTACGTTTTGCTGCCATTTGCAGCACTCTAGCCCTTTCCTTTGGTGTTTTAGAGCCATTTTAGTGCCTTAAAGTTCGGGTCCCCATTGACTTCAATGGGGTTCGGTGTCCGGGAAAAGTTCGGTAAAAGTCCGGGACACGGACCCGGACTTTTTTTTAAAGTTCGGCCGAACCCGTCGAACACGGACATCTAGGTGTTCGCTCAACCCTAATCCTTAGTATGGATAACCTACAATATAATAATACAGGCTCATTATAAGTATTTGGCTAGTTGACCTATATTTTAAGTCATATAATGAGAATAGTAATCAATGTGATTATGGAGATGCAAATATCAGCATATAGTAAATAAAGAATATTATTTGTCTTTTTCGTTTTTTCTCCCATGTTGCTATAAAGCAGACAAAAAACCACTAAAATATAGTTGGTTTAAAATGTGCCTGCAAAATATTTACTATCATAGCTAGTTAGCAAGAATATAAACTCACTTATATACGATAAATAAATATTTATTTATTTTCTATAAGAGTAATCAAAAGTGACATATATATCACTGAATTGACTATATATAACCGCCATCTCCATAGTCACATAAGAAGCATGGTATATCAAAAAGGCCCACCTACTTTAATGCCTAGGGGCTGTGCATTCCCAGACTGACAGTCCCCAAGCATATTATGTAAGAGCAAAGGTACATGCAAAACAAAAAGTAGAAACCCTTTATTTTTATATAGGTGCCCCATGTAGGTAGTATTTAAGATATAAAACTCACATGGCCAAAAGGATAATGGGCTATAGCAATAAAGGCATTCCACGCTCCAATAGGGGATAATACACCTGTATCCACTTTTTCAAAATATGATTATTTAAGGATCCATGGGGTCGAAGGGGATCTCTCACCTCCCCTGCACGTCCACCAAGCTGTCGATACAGACGGCTTGGTTTAAATGTGTCCTGATCAGGTGCGGTAACACCCATAGGGCATGGCGCCGCCTGACCCAGCATGCGTCCCAGAAGGGTTTCAGAACCAGACACCTCCAGGACATATAGAGAAACGTGCCTGCTCAATCTTTCCAAAATCGTTGACTGTTCAAAAAGGCTTTCTAAATGTGGTGCAAATATGTATGCTATTTTGATCCTCACTTTTTGTTTTTGGCTGTATTGCCTATCTTCTTTCAACACTGAATTATCATTTCTTTACAAAAATCTTTTGGCAAAAAAATACAAACTTCTTTTGGGGTGGAAATCAGTCATATTGGGTTGCTGTTTGTAAGCCAAGCAATTGTGTAAATGTAATATAAATGAATAGATGTGCAATTCATGTGGTGCCAGAATATGCTATTCCCCAAAGTTCTAACATTCTGCATTTCCATTACAGCTTTAAGGCATTCCCTAAGCATTATAGTTAAAGACATTGCATATTTTTATGTTTCTCTTTGAGCCACTCCATAATGGTCTCTCCTCAATGGACAATACATTTTCTTTTTCATTTGGTATATGCCCTTCAGGTCAGTGTCTGGTCTCCCATCCGTGCCTTATTTTGTTGATCCCTTGACTTTTTGATTAGAAAATAGCCCATTATTGAAAACAAAGTTTGGCTCCCATGGTTTTCAATAGGATTTAGATTCCAGATCTGAATTTCTATGACTTTTACCAAACTGAACTCCGGTACATTGGGCTCATCACTATTCCTTAAATGATGGGTTTCTAGCAAACAAAATGAGTTACAAATCCAGCTGCCCTGTCATCCTATTTATACTATTCATACATACATGCCACCCCTTTCTTTATATTAGGCCTACTGCACATTCAAAACAGTAACTGCTAATTAACAATATATAAAGGGTTTTTATATTTTCCATAAGACTGTACCAAAGCCTTGCTCTACTATATTTATTTTTAATCAATGTATAGCAAAAGTGTTACTGATTAGATTTTTGTACATAGAATCTGTCATATAGATTATAGAAGTCTTTGCTGCTGATGTCCCCTGCTGTACCCTTTGCCTTATTGCCCCCTTACTCTTTCCACTAACATCAAGATAGTGGCATCACCCACTTTGGAAACCACTAATCTAATGCTCTAGGAAACAAAAATAATAATTTATAAGTGCTAAAAAAAAAAATTCTAATAAAATGAACATTATATTTATATAAATGAATACAAAATCTATTAACCACTTCCCGACCGTAATATAGTAAAATAACAGCCACAAAGTGGTTGTCCCATCCTGGCTGGGCGTGCGCGCGCAGAGCGGCGATCGGTGGTGCGGTGAGTCACTCTGACACATCGCATCTCTGATCCCGGTAGAGAGCCTATGACGTAGGCTCTTTACCATGTGATCAGCTGTGTCCAATCACAGCTGGTCACATAGTAAATAGGGAGTGCCGTTGATTGGCTTTCCTCAGTTTGCGCCTGATAGATGCGAGTAGAGGAGAGCTGATCGGTAGCTCTCCTGACAGGGGGGGTCTGTGCTGGTAATCAGAGCATTGATTACCAGTGCAGACCCTTGGGGGATGCCACTAGAGCCACCAGGGATTGCCCACCCATGGCCACCAAGGATGCACAACCATGGCTACCAGGGATGCCAGTCAGTGCTCAGGGAGCCTGTTTGTGCCCTCCTCATCAGTGCTGTCTATCACTGTCATCTATCAGTGCCACTGATAAATGAAGGCTCTATTTGTAGGGAAAAAAATGACATACATTTGGTTTAGGTACAAAGTTGCATGACCACGCAATTGTCATTCAAAATGCAACAGCGCTAAAAGCTGAAAATTACCCTGGGCAGGAAGGGGGTGTAACTGCCCTGTATGGAAGTGTTTAAAGAAGCAGGCTCTGTGGCTGTTATTCTAATTCTTGCTTCACAATTTAGCAAGTCACTGACCAAGAACAAACATGGCGGCATGGCTTTTAGACTTATAAGACCCCACTTCTTACATGCTTGTTTCAAGTCAGTGATTCACTAGGTAGCAAAGAAAAGTATATTATGATAACAAACTGGATATATTGTATAGGCAACAGAGCAGGCACTTTTAAAAACTTGCCTGTATTGGCTGCTCCCATATTCCTAGCCTCACGGGTTCACTTTAAATAACTAATTAGTTAGTACTAGTGTTGATCGAACACGGACTGTATTATTCGTGTTCGTACCGAATAATTGGATTTTTTGTACCCGAACACGGACACGGACACTTTACTGTATGTTCGGGTAAAAATCCGTGTTCGGTCGTTTTATTTCCGGGTTTTGCATGCTTTGGTGCTCTTTTCATGGCGGGCTTTCAACAGCCAATCAACAATCGTTTAACTGGTGTGCCTTAAGCCATCCCAGCCATGCCTGCAAATGTCTTAGTAGCTGTGATTGGCCGTCTGAAGCATGTGACCAAGTCTTTATAAGTTCGAGGCAGCCGCAGCGGCGTCATTATGCTGCTTATATCAGGGACAGAGCACACATCAACGTGCTGGCTGCTGATTAGGGAAAGATAGGCAGGAAAAAACCATTTGTGTCCGGATAGAATTGAGGGACAGGTCGGAGTGTTTAGGCAGGGCGAGTTGTAGGCATTTTAGGGATAGAGTCTGCTGAATTATAGGGTCAGTGTCTTCTACAAACTACAATCGATATTGCTGTGTGGGGGGTGGGGTGAATCTGCACTCAATCCTGATCTACGATCTCTTCTCAATCCTGTTAGGGACAGAGTCTGCTGAATTTTAGGGAAACTGTGTTCTACAAACTACAATCGATATTGCTGTGTGGTGTGGGATTGGAGATAGGCAGGTGTCAGTGATCCACATCCATTTTTCTGTGTGTGAGCTGCAGTGAACACAATCTTTTTGGGCTGCAGTGAACACAATCTTTTTGGGCTGCAGTGAACACAATCTTTTTGGGCTGCAGTGAACACAATCTTTTTGGGCTGCAGTGAACACAATCTTTTTGGGGTGCAGTGAACAAAATCTTTTTGGGGTGCAGTGAACACAATCCTTTTTGGTGTGCAGTGAACACAATCTTTGTGGGGTGCAGTGAACAAAATCCTTTGTGGGGTGCAGTGAACACAATCTTTTTGGGGTGCAGTGAACAAAATCCTTTTTGGGGTGCAGTGAACAACATCCTTTTTGGGGTGCAGTGAACACAATCTTTTTGGGGTGCAGTGAACAAAATCCTTTGTGGGGTGCAGTGAACACAATCTTTTTGGGGTGCAGTGAACACAATCTTTTTGGGGTGGAGTGAACAACATCCTTTTTGGGGTGCAGTGAACAAAATCCTTTTTGGGGTGCAGTGAACAAAATCATTTTTGGGGTGCAGTGAACACAATCTTTTTGGGGTGCAGTGAACACAATCTTTGTGGGGTGCAGTGAACACAATCTTTTTGGGGTGGAGTGAACAACATCCTTTTTGGGGTGCAGTGAACAACATCCTTTTTGGGGTGCAGTGAACACAATCTTTTTGGGGTGCAGTGAACACAATCTTTGTGGGGTACAGTGAACAGAATCTTTGTGGGGTGCAGTGAACACAATCTTTGGGGGGTACAGTGAACACAATCTTTTTGGGGTGCAGTGAACACAATCTTTGTGGGGTGCAGTGAACACAATCTTTTTGGGGTGGAGTGAACAAAATCATTTTTGGGGTGCAGTGAACAACATCCTTTTTGGGGTGCAGTGATCAAAATCCTTTTTGGGGTGCAGTGAACACAATCTTTTTGGGGTGCAGTGAACAAAATCCTTTGTGGGGTGCAGTGAACACAATCTTTGTGGGGTGCAGTGAACACAATCTTTGGGGGGGTACAGTGAACACAATCTTTTTGGGGTGCAGTGAACACAATCTTTGTGGGGTACAGTGAACAGAATCTTTGTGGGGTGCAGTGAACACAATCTTTGGGGGGTACAGTGAACACAATCTTTTTGGGGTGCAGTGAACACAATCTTTGGGGGGTACAGTGAACACAATCTTTTTGGGGTGCAGTGAACACAATCTTTGTGGGGTGCAGTGAACACAATCTTTGGGGGGGTACAGTGAACACAATCTTTTTGGGGTGCAGTGAACAACATCCTTTTAGGGTGCAGTGAACACAATCTTTGTGGGGTGCAGTGAACAACATCCTTTTAGGGTGCAGTGAACAGAATCTTTGTGGGGTACAGTGAACAGAATCTTTGTGGGGTGCAGTGAACACAATCTTTGGGGGGTACAGTGAACACAATCTTTGTGAGGTGCAGTGAACACAATCTTTGTGGGGTGCAGTGAACACAATCATTGTGGGGTGCAGTGAACTCAATCTTTGTGGGGTACAGTGAACACAATCTCATACTTCTGAAGATTTGAGGGTGCTGCCTGTTCCATACTCCCCCTACTCCTCATCTAGCCTTTTAGGGGTACAAACAATAGTAATTGGGGCCTAGTGTGGTTGTGTACGTGTGATATACATACACTTTTTTTGGATCATATTTTCTATTCCGCTATTTAATCAAAAACCTTTGGGGATCAGTTAAATTGGGGGATAGTCTGTGTTGGTACGTGTGAGAGAGATCCACCTTTCCAAGTTGTTGGGGTTCATCTCATACTTCTGAAGGTTTGAGGGTGCTGCCTGTTCCATACTCCCCCTACTCCTAGCCTTTTAGGGGTACAAACAATAGTAATTGGGGCCTAGTGTGGTTGTGTACGTGTGATATACATACACTTTTTTTGGATCATATTTTCTATTCCGCTATTTAATCAAAAACCTTTGGGGATCAGTTAAATTGGGGGATAGTCTGTGTTGGTACGTGTGAGAGAGATCCACCTTTCCAAGTTGTTGGGGTTCATCTCATACTTCTGAAGGTTTGAGGGTGCTGCCTGTTCCATACCCCCCCTACTCCTAGCCTTTTAGGGGTACAAACAATAGTAATTGGGGCCTAGTGTGGTTGTGTACGTGTGATATACATACACTTTTTTTGGATCATATTTTCTATTCCGCTATTTAATCAAAAACCTTTGGGGATCAGTTAAATTGGGGGATAGTCTGTGTTGGTACGTGTGAGAGAGATCCACCTTTCCAAGTTGTTGGGGTTCATCTCATACTTCTGAAGGTTTGAGGGTGCTGCCTGTTCCATACTCCCCCTACTCCTCATCTAGCCTTTTAGGGGTACAAACAATAGTAATTGGGGCCCAGTGTGGTTGTGTACGTGTGATATACATACACTTTTTTTGGATCATATTTTCTATTCCGCTATTTAATCAAAAACCTTTGGGGATCAGTTAAATTGGGGGATAGTCTGTGTTGGTACGTGTGAGAGAGATCCACCTTTCCAAGTTGTTGGGGTTCATCTCATACTTCTGAAGGTTTGAGGGTGCTGCCTGTTCCATACCCCCCCTACTCCTCATCTAGCCTTTTAGGGGTACAAACAATAGTAATTGGGGCCTAGTGTGGTTGTGTACGTGTGATATACATACACTTTTTTTGGATCATATTTTCTATTCCGCTATTTAATCAAAAACCTTTGGGGATCAGTTAAATTGGGGGATAGTCTGTGTTGGTACGTGTGAGAGAGATCCACCTTTCCAAGTTGTTGGGGTTCATCTCATACTTCTGAAGGTTTGAGGGTGCTGCCTGTTCCATACCCCCCCTACTCCTAGCCTTTTAGGGGTACAAACAATAGTAATTGGGGCCTAGTGTGGTTGTGTACGTGTGATATACATACACTTTTTTTGGATCATATTTTCTATTCCGCTATTTAATCAAAAACCTTTGGGGATCAGTTAAATTGGGGGATAGTCTGTGTTGGTACGTGTGAGAGAGATCCACCTTTCCAAGTTGTTGGGGTTCATCTCATACTTCTGAAGGTTTGAGGGTGCTGCCTGTTCCATACTCCCCCTACTCCTCATCTAGCCTTTTAGGGGTACAAACAATAGTAATTGGGGCCCAGTGTGGTTGTGTACGTGTGATATACATACACTTTTTTTGGATCATATTTTCTATTCCGCTATTTAATCAAAAACCTTTGGGGATCAGTTAAATTGGGGGATAGTCTGTGTTGGTACGTGTGAGAGAGATCCACCTTTCCAAGTTGTTGGGGTTCATCTCATACTTCTGAAGGTTTGAGGGTGCTGCCTGTTCCATACCCCCCCTACTCCTCATCTAGCCTTTTAGGGGTACAAACAATAGTAATTGGGGCCTAGTGTGATTGTGTACGTGTGATATACATACACTTTTTTTGGATCATATTTTCTATTCCGCTATTTAATCAAAAACCTTTGGGGATCAGTTAAATTGGGGGATAGTCTGTGTTGGTACGTGTGAGAGAGATCCACCTTTCCAAGTTGTTGGGGTTCATCTCATACTTCTGAAGGTTTGAGGGTGCTGCCTGTTCCATACCCCCCCTACTCCTAGCCTTTTAGGGGTACAAACAATAGTAATTGGGGCCTAGTGTGGTTGTGTACGTGTGATATACATACACTTTTTTTGGATCATATTTTCTATTCCGCTATTTAATCAAAAACCTTTGGGGATCAGTTAAATTGGGGGATAGTCTGTGTTGGTACGTGTGAGAGAGATCCACCTTTCCAAGTTGTTGGGGTTCATCTCATACATCTGAAGGTTTGAGGGTGCTGCCTGTTCCATACTCCCCCTACTCCTCATCTAGCCTTTTAGGGGTACAAACAATAGTAATTGGGGCCCAGTGTGGTTGTGTACGTGTGATATACATACACTTTTTTTGGATCATATTTTCTATTCCGCTATTTAATCAAAAACCTTTGGGGATCAGTTAAATTGGGGGATAGTCTGTGTTGGTACGTGTGAGAGAGATCCACCTTTCCAAGTTTTTGGGGTTCATCTCATACTTCTGAAGATTTGAGGGTGCTGCCTGTTCCATACCCCCCCTACTCCTCATCTAGCCTTTTAGGGGTACAAACAATAGTAATTGGGGCCTAGTGTGGTTGTGTACGTGTGATATACATACACTTTTTTTGGATCATATTTTCTATTCCGCTATTTAATCAAAAACCTTTGGGGATCAGTTAAATTGGGGGATAGTCTGTGTTGGTACGTGTGAGAGAGATCCACCTTTCCAAGTTGTTGGGGTTCATCTCATACTTCTGAAGGTTTGAGGGTGCTGCCTGTTCCATACCCCCCCTACTCCTCATCTAGCCTTTTAGGGGTACAAACAATAGTAATTGGGGCCTAGTGTGGTTGTGTACGTGTGATATACATACACTTTTTTTGGATCATATTTTCTATTCCGCTATTTAATCAAAAACCTTTGGGGATCAGTTAAATTGGGGGATAGTCTGTGTTGGTACGTGTGAGAGAGATCCACCTTTCCAAGTTGTTGGGGTTCATCTCATACTTCTGAAGGTTTGAGGGTGCTGCCTGTTCCATACTCCCCCTACTCCTCATCTAGCCTTTTAGGGGTACAAACAATAGTAATTGGGGCCTAGTGTGGTTGTGTACGTGTGATATACATACACTTTTTTTGGATCATATTTTCTATTCCGCTATTTAATCAAAAACCTTTGGGGATCAGTTAAATTGGGGGATAGTCTGTGTTGGTACGTGTGAGAGAGATCCACCTTTCCAAGTTGTTGGGGTTCATCTCATACTTCTGAAGGTTTGAGGGTGCTGCCTGTTCCATACTCCCCCTACTCCTCATCTAGCCTTTTAGGGGTACAAACAATAGTAATTGGGGCCTAGTGTGGTTGTGTACGTGTGATATACATACACTTTTTTTGGATCATATTTTCTATTCCGCTATTTAATCAAAAACCTTTGGGGATCAGTTAAATTGGGGGATAGTCTGTGTTGGTACGTGTGAGAGAGATCCACCTTTCCAAGTTGTTGGGGTTCATCTCATACTTCTGAAGGTTTGAGGGTGCTGCCTGTTCCATACTCCCCCTACTCCTCATCTAGCCTTTTAGGGGTACAAACAATAGTAATTGGGGCCCAGTGTGGTTGTGTACGTGTGATATACATACACTTTTTTTGGATCATATTTTCTATTCCGCTATTTAATCAAAAACCTTTGGGGATCAGTTAAATTGGGGGATAGTCTGTGTTGGTACGTGTGAGAGAGATCCACCTTTCCAAGTTGTTGGGGTTCATCTCATACTTCTGAAGGTTTGAGGGTGCTGCCTGTTCCATACCCCCCCTACTCCTCATCTAGCCTTTTAGGGGTACAAACAATAGTAATTGGGGCCTAGTGTGGTTGTGTACGTGTGATATACATACACTTTTTTTGGATCATATTTTCTATTCCGCTATTTAATCAAAAACCTTTGGGGATCAGTTAAATTGGGGGATAGTCTGTGTTGGTACGTGTGAGAGAGATCCACCTTTCCAAGTTGTTGGGGTTCATCTCATACTTCTGAAGGTTTGAGGGTGCTGCCTGTTCCATACTCCCCCTACTCCTCATCTAGCCTTTTAGGGGTACAAACAATAGTAATTGGGGCCTAGTGTGGTTGTGTACGTGTGATATACATACACTTTTTTTGGATCATATTTTCTATTCCGCTATTTAATCAAAAACCTTTGGGGATCAGTTAAATTGGGGGATAGTCTGTGTTGGTACGTGTGAGAGAGATCCACCTTTCCAAGTTTTTGGGGTTCATCTCATACTTCTGAAGATTTGAGGGTGCTGCCTGTTCCATACTCCTCCTCCTACTGCTCAACCATCCTTTTAGGGGTACAAACAATAGTAGTTGGGGCCTAGTGTGGTGGTGTACGTGCGAGATACATACACTTTCTTTTTGATCATATTTTCTATTCCGCTATTCAATAAAAACCTTTGAGGATCAATTGAATTGCGGGATAGTCTGTGTCGGTACGTGTGAGATCCACCTTTCCAAGTTTTTGGGGTTCATCTCATACTTCTGAAGATTTGAGGGTGCTGTCTGTTCCATACTCCTCCTACTCCTCATCCATCCTTTTAGGGGTAGAAACAATAGTAATTGGGGCCTAGTGTGGTTTTGTACGTGCGAGATACATACACTTTTTTGGATCATATTTCCTATTCCGCTATTCAATAAAAACCTTTCTAGGGCAAGATCTTAAATTACAGAAATATGAGGAGACCGTCAAATAAGGGCCGTGGCCTGGGTCGTGGTGCTGCTGGTAGAGCTCCTGTTGCAAGGAGAGGACGTGGTCGATCTGTGCCAGCTACACGCACAAGTGAAACACCTTCCTCAAGTGTGAGTAGGCGACAGAACCTGCATCAGTATTTGGTAGGGCATCAAACGCCCCTAGAAGTGATGAGGCCAGAACAAGTTGAGGCGATAGTAGATTGGTTTGCTGCTGACAGTGCCTCCAGTTCCTTCACATTGTCTCCCACCCAGTCTACTGCAGAAAGGTCAGAGTTGGCACCTGCAGCCAATGTCCAACCGTCTTTCACCTCACCCCCTTGCAAATCAGGCCAGCAGTCTGAGCCCCAAGCCATACAGCAGTCTCTTATTCTTTTTGAGGACTCTGTCAGCAGGGTTTCCCAGGGCCATCCACCTAGCCCTGCCCCAGAAGTGGAAGAGATTGAGTGCAGCGATGCCCAACCACTTATTTCTCAAGATGAGTACATGCAAGGATCATCGCAGCACGTCTCCGATGATGACGAAACGCAGGTGCCAACTGCTGCGGCGTTCAGCATTGTGGAGACCGACAAGGAGGGCAGGGGTGAAGACTGGGTGGAAGATGATGTGGAGGACGATGAGGTCCTCGACCCCACATGGAATGAACGTCATGCAGGTGACCTGAGTAGTTTGGAGGAAGAGGCGGTGGTCGCACAGAGCCACCAGCACAGCAGAAGAGGGAGCAGGGTGCAGAAGCGGAGCGGCCGTGCCCTAGACACTACGCCCGCTACTGCCCAACGCAGCAAGGGAACGAGCGCACCAAAGTCAGCTCAAAGGAGTTCTCTAGCGTGGAAGTTCTTTAGAAAATGTGCTGATGACAGGACACGAGTGGTTTGCACCCTGTGCAATCAGAGCTTGAAGCGAGGCATAAACCTTCTCAACCTGAGCACAACCTGCATGATCAGGCATCTAAGTGCAAAGCACGAGCTGCAGTGGAGTACACACCTTCAAAACCAAGAAACGTCTCTGGCTCATCCTGCTTCCTCTTCTGCTGCAGTCTCGGCCGCTCCAGCCACATCTGTAGTGATACCGGCACCTGCCACCCCGCAAACAGACGATCTGTCAGCAACACCACCACCTGGGTCACCAACAACCATCTCCACAATGTCCCGTGGAAGCGTTCAGCTTTCCATCTCCCAAACACTTGAGAGGAAGAGGAAGTACCCCCCTACCCACCCGCGATCCCTGGCCCTGAATGCCAGCATTTCAAAATTATTGGCCTTTGAAATGCTGTCATTCCGTCTGGTGGAGACGCACAGTTTTAAAAACCTTATGTCGGTGGCTGTCCCACAGTACGTCGTGCCCAGCCGCCACTACTTTTCCAGGCAAGCCATCCCTTCCCTGCACAACCAAGTGGGGGAAAATATCAGGTGTGCACTGCGCAACGCCATCTGTGCCAAGGTCCACCTAACTACGGATACGTGGACCAGTAAGCACGGTCAGGGGCGTTATATCTCCCTAACGGCACACTGGGTAAATGCAGTGGCGGATGGGCCTGAGGCGGATAGCAATTTGGCGCATGTCCTTCCACCACCGAGGATTGCAGGGCGCTTCAGTTTGCCTCCTGTTCCTAACTCCTCCTACTCCGCTTCCTCATCCTCTACCGCCTCCTCATCCGGACAGCGTAACACCTTCACCACCAACTTCAGCACGGCCAGGGGTAAACGACAGCAGGCAGTTTTACAACTTGCCTGTTTGGGGGACAAACCACACACCGCGCAGGAGTTGTGGAGGAGCATGGAACAGCAGACAAATGAGTGGTTGCTGCCAGCGAGCCTCAAGCCCGGCCTGGTGGTGTGCGATAACGGGCGAAATCTCATAGCAGCTCTGGGCCTAGCCGGTTTGACGCACATCCCTTGCCTGGCGCATGTGCTGAATTTGGTGGTGCAGAGGTTCCTTAAAAACTACCCCGATATGTCAGAGCTGCTGCAGAAAGTGCGGGCCGTTTGTGCGCACTTTCGGCGTTCTCACCCTGCTGCTGCTCGCCTGGCAGCGCTGCAGCGTAACTTCGGCCTTCCCGCTCACCGCCTCATATGTGACGTGCCCACAAGGTGGAACTCCACCTTGCACATGCTGGAAAGACTGTGCGAGCAGCAGCAGGCCATAGTGGAGTTTCAGCTGCAGCACGCACGCGTGAGTCGCTCTGCGGAACAGCACCACTTCACCACCAATAACTGGGCCTCCATGCGAGACCTGTGTGCCTTGTTGCGCTGTTTTGAGTACTCCACCAACATGGCCAGTGGCAATGACGCCGTTCTCAGCTTAACTATCCCACTTCTATGCCTCCTTGAAAAAACAATTCGGGCGATGATGGAAGAGGATGTGGCACAGGATGAGGAGGAGGAGGAGGATGAAGAGGTAACATTTCCAAGGCTTTCAGGGCAGTCATTCGCAAGGGGCTCCGAGGGTGGGTTCCTGCACACGCAAACGCCAGGGACGCAATTGTCCAGCAGGGGCACAGTTCTGGAGGATGAGGAGGATGAGGAGGAGGAGGAGCTGGAGGAGGAGATGGAACCATGTTCACAGCAGGGTGGCACCCAGGCCAGCTCATGGCCATCACTGGTGCGTGGCTGGGGGGATACAGAGGACACGGACGATACACCTCCCACAGAGGACAGCCTTTCGTCGCCTCTGGGCAGCCTGGCACACATGAGCGATTACATGCTGCAGTGTCTCCACAACGACCACCGAGTTGCCCACATTCTAACTTGTGCTGATTACTGGGTGGCCACGCTGCTGGATCCCCGTTACAAGGACAACGTACCGTCCTTAATTCACTCACTGGAGCGCGATCGCAAGATGCGCGAGTACAAGCGCACGCTGGTAGACGCCATGCTGCTGGCATTCCCATCTGACAGCGGGGCCACAGTGGAAGCACAAGGCAGAGGAGGAGGAGGAGGAGGTCGCCAACGCAACCAGGGCACCGCCAGCACCTCAGAAGGCAGGGTTAGCATGGCCGAAATGTGGAAAAGCTTTGTCAGCACGCCACAACAAACAGCAGCACCAGCAGCTCAGATGGAACGTCTTAGCAGGAGGCAGCATTTTACCAACATGGTGGAGCAGTATGTGTGCACACGCCTACATGTAGTGAATGACGGGTCTGCCCCCTTCAACTTCTGGGTCTCCAAATTGGGCACATGGCCTGAGCTTGCCCTTTACGCCTTGGAGGTGCTGGCGTGCCCTGCAGCCAGTGTATTATCTGAACGGGTATTTAGCACGGCTGGGGGCGTTATAACAGACAAGCGCAGCCGCCTGTCCAGAGACAATGTGGACAAGCTCACGTTCATTAAAATGAACCAGGCATGGATCCCACGGGACTTTTCCGTACCTTATGCAGAATAGCAATGGATACCGACCTTACCCACCCATTGTTCCATTTTTGCTCTTTCTCACTCTTTTGGGGTGTACCCTCATTTAAAATTTTTGAAAAGAAGCAGTGTTGGCTACCTCGTCCTCCTCCTCAGGGCCAGATTAATGTAGGGGCTATTGGAGCTGCAGCTCCAGGCCCCTACCTTTTATATAGGCCCCGGGTTGGCCATATTCACTGTTACCGCTCTTCTGTCACTTGTAAACACAGAAGTCTGGCTTCTATGCTCGCTTCCCCAGGCAGCACCCTCAGAACCTCCCCACACAGCGTGAAGGCCGGACAAGGAGGGACAGTTGGCGATGCATGGATGTGTTTATGGGCTTCAGAGACAGCATCCCATGTTGAATTAGGCATGCATGGCTGCACCCTTCCTCCTCTGGGTGCATGGCAAGGCACGGCCCTTAAGGCCCTTCAAAATCCTCAGCACCAAGCCCATGATGCTGTTAATCCGGCCCTGGTCCTCCTCCACCGCCGCTTCCACCTACACCGCCCATAGGTGTGCGCAGCCTATTGCATTAAGGTGTGCACCCCAAAGTTGAAATACACATGCATGTGTTTGCCAGCAGGGAGAGTAATGTATCGGGGCCATGTACCTGTAGGCAAGGAGAAATAGAGCAGAGCAGGTCCCAGGGAGATCTTTCCCATCTCCTCACTGGCAATGCTATGTGCCCTAGGTGATTAGGGTGTGCCCAGGCACACCCAGCACACCCTGTGCGCACGCCTATGTCACCGCCACATCCACCACCACCTCAACCTCCCTCCTACTCCATATGGGCCTCGTCCTTCAGAGATGAAGAAGAACATTGTTTTATTTTTCTGTTTTTTTTTGTTGTTTTAAGTTATTTCCCTATCCACATTTGTTTGCAGAGCACTTGCCATGCTCTTAATTACGTTTTGCTGCCATTTGCAGCACTCTAGCCCTTTCCTTTGGTGTTTTAGAGCCATTTTAGTGCCTTAAAGTTCGGGTCCCCATTGACTTCAATGGGGTTCGGTGTCCGGGAAAAGTTCGGTAAAAGTCCGGGACACGGACCCGGACTTTTTTTTAAAGTTCGGCCGAACCCGTCGAACACGGACATCTAGGTGTCCGCTCAACCCTAGTTAGTACTTTTAATTTTCTTTACTTTTACTAATACAACAGGGAGTTTTACTTGTAATTGCAAAAGCATAGATTTGCATGAATTGGTTATTTGAACCTTTGTAAAAAGTGCTAGTTAATTGAAAATATTCACTTTGAGTTTCTTACGGAGTATCATTTCCACATACATTTATGTTAAGCATTTGCATGGTATGCAGAAAATTGTAAATCATAATTAGTCCAAATAGCCCTGTGCTGCTAGGTAAGTGTTGTTATGTGGAGGATTGTATATAAAAGAAAAGATTGGTCAAAGTAGTTAGTAATATTTTGAAAGATTATTATTAAAATATGGCTCAATTTTCTATATGTTTCCATGTTTCTGGATTAATTTAATGCTACACTTGTTTTTTGATGCATGATTCTCATAATGATATGCTGCATGGTGACATATTAAGAGCAAACCGTACGACTTATTCTCCTGGTGCTCATTTGTGTTTCTGCTTCAAATGACTAAATTTATGTTTCATTTTATATGCCAAACTGGAGCTCTTCAAGTCTTTATAGTAACGACAGTGTTTTCATTTTGGTATATTACTTCATCCCTCTGGGAAGGGATATGGCAGAGCTGAAAACCATTCCTTTACAAATTGTTTTACTTTATACGGAAGTTAGAAGATCTTTTCCTGACCAACTTAAGTATAAAGATAAAATGTTACGACTTAATCCCAGCTTTTCCGATCTGGTTTTTGTTCTGGATAATCCGTACAAGAGGCAATCAAAGAGGTCCTTTTGCATGTCTAAATATTTCAAGTCTTTCTCAAGGATTCCAAGACATTCCTAGACTAACTGGGAAATGTAAATATATAAAGTTGGTCACGAGCAACCTGACATGTCTGGGGACTTTCCTGTAGTAGTATGCATCTTCAAGAGCTCAAAACAGGAGATCTCGACAGACATGAATATAGTGTAGCATAAGGGATGCTCAAAGCACCATAAAGTGTTAGTTCACCTTTACAGAAACAATGTAAAAGTGAACCAATGCCAGACACTCCACCCCCCCTCCCCCACCCAGTTTCCCTATACTTACCTCCAGGGTTCCCTAACTGTCAGCACCCCCACAACAGCTGCAAAGGTCCAGGGATTTTAAATCCCTGCTCTTTTCCCCATCTCCATTATCACTTCTAGGAAAGACCCAATGGATTGTGATTGGTCAGCGCTGTCAATCCAACCAATCAGATTAATAAAACTGAGGGACCGGTGACAGGCACTCATCAAGAGTGCCCAACTAAGCCTTTCCCTTACAATCTATGAATGATGGGTACATACATTCTAATTATCCTCCTGCCCTCCATTCAAATATTATTTTTAATTAATAGAGGCTGTAGTCCTGGCTTCTATGAATAGCAGAGCTGGGAGGAAAGGAAGATTATGACAGTGGGGGTGGGGGGAAGGGAGGGTTAATGAAGGAAGACTTCTAAAAAACTAGGACATGGCAGCACAAGGGATACATAACATTGAAGTAAAGTACAATTGCAACATCCCTTGTGCTGTTCTACATTTTTATTAGGTAAACATAGGCTTTATATATTTTATATTTATCAATAAAGTGAAATGATAAAGAACAGTGGTGCTGCCCTGTCATAAACCAGCAAATGTGTAAATAAAATGTGCAAATAACAATTGCCAAAGTGCGTATGCCTGTCAGTGAACACTGCAAACAATAAATATCAACAATTGAGATACCAAATATAAAAACAAATGCCTTAACATATGAAAAGTATTAAAAAGTGACTAAGAATTTATCAGTTATCAAAGTGAGTCCATGTAAAGAGGTGGAAGAAATGAAAAACGTCCAATGCTCATCCAAATGTGCATAAATCCCTTCACCCAAAGTAGGAAAGTGACTGGTGTCTGAAAGATCCGGAAAGATGACACCTCTGAGTGTACTGACCTCCCACCTTACAGCTGTAAATGAAATGAATAAATGAATAGCTTTTCCTTTAATTTCTTCTCACTGCTTCCCAAGGTAATCTTGTTGTAAAACAACAAGAGAAGGGTGCACCGTCCTTGTGCATTACTACTTAAAAGTTTGTTAAAATCAAAGAAGGGTAGCGTACAATATACTCACAAATGTAAGATATGAACAAGCATGTAGGAAATGGGCATCGCTCACTTCCAGAACACTTCTCTACTGCTGAATAGCATGATGGCATCCTCAAAACCTGGTGTGGCTTACGCGTTTCGAAGGAGGACCCTCTTCATCAGAGCCAAAATCGCCACTCAGTGTCCTCCCTCGAAACGCATAAGCCACACCAGGTTTTGAGGACGCCATCTGAAAGCTAGTGGTGCCCATTTCCTACATGCTTGTTCATATCTTACGTTTGTGAGTATATTGTATGCTACCCTTCTTTAATAAACTTTTAAGTGGTAATGCACAAGGTCGGTGGGCCCTTCTCTTCTTGTTTTCTTGTAGTGCCTTTTGGATACTGGATGCCCCTGAGGGGGGCAGCAAGACCACTTAATTTATGCCATGAAACCACCTAGAACATTCACCTTCCCGCATACCACTCAAACGCAGTAAAGATATTGTTTTTTTCTAGAAATCCTGTTGTAAACCCAGCTTATGCAAAACTGTGATGGGTGGACGGTTATCCCGCCTGGAATGATCTGGCAGGCTCTTCAAATGTATCCTCCGTAGGGTAATGGGTATAAAAAAGGGTCCCAATAGTGTAAAACTATTTCACAATTTATTGGAATCAAAAAGTAGCTGAAAACACTCACATTTCAAATATTAGCATAGAGTACATCACCCATGAGCCGCAAGCTCATCACCTGCAAACATTTCCGGTATGCCTATCGCTCAGTCTAGGGACCAAGTGAAATAGTTTGACACTATTGGGAGCCTACTTTCCTTTTTATAGCCATACATTTGAAGAGCCCGCCAGACCATTCCAGATGGGATACCCGTCCCCCCCCATCACAGTTTTCCATCAGCTGGGTTTACAACAGGATTACCCCTGGAAGCAGTGAGAATATTTTAAAGGGAAAGCTATGCATTTATGCTGTAACCTTACAGCTGTAAGATGAGAGGCCAGTACACTCAGAGGTGTCACCTTTCTGGATCTTTCAGACACCAGTCACTTTCCTACTTTGGGTGAAGGGATTTATGCCCATTTGGATGAGCATTGGACGTTTTTCATTTCTTCCACCTCTTTACATGGACTCACTTTGATGATTGATACATTTTTAGTCACTTTTTAATTGTGTGTATACTTTTCATGTGTTAAGGCTTTACCTTTGCATTTGTTTTTATATTTGGTTTATCAATTGTTGATATTTATTGTTTGCAGTATTCACTGATACGCATTTATTTTCAGCACATGCACTTTAGCCATTGTTATTTGCACATGTTTAGTTACACATTTGCTGGTAAATGACAGCGCAGCAACACTGTCCTTTATCATTTCACTTTTGGCTATGGATTGGCTAATTGGTGCCTGCAGCAATTAGTTACACTTACCATCATACAGTGATAGCACAGGAGTACCGTTTTATCTTTATTAATAAAGTTAGTATGTCTTGTGTCATTTATTTTACATTTTTAGCAGGATAAATCATTTGTGTTGTTGTTATTATTACATAAGCATAATCATTTAAAAAGCATTCATAACAATAGAGATGTCTGTTTAGAAAAAGCATAATACTTTGTGAATTCTGTGCCAAGTTGCACTCTGTATTACATGTTTTTGTGAAAAAAATATTCAGAAATGTATTTAGTAAAGAAGTAATGCATGTTCACTTTTCAAAGTATATTTTCATAGTTTTAGTGAAGAAGATAAAGTGGGATTAAACTCCAATATATTTTTTAAATACATGAGTCCCAGGAGGTATATGTCATAATGTGTTGGTATGCACATCATATGAGTTAGTATGCACAGCACATTAGTTAGTATGCACAGTATATTAGTTAGTATGTACTGCATATTAGTTAGTATGCACAGCATATTAGTTAATATGCACAGTATATTAGTTAGTATGTACAGCATATTAGTTAGTATGTGCAGCATATTAGTTAGTATGTACAGCATATTAGTTAGTATGTACAGCATATTAGTTAGTATGCACTGCACATTCGTTAGTATGCACAGTATATTAGTTAGTATGTACAGCATATTAGTTAGTATGTACAGCATATTAGTTAATATGCACAGTATATTAGTTAGTATGTACAGCATATTAGTTAGTATGCACAGCATATTAGTTAGTATGCACTGCACATTCGTTAGTATGCACAGTATATTAGTTAGTATGTACAGCATATTAGTTAGTATGTACAGCATATTAGTTAATATGCACAGTATATTAGTTAGTATGTACAGCATATTAGTTAGTATGCACAGTATATTAGTTAGTATGTACAGCATATTAGTTAGTATGTACAGCATATTAGTTAATATGCACAGTATATTAGTTAGTATGTACAGCATATTAGTTAGTATGTACAGCATATTAGTTAGTATGCACAGTATATTAGTATGCACAGTATATTAGTTAGTACGCGCAGCATATTAGTTAGTATGTACAGCATATTAGTTAGTATGTACAGCATATTAGTTAGTATGCACAGTATATTAGTTAGTATGTACTGCATATTAGTTAGTATGCACAGCATATTAGTTAGTATGTACAGCATATTAGTTAGTATGCACAGTATATTAGTTAGTATGTACAGCATATTAGTTAATATGCACAGTATATTAGTTAGTATGTACAGCATATTAGTTAGTATGTACAGCATATTAGTTAATATGCACAGTATATTAGTTAGTATGTACAGCATATTAGTTAGTATGCACAGTATATTAGTATGCACAGTATATTAGTTAGTATGTACAGCATATTAGTTAGTATGTACAGCATATTAGTTAGTATGCACAGTATATTAGTATGCACAGTATATTAGTTAGTACGCGCAGCATATTAGTTAGTATGCACAGCACATTAGTAAGTATGTACATCATATTAGTTAGTATGCACAACATCTTAGCACATTATGGCAAACTTACCTGTCAAATGAAGTCCTCCAGTGCTGCTTTGTCCGCAATGCAGCTAGTCACTGTTTCTTCCATCCTCTCCCAGTTTTCCTTCTGGGTTTTCACTGTTTGGGTGCTTGAATGGCTGGGCCGCGATCATGTAACCGCTGTGCATGGGAGTTACGTCATCACAGCATAGAGTGGTGTCATAAATGTATGCTGAGGTGTGCATGCGTGGCTCAGTGTATATTACAGCTGGTAGGCATGGAGAAACTTTTATGACAGAGGAGACCAATAGGGTCTCTTTGGTCAAAAAAAACCCCTACGTTTAATCATTGTTTTTTGTTTCATTCTGCTTTAAAGCTTCTTTTTTGCTTCTTCTTCTGTAATAATGTAACCGTGTGCAAGAAAAATCTTGTATTTTTTTTTTTCTTCCTAGCATTATTGGGTATTCAAAATAAAAACAGCTTCACCCTTTTTACTAAGCTTAGTGAACACAAACTATTTTTTTAGTAAATCAAAATAAATAGTGAAAATTGTATAAAGCCATCTGTTTAAAGATATCACAGCAAAAAAAAAAAAATAATAAAAAAAATGTCCTTGCCATCCAATATGTTTAGCGGAGGGGAGCTGTAGAAAGAGCTACTTCAAGGTATCATATATTTCTGTTAGTTCTTCTCTGTTTTTCCCATTGTTTTCATCCTTCTTCACTCCTTTTTAATGCATTTTATTTTTCTGCTTGCCATTTTACACTTTAATAGATTGTAGACTTTTACAGAAGCAAACCAGGCAAATAACTGACAAAATATATCAAAATGAAACGCTAGATTTGCTGAACTCTTTTATTGATAGTCTCCATATAGTTCATAGATGTAACAGAAAAGAGATAACTTCATCAAAAGAGCTCTGCTAATCTTTGTGTGCTACGGAAACAATAAAGGCTTACAGGTCACCTTATAAATTCTTAAAGTTATGAGTAATAACCAACAACAAATGTATTCCCTCTGAGAAAATTCTAGTGAGGATATGGGAAGCAGTGATAAAAATTCTAGGGGTAAAGAAATGTAAATTATTGATTGTTCTTATTTTGGAGAAGATAGTTTCAAGTATTGACCAAGATAAATATGTGGGGGACAAACTCCCATAGCCTTTTACTAATTAACTGTACATTGCAAGTAAAATGCAAATATATGAGACATATTGAACTATCCTGACATTGAGGTTTGCTATGCATTATCAATTTTGTTTATGTAACTTCAATCTCTCTGTTTTTACATTATAAAAAAAATCAATAAAAAATACATTGTATGTTTTTTTTTTTTTTATTTATCATACAGTTATAATTAGTGTTGAGCGAACACGGACTGTATTATTCGTGTTCGTACCGAATAATTGGATTTTTTGTACCCGAACACGGACACGGACACTTTACTGTATGTTCGGGTAAAAATCCGTGTTCGGTCGTTTTATTTCCGGGTTTTGCATGCTTTGGCGCTCTTTTCATGGCGGGCTTTCAACAGCCAATCAACAATCGTTTAACTGGTGTGCCTTAAGCCATCCCAGCCATGCCTGCAAATGTCTCAGTAGCTGTGATTGGCCGTCTGAAGCATGTGACCAAGTCTTTATAAGTTCGAGGCAGCCGCAGCGGCGTCATTATGCTGCTTAGATTCAGGGACAGAGCACACATCAACGTGCTGGCTGCTGATTAGGGAAAGATAGGCAGGAAAAAACCATTTGTGTCCGGATAGAATTGAGGGACAGGTCGGAGTGTTTAGGCAGGGCGAGTTGTAGGCATTTTAGGGATAGAGTCTGCTGAATTATAGGGTCAGTGTCTTCTACAAACTACAATCGATATTGCTGTGTGGGGGGTGGGGTGAATCTGCACTCAATCCTGATCTACGATCTCTTCTCAATCCTGTTAGGGACAGAGTCTGCTGAATTTTAGGGAAACTGTGTTCTACAAACTACAATCGATATTGCTGTGTGGTGTGGGATTGGAGATAGGCAGGTGTCAGTGATCCACATCCATTTTTCTGTGTGTGAGCTGCAGTGAACACAATCTTTTTGGGCTGCAGTGAACACAATCTTTTTGGGCTGCAGTGAACACAATCTTTTTGGGCTGCAGTGAACACAATCTTTTTGGGCTGCAGTGAACACAATCTTTTTGGGCTGCAGTGAACACAATCTTTTTGGGGTGCAGTGAACAAAATCTTTTTGGGGTGCAGTGAACACAATCCTTTTTGGTGTGCAGTGAACACAATCTTTGTGGGGTGCAGTGAACAAAATCCTTTGTGGGGTGCAGTGAACACAATCTTTTTGGGGTGCAGTGAACAAAATCCTTTTTGGGGTGCAGTGAACAACATCCTTTTTGGGGTGCAGTGAACACAATCTTTTTGGGGTGCAGTGAACAAAATCCTTTGTGGGGTGCAGTGAACACAATCTTTTTGGGGTGGAGTGAACAACATCCTTTTTGGGGTGCAGTGAACAAAATCCTTTTTGGGGTGCAGTGAACAAAATCATTTTTGGGGTGCAGTGAACACAATCTTTTTGGGGTGCAGTGAACACAATCTTTGTGGGGTGCAGTGAACACAATCTTTTTGGGGTGGAGTGAACAACATCCTTTTTGGGGTGCAGTGAATAACATCCTTTTTGGGGTGCAGTGAACACAATCTTTTTGGGGTGCAGTGAACACAATCTTTGTGGGGTACAGTGAACAGAATCTTTGTGGGGTGCAGTGAACACAATCTTTGGGGGGTACAGTGAACACAATCTTTGTGAGGTGCAGTGAACACAATCTTTGTGGGGTGCAGTGAACACAATCATTGTGGGGTGCAGTGAACTCAATCTTTGTGGGGTACAGTGAACACAATCTCATACTTCTGAAGGTTTGAGGGTGCTGCCTGTTCCATACTCCCCCTACTCCTCATCTAGCCTTTTAGGGGTACAAACAATAGTAATTGGGGCCTAGTGTGGTTGTGTACGTGTGATATACATACACTTTTTTGGGATCATATTTTCTATTCCGCTATTTAATCAAAAACCTTTGGGGATCAGTTAAATTGGGGGATAGTCTGTGTTGGTACGTGTGAGAGAGATCCACCTTTCCAAGTTGTTGGGGTTCATCTCATACTTCTGAAGGTTTGAGGGTGCTGCCTGTTCCATACTCCCCCTACTCCTAGCCTTTTAGGGGTACAAACAATAGTAATTGGGGCCTAGTGTGGTTGTGTACATGTGATATACATACACTTTTTTGGGATCATATTTTCTATTCCGCTATTTAATCAAAAACCTTTGGGGATCAGTTAAATTGGGGGATAGTCTGTGTTGGTACGTGTGAGAGAGATCCACCTTTCCAAGTTGTTGGGGTTCATCTCATACTTCTGAAGGTTTGAGGGTGCTGCCTGTTCCATACTCCCCCTACTCCTAGCCTTTTAGGGGTACAAACAATAGTAATTGGGGCCTAGAGTGGTTGTGTACGTGTGATATACATACACTTTTTTGGGATCATATTTTCTATTCCGCTATTTAATCAAAAACCTTTGGGGATCAGTTAAATTGGGGGATAGTCTGTGTTGGTACGTGTGAGAGAGATCCACCTTTCCAAGTTGTTGGGGTTCATCTCATACTTCTGAAGGTTTGAGGGTGCTGCCTGTTCCATACTCCCCCCTACTCCTAGCCTTTTAGGGGTACAAACAATAGTAATTGGGGCCTAGTGTGGTTGTGTACGTGTGATATACATACACTTTTTTGGGATCATATTTTCTATTCCGCTATTTAATCAAAAACCTTTGGGGATCAGTTAAATTGGGGGATAGTCTGTGTTGGTACGTGTGAGAGAGATCCACCTTTCCAAGTTGTTGGGGTTCATCTCATACTTCTGAAGGTTTGAGGGTGCTGCCTGTTCCATACTCCCCCTACTCCTAGCCTTTTAGGGGTACAAACAATAGTAATTGGGGCCTAGTGTGGTTGTGTACGTGTGATATACATACACTTTTTTGGGATCATATTTTCTATTCCGCTATTTAATCAAAAACCTTTGGGGATCAGTTAAATTGGGGGATAGTCTGTGTTGGTACGTGTGAGAGAGATCCACCTTTCCAAGTTGTTGGGGTTCATCTCATACTTCTGAAGGTTTGAGGGTGCTGCCTGTTCCATACTCCCCCCTACTCCTAGCCTTTTAGTGGTACAAACAATAGTAATTGGGGCCTAGTGTGGTTGTGTACGTGTGATATACATACACTTTTTTGGGATCATATTTTCTATTCCGCTATTTAATCAAAAACCTTTGGGGATCAGTTAAATTGGGGGATAGTCTGTGTTGGTACGTGTGAGAGAGATCCACCTTTCCAAGTTGTTGGGGTTCATCTCATACTTCTGAAGGTTTGAGGGTGCTGCCTGTTCCATACTCCCCCTACTCCTAGCCTTTTAGGGGTACAAACAATAGTAATTGGGGCCTAGTGTGGTTGTGTACGTGTGATATACATACACTTTTTTGGGATCATATTTTCTATTCCGCTATTTAATCAAAAACCTTTGGGGATCAGTTAAATTGGGGGATAGTCTGTGTTGGTACGTGTGAGAGAGATCCACCTTTCCAAGTTGTTGGGGTTCATCTCATACTTCTGAAGGTTTGAGGGTGCTGCCTGTTCCATACTCCCCCTACTCCTAGCCTTTTAGGGGTACAAACAATAGTAATTGGGGCCTAGTGTGGTTGTGTACGTGTGATATACATACACTTTTTTGGGATCATATTTTCTATTCCGCTATTTAATCAAAAACCTTTGGGGATCAGTTAAATTGGGGGATAGTCTGTGTTGGTACGTGTGAGAGAGATCCACCTTTCCAAGTTGTTGGGGTTCATCTCATACTTCTGAAGGTTTGAGGGTGCTGCCTGTTCCATACTCCCCCTACTCCTAGCCTTTTAGGGGTACAAACAATAGTAATTGGGGCCTAGTGTGGTTGTGTACGTGTGATATACATACACTTTTTTGGGATCATATTTTCTATTCCGCTATTTAATCAAAAACCTTTGGGGATCAGTTAAATTGGGGGATAGTCTGTGTTGGTACGTGTGAGAGAGATCCACCTTTCCAAGTTGTTGGGGTTCATCTCATACTTCTGAAGGTTTGAGGGTGCTGCCTGTTCCATACCCCCCCTACTCCTCATCTAGCCTTTTAGGGGTACAAACAATAGTAATTGGGGCCTAGTGTGGTTGTGTACGTGTGATATACATACACTTTTTTGGGATCATATTTTCTATTCCGCTATTTAATCAAAAACCTTTGGGGATCAGTTAAATTGGGGGATAGTCTGTGTTGGTACGTGTGAGAGAGATCCACCTTTCCAAGTTGTTGGGGTTCATCTCATACTTCTGAAGGTTTGAGGGTGCTGCCTGTTCCATACTCCCCCTACTCCTCATCTAGCCTTTTAGGGGTACAAACAATAGTAATTGGGGCCTAGTGTGGTTGTGTACGTGTGATATACATACACTTTTTTTGGATCATATTTTCTATTCCGCTATTTAATCAATAACCTTTGGGGATCAGTTAAATTGGGGGATAGTCTGTGTCGGTACGTGTGAGAGAGATCCACCTTTCCAAGTTGTTGGGGTTCATCTCATACTTCTGAAGGTTTGAGGGTGCTGCCTGTTCCATACCCCCCCTACTCCTCATCTAGCCTTTTAGGGGTACAAACAATAGTAATTGGGGCCTAGTGTGGTTGTGTACGTGTGAGATACATACACTTTTTTTGATCATATTTCCTATTCCGCTATTCAATAAAAACCTTTGAGGATCAATTGAATTGCGGGATAGTCTGTGTCGGTACGTGTGAGAGAGATCCACCTTTCCAAGTTGTTGGGGTTCATCTCATACTTCTGAAGGTTTGAGGGTGCTGCCTGTTCCATACTCCCCCTACTCCTCATCTAGCCTTTTAGGGGTACAAACAATAGTAATTGGGGCCCAGTGTGGTTGTGTACGTGTGATATACATACACTTTTTTTGGATCATATTTTCTATTCCGCTATTTAATCAAAAACCTTTGGGGATCAGTTAAATTGGGGGATAGTCTGTGTCGGTACGTGTGAGAGAGATCCACCTTTCCAAGTTGTTGGGGTTCATCTCATACTTCTGAAGGTTTGAGGGTGCTGCCTGTTCCATACCCCCCCTACTCCTCATCTAGCCTTTTAGGGGTACAAACAATAGTAATTGGGGCCTAGTGTGGTTGTGTACGTGCGAGATACATACACTTTTTTTGATCATATTTCCTATTCCGCTATTCAATAAAAACCTTTGAGGATCAATTGAATTGCGGGATAGTCTGTGTCGGTACGTGTGAGAGAGATCCACCTTTCCAAGTTGTTGGGGTTCATCTCATACTTCTGAAGGTTTGAGGGTGCTGCCTGTTCCATACTCCCCCTACTCCTCATCTAGCCTTTTAGGGGTACAAACAATAGTAATTGGGGCCCAGTGTGGTTGTGTACGTGTGATATACATACACTTTTTTTGGATCATATTTTCTATTCCGCTATTTAATTTAACTGGGCCTCCATGCGAGACCTGTGTGCCTTGTTGCGCTGTTTTGAGTACTCCACCAACATGGCCAGTGGCAATGACGCCGTTCTCAGCTTAACTATCCCACTTCTATGCCTCCTTGAAAAAACAATTCGGGCGATGATGGAAGAGGATGTGGCACAGGATGAGGAGGAGGAGGAGGATGAAGAGGTAACATTTCCAAGGCTTTCAGGGCAGTCATTCGCAAGGGGCTCCGAGGGTGGGTTCCTGCACACGCAAACGCCAGGGACGCAATTGTCCAGCAGGGGCACAGTTCTGGAGGATGAGGAGGATGAGGAGGAGGAGGAGCTGGAGGAGGAGATGGAACCATGTTCACAGCAGGGTGGCACCCAGGCCAGCTCATGGCCATCACTGGTGCGTGGCTGGGGGGATACAGAGGACACGGACGATACACCTCCCACAGAGGACAGCCTTTCGTTGCCTCTGGGCAGCCTGGCACACATGAGCGATTACATGCTGCAGTGTCTCCACAACGACCGCCGAGTTGCCCACATTCTAACTTGTGCTGATTACTGGGTGGCCACGCTGCTGGATCCCCGTTACAAGGACAACGTACCGTCCTTAATTCACTCACTGGAGCGCGATCGCAAGATGCGCGAGTACAAGCGCACGCTGGTAGACGCCATGCTGCTGGCATTCCCATCTGACAGCGGGGCCACAGTGGAAGCACAAGGCAGAGGAGGAGGAGGAGGAGGTCGCCAACGCAACCAGGGCACCGCCAGCACCTCAGAAGGCAGGGTTAGCATGGCCGAAATGTGGAAAAGCTTTGTCAGCACGCCACAACAAACAGCAGCACCAGCAGCTCAGATGGAACGTCTTAGCAGGAGGCAGCATTTTACCAACATGGTGGAGCAGTATGTGTGCACACGCCTACATGTAGTGAATGACGGGTCTGCCCCCTTCAACTTCTGGGTCTCCAAATTGGGCACATGGCTTGAGCTTGCCCTTTACGCCTTGGAGGTGCTGGCGTGCCCTGCAGCCAGTGTATTATCTGAACGGGTATTTAGCACGGCTGGGGGCGTTATAACAGACAAGCGCAGCCGCCTGTCCAGAGACAATGTGGACAAGCTCACGTTCATTAAAATGAACCAGGCATGGATCCCACGGGACTTTTCCGTACCTTATGCAGAATAGCAATGGATACCGACCTTACCCACCCATTGTTCCATTTTTGCTCTTTCTCACTCTTTTGGGGTGTACCCTCATTTAAAATTTTTGAAAAGAAGCAGTGTTGGCTACCTCGTCCTCCTCCTCAGGGCCAGATTAATGTAGGGGCTATTGGAGCTGCAGCTCCAGGCCCCTACCTTTTATATAGGCCCCGGGTTGGCCATATTCACTGTTACCGCTCTTCTGTCACTTGTAAACACAGAAGTCTGGCTTCTATGCTCGCTTCCCCAGGCAGCACCCTCAGAACCTCCCCACACAGCGTGAAGGCCGGACAAGGAGTGACAGTTGGCGATGCATGGATGTGTTTATGGGCTTCAGAGACAGCATCACATGTTGAATTAGGCATGCATGGCTGCACCCTTCCTCCTCTGGGTGCATGGCAAGGCACGGCCCTTAAGGCCCTTCAAAATCCTCAGCACCAAGCCCATGATGCTGTTAATCCGGCCCTGGTCCTCCTCCACCGCCGCTTCCACCTACACCGCCCATAGGTGTGCGCAGCCTATTGCATTAAGGTGTGCACCCCAAAGTTGAAATACACATGCATGTGTTTGCCAGCAGGGAGAGTAATGTATCGGGGCCATGTACCTGTAGGCAAGGAGAAATAGAGCAGAGCAGGTCCCAGGGAGATCTTTCCCATCTCCTCACTGGCAATGCTATGTGCCCTAGGTGATTAGGGTGTGCCCAGGCACACCCAGCACACCCTGTGCGCACGCCTATGTCACCGCCACATCCACCACCACCTCAACCTCCCTCCTACTCCATATGGGCCTCGTCCTTCAGAGATGAAGAAGAACATTGTTTTATTTTTCTGTTTTTTTTTTGTTGTTTTAAGTTATTTCCCTATCCACATTTGTTTGCAGAGCACTTGCCATGCTCTTAATTACGTTTTGCTGCCATTTGCAGCACTCTAGCCCTTTCCTTTGGTGTTTTAGAGCCATTTTAGTGCCTTAAAGTTCGGGTCCCCATTGACTTCAATGGGGTTCGGTGTCCGGGAAAAGTTCGGTAAAAGTCCGGGACACGGACCCGGACTTTTTTTTAAAGTTCGGCCGAACCCGTCGAACACGGACATCTAGGTGTTCGCTCAACCCTAGTTATAATTAAAAAAAAAAAGCTAACTTGCATTTATGGTGTCTCCTAAAATTTAAAATTGCTAAGGTTTATCAGTCACCCCAATGCACTTACATTTCGATCCACAGGCACTACAACTGAACTGTACTGCACCGTACTTGGTATGTGTTGGGGACTATAAATACAAAATATACTGTGCTCCATTTACTCAAATATCGCCTAAAAGTGTATGAAAAAAAAAAAGACTAATAAAAAATGTGCATGACTGGATAATAAAAGCAGTATTAAACAAAAAACCAAACATTGATTATATTGCAGCTTACCAATTCTTAGATGTAATGACTGTATTGGTTTCCTTTTTAAGGCTTTCTTTCATCTGCTGATCCAGCCAGGACGTCTGTTGTTTTCCACATGCTCAAGCTTTAAGGCAGAATACCGTGTTTCCCAGAAAATAAGACCGGGTCTTATATTAATTTTGGCTACAAAAAACACACTAGGGCTTATTTTAAGAGAATATCTTATTTATTTACAGTATGTACATAATTTACATTTATTCAAAAACAGTCATGTCTTCATAACGATCTTAAAGTGGTTGTAACCCTAACAACCTGATCCTTTACTGCATCCTTTAAGGATCATTTAAGGCACAGTGCTTGTAGTGTGTAATTTACCCCTCTCTTTGTTCTTAAAAATCTGGAATAAAACAATAAAATGTTTTTTAAAAAGTTCCTGCGTCTCCTGTCTTCTCTCCCCATCAGCTCAGGGGTCAGCATTAGGACATTCTGTAATCCCAAAAATAAACCTTGATTAACTACTTCCCGCAAACCAACGTAGCTCGACATCGGGTCAGATAAATGGTTGTACCGGGGTGATGCTTGCAGCTAAAGGCATTATCCCCATACAGTTGTTTAGAGCCTGCAGTCGGCTTTCAGGCGGTAATGACTGATGTGGCTCGGGAGCCACTCGGCCGTTACCCCAGTGAGCGGGAGGGGACGACCCCCCCCTTCCGCCGCATTCCACGGCTCTGCCCGGGTCTCCCATCCCACCGGGAGACCCAAACAACCAGCTGGCACGTCTGCCGACTGGTTGGAGTCCCGTTCAGAGCTGAAATTGGCTTTGATCGGGTCTCCGATGTAGTAACTCGGAAGCGGTGTGAAGACGTAATGTCCGGGTTACTCTGCGGCTAAAGCCGCCGAATTTAAAAAAGTGACAGTATTCAAAAATGAAGATTTTGGCATTTTGAATACATTGAAGTGCAGTGGAGGGGTCTGGGGTCTTTTAGACCCCAGATCCCTCCATAAAGAGTATCTGTCACTGCCTATTACTGTCACAAGGGATGTTTACATTGCTTGTGACAGCAATAAAAGTGATCCGATTTATTTATTTATTTTTCAAACTGTGCTAAAATTTAAAAAATAAATTAAATAAATAGGGAAAAAAACTAATTTAAAGTGCCCCCGTTGCCAGCAAATGAAAGCGCTGTTCAAACCACACATGTGAGGTATCACAGCGATCGCCAGAGCGAGAGCAATAATTTTAAAAAAAAGAGCTACTCTGTTACTCTAAACCGGTAACCATTAAAAAATTTTAATGCGTCGCCTATGGAGATTTTTGTTGACCGTAGTTTTTCGCCATTCCGTGGGTGTGTGCAATTTTAAACCGTAACATGTTAGGTACCTATTTACTCGGCGTGACATCATTGTTCACAATATACAAAAAAATGGGCTAACTTTACTGTTCAGTTTTTTAAAAGCAGTGAAATGTATTTTTTTCCTAAAAAAAAATGGCGTTTGAAAGACCGCTGTGCAAATACAGCATGACAAAAAATAATGCAATGACCACCATTTTATTCTCCAGAGTCTTTGCTAAAAAATATATATATAATGTTTGGGGGTTCAGTAATTTTCTAGCTAAAAATACAGATTTTAACTTGTAAACAACATGTGTCAGAAATGGGCTCGGTCCAGAAGTGGTTAAAGGCATTATAAAATGATGTATTCCATTTTGTATAAAGATTATAGAATGTGCAGTGTGGCGCCTTTAGTAACTTTATAGTGGAAAATACCTTATTTACATTTGACCCACCGGAGCTTTTCTTCCCCGCTCTGAGCACTTCGTGAGGGGCTGTTGACGTCAACCGGGAGGAGAGGAGAAGATCTACCTCGGGTCATGTGAGCGCCCAGCGGCATTGTAAATAAGGTATTTTCCACAAAAAAGGTACAAAAGGAGACACACTGCACATTATATAATCTTTTTACAAAACTGATTACATGTTTTTACAACGACTTTAACTAGGGCTTATTTTTGGGGTAGGGCTTATTTTCATGGAAACATGGTATATCAGGGGTGATTAAAATGATAAGGATTTATTTATAAAATATCTTTACCCCCCCCCCCAAAAAAAAAAACTGTTTCCTCTAAGTGATTATAAGTTGTGAGCTAAAGTTTGGCCTCAATTTGTTAATATATCTAATTCTGCCAATACATTTAAAACTACCTTCTTCCCAGACTGACAATACAGATGTATGCTGTGCCTCCTGTTCTCATCCCTCTAGAGTCGTGTCTGTCTCATTAATACAGGAGGTGTGTTATTGGCCAGATCACCAGATGAAAATAGAGGGAAGAAGCCAAAGAAAAGAAAACTAATGTAGCCACCAGTCTAAAGATTATTAAGCTGCATTATATTACATTTTTGGTTTTGGGTTTAAAGTGTTAAATGCACAAAACCCACAACAGTAAATATGCAGTAAGTATGCTTATCATACTCCCTGTAGAACCTAAGGGGTTAATCATCTGCATTGTGTAAAAGGCTGTTTGATCCTGTCTTCTCTGATCCTCCCCCTCTTTTACTGTCCCCAATCTATCAGCTGACAGAACAGAGACCTTGGAGGCACTCTCCACATGATCAGTGTGTATTGCTAGAGATTTTATTTTATTATTTTTTTGGGGGCCAATCAGCACTGTCCACACAGAAAGGCAGTGGTTATGCAGCCTCAAAGGATAGTCAGAGGAGAGTGAAATTAATAGAAAAATGGTCTGGCATTGTAGTTACGTTCACCTCCATCCCCAAAAAAGTTGCATAAACAGAAAAACATTTGCCCTGGTGGGACTTTGATTGAGGTGAACAAACAAGTCACTTAGATGATAAAAGTTTATTAGAAAACATACATAAATACAAGACCATACAGCATGCATACAAACATGACCAATATAGCACACAGGTAACAAAATATTTCATATAAAACATGATGGCAGAATAAAAATACAAATACCAAGAATGCATATAAATTGATATAGTTTTGAACTCGACGCGTTTCGTGGGTCGAATGCCCACTCATCAACTCATCAGGAGTAATGATGCATGAGTATTTCTATAAAATAAATATATGTCAGTATAAATGATCTACATAGTGCTGACTAATAAGTGCGGGGACTCAATAAATATATAACCCATGTGGGGAGATCCACACTTACGTATGATTAGGTCAAAACAATGGGTATGACGCTGCCATAAGGCGGAGGCACCAGTTTTTTTACCTGTGTGCTATATTGGTCATGTTTTTATGCATGCTGTATGGTCTTGTATTTATGTATGTTTTCTAATAAACTTTTATCATCTAAGTGACTTGTTTGTTCACCTCAATCAAAGTCCCACCAGGGCAAATGTTTTTCTGTTTATGTCAGAGGAGAGTGAAAACTCCTCCTACAAATTTTAACCAGTGCTTGGCCAGACACTGATACAAGTCACAAGACTGCTATACACTGCTGTTGAGCAAAGGTATTTAGCAGTTTATATTTACTAAAGTAATTGAATTTCCACGCTCTGTGTACTGTAAGAGCAGACCGGATATAGTGAATGCAGGGACCTGGGTTTAGTAACACTTTAAAGCGTAAAGTTTTGTTTCCTCTTTTGTTGAGGAAAAAAAAAACATTCCTCTCTGGGTGATCTCTGTACATTGCAGGGATTTTACCAAACTTTGTTGCAGATTCCTACCTTTTGTTATTCTGAAGTAATCCCTGTTTGTTTGTCTGTTAACCCCTTCCCAGCCTATGTCATTAGTACAGTGACAGTGCATTTTTTTGGCACTGATCACTGTATTAGTGTCACTGGCGCCTAAAAAGCTTCAAAAGCGTAATTTAGTGTCCTGACCATCCGCTGCAATATCACAGTCCCACTATAAGTTGTTGATCGCCACCTTTACTAGTAGAAATAAATAAATAAATAAATAATATATCATAGTTTGTAGACGCTGAAACTTTTGCGCAATCCAATCTATAGATACTTACTGGGATTTTTTTTAACCAAAAATATGTAGCAGAATACATACTGGCCTAAATTGATGAAGACATTTTTTACATTTTTTTATTGGATGTGTTTTTTAGCATAAAGTAAAAAATATTGTTTTTTTTTTTTTGAAGCTGTCGGTCTGTTTTTGTTTATAGCACAGAAAATAAAAACTACAGAGGTGATCAAATACCACCAAAAGAAAGATCTATTTCTTGGGGGGAAAAAAAGGACATCAAATTTTATTTAGGTACAGCATCGCATGATCACGCAATTGACAGTTCAAGTAATGCAGTGCCGTATCGCAAAAAATGGCTTGGTCAGGAAGGGGGTAAAACCTTCCAGAGCTGAAGGGGTTAAAGCATATTTGTGGGTGCTGCAGGGCTTTGGTATATGTGTATTTTGTAAATAGTGAGTAGGCTCAGGTCTAATTAAGGCCCCTTTCACACTTGTGCCACTTGTCCTGCGACTTGGGACTGCAAAGTCGCATGACAAGTTGTACTCTATGATTTCCAATGAGTACCATTCATATCTGTACGACTTCAAGATGAAACGACTTCAAAGTAGTCCCTGCCCTACTTTGGGCCGATTGTAATGCCTTTTGAGGTCCATAGACATAGGCATAGTCAAAATTGCGGCAAAGAAAATGCCGCAATATCACGGTAAAATCAAACAACTTTTAGGTCGCATACGTGTAAAAGGGGCCTTAAGCATACTCATTTAACCACTTAAGCCCCGAAAGATTTTACCCCCTTCCTGACCAGGCCCTATTTTGCGACTCGGCACTGCGTTACTTTAATGGACAATTGCGCAGTCGTGCAACGCTGTACCTAAGCAAAATTGACGACCTTTTTTCCCACAAACAGAGCTTTCTTTTGGTGGTATGTGATCACCAGTGCGATTTTTACTTTTTGCGCTATAAACAAAAAAAGAGCGTAAATTTTGAAAAAATAACAATATTTTTTCATTTTTTTATATGAAATTCCCCCCCCAAAAAATGAAAAAATCAAAATTTTTTAACATTTTAGGCCGATTTTTTTTTCTGCTACATATGTTTGGTAAAAAAACTTGCAATAAGCGTATTTTGATTGGTTTGCGCAAAAGTTATTGCGTTTATTAACTAAGGGAAAGATTTTTGTCATTTTTATTGTTTTTTCTTTTAATGAGTAATGGCGGCGATCTGCGGTTTTTTTGCGGGACTGCGACATTGCGGTGGACAGATCAGACCCTTCACTGACACTTTTGACACTTTTGGGGGTACCAGTGACATTACTACAGTAATCACTGCTATACATATGCACTGTTACTGTAAAAATGACACTGGCAGGGAAGGGGTTAACTTTATTGGTGATCAAGGGGTTAAGTGTGTCCCTAGGGGCGTGCTTTTTACTGTAAAGGGGTGTGGCTAGTGATGTAACCACAGAGACATAGGATCCTACATAGCAGGATCGTATGATCTCTGCAGTTAGATCAGGGAGAAGGACAGGAGTCTTTGTTTACATCAGCCGCCTGCCTTTCTCCCTCTCCAGCGAGAGATCGCGAGTGGCCGGCGGACATCGTGTCCACCGGCCACACGCGCAGACATGTTAGGGAACGAGCGGGGGCGGGAGCGCACCTCCGGCGGCGCGCGCTCTCCCCCTAGAGGCTCACAGGCTAGCGGCGTAGTACTACGTCACTTTGCCTGTGCGGGGCTGACTGCTGCAGTAACTATACTGTGGGCGGTCGGCAAGTGCTTAAAGCGGAGTTCCACCCAAAAGTGGAACTTCCGCTTTAGGGAGTCCTGACCCCCCGACATGCCACATTTGGCATGTCATTTTTTGGGGGGGGGAGCGGGTACCTAGTTTTGTCAGGTACCCGCTCCCACTTCCGCTCGGAGCGCCGCGGCGTCCTGAGCGGAAGTTCGCCTCTCCCCCTCCCTCCCTGCAATCTTCTGGGACACGTCAGAGGTCCCAGAAGATTGCCGGCCAATCACGGCGCGCAGCGCGACTCGCGCATGCGCAGTGGGTACCCGGCTGTGAAGCCGCAAACTGTAACAGCCGGGTGCCCACAGCAGTGATGCCGGCGCCGAGGGAGAGGATCGAGGCTTCCGGCGGCCGCATCGCTGGACCGTTGGACAGGTGAGTAAATGGCTGGAACTCCGCTTTAAGCGCCCCCCCCCCCTACTGTTAGTGCAGTTAGACCACATCCGTCATTCACCTTGGTGCCCCCCCCAATACCCCCCCCCCACACACACACACACACACACACCACTTACTCACTTATTAAAAAACAAAGATGACAACCTTCTCTGTAAATTGGGTGCTATGCTGTGAAATGAGATGCCCACAACAGCAGTTTAAATGCTGAAAAGTTTTTACCTCTTGTGACCTCAAACATTAGCATTTGTTGAAGGCTGAGCAGTTTTTCATGGGAATGCTTTCATTTATTTAGTACCTATGTGTTAAAACTATGACACAGCACAAGGCCTCCCTGATCCATCACTAGGAACTATTTCAAGATCTGTCTCAGTGTAATTTAGATAATTAAAAATTGAAGCTTCTGTAAATGTATTCCATCATCACTCACACATTCACGCTCAGAGCTGTTAAAGACAGGATTCCCGCGTTGTGCGTGCGAGTTTGATTTCATAATGCGCCTAACATATCTATTGAAAGCCCCAGGAGTTTATATGTCATAATTATTTCATGGTGAAAAATCTAATGCTTTATCTGGGAGAGATCAGGAGGCAACGGGCTCACATAGTTGTGGCTGCAAGGGAATGATTTGAGGACTCTGCAGTAAGCACCGCAGCCACCACTAAGAGACAAAGAGAACAAAATATGACTTCATAATATTTTTTTAATGCAGTTCATAAATATGAAAGGCTATGTAAGTGTAGGTTGCCACATTTACATGTTTCAAGCAGATGCAGATACTTTGCTATATAATCCAGACTTCCAAAATTCTGTTAGAAGACATTTTGTTCTGATAAAATTACTTTTTCATTTTCTTTCCTTTGAACTATGGTTTACCTATAGGGTAGTAAAGGGTGCAACTATTCTTGAATAAATCACTAGTGCCGCACAATTAAACTGCTTCCAGTGTATAAATAAATAAATAAAAGCAAATAAATAAATAATTAAATACATTATCATGTGCTTATCTTCAATTAATCATATAATTATATAAGTGCTGGATTATCAGATGTTATAAAATCAGGCAAGACCAAAACAGTGAAATATAAATATATAAAGTGCCAACATTCATATATAATTTAAAATATTTCATATAATTAACCTCCCTGGCGGTATGATTCTTTTGGATTTTAGGTGCTGAAAGCGGTACCATTATTTTGCATGTAATTCTTGTGAATGAGCAGCCCAAACCAACTGTATACATTTATTATATATATTATATATATATATATATATATAATGTATACAGTTGGTTTGGGCTGCGCATTCACAAGAATTACGTATATATATATATATATATATATATATATATATATATATAGAGATAGATAGATAGATAGATAGATAGATAGATAGATAGATAGATAGATAGATAGATAGATAGATAGATAGATATATAGATAGATATATATATTTATATATATATATATATATATATATATATATATATATATATATATATATATATATATACATACATATATACGTATATATATATATATATATATATATATATATATATATATATATGTGTGTATATATGTATATATATATATAGATATATATATATATAGATATATATATATATATATACTATATATATATATATATATATATATATATATATATATATATATATATATACACATACATAAAAATCACAGTAAAACTGCAGGAAAGGGCACGGGGGGGGGGGCAATGTAATGTGATTTTTCTTTATTTTGAATGGTATCAGTGTGTTTGGTGTGTTTTACATTTGAATTTGCCGCCGGTTCCACCTCCCTGCGAACGTCACGTCACCGGAGACGGAAGCCGGGGCTCACAGACGATCGGGAGGAAGCTTCGCCGCCGCATACCGCCCGCATACTTCGCTGGATCCCGGAGAAAAGGTAAGTAAAACCTCTACCAGGATCCAGCGATCTTCCTAGCGCTACCCCGAGTGTGCTCGGGGGTTACCGCTTTTGGCTCTAAAATCTAACCCCGAGTCACGCTCGGGAATACCGCTAGGAAGGTTAAGTAAACAACATACACTCATAAAAAGTGACAATAGTGCTGTGAACAATCATTGTGATTGAATAAATAATCCACTTAAAAGTGCAAACAGTGATCAAATAAACAGTCCACTTTCAATATAACTTTTACTGCTAAAGTGTTTGTTACCCCAACATTTAATATTCAGGATATGTGCCTGCTGTACCATATACTTGTTCTCGCAGGTGAGCCTGGGCTGGCCGCTAAATAGTTAACTGCACACACATTTCAACCTGCTTACACATGGTTTGTTTTTTTTCTAAAAAAAAAAAAATGTGTGCCCCACTTATTCATCAGAGATAACCAGGCCAATACTCCAGGCATGCAAACTGATATCTGTATATAAACAGAGAAAAGAGAGCACAGCTCTCTTGCTATTTGGCTACCAACACTTAGCATTGGGGGCTTTGCAGGGGGTTGCCCCAAAAATGTGGGTCGATGTAGGTTTAAGCAAGGGGGTCTTATGTATTACTTGTCTGTCTATATGGGGCAAGTAGGTAGTCCAGTAAACTGGTTTTAGGATCCGTAACAGACTTACCTGACTTCCTGTTCCTCGTTCCATGCCTGGCTCCACCCATCCTTTACTTAAGGCGCAAACGTAATTTCCCCAGCGTCTCAGCAAGCCGTTCATCTCCTGTGACTGGAGATGATCAGGAGACAACGACAATCAGGACTGCAGCTCCCTCAAGCCGTTCATCTCCTGTGACTGTACTAAGACTGTTTTCGTCCTCCCTTCTTACACACGACTTCCTGGATGACTGCTTCATCTACTGGCAGAACAGTGAACTGCAGTTCCTATTAATTCAACTAACAGCAAGTATATTGCCTTGACCCTAAATTGTTTCCTCTGCTAAAAAAGTCTCACTGTGATGTTACTGTAGCCTGTATCACCAAACCTTCTATTGGTAAACATAGCTTCGTTACTGAGTGGTTGACTTCCGCAGTTGAGGTCCATATAGAAAATTGCGTTACAGGGTCCCTCAGGTGTGTGAAAATTACCAGCTTGAGCGAGTGCTAGCAGCTCAGAGAAAGTGTAGTCTTCCCTCCTTACTTCCTTAAACTCCTGTCTAACTTTGCCAGATTCACAGTTCTATGTGTCCAAGAAGCTTTGGGGACAGATTTCCTTGTGATGACATTACACATAGTTGGACCTATAGTCAAAATAGAAAAAAAAAAATGTCAGCAACCACTATTTATGTTGCTGGAAATGTGGTGAAACTGTGCAGCAAATGAAAACAATTGGTGTATCTTTAAAAGGGTCACATGCAGTTCTAACCACATTAAGGTGCATTGTCACGTTGGTAAGTGCCTCCCCAGCACCCAGGGATCATCTGCCTATAATAATTATACCACTTTGAAGGCAAAAGCCGATGCTATTGCTGTATGGACTCCGAACCACCCGCCCCTACACGTACAGGTTTCGTCTCTCAATTAGGCTTCATCAGTAGGCAGTTAACAGAATGTTAAAAGTTAACTCTGTGCATTACTGCACAATAGTATACAACTGCACAATACAATTTAAAACTGTAAATGCGATGTAGCGCAAAATAATAATACATGAGAACAAAAAAAGTCCAAAAAAAGCCCACATGTCACAGCCCTTCACCAATGTTAAACTTGTGTATAATCTTCCAGTGCTTCATTAAACTCTAAGTAAATTTCATGCACTCGCCTCCTTCAGTGGACCTCAACCCCCCTCAAGGTCGACTCATAAACGCATGTGTCAAAAAACCACAAGGGAACCTCCACCACACTTAATGTGTCTTCTTGTCCTCCTCTTAACATGGTCTCCCTCCCTCCAAACGTGGGTACATGAAAAAAAATAAACATTTATCTAGTGCTCTCTTTGTAAAGGGAGATGATGGGTGTCAAAAATTGAGTTTCTCTCTTAGTATTAAAACTTATATGCACCCAAATATGATATGCTATCAATAAACCGGCATGGTATATCCTAGATTCTCCCCTCCTTAAATGGACCCCAATACATGTATCAAGGTCATACAGACTTTCAGGGTTCAATCATTGTCCCCCTCATTCCTTTTTTTACACTTCCTTTTCTTCTCAGCTCGAAAACCATAAATTCAGCCACATGTAATTAGAAATGGGACCAATAGTGTATACCACTTAATGATACTTTATTAAAACTCTTAAAATATTACAGGTTTCACATATTATTATAGATAACGTTGAATAAAGACAGTAGTCCATCCAATTCAACCTGTGTAGTATGTGTGTCAGTGTCTATAATTATTTTCCATATCCCTATATGTTGTGTTCTTTAACCACTTAAGGACCAAGCCTATTTCTGACACATGTTTACAAGTTAAAATCAGTATTTTTTTGCTATGTTATAAGGGGCTTCTGAATTCTGATAAGCCCCTCCCGCAGACCCTCACAACCACTGGCCACAGTTGTGAGGATGAGGTCATTGTCCCCATCAACATGTCCCCCTTGCCCAAAAGCACCCCCCCCATGTTGCTCGCCCCCTCCCTTTCCTGACCTGCCGGGCTGCATGCCCAGATAAGGGTCTGGTATGGATTTTTGAAAACCCATGCCGTTTTTTTCTTTCTTTTTTCAAAAGCATTTTAGATGAGATTTTACTTGTCTATTTTTTTTCTTTAGAAATGTAATTTTGCGGCAGTATGTTTTATGCATGCTACAGACGTGCCACTTTACAGGCACATGCATTTTTCATTTTTATTGTGGCACTTTAAGAATAATTAAAATAAATTCTCTTAAAAAAAAACGATTGGTTTTACTTTTTTTCATTGATACAGACCCCCATACCCTTTTATGGCCAATTACTTGCATATATGCCTTCAAAATGGGCCCTTTTGATTTTCCCTGTTCGGCTCCTATAGACTTCAATGGGGTTCGCCATTCAGATTAAAACATTTCCCCTGTTCCGGAGTTATGCTGCGAACCGAACAGGGGGATGTTTGGCCCATGTCTACATGTCAGTGGGAAGATATCTCTAAAAATAATTGTGAAAAGTAAAGTATAACCTTACCATATGACATATATTCTAACAAGGCATTAGACCATTGTGATATGCATGTATTATGTTTGGAGTGATTGGGAGGTTTTTTTGCAGCAAATTATGTATATGCTTTTATATTCACAAAACAACTCTCTAAAAATCTGGCGAAACAACAGGAGCAAATAATGATATTTTACTACATGTAATGGGGTAGATTTACTAAAGACACATAGACTGAGCACTTTGCAAGTGAAGTTGCTCCAGAACTTAGTAAATGAGGGGGAACTCTGCTGACTTCCATCTTCCAATCATGTGCAGGCAAAAATCCTGTTTTTTTTTTTTTTTTCCTTGCATGTGATTGTTTATTCTTTGTAAAGTGAAGCTTTATATTATGTACTAAGCTCTGGAACTACTTGCAAATTGGACAGTCTATTTGCTTTAAAGTAGAACTATGCAAAACTTTGTTTTCCATTTTAGATAGAGTAGGTGAGGGTTATAACCCCTGTCATTTGTTTAATTTCTTGCCATCTGTGCCCCCCATTGGAAGATTTCCCCTATATAACTTTTCTGGGGACATTTCAAAATTTGGGAATTTTTTTTTAATTTCACTTTCAATCAAAATAGTAAACAGGACAAATAGACAAGGTGAATTTCCCTAAGGGGGGCACAGTCAACAATAAAAACCTCAAATGTGATCCAATCCACCTCCACTCTATCCAAAAAAGTAAAAAAAGTAAATCATCCCCAATAATTAGCATATTTACATATGTAGGGTTTTATGAATTACTGTTGAGAGAACTGATCCAAAAAGAGAAAATGTACTCAAAATTGGCTATTATATTTTTACATTTCCTAAATACCACATGTCTGGAAAGTTACATAATTACCACATGCATTTAATTATTTATTTCCTTCTGTGAACTGAGTTTAACATCTTTTCTTGCGGCATTTACCTAGTATTTTGCAGGATATACTGTAAAACGGCATAGTGAATTGACAGTTTCAGGATTGCATGCAATTTTTAGGGGACATGTGTCTGGACACCTAAATACAACATGGGATTGTGAATGGAGCCCAGTATCTTGAAGTGGTGCTCCAGCCAAAACATTTTCTTTAGCTTCCAGCAGGGTGAGGTAGATTTTTTATTTTTTTTGATTATTTGTCCCTATTGCTGTGAATTTTCCACACTTCCTCTTTACATACTAGGGATAGACCAATATGGTTTTTTCAGGGCCGATACCGATATTTTGGTCAGAAAGTATTGGTATCAGCCGATATATAGGCCGAGTTTTTGTACATTTAAAGTTTTGAAAAATAAAGACAATTTTTGACACAAATCTGGTACTGAACATGTTAATTTTTGTTCATTAACATTTTTAACATTAAAGGCTTCACACCTTATCTGCATGAAAACTGATAGGAAAACTGCACAGCTTTCACTTACAGGTACATCAGTTTCACATCATGTGAATAAACGAGTCCTAGAAGAGTAGACAACTGTGAAAAATAAAGTGCTGGGAAAATAATAACTAAAGGCTTCCCAAAACAAAATTTACATAAACTGCTGCAGTAGCTCTTTCACTGTCTGCAATGGTTAAATCTAGTAGCTGCAGTGCAAAAGACAGTGAACTGGACACTGGTACTACTCACTTTCAATACTCCCAGTTAAGTAGAACAATAATATAGTGCAGGAAACATAACATTTCAGCATGTTCACCAGTTAAACGGCTTCTGTTTTTTCCATATATTGCTGCCACTTCACTAAAAACACGTTCACTTGGTACTGAGGGAGGAGAAGCAGAAAGGTATCTTCTAGTATGAGAAGCAAGTCTTTTGTAGCGTGCCTCATTTTCTTTCAACCACTGAAGAGGATTCCCACTTCATCTGTCAATTACTGATTCCTTCAAGTAGAGATGAAGTTCATCATCCAGGGTCATTATTGCAGATTCAGAAGAATCATCTGCATGAGGCCCCAATAAAACACTGAACATGGCATCTATTCGACCACATTGAAGTTTCTGTTCTGTCTGTTGTCTTTTTGGACATTTTTCTCTTTTTGCAGCATCCTGCTGACTGGCAACCTGTGGTGGGTGGCTGGGGGGCTGACACCCTGTGGTGGTGGATGTATGGCTGTCTAGCACCCTGTGGTGGATGGATGGCTGTCTAGCACCCTGTGGTGGATGAATGGCTGTCTAGCACCCTGTGGTGGGTGGGTGGCTGGCTTGCTGGCACCCTGTGGTGGGTGGCTGGCTGGCACCCTGTGGTGGGTGGCTGGCTGTATGGCACCCTGTGGTGGGTGACTGGCTTGCTGGCACCATCTGGTGGGTGGCTGGCTTGCTGGCACCCTGTGGTGGATGGCTGGCTTGCTGGCACCCTGTGGTGGATGGCTGGCTGGCACCCTGTGGTGGGTGGCTCACTTGCTGACACCCTGTGGTGGGTGGGTGGCTGGCTGGCACCCTTTTGTTGGTGGGTGACTGGCTGTCTGGCACCCTGTTGTGGGTGGCTGGCTGGCAGGCACCCTGTGGTGGGTGGCTGGCTGGCTGGCACCCTGTGGTGGGTGGCTGGTTGGCATAGGGGCTGTGGGTGGCTAGCTGGGACAGGGCCTGTGGCTGACTGTCTGGCTGGCTGGTACAGTGCCTGTGGCTGGCTGGCTGGTAAAGGGCCTATGGGTTTGGGTGGCTGGCTTGCACCGGGCTGCTGTGGGTGGTTGTATGGCTGTGTTATACACTTCTGAGAGACTCCTGACTCCAGATGAGGCTGTCCGAGGTGAGGGAGGCAGCCTAAGAAGGCAGAAGGTTAGGCCCAGTGCGCGGAGGCGTGTGGCACAACATACGCAATGACGTCACGACAATATCGGTAATATCGGCAAGTTCCGGGGTCAATACTGATATATCGGGAAAGAGCGAATATCGGCCCTCTGATAATCAGCTTTGCCGATAATCAGTCAATCCCTACTACATGCTGGTGCAGAAAGTAACATCAAAAAATGGAATGGAATGAAACATTTTCCAGCTTGTTATTACTCCCTCTGTTTCCCTTGGGAAGACTCTGCGGACTTCTTGTTCTGGGGACCACAAAGGATTTAATGGGAGATCTTACCATTGGGGACACAGATGCTGTGAAATATAAAGGCGTATCACCTTTACTCTCAAGTTTCAGCTGGAGCTCTACTTTACTTATTTAATCATCTATTTACAAAGCACAATACATTTTTCTTTCTTATATAAATGTATTTTCCATACAGTTATAAATTCTTCTTATGTATTTTCGATTTTTCTACCTCCATGCTGATAGGTTTTTACATATTTAAAAATGACTATCTGTATTTGAAGAGAGTTTATAATAATGCTAGAGCATTTTGCTAAAGGTTGTGATCATCCTTCTTTATTGGAAATTCTCAATTGGCTTACATAATAGATCATTATGTGATAACTTAAGTATATGGATAATTGATGTATGAGATTTAAGGACCCTGGATCCTGTCCTTTTCTAACATCCATTAGCGGTGATTAAATTATGCGTCAGTCTTACCTGGAAAATTGTATTATATCATCCTCACCATGGTGTGCTTTCATTTCCTGTTAGTAGTCAGTTTACGATTAAAAAGTCCATTTAAAGAATAATATTCCTCTTTAAATGCTAAGAGAAAAGAGAAAGCACCACCAATATTGTTACATTAGTAATTACATCATGTAGCTTTTATATGGAATTTGATTAGAACCTTATATTTCATCTAATGACTAGTGATACAGACTATATTGTTGAGTGATTCAATAAGGCTATGACCTCAGTCCATTTCCTCAGAATAATGTGCACCCGGGTCATCAATGTGAGGTTTTAAACCACCTGCTCCACTGGTTTACAATTCAATTTTGGAAACCAGGATACAGAAGTGTGTTTGACCATAATTTGGAGGTATGCTTTTAGCAGGTGGCTCTAGTTTGACCTCAGAGCTGTCTGACAGAATTATAAAGAAGCAACCTTTCTTTAATAATACTCTGTGGTAGACTGTGTACTTTTATGAAGAGATGTCTCCTGGCTGAAATTGATTGGCAATAGCTTCACAGCAGAAAAAGTGTTCTTTTATGATATACTTTTTTTTTTATTTTTTAAATGTTAAGTCATTACTGACTCTGACTTATACTGTGTCAATTTACGGTAGATTACACAGAAGTATGATCCTGGAATATGTGACCATAAAACAGACTTGTGCTGAAAAGCACCCCCCCCCCTCCAATCCCTGTTTTTCAAATATCTTTATCTTTACAGATATTGTCATAAAAAAAATAAAATAAAAAAATGCTGTGGGTATACAGTACATAGCTCTAAACTATCCCTAATTTAGAGTGACTGAGGGACTAACCCTGTTTTGGAGACAAATCCCTCTGTCCTCTTTCTTCCTCAATCATCTTTATTTTTGGTCTAATGTGTAGAAGACCTCTCTTATGAAAGCATTAATGAATTTAACTAATCATTTTTTGTACATTTGTTATGATTAGCATAACTTGGGGAGTGGCAAGGATGTGTCCTTTGTCTATATATTTTGTAATAAAATGCATTCATCTTTCCACTCAGAAAGTTGGGATATATGGACATAAAGTGCAGGCAGCTAGATGTGGTAAAGCTCCTTGTCCCCATGTTGATGGGTACAAGGGTGTCTGCCCCACAACCCTGGCCAGTGGTTGTGGGGGTCTGCGGGTGAGGGGCTTGGCAGAATTTGGAAGCACTTTTAACAATAAGGGGGCCCCCAGATACCACCTATGTGACTGAGTATTATAGTACCTCTACACATTCACAAAATAAAAAAATGTAACCTAAAAATAAAGGAACTCAAATATTTGACAAGTCCTTTTCTATAAAAAAAATTTAAATCCCAAAAAAGTCCCTTATTGTGTAAATACATAATCAAACATGATGCCCACAATCTGCTGCCTTGCAAAAAAAAAACCTAGTTGACCCAGTGCACACGACCAGTTTCAGCTCTTTTCATAGAAGAATGACATCTCCTCATCTTAAGCAATATACAGGAAGGGGTGAGGATAGTGGTGACCAAATATAAAAAAAAAATATGGAGATCTTTTCTGCTATATGCAGAATAGATCCGCGAAAATACTATAGAAAAATGGGGGTTCCCTCATTAAGAGAAATGGGATAGTGCAGAACTTACCTTGTACCCTAGTTGTTTCTCTCGGGCCGTCCTGTGTGGACTGACGAGTCAGTGTTAGTATGCCTGTTTGTGGACTTTAAATAGGCAGTGCTAAATGTTTAATCTCCCCCTGGTGAGTATGAGGGGTAGGAACCTCCTGTGTGTGCGGCACTATTCGCATAAGCCGATGCCATGTTTGGGTCTCCCGAACTTTTGTGGTGTGGCTTAGCCCCGCCCACTGCCGTGGGACGACGGCACGTGCGGGATGATGTAACGTGTCCAAAGTCCGCCGACATGTGCATGGGCTGGCTTGGGTGGAGAAAGAGAGAGATGCCCAAGCCATGACTCCCAACTACATAATGCCAGCATTATGATAGCCGACACCACTCTCGGCAATCAATAGGGCCCAGAGCAGTGCAGCCTACATGTGCTGGGTGCTGCCCAGTGCGCCAGCACCTGGGGAAAAAAAAGGAACCACAAATCGCACCCACAAGTAGGGACACACCAAAGCACCACAGCCAGGAACAAATATGAGAATCTAGTGCCACTCTTGTGAGGTCACGCCACCGCAGGTGCTGTTTGTGGTGGCGTTTCACAAGTGAGTGGTCTTTTACCTTTTATGTGTAAATCTTTGTTACACCATGGCGGATTTAAAAAAAATGATATTGCACCATAACGCATTGTTTGTTCTGTTAGATACCATGCGGAGAGGAGAGAGTGTGTGATTGTCCCTTTTGCCACGTACTTGCTGGAACTCTTGTGACGGTGACACTGGAGACAGAACGCAGTGGTGCTAATGACAGGCTAATGACAGGCCTCACTGAAAACTGGTGAGTTTGCACTGCATGTGGGTTGGAAGGAGTGGAGCATTGGAAGTTTGTGTCTTTTCCATAATGGGTACACTTCACCTATCTGCTTTGCAAAAGTGTCATACCTTACTACACTATGAGTTCTATATTTTTTTACGTTTTCCCCATGCTCTGAGATTGGGAGAAATAGTAACACTCGTCATCAGGAACAGGCCTCTTGGCTGAATGGTCTGCATAGGTATTTTCATGGAATCAAAAACTTCTGATATATACTGTACCATTTGCAGTTCTTGGTGAGTGACTTTCTTGTGTGGTTTTTGAACAACAGAACAGAGTTGGACGTTACGGACTTATTCTGGGTTTCATTACCTGATTGTGGAACCTTTTAGTACCAATTTTTGTGTTATTTGGTTTTTATAGCGCTGTAGTTTTTTTCTGTTCAATATTGTATATTGGTCATGACAACGACATTACATCCCTTGTCTGATGGTTTAATCGGAAAAGGCATGTCTTTCATGGTTTGTCAAATTGTCCTTTGGCTGGACAATTTTTCTATATCTCTTGTTACTTATTTAGTAAAAAAGCAGCTACATTTGAATTTGAACTGGGTGGTGAAAAATGATCAGATTTTTTCTTTAAGAGGGAACTGGCGATTGGTTCCGCTGTTTGTTCCTCACACTGTTGTAGAAGCTGGTTGATGTCAATGCGATCGATCAGATCAGCATTGTCATTTTCTTCTAATAGGGATATAAGGTGATCGATTTCTTGACTTTCATCTTTGTTGAGATGTTGTGAGGAATTTTGGTCACCTTTGTTATATAAACTTTTCAGTAGTAACTTCTGAGTAAAAAGTAGTAGATCTTTTATTACATCAATTTTGTCTATATTTTCCTTTCCTTTCATGAGGAGTTGTGTTTCGTAAATGCTTAGGGGATGTGGAGATAAATTGACTATATCAATCTTTGTATTATTGTTGGCGTGTTTATCAGTTTGTTGCCTTTGGTTGTGTTGGGAATCGGGCGATTCTAAAAAGAATATCCCAACTGTGTTTGTGTAAGAGAGGTAGAGCAGGTGTCCTCAAACATCAGAATAAATATGAGAAAGTTCCTTCACCACACCCAGTGCGTTACCTGACACCCCAAAGTACAGCCTTGTGAACGAGTGTTTGATTTTGTGTCCTGGGTTTGTTCCATCAAACGTTTTTTGGCCATCTGGCCCTGTGATCCTTCACTGTTTCTTAATCTTTTAAAGTATTCATTGCTGTTATGTTTTGTGGAAACCTGTGAGGAAACAGAAGTGGAAGATGAGTTTGGGGATACAGAGAAAAAAAAAACAGGACCCCATCCTGTCATAGGAGGACTTTACTGGCATAGAATGTGAGACCAGGCATTGAATGTAAGTTTGAGGATACATTAAAGACATTGTAGTACATTTTTAAATACCGTATTTGTTTGTTCTGCCCTAAATGCCATCTATAGGCTTTTCCTTCTCTGAAATAGATTATTTTTCTCATAATTGTTCTCTTTTTTAATCAAAATTCCTTTAATAAAATTATCTAAACGCTTGTTAAGGATTTTTCTTTTTCAGCATATAGTGTCCTACTGCAGGGGAGGAATAGGGTCCTTCTCCAGGCCACTTTCTTTCCAGGCCTCAATGATGCAATATATTTTAAGTCTTTTATGGTCGTCTTTGCCTTGGGGGGGAACAGAAAAATCATGTATCTATGCCTGTGGACACTTTCCAGGTTTCTCCTCCTCATATCTCTTCTGGCATTGTGCAATTTTTTCATGTCCACTAGATTCTCATATTTGTTCTCACTGTGATGATTTGGTGTGTCCCTACTTGTGGGTTTGACTTGTGTTTCTTTTTTTTTTCTAGGTGCTGGCACACCTGGCAGCACCCGGTATGTGTGGGGCCTTATTGACTGCCGAGAGCGACGTTGGCTATCATAATGCTGGAATTGTGTAGTTGGGAGTCATGGCTGTGTCCCCCAGCGGTGCGTTTCCATCTCTTTCTTTCTTTTGTGTTGCCTGGCAACACCCAAGCCAACCAACACTCGTGTCGGCAGACTTTGGACACGTGACATCATCCCACAAGTGCCGTCATCTCGTGGTGGTGGGTGGGGCTGCCCCATACTCTGAAGGTTCATGGGACATTATCATGGAATCGGCTTATGCAGATACTGCCACACACACAGGAGATTCCTCCCCCTCATACTCACCAGGGGGAAATTCTAACACTGATTTATCAGTCCACACAGGACGGGCTGAGAGAAACATCTAGGGTACAAGGTAAGCTTTGCACTATCCCTATATGCTAGGAAATGGAAATGACACTTTTATGCCACACTCTTCTCAATGTGGATGTGCCACATACATCTAGCTGACCATAATAGTTTACATTTTAAATTTGATTTATAGATCCATCAGCAGACTTTTTTGGGCACTTATACCAAACAGGAGGGGATAAACACGTATCTGCAATTTCTACCCCATACATCCCTGTGTGTAGCCTGTTTTGGATACCAACATATTGGGTATGTGATTTTTACTGTAGGACTACACATAAATGCTTTAAGACATATCATATCTTGCTCTGATCCATACTCCTCCATTCTACACCTTTGTTTACACCTCTCTTCTTGATTTGATGCAAGGTGGTCTCAGTGCCTGCTGAGCAGCCTTGGCCCTGGTTATTATTATTTTCTCCACCCACTCCTTTTTTGGAAATGGTTGGTGGTTTTATCCATTTGTTTTTATGATGTAAGTGGTTGAACCACAACGTGGGGACACACTGCAAGTATCACACCTTGAGCCCACTCTTATGTGGCAATATCTATAACAAAAATGTGTGTTGCTTAATATGACACAAAAAAATATATTTTTCTAGACTATATCAACATTACGCGCAGACATTTCCCTGAGGAAGGAGTAGGAAACGCGTTCGATTTTTGCTTATGCATCCTCTGCATGGTAATTGTAACAGTATCATTATGTGATTCCCCCATGAATAATAATGTACCTCACTTTTATATGTATTGATTTATCATTTTGATTTTGTATACTGTATAACATTAATATTGTTTAATGAAGAAAATTATAACTTTTTAACATAATTATATTCACACTTTGAGCCTTAAAAGCCCCATTTCTATTAATGAGGGAACCCCAATTTTTCACTGACCAAATATAGCCATGGCCATATTTGATTAATGTCTTTGTACAATATCTCCACCCCTTTGCTTATGTGGCCTGGATTCACAGCCAAGTAAGGCAAGGTGCCCTGATGTCACTGGTTCCTATGGCTTTGGCAGGTGCACCTGTGGTTTTACTAGGAACCAGTGACAGCAGAAGGCTGCCATATATAGAAGCTGTAGAAATACCATTTCTTTATTTGATGTTCGGATCCTGGCAAATAGGGCCCCGAATGAGCAAAAGTTTTGGTGTTTGTCTGAACATATAAACAGCCAATGCTTGGTCCTAACCCACAGTAGGACTCCTTCCTAATCATAGTCAAGAAAGGGTTATTGGTAGGCAAGCAGTCTTTGGCACAATCAGGAAGTACAGGTCTTGCATTTCATACCAGCTAGAGATTCAGTTCATTTGTAAAAACATGGCTTTGGAGATTGCTGCAGGTATAGTTAGCTTGTCAATTAGAACTGCCGCATATGCCATATGTAATTGGGGTGTAAGTTATTTGTCAGATATAAGGCCTAACTAATATTGTTTGCAATATTTCTTTCATCACAGTAGGCCTTTAATTCTACTCATTAACAATGATAATTCTTAATTTAGCATTCATAAAATGATGTCTATACAACTCTTGTTTAGTCTATACAAAGGCTTTTAGATAATGTAAGTAAAAACAAAATTAACCCTTTTACATTCCATCAATCTATTTCAAACAAATTTTGAAAGGTTTACCTTTGCAGTTAATGGGTTTTGTAATATTCCCTGACTTGATTGTCCAAAAGTGTTTAACTTACAAGCTCCATTAAACTTTCTTCTCTGCAGCCTCTTAGCAGGTGTATCAAACAATGGTGGGATATTAGTGTGGCAATTTGTTAATCTGCCAACACTAGCATTAAATATGCTTTTGTCTGCTGACACCAAATTAATGAGAAGTCAAATCCCATCTACTGTTTTTCTACTGAAGCTAGGAAATTTTGTGTATAATTCATTTAGCCGTGTAATGGAAACTTAATGGCATATGAAAAGCAGAAAACAGAATTTGCTGTAATGTCTTCTTTATGTCTTAAAGATGCAGTACTCTGTACAGCCAAGGGATGGACCAATTATTCATTTTCAACCAAGAGGGTTAAAGAAAGGTAATGAATGTCAATTTCAGTGATTACATATTGTAACCTATTAATGCAGGGTGTTTAAAACGTAAACATGTTCTTTTAGTTTTGAATAAAGTAAGGAGTGATTAAAGCTCCTGTCATTTTTTTGGGCTGTCTGTGTCAAATTGAGGATATTTATTTTCAATTCCATTTCTACCAACACAACAGGAAGTTAGAGGAAATCTCTCCAAAGTAAGGGAAACAGATGTAATTTAAACAAGCGTTAGTATTAGTTTTCCTCTGTAATCTTTTTTCAGTGACAACTGTAAGGTTTTAATTTTCCAACACTTTTAACCCCATTGACAGTCACTAGGACACATAAAGAGAGTGAATCTCCCCAGTGAGGACACAGACAGCAATAACAACCTGACAGAGGTTCTAATCATTCTCTACTTAATCAAAAAGTAAAAAAAAAGTTTAGGCTTGTTTGACATAACTTTCATTTTTTTTACACAGTATCTTCTACATTTTTTTGACTGCATTTAATTCAGAAAAAAAGTGCTCGCTGACCAACACCTTTTGAAAATTACAGACTAGGAGAACAATTAGGACATATTGTAAAGAATAGAAAAGCTGCTCTAATATGAACCAGTAGGTAATGTGCAAAACCTAATTAAAATTAAATGAATACCAGAAATAGTGCCTGTATGTCAAACACTCAGTGAAGCAACAAATTGAATAATGTATATATAAAAAAGTGACCACTAGAAATCACAAAAGAAATGTAAACAGTATTAAATAATATTCCATAAATAATCACGGCATAAATAATAAAAGGGAAGGCCCAAATTAGAATCCACAGGAAGGGGAAGTGATAAAGATGTGAAGCTAATCTGCAATCACCCCAGTGATCCAACAACAGTGACACACTTATCTCCTTACCAGAACACTGGTAAAAAACAGCCTGTATTAATCTCCATACAGCGCCATTTAGATATGCAATCCTTCCTCCAGCAAGTGTCCAAGGATATAGCCAGGATAGAATAGTCCTGATGTCAATCGAGGTAAACTCCAATGGTGCCACACAAAAGAAAAGGGCTCGATAGTGTAATAACGTCAAGCTTTATTTAAAATATATATAAAATATAACTCACATGTAATCATAAAAAATTCGCTCTGGATAGAAGCTGGCCGGCTCTCATGTAGCCCGTCCTTTGGGCAGCGCGGTGACGTCAGCACGCCGTGACGTTTTTACACTATTGAGGCCCTTTCTTTTGTATGGCACCATTGGAGTTTACCTTGATTGACATCAGGAATAGTTTATTCTCTCCTGGCTATATCCTTGGTCACTTGCTGGAGGAAGGATTGCATGTCTAAATGGCACTGTGAGGAGATTCATACAGACTGTTTTTTACCAGTGTTCTGGTAAGGAGATAAGTGTGTCACTGTTGTTGGATCACTGGGGTGATTGCAGATTAGCTTCACATCTTTATCACTTCATCTTCCTGTGGATTCTACTTTGGGACTTCACTTTTATTATTTATGCCATGATTATTTATGGAATATTATTTAACTACATCCCATCCGCGCTACAGCCTATATACGGCTGCAGCGCGGACTCGAATTTTCGGGAGGCCGTTTTTAAACGGCCTCCCAGAAGCAGGCTCCCCGCGCGCTCCCGCGAGCGCGCATCGGGGAGAATCTGTGTCGGCCGTGTCCCTTGGACACGGCCGATCACAGATCGTGGTGAATGGCCAATCACAGCGGCCATTCACCACGTGATCGGACCATCCAATGAGAGATGATCTCATATGTAAACATATGAGATCATCTCTCATCGCCGGCGCTCCTTCCTCACACGGAGCCTGCAGTGTGAGGAAGGAGGGGGAGCCTCACAGCGCTGGGGACACAGAGACATGTAATCAGGGCACTGATCACCAGTGCCCTGATTACTGCAAGGTAAAAAAACATACACACATTGCCCCCAACAGTGCCCACAGTGCCCGCCATCAGTGTCCCCCATCAGTGCCCACAATCAGTGCCCATAGTGCTGCCAGTCAGTGCCCATCAGTGCCTGCTCATCTAGGCACTGATGAGCACTGACTGGCAGCACTATGGGCACTGAGTGTGGGCACTGATGGTGCTGCCCACCAGTGCTCATCAGTGCCGCCCATCAGTGCTCATCAGTGCCACCTGTCAGTGTCCATCAGTGCCATCCGCCAGTGCCCATCAGTGCCGCCTCTCAGTGCCCATCAGTGACGCCCGTCAGTGGCGCCTCTCAGTGCCCAGCAGTGCTGCCTCTCAGTGCCCAGCGTGCCACCTCTCAGTGCCACCTCTCAGTGCCCAGCAGTGCCGCCTATCAGTGCTCATCAGTGCCGCCTATCAGTGCCGCCTATCAGTGCCGCCTATCAGTGCTCATCAGTGCGGCATATTAGTACCTCCTCATCAGTGCCCATAAGTGCCACCTCATCAGTGCCCATAAGTGCCACCTCATCAGTGCCCATAAGTGCCACCTCATCAGTGCCCATCAGTGCCACCTCATCAGTGCCCATCAGTGCCGCCTCATCAGCGCACATCAGTGAAGGAGAAAAATTTGTTTTCAAAATTTACTCGCAGAAAATAAGAAAAACTTTTTTTTTTTTTCAAAATTTTTTGTCTTTATTCTTTTTTTTTGTAAAAAAAATAAAAAACCCAGAGATGATTAAATACCACCAAAAGAAAGCTCTATTTGTGTGAAAAAAATGATAAAAATTTCATATGGGTACAGTGTAGCATGACCGCGAAATTGTCAGTCAAAGTGTGACAGCGCTGAAAGCTGAAAATTGGCCTGGATGGGAAGGGTGTTTAAGTGCACAGAAGGCAAGTGGTTAATACTGTTTACATTTCTCTTGTGATTTCTAGTGGTCACTTTTTTATATATACATTATTCAATTTGTTGCTTCATTGAGTGTTTGACATACAGGCACTATTTCTGGTATTCATTTAATTTTAATTAGGTTTTGCACATTACCTACTGGTTCATATTAGCGCAGCTTTTCTATTTATTTATCGTTTCTTTGGTGTAGTCTCACTTATAGCTGCTGCTTTTTCCTTTGATATTTAGCACGGTTACACGATTATATATTGTAAAGAATGCCTCTCACGTCTTACCAGCCCTCAAAGTAAATGATTTTCAGGTCTTGTGTAACCCATTTACACATCTTATGTAAATTAGTCCCTAAATCCCAGTCAGCCTATGTGCAGTTGCATAGTCTGCACAAATGGTGCATTTGCCCTGGCCCCTAGTGTCTATTAAAAATCATTGACTGACTACAGCTTTACAATGCATTAAAGATTTTTAAAGATCAACAACAGGAATGCCCCTTTTCCAAAAACTGTGCTGATGTTATATACCCATTTGAACACTTACTGGTAGGATCATGAATGCCTACAATCTTCTCCCTATACAATTTTTCTGTTTGCCAGAAAGGCTGATTACTAATGTGATGGAAATGTGCGGGAGGTGGTAGGCCAGCATTTGACACAACAATAAAGGCTTATAGGTTGTAAATAGAGAACATCCAAATTTTCAGGATGCTTGGCGCGTGTTTGCCCACTGATCAACCCCCCAATCAGGGCATAGTAAATAGCTGTTTGTTAAGGAGCAGGATGGGAAGCCAACCGCTGCGTCCTTGACAATAGATGAGTCATCAGCTGTCATTTGGTTTCCCTACTGTCAGCTGAATAATAATAATAAAAAAAAAAACATTGCCGGCAATACACGCCGTTTTTTTTTTTTTTTAAACTTAAGTGTGTGTGGGGTTCCACTTCAAATTTATACCAGACCCAAAGGACCTGGTATGAACTAGGAGGAACCCCCAATGCCGCTTTTTCATTTTTTTTTCATATTGCCAGCAATAGCTTGCAGCCGCGAAGTCCATTTTAATGTATTTTTTTTCTTTAGAAATGTCAGTTTTGCTGCAGCAGGTTCTATACATGGTACAGATGTGCCACTTTACAGGTAGATCAAGGGGACCCCCCAGGCACTATAGTTAAAGGATTTTTTTTATTGTTTCAGTTTAGGCATAAATAAAATCACTTCTCCTTTAAAAACAATTTTGCAATGATGCATGTCCTCCAGGCCAGTACCTGGGCTCCCATACCCTTTTTAGAACTGATAACTAGCATATAAGCCTTAAAAATGGGGACTTTTGTTTTTATATTTTCTTGTCCCATAGACTTTAATAGAGTTTGCAGCTCGGGGCCAAACTTTTTTGCTGTTCTGGAGTTCTTGTGCAAACCGAATAAGGGGGTGGTCGGCCCACCTCTAGTTGTAAATAAGGTCAAGACAAGATTCAGAAAGTCTGTTACTGAAGTATGCATTTGAAGGTTATGCAAAAGCACCTGAAGAAGCCTGCATTGTAGTGCAGTATTTAGCTTAAAGGATACGTTTACCTTTGGGGGCATGTTGCACGTGCACAATGGACCCGCTGTCACAATTTAAAAATAGCTCACCTGTGCAGGGCTCCACACACACAGCCCCAGCAAATGGCTTGTAGTTCTTAATGTACTGCATGGATGCTGGTGAGAACTCTCTTAGTTCATTGATCTTCTTCCTTTTCAGTAACTGTCTGCCTGTATGGGAGGTATGGGCAGACAGCTATGCTGAGTGTCTGCAGGAGCCTTTGACATTGCACCCATGATCCACTGAGCATGGGTGCAATGCTTTCCAGGCTCCCGTGTGGAAAAAAAAACATAAATAAACATTTTTTCTGCAGAAATATGTGCATTTATTTTTTCCTAAAAGTGAACATACCCTTTACCAATTTTCAACCTCTCGTTGTTTGAACCATATTTTTTTTTCATTGTTGCACATGATAAAATGCACATTTTAGGTCTGAGGGTACTTAAAACCCTGAAGATGACAGTTGCAATTTTTTATGTCACATAATAATTGCTTCACTGTTTATCAAATCTATTGTTTCAGTAAAAAAAAAAATTCTTGAATACATTTTAGTGCACACAACACAATGTAATACCCCATTTTTTGTTAAAATGCAGTACTGTGCAAAACATTTTAGGCTGATGTGAAGAAATGCTGTAAAGTAAGAATGCTTTTATATATATACTATATATTATCCGCTCATCTCTTTGGCCTAGGAGAACTGGAGCAACGTCATGACATCAATTCCATTCTGGTCAAATGAAAACAAGGCCATCTTTTTTAAAGAAAAACATATATATATATATATATATATATATATATATATATATATATATATATTTTTTTTTTTTTTATTTTTTTTGCTCTTAAAGGTAGAGGAAAGATCAGTCCATAAAGAGGACCTGTCGTGATGTATTGTTATTGCAAGGAATGTCTACATTTCTTGCGATAGCAATAAAAGTGATCAAAAACATTTTTTTAAGGGACAGTGTACTAAAAAAAAAAAAAAAATAACGAATAAAATTAACAATCAAAGAAAAAATGTTTTAAAGCACCCCCATGCTCACACAGTGGTGAATGCATATGTAGGTCACACCTACATATGTAAGTGGTGTTATCACCACACATGCGAGGTACCGCTGTGAACGTCAGAATGAGAGCATTAATTCTAGCACTGGAAATCCTCTGTAAGGCTAAACTGGTATCCTGTAAAATTTTTTAAATCATCGCCTATTGAGATATTTAAGTACAGTAATTTGGTGCCATTTCACGAGGGTGCACAATTTTAAAGCATGACATGTTAGGTATTTATTTACTCGGCTTAACATTATCTTTCATGTTTTACAAAAATAGGGGTGTATATTGTGAGTTTTTTTTTTTTATTATTAATTAAAATGTATTTTTTCCAAAAAACATTGTGTTTTGAAAACCACTGTTCAAAAACCGTATGACATAAAAAAATTGCAAGGATTGCCATTTTATTCTCTAGCGCCTCTGCTAAAAAAATATATAATGTTTGGGGGTTCTAAGTAAATTTATAACAAAAAAATACAGCTTTTTACCTGTAAAGAAAGAGCTTCAGAAATATACCTTGTCTTCAAGTGGGTATATTAATTGTTTATTTCTATCAATTTACAAAATGCAAAGTCAACGAACAGAATAAAAATCGAAATTGAATCAAGACCGAGCACAACAAGGACAGAGGCAATAAAGCGCATATAGCCCTTAGAAGCGTTTTTGCTGTTCCTTTTTGTTTCTATTAGAGAGCTGCTTCCCTCTCCTTGAAGAGCTGCTGAAGTGTGCATCTCAGGACTACCTGCCTCCCCCCACCATTACCTGTTTTTCTACCGGTTTGTATGCCTTCCCATTAGAAGGAATAAAAGCTAATGATTTAAAATAAAGAAAAAAGCTTAAAAAAGAAAATTAATTCAGCCATCCCATCTAAGAATTGGTAAGCTTCAATATAATACATGTTTTGCTTTAGGGTTTCATACCACCTTAAACTTAATTACTTATTTATAGTACTTTTTAAAAATATACATATGTGTACATTCCTTCTGTCCCTTAGCTATGGACATAACATGTATAATAAATTCAAATTGCAATTTACTCCCTGAGAAAACCTCCCCACAGGTGACCAGCCCCTTGCTATATGCAATATGTATGTCAAGTACTCTGGAGCATGCAGTTTATGCTCTAGTTCACTCTTGTTGACTCGAACTCCCTGCTTATGATTACTCACTTAGAAAGGTTTTCTTGTTGCACACAACTTAGATGTATTGCATATGTCCAAATTGTGTTGTACAGAAACCAAGTTGGCTTTGCTTCCTGTAACCCAAGTGCCTTTCTGTTTTCGCAATGTGTAAAATTAATAAATATATTGAACAGGCAATTGTATAGCATCCTAAATGCCCCTGTAAAGTGAAGAAACTCAACATTTTCTTTTTACTGGAAAAATATGTATTCTTTTATGTATCTTATATAAAATGTATATTTTGCATTTTATGTTTTTTTTATTTTTATGGCATAGTTTTTCTAATAGCCTTTAAAATAAAATTGCTTAGCCACGAATGTTTAAACTTTTATGCCACCAAGCACAATTAGCATGCAACAACTTCAATATCAATAGCAGACCGCACAACCTGGAAGCTGCTAGTTATTCAAACTGACCGTCCATAACAATCAAATGGACAATAGTTTAATTTTTTTCTGATTCAGTGATGTAGTACCACTGCAAATAACAGTTGTTACAGTTTTATTTGGTCCAGTTTTGATCAATCTGCATCTGTATGCCAATAAATAGGAAAGATTTTCTAAACCCAAAACCAAAAATCTATATATTGCAGCTTACCAGGTATTAAATGTGGTGGCTGCATTTGTTCTTCTTTTATTTTCACCTGTGATCTTGCAAATAACATGCTTCCTGTCTAAGGCCCCTTTCACTCTGGCTTTCCGATGCGGTTCACTTGTCAGTTTTTCAGGCGGACCTGATCGGATGCTCCATGCACCCCTATGGAGCAGCGGATGTCAGTGAAGACATGTCTGCTGACACCCACTGCTCTCCGATCTGATCCTGTCTGTGAAATCCGGACGGATGGAAACCCTATTTTCCATCCGTCTGGAGGATCGGATAGTATTGGATGAAAACAGACATGCGGTCTGTTCTCACCCAATCCCCCATAGAGGAGAGCGGAGATCTGACAGGTCCATCTCTGCAAAGTAAGCGAAGACGGAGCTGTCATCCGCCTGCTCAGCGGGGATTGGCGGAACGATCCCCGCTGAGCAAAACAGAGTCCGTTGGGTGCACCACTCGTGTGGAAGGGCCTATTTGTGATTGCAATCATTTCTCTATTGTACCTATAGAGAGAGACATAGTTGTAACTCAGGCATGACTTAAAGGGATTGTAACGGCAGAAGGTTTCCTTTTATCTTAATGCAGTCTATGCATTAAGATGAAAAAAAAACCTACTGTGTGCAGCAGCTCCCCTCAGCCCCCCTAATACTTACCTGAGCCCATTTTTATCCAGCCATGTTGCAGGATTTTCTCACCTGCCTGGGACTCCCCTCCTCATAGGCAGAGACAGCAGCATGGTGTGATTGACTCCCGCTGCTGTCAAAGTCAGTCAGCCAATCAGGAGAAAGAGGTGCCGGGGCTGGGTCATGGCTCCATGCCACTCTGTGCAAAACCAGTGCACACAGCAGGTAAGTATAACATACTATTCCTTTAAGATATGCCTATGTTTTCTTTTCTGTTTACAGACAATGGCAAGGACACTACAGTTCTGGCAAGATCAACAGGCATTTTCTGTACTTCCTGAAAATGGTCTTAGCCTGAATAAAAAAAGCTAATGCAGCCATCACATCTAACGACTGGTAAACTGCAGTTTATTACATTTTTATATTTAGATACTTTTTAAATAAACACTTAAAAGCATATGAGAGTGGCATTGCGTGAGGTATTGATGGAGCTATACATAAAAAGTAAATGTGATTTTTTCTTTTACTACTTCAGATTAGTCAAATTTGCTTTTGATGTGCAAATGTGACTTTGTATGTGCTGACACAGTTGAAGCTGGCATACATAAAAACTTGACCTGGGTCAAATACACTTTAAATGCATGATCTATCTGTTTACATTCCATTTGATTAGTGTTCAGCCTTTTCTTGGAATTATTTAAAATTTGTGGCCTTTCATGACTACATATTCCAGAGATATGACTTTTGTCATTTGTCATTTGTCATTATCATCACACATCATCACAAACCAGCTGAAAGTATAGTATAGTATAAATGGAATAAATTCCAAAGATCAAAAAAATATATATATATTAACTCCACATAGTGTAAAAACCACAAGATAACACCATTTATTAAAGAAGTGCAGAACACTTACATTCCATCAGTAGAGAAAGCGCTTTGAATAAAACAATCCATTAATCTGTCAAACATGGGGTTCGCAATGGCCTGACTGGGACTGGATTCGATGTGTTTCATCCAATAAGACATCATCTGGGGTAAGAGTCCATGCTCGGTCATTGCGAATTTATAGATTGTGGGTCCAATGCTATAATTTCCTGTTCATACCGAAGCAATGGGAAGTTGGATTCAGCTGTGATAAACAAAATGGCGCCAAGGCTTGCACTCCAAGCTTCACTTTCATTCCGAAAGTCACACCAAATTATGGCTTTGAGAACAAACCTGAAGGGAATTGAGGCTTCTCAAGCCTCGTCTCCATCTGTGGAATTATATCAACACCGCTCAAATGGTGACTCATCACCAATGACCAGATATACCCCCCCCCCCCCAAAACAGAAGCAATCACACAATAAGGCCTCCTTTTTTTCGACCGTGTCACGGAAGCCATATAATAACCCTTGCCATCTAAAAAAGAGTATTTCACAATTTAGACATTATGTCTACCTATAAATAATACTAAAACTTTAAATACTTCTTGACAAAGTTAACAGGCTATGTAAATAAAAAATATATATATAGATAGAATTAAATTAAAATTATTTAAAAATTGAATCCCATATACTGTACATCCCTAATACAAAAATATATTCAGATAACAGTTAAAGAAAACAGTTAAACATATGTCAGACAGGGATCTAATTGTCTAGACAGAAATATAAATTTAGGTTATATATATTACAAAAATCCCTTAGGACCATATATACTTTAATTATGTATATTGCCAAAAACTACCATTTTATAGGTCCATATAGGTCAAGTAAAAACTACGGAATAAAACCTGAAATGTAATAACTATAGGTTCATATAGCCAATGTACCCCCTAAAGGTAGTCCCATGTCTCGTTTTTTTAAAAGAATTATTGAACCACCACCATATAGGCATCCATATATTGTCCCTGGACACTACAGTATGTATCCCACAACCCCCTGTAAAATGATGTTTCAAGCTATATTGATGAATGTGTTGATGTCCCACTACACATTTATTCCATGTGGGAAGTAGGTTTCAGGTTGTAACCCCCCCCCCCCCCCTACAAGATCCTCCTTTCCAAGGAGGGATATATTTATCGATGATAGTAAATTGTGTACCCTTCAGATTTATTTTATAATATTGTAAATAGTGTTTTGGAACACTATGATTGGTGAAGCATTTTTTAATATTTGCAATATGTTTGTTTACCCTCACCGAAAAAGATTGAATGGTCCTACCAACATATGGCTTCCCACATGGGCAGGTGTGTAAATATACTATATTCCTAGTCACACAGGTGGTAAATTGCCTCATAGGGTAAGTACAATTAGTGACTGTAGATATAAAATTCTCAGTCTTTCTCTGGTTACAAGAATTGTGACTACGGACATTACATCTGCGGCAAGGGTAGTAACCCTTCAGATTATGAAAAAATTAGAGGATTGATAATACTAGGGGCAATTTTGTTGTGCAGAGAGGCTGCCCCCCTGTAAATTAGCTTGGCTTTATTCAGCAAAACTGGGCCCAATATGATATCAATTTTTAGTACATCCCAGTGTTTATCAAAACAATTCAGAATCTGTCCATGCTGGACAGAAAAAAGGTAAATAAAGACCACCTGAATGTATGTTTATTAGTTTTTGTGGTTTATCTAGCAGGAGTGAACCTCTCTCTATATGTATAGCCTTTTGCATTTCATTGTCCACCCCCCCCCCCCTCATCATAACCCTTCTCAGGGAACCTTTGTTTCAAAGTTAAAGCTTGTTCTTGAAATCATGTAGGTGTGTGCAGTTCCGCTGCAGTCTTAAAAATTGGCTGCGGAGAACAGACCGCAACCATGTGTAACGTTCATGCGTTTTTGTTTGTGGATGGATTTACAGCTGCAGAATTATTACACTCAGTAGCCTTGTAGAGAATCTGTTGAACAACATATCCAACTCTCAGGACTTCATCACCGTGTACAGCCTGTTATATACTATATATATTAATAGATGTTTAAATGGAGGGATAGAGTATATGAGGATATATAGATGAGAGACAGGCTATTGTATGGTGAGCACTAGAAGTAGTATAGGAGAGTTGCAGGTGATGGTAAGCAGATAGGTTCTGATGTCAAGTATAGTGCAGATGGTAAGAGGACACAGATGGAGTATACTTTAGACAGAGTAACCTAGTGCAAGGATAGTTCAAGGTAGTCCCAAGAGCTAACAGTCTTATGCAGATGATAGTGATTAGATAGATACAGATAGTCTTGGTAATTGCAGTAGATGACAGTAGGAGATTGGTTAGTAAGAATCCCCTGCGGGGTACTTATCACTTAGATAGGTTAGGAATAACAGTGTCCATTGGAGAGGGGTGATCCCGTAGTGGGATACGGATCACCAGCGTGGTTTCCGGCTTTAGTTCAGCAAGGAAGGTATGTCAGCAGCTCCGACTTCTCAGGCGTAGGTGCGATGAACATGTGGGTGAAGGTGAAGACAGCATGCCAGGGGTGATCGGGTGGCGAGACACAGGATCCGAAAACAGGTTCAGGTAGCGAGATACAGGAACGTGTCGAACTGGTATGCTGACTTCAGACAGCGGGACGCTCCAACCATGGCGGTTGAACGAGCGATGAGTGAGAGCAAACCGGCGATTGAAATAGCCGCTCATAGCGGTGCTCGGCAGTGATGTCATCCGGTCTTAAAGGTGTATGCGTCCTTTGTTATACAAGATGGGACGCAAAGAGAGGAGAAATATAGGAACCATAGGTACCGGAACATTACACCATGTTGGCAACTTTTTTTGGTAATGAACCCATTGCGGTCAGTGGGCTTAAAAAAGTTTTTGTTTTAGGTTGTTGATTAGAAATTTCTATCTCTAGATTCAAAAAGTGATTTTGTTCCTACTAGCTTCATAGGATAAAGAAATACCCCTATTGTAGTCATTTAACTGTAAAAAGAAATGATCCAGAGACGACTACATTCCAAATGAGGAGGATGTCATCTATGTACCTGGCCCAAAGAATCAATTCAGTTCTGTTCTGGGTATAGATAACATCCTCCTCCCATTTGGCCATAAATAAATTGGCCAGACTAGGTGGGAATTTGCCCCCATAGCAACACCATTTTGTTGCAAATAGAATTTGCCATCGAACCGAGAATAATTGTGTGGGGGGCAAATTGATGAAATTCTGTTGTACAGAGTCATCCTGAGACAGGAAATATTCTACTGCCTCCAAACCAAGAGCATGGGGAATACATGTATAGAGAGAAGCTACATTTGCTCTGGCCAACAGGTAGCTCTCCTGTATCACTATGTTTTCCAGTAACTTGATCGTATCCTTAGTGTCCTTCAAAAAGGAAGGAATCTTCCTCACCACAGGTTGTAAGTAAAAATCTATATATCATCCAATCCGAGAGGTGATTGAATCAATACCACTCATGACTGGGCGGCCAGGGGGATGTACAAAATATTTATGTACTTTTGTAAGATAGCACACAGGAATTCTAGGGGCTATAAGGGCAAGGTATATTCTTTATTTTTTATCTAGAATATGTGTTAATATTTTGTTAAGATCCATTTTAAAGACATTGTGGAGTTATTAGGTAATTCCCTATATGTCTCCTGATCATCTAAAATCTTTTGAATTTCATTTTGGTAATGTATTTTGTCCAGCCACTCTTGTCTGTAGGGCGAATGACCAAATATTTTTGTTCACATAATTTCTTTAAACCTACGTTGACTATGGGATGACCCCAAGTCTTTTTAACTGGCAATTGTTCCTTTAACACTAAATCTTTAAAAACTTTAATTGATGATGATACTGGACCAGGGGGATTAAATAGTGATGGATTGGAAAAACCAGAATGGATGGCTCCTATTGGGTCTATCCTGATTCACAATGGTATTTTTAATCAGATATCTTAGAATACCCAATTTTTAAATGTATTTATGGACATTGATGAAGGTATTGAATGTGTCCAGTTATTTAGGGAGGACAAATTTCAACCCCCCTATCTAACGTCATTTTTTTTCTTCATGTGCTAATTCTCCTGAACTGAGATTAAAAACACGAAAAAAGTTATTCGACATCTGTGTTTGACCTGGATATTGCCAACATCCCTGTTGAATAGTATCAAAGGAAGGAAATCCCCTCAGGGGTGGGACTTTAACGGCAAGAACCAGGACTTGAGTGTGTTACGTATAAATTTATTAAACAATTGTGAAACACAAAAAAGACAATAACATAGAACAATAGTGTATCATAAAAACATGGCCATAGATACGTCCCTGATGCAGAGGATGTCTGAGATGTCTGGACAGGACCAGACGCGTTTCGGTCAGGTTGCCTTTCTCAATGGTCCGACAAGAGAAGCCAGATCTCAGACAGATGTGCAGGTTCTCTGTGAGACCAAGGAAAAGAGGCCATGTAGACAAATTAAAATCTTAGCGGGTTAGAAAACCATAGTTCTCTTGAAACCGTTAGCGGTATGTACCAGCTTATCGTTGTCTGTATTCACAGACCTTGAAGTAACGGATCATACGTTTCTGGGCTTGAAAAGGGAGACTCCCAAAATTGCCAGATGATTGTGGGGTGAATTTAGGTGTCCCCACAGATGGTAGTGGGTATGCTTCCTCAGTCAGAGTTCACTCAAGGATCTCAAGGAATAGGTCCACGTTGGAGGATGTCTGAAAGTTGTGTGTGTCTTGAAGGGACATCAAGGGGGATGAGTATTGCACTGGGCTTCTCCAGTACAGGATCCCTGTAGACAAGTGGTCTTCATAACCCGGCTCGGATGGATAATGGCGGCGCCAACAACACAGTGGTTGGCTAGGTTCTCCTTTTTCCTCTGGGTTCTCCTCCCCCCTCTGGAGCCTCTCTTGGTTCGGGGCCTCTTTTTCTCACTTGAAATTCCCTGGGAAAACCCCAACCTCCCCGGTTTACTCTGATTGTGATTATAGGGGGAATTAATATAATTAAATCCAGGGTTACTCTGATTGTAAATATAAAGAGACTGTATATAATCATGGTCTTGACCCATGTAGAGGTATGCATTATTGTATGTATTGACTTCCCTCAAAGCGGAATACCTATTATAGGTATCTACCAGAAATCTTTCAGGGTAATGATTATCCTGATTATGACCCCGTTGGTTACCATTCATAATTGGAAGAGGGAGGAGGAATAGTTGTTCCCAGGGTTGTAATAACCATTCCTGGGTGAGGGGTTGTATTGATACTTTCCAATCTTATTATATTGCCCTCCATCACTTCCATTTCTAGGGTTTGGGCCTCCTTTTCTATGATTATTACTTGGGGTCCTAAAACTATGACGTCTGCCCCTTTGTTGTGTTTGGTTTTTTTGAGGAAGCCTACCCTCCCTTTGAGGTTGTACAGGTCCCATGCTAGAATAGGTATCAGCCCCCATAGCTTCCTGGTTACTCTGGGAGTCTGTATTATTAAAAATCCCCCATATTTTTTTTCTGCCAACTAAATACTCCTCCAGTTTTGTAGTCTCCCACGTCCCAGGAGTATTTATTTTGCTTTTTGGATTTTTGTTCACGTTCATCTTTTTCTAAATGTTTTTTTAAATTAGTGGATAGGGAGGTATATTCAGCTGAACTTTTATGTGGTAGGAGTTTATCCTTATAATCTTTGATATCTTTATAAATCATAGTTAGTGTATTCCGTTTCCTTTCTACTAAAAAATTAAGAAACTTGACCCCTACTTTATTAAAATATTTGAACCAGGAATCAAGTTTTAAATCTCCCTGTTGAGGATGTACATCCCAATGTAAACTCCTTGGAACCATCTGTTGAGCAATATATATCCAATTTCAAATGTAATTCCTATACCATGACATTTTTTAACGTCATAACAAGGCCACCCACCTCGGTGTCAGTACCTATGATGGTAAAAACACCATAGTTGTTAAAAGTTCTGGCCGCTCGATATTCAAATACATCCATAACGCTATTGGAGTATGAAATAAGTGTCAGAAAAGCTGCAATAGTATTTGTCAAAAGAGAAATCTAAGCACAGCTGCAAACATTACAATAGGCAAAATATTGTGTTACAAAGTGCTGCTCTCAAAAAGTCATTGTTTTTGCTGTTCATCATCAGGGAATTCCTTCACAATAATAATATATTTATGATTCAGCACTGACACTGGACTATCTGCACTGTACAATTGTATATTCACATTATCCTTATTTTGTGTGTATGAACATTGGTTTGTATACCCACAAGTGTGGATGTTTTGCTTCACATTTACTTTCTCATTTTTTTGCAATATTAAGTTTGATGTATCAGTTTATATGTTTTTTGTTTTTTTTTAAATAATTTTTATTGATTTTTCAAAAAGGTAACAAACAGGAGTATACGTTCAGCATTTTAGTACAAAACACTATGTTCAAACAAAGTGCCAACAAATTGTTGAAAATAACAATGTGGGTTAGAACAGAGTAAGGGGAAAGGGGAGGGGGGGAGGGGAGTCCGTCATCCCTAGATGGTAGGCAACGTGGTGGTGGAGGGTGACTTAGCCAAAGAAGAAGGCACAAGAGATCACCAGAATTGGTGACTGTCATATGAACCATATCAAACATCAATAGCAATATCTGCTGAACCCTTGTTATTATTAACATTTTAGGAACGTGAATCGAGGAGAGATACGTTATGCTCCTCAGAGGCGTTCTCACACAGGCATCAGGGTATATAAGGGTGTATTACGTACACGTAAAAAAAAATATATGTTTACCTCGTTTATAAGATTGTACGTATTATGTGAATATGTGAATATATGGGTCTGCGTGGGAGTGTGCTAATGCAAGCAACGGTAGAGAGGAGGGACCGAACATGGAGGGGAATCCGAGCGGGGGGGGGGTTTATATGTTATAAATATATAACCCAACATTTTTTATGTATTTAGTATACTGATTATATTAGCCACATCGATATGGTTCTTGTCATTGAATCACTGACTTTTGAGCGCAACACTTTATCATACTGATTTGTAACATTGTAGTGTTTGTCTATTGTAGTGTTTGCAGCTGTACCTATAGGCCACTAGCGCCGTAATTTCCACTATACTTAGATCCTGACAACGGTTTGCCACTAATGACAGCTCCTAGGCCCTGCAGCTGAATTTAAAGGATAAGTTCACCTTTGGGAACCTGTTGCATGTTCCATCCGTTTTTAAGGTGTAACATGTAACATGCTCCCAGGGCTGCAGCCGCGGCCCACTGCTTATTTTCCCTATGGAAGCAGTACAGGGAGAAGTTCCCCATACTAGCAGTCACTTTTTGAAAAACGCCCACACGGCCACGTCATTCATACATAGAACTCTGTGTATTAATGAATTACAAGTCCCAATATCCTTTGCGGCTGTTGGCTTGTAGTTTTCAATGAACTACCTTGGTTCTGTGAGCGATGTAGTAGTTAATTGATTCTTCCTGTCAGAGTGTATCAGCTTCTTTGTAGGAGGTACGAACAAGCTAATACACTGACAGATCTGCAGGAGACCTGCATGGCATCAGTGGCTGCTGGTGCAATGATTTACAGGCTCCTGCCACAAAAAATAATAAATGCACATTTTCTTTTTACATGCAAAATATATGCAACTATTATTTGTTTTTAAAAAAGTAAACTTATCCTTTAAATTATTGTCCAGATTTGGTCAAAGACATCACCCAGGATACCCTATTCCTTTGTTTACATTCCTCTGTCAACTAGGGAGCTGTCATTCCATGGGAGCAGCTAACAGGAGCAGATTGTATCTGTGGTCAGCATGATTTTCCTACCAGTGGGTGAACAGGTGTCATTCATCATGATTTACATGATTCTACATGGTCAGATGATGTGATTAAAGCGGAGTTCCACCCAGTGAACATTTTTTTTTATAAAAATACCCCCGGGACAGTTAGGGCTAGTGCATTCCACAATGATCTGTCCCGGGTTGCACTTACCTGAAAGAAGAAATACTTACCTTGAAAATGTCTTGTCCAGCGCTGCCATCTCAGGTGTGGGCAGCTTGAAGCCAGCGCGATCCTCTTCTGTGTCCTCTTCCGTCTTCTTCGGTCCCACGATGCACTGCACCAGCCCAGCCGTCACTTCCGGTGCCTCAGCATCATCCCTGCACAGCTTCTGGGCATGCCCAGCAGCTGTTTTGCAGGGTATGACGGCACATGTAGCGGAACTGACGTCGGGGCCGGTGCAGGCGCATTGATTCCTGGGAGCGATGACGTTCAGCTCCCAGGAATCATTGCATGCCAGGAAGTGACGAATCGCCGTGGCCGCCGAGGGGAGGAAGAGGAAGTAAGGTAAGTATATTTTCTTCTAAACGAGGTAAGTAAAAAAAAAATTGCGATTATCCATTTGCTTTTCAGGTGACCCGGAGCGAGAAGATGGAGGTAAGTATAATTTTAGGGTGGAACTCCACTTTATTAATGGATTTACATTGTGGGACATTTTTATTTCTAATACAGAATTGAAAAAGTGTGTCATAGTGTTTAGTTACTTACTTTACATTTTTGTGTGAGTAAGGTTAAATGCACCCCTTATACATTTACTGTATGTTGGGGGGGAGATATTTGGGGCCCCCTTTGTTTTAACGAGAGCTTCCAGATTCCAATAGGCCCCTGTGCACAGACCTCCAAAACCTCCAGACCAAGACTGTGGGCTGCATGCTTAGATAAGTGTCTGATATGGAGTTTGTGGGGACCTTACCATGTTTTTTTTTTTTGCTTAGCATGGGATCCCCCATTAACATCTTCTAGGATAAGGACCTGATACAGATAAAAGCAAATCCTAGCTGTTTCTTTTTAAAGCAGAACAAATCAGTTGGTAATCTGTTGTTTACCACCCATTTAAACAGCATTTTTTTGCATGTGGATGTCAGTTTTGCTGTAGCAGATTGTATATGTTTTAAATGCGCCATTTCACAGGCAGGTTCAGGGCATTACCCAATCATGTAATTTAAAGGCGTGTTGAATTTTTAATGTTTCTTCTCACATTGTGAACATTGTTGCTTCTCACCAAATGGGACTTTTTAAAAAAAAAATTGCTTGCTTTAGTATATGTTTCCCAGGGCAGTGTCCAGATCCCCATCCTATTGTTTTGACAATTGCTTGTCTATTAGACTAAGCAGTGGACATTACTGATCTCTGAGATTCAGCTCCCATTGGTTTTGGCATTAGAACGTACAGTAGTTAAAGTTTGTTGAACATACATTGAACCAAACTCAGGTATGTTTGGCTCATCTCCTATTGTCATCTGTAATCCACAAGCAGAAAAGTGGTGTTTTTGCAAAGACGTTCCTTACACAGTTATTTCCTCCCACATTGGAGATGGATCCACAGTCAGACAAGTCTACTTATCCTATGCTATTACTCATCAGCACAAATAGCACCACCATTATGTGCAGCAATAAGAGTTTTAAAGTGATTGTAAACAGTTCCCTTCTAAAACAACCGATTCAGTTTAACCACTTAAACCCCAGAGGATTTGGCTGCTCAAAGACCAGGCCCTATTTTTGTCCCACAAACAGAGCTTTCTTTTGGTGGTATTTGATCACCTGTGCAATTTTTATTTTTTGCGCTATAAACCAAAAAAGAGCGACAATTTTGAAAAAATAACAATATTTTTCACATTTTTTTATATGAAATGCTCAAAAAAAATTCAAAATCAATTTTTTTTAACATTTTAGGCCAATTTGTTTTCTGCTACATATTTTTGGTAAAAAAAAATCACAATAAGTGTATTTTTATTGGTTTGCGCAAAAGTTATTGCGTTTACTAACTACGGGAAAGATTTATATCATTTTTATTGTTTTTTTTTTTAACTAGGTGGCGATCTGCGATTTTTTTGCGGGACTGCGGCGGACAGATCGGACCACTGACTGACATTTTTGACACTTTTGGGGGTACCAGTGACATTACTATAGTAATCAGTGCTAAAAATATGCACTGTTACTGTAAAAATGACACTGGCAGGGAAGGGGTTAACTTTATTGGTGATCAAGGGGTTAAGTGTGTCCCTAGGTGCGTGATTCTAACTGTCAGGGGGGGGGGGTGGCTAGTGATGTAACCACAGAGACATGCGATCCTATATAGCAGGATCGCAAAGCCTCTCTGCCTACTTCAGTGAGAATGACAGACGGCTGTGTTTACATCAGCCGTCTGTCTTTCTCCCTCTCCTGCTGGAGATTGCGAGTCGGAGCCGCCGCCCGCTGGTCACACGTGCAGGCTCCCCAGAAAATGAGCGGGGGGCGGGAGCGCACCGGCGGTGGCGTGCGCTCGCCCCCTACAAGCTCGTGGGCGAGTGACGTAGGTCTACGTAGTAAATAGTCGTGAGACTGTCGGCAAGTGGTTAAAATAGATATGAAATGCAAAACATTTGTGTATATGAATGTGTACATGAAAACCATTATAAATACCTTTTTTCCTCTTTTTTATTAGGTTCCCTGTTCTCAGCTGCATAAGAGCTGGGGGGGGGGGAGGAAACACAGCAGCACACTGATCTTCTCAGTGAAAGGCTGTGCAGGGGGGGGGGGTTGTCAAAACAAGTCTGATCATTGACAGAGAGCAGGCTGTGTTCCCAGCTCAATTAGAGAACTTCCCACAGTGTGCTCTCCTGCTTAAGCCTCGTACACAAGCATTGAAAATTGGCAGGGAATTTTCGTCCAACGACTGATCTGCCGATTTTTGGCTTGTTATTATGATGCTTCCGACAACGACTCCGACTTTTCGGCCGAAAAAAATCTGGTGTGCAGACTATAACATTTTTGTCTGCCGTCAAAACACAGCCGATTTTCGTGCAGTCAGTACAGATTTCGACAGGGAAAAATCAAATGAGCAAGTCTGGGCATGCTCAGTGAAAGAACACAAAGAAAGCAAACCAACACATGACATCACTTCTGAAGTAGATTTTTGTTGGGCGAGAAAATTGGTGTGCAGTGTAGGCACATTCCAACCAACAATACACAACTCTGGACAAAAGTCGGACGATCGGTCGTCCAATAATCGTTGCGTGTGTACGGGGCTTTAGTATGGTCAATTTTAAATAAGAAAAATTTCACACAAATGAAGCAGTACAAGGAGAACAGGATACTTTTTCATACAAGTACATGGTACAGCAGGCACATATCAGGAAGAGAATATTTTGGGGTAACAAACACTTTAAGATGTCATAAATAAACAATATAAAGTTTACGTAAAAATAATCATAATATATTTATTGACTCATATTAATGTACACTGGCACCTAATTTTTTTGAAAAAATAGTAAAGTTGCTTTTTAATGGCAAGTATAATGTTTATTTAGGTACAGTATTTACTTTTTATCTGCTATGTTCAGGACTAAAAATATTACATTTAAAGTCCCCAAAACTCCCTTGTTTTTTACATATTGATGGGGAGGGAGGCATGTTTAGCTGGCAAGTATTTAGTCAATGACTATTTTGTAGTATTCCCCTGTAGTCTATGGCGAAGCTCCACATGGTCTGTTTACCTATGACTATCACTCACGGGATACACTCAGTCAACCAGTACACCATGTTCAATATTTTCACATAATTATGGCAATATGGCAAACCTGTGCATCCCCAGGTGATCTGCTGGGTTGCTCTGTTGTCTGCACATTGGGCACCCTCCCCCTCCCCTCCCACCCACCTTTGGTTGGTTCGGGGGACCGGGGGGGCGCCCCAATCCGCATCTGTGCCACGCCTACACGCCATGCACGTGATGTACCTATGGCATCTCGGTGCCGGCGTGCTTCATCTTACATCTTGGCTTTCCTTAGGGGAGCGGCATTTGCAGCCCTCTTGAGCGGTCATTGCTGCTCCGACGGGGATGTCTCTATCCTTCCTCCAGCATGCCAGCGTGACGCAGGGCGGGAACCCTGTTATTACTGGGAGCATTTCAGATCCTCACTTGACACCAGCCAGTCCCTCTGGCAGCACCGATTGTGCAAACTGCACACTACTTTTTGGACTATGGCCCTGTGTGAAGGTAACCACTCTGGGGACCATTCATCTTTTCGCTACTATTGAGCATCCATCTTCATCTTAGTTATTGGGGTTTTTTTATCACACTTTTAATGTCTAACTTTTTTTTCTTCTCTTTCCACTTCATGGTCATAACTCCCTTGGATATACTTACCCCTTCACGCTTCTTTCTTTTTTGCACCTTTCATTTCAATCTGGTTATGGGTTCAATTCATTCTTCCTTTTGACAATGTTATATATTCAGGGTCACTTCTTGTATGCACTCACTGTTTTTCAAATTTCAGAATTGAGCCCTCTTACACTACCCCTGGACATTCCTTTCTTTTGAGGAATAATTGTATATTCCCAGCTTGTTCCTTGGGCCGCCATACCACAGGTCCCGCGACAGACTCCTTGAGCGGCTTTCCTGTTCTAGGCTCATTCACTTCAAATTCAGCCCAAATGTGAGTATTTTAAAGGGAGGGTTATTTTCCTCCTCTCAGTTAATTTTTTGTTTCTTATAGTCTGGTATATAACACAAGACCATAATGGTTCTTATGTCTTTTTACTGATATTTGATGCATCTGCCCCTAAAGAAGTGAAGCGATTCCACAAAACGTTCTTTTTTAGCAGACGGTTTATTATGCCCTATTCATTCAATTTTTAATACTATATCCTGCTGTTGAAGTGGGTTCATATAATCTAGGATAGCTGCTCTACATCCATCATGCTATGTATCATAATGTGACTGTTAGTTCTTATGTATATTGATCTTAAATTTCCTATGAATATGGATACAAACTTATGTATGTACATTTAACATGATATGCATTTGTTATCTAGGGGAATAAACTATGAATATGGATATTAGCTGATGTATGCACATTGCAACCGGATATGCATTTATTTATGAGATTCAATTTCTTGCTTTCTAACATTGACTACTTTTTTCTGTGCCCCACGTGCCTCATTTAAAGTCCCAAAACCCCCCTTGTTTTGCTAAAAATATTACATGTTCACATTTCTAACAATTAAGTAGAGCCCTAGACTCATTTTTACATTCAGATATGTGAAAAGGTTCAATAGATCAAGCTCACATTTACAAAAACAAGTGAATGATGAGAGGCGTAACTCATTCCCCTACTTGCCCTTCCCTGCCTTCCAGTTTGGAGGGGTGCATTTGTATTGTCAATTAGGGAGCTGGAAAGAAAACATACATAATGCTCTGTGAAACTAATGTCATGGTGCCATGGTCGATAATCTTTAAAATATATTTGTTTATAAAATATTTTATTTACATTTAAAAAAACATATAAACTAAAATAAAAGAATAAATTGACCCATTATAGGTTTCCCTTTAATGCAGAACCCCAGCGTCAGGCTGCAAAACATTTCTGGTAACAAGGAAAAGATCTAAAAGCTGCAATTATTTAGCACAAGGATGAGTACATTTCCAGATTGGCATCAACTCTCCCTATAAAACACTATTTAACTGGAACATATAACCAGTTTATAAGCAGCAGATATCATCATTTAAATGTAACATTTGGGTATAGTTATGCCTTCATATTTGATTTTATAGTTATTGAAGCTGCAGTAGTCACGGCCTCATTATACAACAAAGTGTGCAGAATCCCAGCAGATAATCACGCAGACAAAGCCTGGATGATCATATTTTCACAATAAATAGCCACTGTTCTTTAAAGTAGAAGTTGCAGAACACAGTATATGAGCAGTATATGAGCACTGTGTGGGTTTGTTAGATCAAATTGGGAAAACCAGAAAGGAGAAAAAGATTTGTGCTATGACAAACTAATGTGCATTTCTAGAAAAAGATATTATCTGCATTTCATAAATGTATTCTGTAGACTAGTACATAAGAGTTAAAAAGAGGGGCTAAGCATACTGATTTGGTGGTCTAAATGCCCCCATTCTCTGCAAAAAAGATCTTTCCCACACTCTGGTCTAACTGTTGGCACTGTGATTGGTTGGAGGTCACCAGGTTATAGTGGACTTACCAACAAATCAAGCCACTTTGTGGTGATGCATTCAACATATTGTCTCGTTATAGGTGTTTCTTTCCTAGGTGTCCATAATATAAATGGCTACTAATATTTATAGGTAAAGTTAATCCAGGCAATATCCGATTGCCTCTAGGGGGATTAGGAAAGAATTTTCTTTCCCCTTCTGTAGCAAATTGGATCATGCTTTGCTGGTGTTTTTATCGCCTTCCTCTGGATCAACTGCGGGCATAGGATTGTGTATATGGGATTGTATGGTTGGGTTTTCCTTACTGTTTTTTGTTTTTTATCGGTTGAGCCAATTGGACTTGTGTCTTTTTTTTTCAACTTGATAAACTATGTAACTATGGGCCTGATTCATAGTACGGCGAATTGGCGTTTCGGCGTGATTTTGCGAAGCGGCGATTATTTAAGTCTGAAATTGGCATTCAAAGAACGGCGGGCGGAAAATAGCGCCTAGTGTGAGATTCATTAAGATGCAATATGGTCAGAGCGCGACTTAAAACCACGCCAGCTAAAAGCTCGACTAAAGTTTAGCCAAATTTTCCCCTGTACCCCCAAAAATCCCAAATCACTGTGGAAGGTGTGGAAGTCAATTTGGAGATGACTTGCGTTTAAAAAATCTCAAAAACTGACTTAGAAAGAGAGATATCTGCGAAAGTGTGGAAAGGTTAAACAGCTCCTCCAGCCGCGAGCTGCGAACTCGCGAATGTGCGCATGCGCAACGTCAAATTGGCTCAAAAAATTTCGCCAGCGCGATTTTGGGTCAATTTTTTTTTGAATACCGCTTGCAAATCCGCTGTCTCGCCCATAGAAAATGGCAAAAACCGGCGGAATTGGAAAAACATGCACACTTCCAACAAGGGATCCTTTAGTAAACACCATCACATTCCATACACCTTTCCTGCTAACTCCGAAATCATAGCAGTCAAATCTACAGTGTTTATATAGAACCTCCACATTCTCTGAAAAAACCCACAAAATATTACATTGGGGAATTGGTCGTCAGATAGAAAAAAAATAGATGTAAAACATATTTCAAAGAAAGATTATTAGCATTTCACACATATCAAGGAAATGTCACAATTTTGACAATATTTTATGTGTTTCCAAAGAATGTTTTTAGAAATATATTGCAAATACTACCTTTTCTTCCATATGGGTATGGCCAAGTGTTACCATTTTACTACACATTTAACTGAAGGTATATATATATATATCCCTTATACTTGGCTAATTAGCAAAGTATGCCCAACAAACAAATAGAGCTTTAGCTCACAATATTGCTACATATTGACTTTATGGGGCATCTTTTGTATTTTGTTCATGTCTTTGGATTAAAAGTTTGCTGATACACATGCCTTTTTCAAACATGAACAAAATTAATGATGTCAACATTTGGAGGATTGGAGATATCCAAGTGTTGCCCATACAGAGGGCACCTTCCGGATTCGAACTTACAAACCTACAGCAGGAAGGCAGACTCCCTAATCATTGTGCTATTTCTCAGTGAGCGTTGGGTGTTTTCCTCATGCCGTCAAAATGCTCACATGGGAACAGGGGCCATTGAACTGAATAGGATTGGATTTTTTGCCTGTTTTGGGAGCTGATCCTTGAGCTGGACAAATCCCCCTCAAACGCCCCCAAACGGGCTACGTTCACATGTACGTGTTTGTGGTCTGTTTTTGGGGCTTTTGTAGGTGATTTCATATAACAATGCCTGCCCAAAAAATGCATGTCAAAACGCCTGTGAAAACGCCAGCCAAAATGCACATAAGAACGCCTGATATAATTGCCACGCCAAATTTAGGGATGTTCATGAGTGATGAGTCAGATTGTTGGCTTACATATCTGGTCAATCGTCACAATCTCACTTCTCAAATCCCAAAAGGTGTGTTTCAATTGTTTCCCTAAATATATATTTCTCTCTCTCTCACGTAATTGTATATATATGTATGTATTCCTGTATCTAAACATTCTAAATAATGACTAGCAAACTTCAAGAGAGAATTTTTTCAATTCACATATACTATACACACCTACATACATTTCTATTCCTCATTTCTATTTCCCTTGTTTTGGCAACTGAGCATGCTCCAAAACACACAGGATACACACAGTTAATTTTTGGACTGGGCGTTACCATTCTGGGTGTGTTTGCTTGGATTATATATAGCTCACTCAGACATCAGGAAAGATTTGACCTACGAAGAGGTCCAATATATTTGTGTGTCACATGTTTTATGGGTAACATTTTTGGCCCTTTGTTATTTATGGAGGTGAGATTTGGCTGTGTTGTGTGTTGACTCTCTGTAAGTATTTATTGCTGTTAACATAATTCTGTCAATCTGCACATGCATCTGTTGATTATGGGCTCTTTGTCGATGTATATGGTCTAAATGTTGTACAAAGGTTGTTTTGGTTTGAAAAATACAAATGTAATAAACAGCATGTTTCCAATTTTTTTTTTAAAATGTCTTCATGTGTCTAAATAAAGTTTTCTGGTGTCCACAAATGTATGTATTTGTATTTCTTTTTCTAAGTTAAATCTGCTTAATGGTTGTGTATGTTCACTATTCGCGAATTCGCGAATATACAAAACCGCGTTCTCACATTTATACATGAAACCGGAAACGAAACTTTTGCTGCGTGCACACGTTTCCGGAAATTGTCCAGGCCCTGTCGTAAGTGTGCATCATGGCTCCTGCACTGTTTACAGACGAAATCGTGGCATTTGTGTGTAAGGTAAGGAGGGGGTGTGAGTGTGCAGGGTGCGGGATGGGGGATGGGGGATGGTGGCAGGGTGGGTCGCTTATCTAGCGGGTGTGCAAGAAACTTTTGGTCTGCTGATCTGCGCATGCACTTTCTGCCTATTAGACGTGATCTAGAAGCTTCCTGTTATAGAAACTTCCTAGATGTGAACCTGTTCCCTATATATATATATATATATATATATATGTATGTGTGTATATATATATATGTGTATATATATATATATATATATATATATATATATATATATATATATATATATATATATATATATATATATATATATATTATATGTGTATATATATATATATATATATATATATTATATGTGTATATATATATATATATATATATTATATGTATATATATATATATATATATATATATATATTATATATATATATATATATATATATATATATATTATATGTATATATATATATATATATATATATATATATATATATATATATATATATATATATATATATATATATATATGTATATATATGTATATATATGTATATATATGTATATATATATATATTATATGTATATATATGTATATATATATATATTATATGTATATATATGTATATATATTATATGTATATATATATATTATATGTGTATATATATAGATGTATGTATGTGTATCTAAAAAATATATATATTAGACAATATATATACTATGTATATATTATATACAATATATATACATTAGATACATTATAGAATATGTTATATACCATATATTAGTGTATATAATAGGGAACAGGTTCACATCTCTGAACTTTCTATATAGATATAGATAGGCATACCCTGCTTTAAGTACACTCACTTTATATACAATCGTGAGTAAGGACACAGCTTGTTCAGCTTGCCATGACACTGCTCACAAACCATAAGTGACAGGGATAACAAACTTAGGGAGCAACGACAGGGTACCCAGGTACCCAGGACTACACCATATCCATTTTGTGGCTGGCCAGCTTGCCTAGGTAATCTATCATGTCATAGTCCTGGATCCCCTTAACATGCTCCCACATGGTTTGGGAGTAAGGCTATGTCAATGTGGCCAAAATTTACAATGGAGCTGGTGTATTTTCATGCATCGAGAAAAGAAAAAAGGGATTGCTTCACTTTAAGTACATTTTCAGTTTCCATACATGCCCTGGTCCCATTGTGTACTTAAAGTGGGCTATGCCTGTATATAGATAGATTTGATTCGTTTCAACTTTTACACAAAATGAAACCCAATTATCTGTGACAGATTGCTCTGACGCTTTGGAATCTATCTAGATAAAGACAAATGTATTGACCCTTTTCATATATGCAAGATTAGAAACATTATATTCCCTAAATGCATAATGCAAAAAATTATTGCCTTACATACATCCATACACACTGCAAGCTCGGCCCCGTTTGTCTTGTCTGACACTCTTACCATCATAAGCTGGATCTGCACACAGCAGCTAATTGGTTCACCTGAGATGGAATCAGTGATCACAAAAATCTGGAATGGTCATGTCTTCAAAGGATTGCCTTGAACAAATCACCTCTAAAAGAAACACATGAGTGTATAATCACTTGTCTCAATGGATCACATTCCCAACAGACCCATCTCACACTGCCATATGATAATGAATGGGGGTGTCCATTGCAAGTTAAATACACCCCCAGATCCCATTGCTTTGTTAATTGACAGATCTAACTGGAATATGATGGCACTGCTGTGAACCACTATGCCATCAAATTCTGCTGGTGACCTTTAAAAAGGATTATGTGTGATTGTGTGGATAATTATGCCACCTTAAATTTGCATCTCCCACATACCATGTGCAACTCTTGCAGGAATTGTGAATCAAGGATAATTCAGCACAGCTTAATGAACAGACACATTGAGGAGTGTAGGAACACACCGTCAGATTACCCGATCACACTATGGGGTTTTAACTCCTCCATAATTTTGCCACTTTGGAAACCAAGTGCTTACTTTATGTATACTTTTTAGACGGAACTACAATTTCTAGTAGGGTGATATCATTGCATGAGATTTTCCCTCACTTCCTGTCTTAGTGTCACCAAGACAGGAAGTGAGGGGAATATCACTGTGGGGAAATAGCTTGCAATTGTTGCCTTATAATGTCCATAGTATATATAAAAGGAAAGAATTGCTGGCTGTATCCCCACGGGAGATTCCCTCACTTCCTGTCCTGGTGACACCAAGACAGGAAGTGAAGGGAAATCTCCTGCAATGATATAACACTGTTACATGTTCTAGTTATGTAGCAAACTTAAGAATATACAAAGCAAACATCTTTTTTTTTCCATTTTGGCAAAATCATGGATTCATTAAAAAAATATCTTTGTTTGTCCCGTGGCTTGCAGGAAAAACATTTTGCCTTGATTCCACCATCAACACAGACAGGGGAAACCCTCCTGCGGAGCCATTGTGTTCTCCTGGTGCTGCCCCTGCCAGGAAAACACAGTGATTATTGCTAGTGGCTACAAGAGATGCTAGCGATAAGTGTGTGTAAAATCTGACAGACTGGTTGTACGTTGTCCTCCAGGTGATCGACCAATCAACTTGGGTACCTTCAGCCTGGCCATACACAGTTTAAATCTGCATCTCAAATGAAGCAATCCCATTTACATATAACACTCCATAAAGGAGAATTGAGGGGCTTATCAGGTCTGCGTCAAAAATTAACAGCCACACCCAATCAGACAGCTCGTGTTAAAAGGGACCTGAAAAGCAATCTGCATGGCTTGCTTTTCCAAGCATTGGCTAGTTTAGTGAGCCTGGACTAATAACAGTCACTGTAATGCTACCCATACTGCTGTCCTTTTAACATGGTGACAAAAGTTGATACCTATGCTACATGTGTGTAAAGTTACTTGCACCCTGCTAAATGGACAGCAATAAGGTTGTAAATACAGTGACTGCCTGTCCCCCCCTGATGGCGGCCCTGGGTGTGTCATGAAAGGCCAATTGAGAAAATGGCTATATCATGTAGAGGAAATCACCAGTGTGGGGCAACCTATGTCATGGAGGTAGATTTGGACATCGATGTATATGTATCACCAGAAATGGAATTCTTTGTTCTACAATATCTCAAAGACGACCTAGCATGTTATTTGAAGACTGTACTATTTTGGACATACTTGGACTCAAACATACACTGCTCTTTCCACAGCTCCTCCTCCTCTGGGGGTATGATAAAGTTTATACGCATCTTCACCAAAAGCACAAGATGATGTGTCGTCTCCGGATGAGGCTGCAGCGGAGATTTCAGTTTCTGCCTGAGATAGTGGATCTGCAGCGGGCCTGGAGTGATGCCAAAAGGCGCTCACCCAAGCTCCTGCTAAAGGCTGTGGAGCAAATCTCCGGTAAGTAAAAATATACATTACATGTGACCAGATAGGTTACAATTTTTTGGGTAGGTGGACATGTGTTTAGCTATGCAACAACACTAATACCAACACCCCCCCCCCCTCCCTCTCGCTCCTACCTTTCCTACCTCCATCAAGTGTCTCTTCACAACCTTTAATACTACTATGTACATTCGTATTTTTTATGTTTTTTTTTTTTCTTCTGCTTCTAGCCAAAGCGGACGGACGGCACCCTCTTGTGCTTTTGGTGAAGAAGGGGAGGAGGAGGACGGCCACACTCCAATATGCAGTCAGAGGCAGCGAGCCATTTGAGCAGCTGAAAATTGTGGATCGTAAGTAGAAAATAAAAATGTTAGAAATTTCTAATCTCTAATCACATTTTACAGAGCCCCCTTTACATCGGAGTCTCCAGACTTACTACACTGTAAGAGGGAAGTGTGAAGACTCTGATATAAGGAGAGTTTGGGAACCATTATTTGAGGGGGGAAGCTGGGGACTCTGGTGTAAAAGGGAACTCTGTGTTCCCCAAAGCTCCCCCATACATCTGAGCTTACAGAGACCCTCTTACACTTCCCTTCCTCAGTCCACCACAGTCAAGGGCACAACAAGTCCCACTGCAGAAGGCTACCTGCTTGGACTTGTAATCCTCTCTGTAGGGGAATGAGGAAATACTGCCTGCTATGCTAAGACTTGTAGTGCCCTCTGTTAGGGACTAAGGATTCCTCAGTCCTCAACATTCTAGGGCACTATAAGTCTCAGCATAGTGGGCTGTCATACCTCAGTCCCTCACAGCTCGGGTCAAAAACAACACAGTTAAACATCTAAAGGACAACTCCAAACAAAACTACCAATAATGGACAGAGTCCATATGCTCTATAATGTCAAAGACCCGCTACCACTCACCTTCCACCTCTGGTGCTGTCATTGTGTAGGGCAAAGGGCTCCATCTACACCATGTTTGGCTTTCATGTCAGATAGGCAGGACTTGCTCAGCTCCACTCTCTTCCTTGGCAATTTACTCTGGCGTCATTGTGGATCTTTCCTCCTCTAGAAAACCCCCAGGGGCCCTCTCCTTGTCCCCCAGCCACCCAGGGCCTTCTTCTCCTCCTCCTCCACCAACCATTTTCAGACTCTTCCAACTTCCCTGGGGCTACTCAACCACTTTGCATAGTGGACACAACAAATCTATGACCAGCCTGCAAAATATCAAGTCTGGGCCTGGTTACCTGTATGTTCCGGGTCCAGGGCGGAGCTCTCCTCCCAGAGCAACAACTGATGATAGCAGAGTGAGTTGACCGGCCAGTCACTTCCTACTGGTGCAGGTACACACCTACCGATTCCTCCACATCTTAGGATAACATGATCAGACGGCCAATCCCCAGGCAGAGAAGGAGGAGTAAGTGTCAGCGGACAACAGACACCTGGCAGACGCAGTGAAGGGACTGCAGCACACTGCTGCAACTTTTTGATCCGAGGATTGAAAGCAATCTTTTACTTGGGAGATTTCCCTGACTGCGCCCTTCGAAATGTTGGTGCTCCGCCACTGGCCGCAAGGCCCCTGTAGGTGCGAGGCCTTAGGCGCCCGCTTAATTTGCATGGTGCCCTCCTGTTTTAAAACATGGTCAATGCATCTCATTGGTGTAAGTGCACTTCTATGTTCTGAATTGTAGGGGCATTGAGTATGGTGCTAGCATGATGAGAGGTTACTGCCTATTTGTGTCCATAAATAATATATAATGTTTTTCTTTTATTTTAGAAACCAGTGATCAGGATGTTGCGGCTCAGCCTTCTCAGGCCCCCTGTAAGTAATGTGGATGTGCTGGTGTGTTGTGTATTAGGTCGAACTTGGAGGAATGATTGTTTGTTTTGTTTTCTTTTGTGGTTGATGTAACTTCAGCAAGAGAGGAGCCTCAGGCAGGGCCAAGTCGCCTGGATCCGGGCCAGGAACAAACTGTTGGCCAAGAAGAGGCCAATTGGTCCGACTCGGATGAGGACCTGGGCTCTCCTCAAAGGGGAAGTAAGTATTCTACATGTGTTTGTGTGTTCAATGTGTCCTGGTAAATATAAGGGCTGTAATATATATATTTTGACATTGGGGTTTTGTAGCAGCTGACATTGAGGATGTTTGTTGTGGAGGACTGGGGAAGAGGGGCCACTGCTTACCCAGTCCACTGTAACTACTACCTTCAATGTTTCCAGACTACTTTCTGTGTGCCTTTATCAAATAGCTTTTGTTCAAGGATTGTATTTGTGTCTTTGTGTTTCTAGGAGATACAACGCCATCCCCCCATGAAGGGACACCATCCCCCCATGTAGGGTCTCCCCCATCCTCCCCCACTCCAGGCTCCCCTGAACTAGTCTGTAAGTACCTAAAATTAGATTCTCACATGAATTGTGTGTGCTAGGATGATGTGTATCTAGGATAATCTAAGTTGGAGTCAAAGCAAGTGTAGTTTTGCTATATGTGACAGGAAGGTTGGTCATGAAACACTCTTGCTTAACCTTCATGTTTGAAAGGTGGTTTTGGGGAGCTTTACAGGACATGTTATCTTTTGTAAGTTATCTCAAGCCACCCTATTCTAAATTGGTGTTAGTTTCTCTACATTGGAAATGGTGTGCTTTGTACTTGTAAATTTTTAGGGGACATTGTAATTTAATCATGTCCTGATTTAGTCAACACTGAAAATGTGTGTTTGTCAATCTTTCATAAATACTCTTCCTCGGTAATGTACCACATTCCAGTTCACAATTTGTGTTCTTTTTGTGCAGTTTCTCCAGAGCCAGCCACGCCATCCACTTCAGGGGCCCCAAAAAAACCTGATGATGGTAAGTTGTGTGCTTTTCCAGTAATGTGTCTACTTAGTAAGTGGAGAAATGCTAACTGTGTATGTCCCCGCTCAGGCTTCAAGTTGTTCTAAAGGCAGCGGGTTCTTTATGTGAATGCATTCTATGCATTAGTATTCCAAGTGATAGGTGTGCATATTCCCCCTAAGACTTACTGGGACCATTTTTTACGGTCCAAATTTTTGCACTAATACTTGTCTGGAACAGACTCCCCCTCCTCCTTAACTGAGGTGACAGCATGCCAATATTGCCTCCTGATGCTGTCACTCCTAATCATTGAGACCATTGGAAGGGAGGGGGGCAAGGCTGGCTCACAGCCTAGTGCCTGAACAGGCACAGGGTGCTTGGCTTCATCTCATGTGCCTCCATAGCAAGCTGCCTGCTGTGGGGTCAAACAACAGGAGGGAGGTGCCTAGAGGTGTGTACAGGGGCCATGTAAAAAGGAGGATTGTTATTTCTCTTGTCCCCAAAAACCTAGAGAGTGTAAGTCTAACCTGATTAGTTTTCCGCAGCCCTCCCAAAATGATATGTTTCCAACACTTAGAACAGGCAGGGCTGAGGCACCAAAAACATCAGAAAAACACAATCAGCACAAAAGCAGGGAGTACGTATCCTTAACGCTACAAGCTTCACCCAGAAGAATGACGCTTGCACTGTACAAATCTGCATCACCACCATATCAATGTCTAAATAAAACTTTCAGGGAAATGTGGAGGGGTAATGAGTGGGTGTTAGAGCGTTTTCATGACTGCGTAACCTACAGTTAGCGTGAGTCCATTTGTTGATAAACTTTTTCTTCTCTCTTAACACAGCTGGGATGGCGGAAAGGAGATCAGGGGAGCAGACACATCTGCTCCGTCCAGAACTGGCCCTCAAAATTCCTAAGGGTGAGTCTCTACTATGTGTCAGGTTCAATCTATAGACAGTAAGAGTGAGAGAGAACGCTCCACAGATTCCAATGGTGATAGAGATAAATGTGTGCACATGTATCGTGTTGACCAATTGAACCCAAAACACCTTACATTCTTCAAAATGATTGCTTGTGTTTACATGCAGAAAAGCATTTTACTTAGCTTTGGTGGAACTGCTACTAACATTCCAAGCCATCTTATGTAACCTTTTGAACAATTTGCTGTGAAAGTTTGAGTTTAAGGTTTACAACAGCAATTTAGCATATTTGCTTCAGAGTGTTGATAAAAGCCAACCAATAGACTCCTAAGCATATTTGTTGAGGCACATTAATTACAATCCTTGTTTGGATCATTTTGCCTAAAACTAATTGTCATGTTTTTTTCTACCCAGGGCACACCCACCTCACCTACGAGGTCCTCCTGGATTATATGAGGTGGTGCGGAGACCGAATTCTATATTTGGAACACCTTTGTGGCGTGGATCCAGACCCTAAGGAGCCATTCGTTAGGAATGTCACACCTTTAAAAAGATCCTAGTATTTTTTTTTTGTGGTTTGTTTACTTATGTTGCACGTTGCAACACAAAGAAATGTCACATTTGTAATTGTTGCCCATTATAAACAAAAATCTAACAAAAAAATCAAAAACAGTTTAAAAAAAAACCCTTTTTTTGGGACCCAAAAAAAAAAAAAAAAAAAAAAAGCCTTGTTTTTGGCAACCAAAAAAAATATAAAAATTTATAAAAAACCCTTTTTTTGGGGACCCAAAAAAAAAAAAAAAAAAAAAAAGCCTTGTTTTTGGCAACCAAAAAAAATATAAAAATTTATAAAAAACCCTTTTTTTGGGGACCCAAAAAAAAAAAAAAACAAAAAAAGCCTTGTTTTTGGCAACCAAAAAAAATATAAAAATTTATAAAAAACCCTTTTTTTGGGGACCCAAAAAAAAAAAAAAAAAAAAAAGCCTTGTTTTTGGCAACCAAAAAAAATATAAAAATTTATAAAAAACCCTTTTTTTGGGGACCCAAAAAAAAAAAAAAACAAAAAAAGCCTTGTTTTTGGCAACCAAAAAAAATATAAAAATTTATAAAAAACCCTTTTTTTGGGGACCCAAAAAAAAAAAAAAAAAAAAAAAGCCTTGTTTTTGGCAACCAAAAAAAATATAAAAATTTATAAAAAACCCTTTTTTTGGGGACCCAAAAAAAAAAAAAAAACAAAAAAAGCCTTGTTTTTGGCAACCAAAAAAAATATAAAAATTTATAAAAAACCCTTTTTTTGGGGACCCAAAAAAAAAAAAAAAAAAAAAAAGCCTTGTTTTTGGCAACCAAAAAAAATATAAAAATTTATAAAAAACCCTTTTTTTGGGGACCAAAAAAACCAAAAAAAAAAAAAAAAAAAGCCTTGTTTTTGGCAACCAAAAAAAAAATGTTTACAAAAAAGCCTTGTTGTTTTTATGGCAACGGACAAAACCAAAAATGTTTACAAATAAGCCTTGTTGTTTTTATGGCAACGGACAAAACCAAAAATGTTTACAAAAAAGCCTTGTTGTTTTTATGGCAACGGACAAAACCACAAATGTTTACAAAAAAGCCTTGTTGTTTTTATGGCAACGGACAAAACCACAAATGTTTACAAAAAAGCCTTGTTGTTTTTGGTAACAAACTAAACCACAAATGTTTACAAATAAGCCTTGTTGTTTTTATGGCAACCGACAAAACCAAAAATGTTTACAAAAAAGCCTTGTTGTTTTTATGGCAACCGACAAAACCACAAATGTTTACAAAAAAGCCTTGTTGTTTTTATGGCAACGGACAAAACCACAAATGTTTACAAAAAAGCCTTGTTGTTTTTATGGCAACGGACAAAACCACAAATGTTTACAAAAAAGCCTTGTTGTTTTTATGGCAACGGACAAAACCACAAATGTTTACAAAAAAGCCTTGTTGTTTTTATGGCAACCGACAAAACCAAAAATGTTTACAAAAAAGCCTTGTTGTTTTTATGGCAACGGACAAAACCAAAAATGTTTACAAAAAAGCCTGGTTGTTTTTATGGCAACGGACAAAACCACAAATGTTTACAAAAAAGCCTTGTTGTTTTTATGGCAACGGACAAAACCACAAATGTTTACAAAAAAGCCTTGTTGTTTTTATGGCAACGGACAAAACCACAAATGTTTACAAAAAAGCCTTGTTGTTTTTATGGCAACGGACAAAACCACAAATGTTTACAAAAAAGCCTTGTTGTTTTTATGGCAACCGACAAAACCAAAAATGTTTACAAAAAAGCCTTGTTGTTTTTATGGCAACGGACAAAACCAAAAATGTTTACAAAAAAGCCTGGTTGTTTTTATGGCAACGGACAAAACCACAAATGTTTACAAAAAAGCCTTGTTGTTTTTATGGCAACGGACAAAACCACAAATGTTTACAAAAAAGCCTTGTTGTTTTTGGTAACAAACTAAACCACAAATGTTTACAAATAAGCCTTGTTGTTTTTATGGCAACCGACAAAACCACAAATGTTTACAAAAAAGCCTTGTTGTTTTTATGGCAACGGACAAAACCACAAATGTTTACAAAAAAGCCTTGTTGTTTTTATGGCAACCGACAAAACCAAAAATGTTTACAAAAAAGCCTTGTTGTTTTTATGGCAACGGACAAAACCAAAAATGTTTACAAAAAAGCCTGGTTGTTTTTATGGCAACGGACAAAACCACAAATGTTTACAAAAAAGCCTTGTTGTTTTTATGGCAACGGACAAAACCACAAATGTTTACAAAAAAGCCTTGTTGTTTTTATGGCAACGGACAAAACCAAAAATGTTTACAAAAAAGCCTTGTTGTTTTTATGGCAACCGACAAAACCAAAAATGTTTACAAAAAAGCCTTGTTGTTTTTATGGCAACGGAAAAAACCACAAATGTTTACAAAAAAGAATTGTTTTTGTGAAAACCTTCCAAAAAATGATGTCAAAACATAAAAAATGTTTAAAATGTTTATCTAAATTAAATTTAAGTATGTTGCTCTTTGCAACACAAATGTTACATTGGCAATTTAGTTCATTCTATTATATATTGTAATATATTTATTGTACGCTACAGTTGGTAGACACCCACATGTGTTATTAAAACATTTATTTTATTACCCAAGTTTTCTTTTTGGTGTACACATCGAATGTCTTTTGTGTTGTATTTGTTTACTTGAGTGGTGTGGTCTGTAATTGTTAGTATGTTGGCTTTGGTTTATGTTAGCCTTGAGACTTGTTTTGAAGCTACATTTGAAGGGAGACCTTTTCTTGGGTCGTTATGTGAACATTGAGTTATCTAAATTTACATGAAATCATATGTTTGGAGATCGAGAAGCACGTGTGTATAAATGCCTACATTAACCAGGGCCATTACTTGGCCACCAACACTCCTAAAAAACCAAAGAGCAAACACAAACTAATCATTTTGCATAAAATTTTATTTCATCCCCAAAAAAAGCACTATAATAAATCATATTGTGCCACCCTCAAATTTAAAAAAAAAATGGCCCCACAAATTGGCCAATGTAACAATCATTAACAAAACCAAAAAAAAAAAAAAAAAAGAAATTAAGTTGGTGGTGGTGGTGGTGACTGAAGCAGTGTGGTGAGCAATGGAAAGGTTCCTGCCATCAAATGGTGGGCCAATAGTCCCATCTGCTCTGGGGTTAGCCTTAGAGTTCTGGTAAAGTGGCCCATTAGAATCAGATCTTGTGTCTGAGGCTGCTGCTGATGCAGGGTGTTGAACCCTGGAAATGTCCCAGACTGAAGATCTTGTGCCAATAGTCCCATCTGCTCTGTGCTCAGCCTAAGAATTTGGGTAACGTGTGCCATGACCATGAGATGGGATCGTTGCTGCTCCAAGGCTATTTGATGCTGCTGGTGGTGCAAGGGTTGTGAAGATGTGTGGGGAGTGGTGGTTGATTGGTTGTTGTGGTCCACGGTGCGGGGGCAAACGACATGTCGCATTGGTGACAAAAAAGAAGAACGGCCTGGGGAGGAGTGAAGTGATAAAGGTGTGGAGGGAATGTAGTCAGGTGGAAGGGGTACTGTGGAACCAGTGCGCATTGAGGTTGTGCAGGAGGATTGCTCATTGAGGGGTGTGGGAGTCCGAACGGAGTGTGAAGTGCTAGGAGTGGCTACAGGAGGAATTGTCCCATCCCCAGCTGCCTGACAAGTGGCCAACACTGGCATTACCCTCCCACTACCACAACCTGCAGTGGCAGGTGAGTGAGATGTTTGGGAGGGCTCTGCCAATGGGGCATCTTCAGATCCAAACAGGCATTGGCGTGTGGCCAGCACCTGAGTGTCAACACTTTGCCGATCCCGTTGATGCTGGTCTGCTAAACTTACCAAGCTGTTACGCATATCCTGTTGAACCTGTAACATATCCTGGTGAACCTGTACCATTGTTGCTACAGATTCCTGTATGAGCCCGAGCAGACGTACTGCCTCAGTAGATTGCTGAGTACGCCTCCTTAACTCATTTTGGACCTGATACTCATCAAGCAGCCTCTCGGCTACATCCAGCATAGATGGACGAAGTTGGGTAGGTGACAATCCCTCTGCATCTAAGGCTACCTGAAAGCAGAAGAAATAGACCAAATCATTATCAAACATCATGACTAAATATTTCAGATTAGTTTGACAACTTAACACCCCAAGCAGAACGTTGAAAAGTTTGATGTGCTTCTAATGAGTACTTGTTCATTGTAAGATTATCCAAGCTAGCAACACTTCTGATAATGGGTACATATTATATTGGTAGGACTAATATGACAAAGGCAAAAAAGATTCAACATGAAGGTGTTCCCAATTAACCCTGGTGTGGTAGGTTGTTTATGCTTTTGGTAAATCTGTTACTACACCAATGACTTTATACATCTACGTATGTTGTCTAAAATCTTGCCATCAATCGGCTAGAGGACAACCCAACCAAACGATACCCATGAATTTGGACCTGGAAAATCAAAGACGGGCCGGACTTTAAAGATCCTGGATGTTTTTGGAACATTAGTGGCACACCAAATTATAACATAATTCCCTGATGTTCAAGATAGAACTCTTGTTGTGCTGGTGCATCGTCAGAATGTCATAGCACTAATTTAACACACACAATGTAAGCCACATCTAGTCCAAAATCAATGCTACCATTGAAATGTTACATGTGCACCTTGTTCCCTTATATCACATACCACAGCACTGGATGCAGAATCGTCGCCAGCTCCTGATCCAACTCCAGCTGCAACGTCAAGAGGGGCCTGATGTTCTTTTAAAAACAAAAAAAAAAAACATGTTTAGTACATAACCTTAGTCAGTAATGATTATGGCCAGATTGCCCTCCTAGCTTCATGAATGAAGCATTGAGGCCAAACATTCAAAAGTGCTTTCCTGGGCTCATAGGACACTTGCTAAACCCTCCCAAAGGTTAAGAAGGCTTGGTCTGCCTACTAATGACGGCACCCATTAATGCTGTCAACTGTGTTTTGCAGGGTAAACATCTAAAAGGCAACACTCTTTCCTAAGAAAAAACATGTGTGTTAATGGGGTTAATAAGATTCAAAAAAACATTATTTGACTAGACATACCAACACCTTCCTCCAGGCCTAGCTGCACTGGGTGTGTTCCCTGCTGCGGATCTTCTGTAAAGGACATAGCAATATGAGCTATCTTGGCCAAAAAAAAACATCTACATTGTTTGGCACAGTATGATATTGGACCTACCAGGAGGAGGGTCAGCACTGATGTCAACACCTGTGAGTCCGTCTGGTTCGCCAAGCTGCATGGGCTGTGGAGGGGCTGAGATCCGTGCTACAGATGAACAAATTGCAGGTTGGGGAAAACAAAAAAAGGACAATTGGAAGGGCAAGTATCACATTCTCTTAATGTCACACATAGGATAGTAGTTAATCTTTTCCAAACAACTCACACAATTGACATCCAAGATAATATCCTACCTCGGTGCAAAGCATCCGAATCTAAGTCCTCTCTGGGAAAGATGGTATCGGGTCCTATGATGTTCAAGAAAGGTAATTGATAATCCCAGAGAGAACTTCGTGCACGTTCATCCAGCCGACCTTGACGGTCATAAAGACCCTCCGCAGCCCATGCAATTAGCTTCTTCCGAACGGACCCACAGATGTCGTTGACCTTCTTCCGCACACTGTCACGGTGGCGAGGTGCTTCACCCAGTGCATTTACAGCATCCCGGATTTCATCCCACAATCTGTTCTTCTCTGTTACTGAGTAAGACGCGGCCCTGGTCCCATGTATCGCCTGATATCTGGCCATATAGGCGTGGACCAGGGCACAGCACTGATTGTGGGTGAAACGGGGAAGCCGGGTTAATGTGGACAAGCTGACTCTGGTGGACGGACCCGCTCCAGGACTACTGTCAGAAGAGCCAGCTTGTCCACTTGGTGTGTTAACACCTCCCCCGGCTTCCTCCTCCGGGATGGGGATGGTGGACTCCCTCATGGATACAGCTGGAGCCTCCCTCACACCAGAGCCAGACGATCTGCCCACCCTGCCCCCCCTGCCCCCCCTGGCCCCCCTGGCCCCCCTGGCCCCCCTGGCCCCCCTGGCCCTTCTCATCCTTCCAGTGGGTGGGGCCATGGGAGCACGAGGTGGGCAGAGAATCTGGCTGTCCAGCAGCAGCAAAGAGCCCCAAACTCCTAAATCTGAAATGACAAAAGAGAAAACAGAAAAAACAGGATTTGCAGATTGCTCTTCATATACAGTATAATTAGTGAACAGTTACAGAACACACTTACCTAATGGCACAAACAGACTTGGTCGTGGTGGTGGTGGTAGTAGTGGGCAAAGAGCAGAAGAGGCTGCAAAGAAAAGGAAAAAAAAAAAACACATAAGAAAACGCATATGGGTACAAATCACACGAGGCCCTCCAAACACTTACCTAATGGCACAAACACAGTGGTGGTGGTGGTGGTGGTGGTGGTGGTGGTGGCAAAGAGCAGAAGAGGCTGCAAAGAAATGTAAAAAAAAAACACATAAGAAAACGCATAGGGGTACAAATCACACGAGGCCCTCCAAACACTTACCTAATGGCACAAACACAGTGGTGGTGGTGGTGGTGGTGGTGGTGGTGTTAAAGAGCAGAAGAGGCTGCAAAGAAATGTAAAAAAAAAACACATAAGAAAACGCATAGGGGTACAAATCACACGAGGCCCTCCAAACACTTACCTAATGGCACAAACACAGTGGTGGTGGTGGTGGTGGTGGTGGTGGTGGTGGCAAAGAGCAGAAGAGGCTGCAAAGAAATGTAAAAAAAAAACACATAAGAAAACGCATAGGGGTACAAATCACACGAGGCCCTCCAAACACTTACCTAATGGCACAAACACAGTGGTGGTGGTGGTGGTGGTGGTGGTGGTGTTAAAGAGCAGAAGAGGCTGCAAAGAAATGTAAAAAAAAAACACATAAGAAAACGCATAGGGGTACAAATCACACGAGGCCCTCCAAACACTTACCTAATGGCACAAACACAGTGGTGGTGGTGGTGGTGGTGGTGGTGGTGGTGGCAAAGAGCAGAAGAGGCTGCAAAGAAATGTAAAAAAAAAACACATAAGAAAACGCATAGGGGTACAAATCACACGAGGCCCTCCAAACACTTACCTAATGGCACAAACACAGTGGTGGTGGTGGTGGTGGTGGTGGTGGTGTTAAAGAGCAGAAGAGGCTGCAAAGAAATGTAAAAAAAAAACACATAAGAAAACGCATAGGGGTACAAATCACACGAGGCCCTCCAAACACTTACCTAATGGCACAAACACAGTAGTGGTGGTGGTGGTGGTGGTGGTGGTGGTGGTGGCAAAGAGCAGAAGAGGCTGCAAAGAAATGTACAAAAAATACACATAAGAAAACGCATAGGGGTACAAATCACACGAGGCCCTCCAAACACTTACCTAATGGCACAAACACAGTGGTGGTGGTGGTGGTGGTGGTGGTGGCAAAGAGCAGAAGAGGCTGCAAAGAAATGTAAAAAAAAAACACATAAGAAAACTCATAGGGGTACAAATCACACGAGGCCCTCCAAACACTTACCTAATGGCACAAACACAGTAGTGGTGGTGGTGGTGGTGGTGGTGTTAAAGAGCAGAAGAGGCTGCAAAGAAATGTAAAAAAAAAACACATAAGAAAACGCATAGGGGTACAAATCACACGAGGCCCTCCAAACACTTACCTAATGGCACAAACACAGTAGTGGTGGTGGTGGTGGTGGTGGTGGCAAAGAGCAGAAGAGGCTGCAAAGAAATGTACAAAAAATACACATAAGAAAACGCATAGGGGTACAAATCACACGAGGCCCTCCAAACACTTACCTAATGGCACAAACACAGTGGTGGTGGTGGTGGTGGTGGCAAAGAGCAGAAGAGGCTGCAAAGAAATGTAAAAAAAAAACACATAAGAAAACTCATAGGGGTACAAATCACACGAGGCCCTCCAAACACTTACCTAATGGCACAAACACAGTGGTGGTGGTGGTGGTGGTGGTGGTGTTAAAGAGCAGAAGAGGCTGCAAAGAAATGTAAAAAAAAAACACATAAGAAAACGCATAGGGGTACAAATCACACGAGGCCCTCCAAACACTTACCTAATGTCACAAACACAGTGGTGGTGGTGGTGGTGGTGGTGTAATCCTTTATAGGCAAAAGGAGGCTGCAAACATTAAACATACATGAGAAATCGCATGACCTACATACGTGCACATAATAAATTACAGTTATCAGGAAAGCAAAAATGGTGTCTTTGGAAGCTGGGAAGGTAAGGGGGCAGGTTTAGATGCCAAATCTAGACTGCACACCTTTAACAAACATGATAAAACACATGTCCAAACCACATGCACATGGGGCCAACTGCCAATGATTAAAAGACACTTGAGGGGTTCCCAAGCTATTGTGGGTTGGAGGGGATTCACCATAGACAACTTAAGCACACCCAAGATAAGTACAAATTGTCTCCTTCCTTTTTTTTGGGAGAGAGAGATACAATTGTCTTACCTCCAGATAATGTAGGTTGTGGGTCACAGGGTCTTGCTAGCACATAAGAAACATCGATCTATAACATCCAGCAGCCATATTGGCCATGTGCTCCTTTTATAGCTGGCTCACAGGTGTGATAATTAGCGGCCGTTTCTATATATATCTGCGCATTCGCGAATTTGCGCGTTCAAAATGGAGGACGATATCCCAGACGCATTAGATGGTGCAATGCTGGCATTTATTGGTGCCTTGTTTGAGGAGGCCCTGGCACAGGAGGCAGCAGAAGGTGGGGAAGCTGCAGCAGCAGCAGCAGCAGCACCTCCAGCAGCAGCACCTCCAGTCCGTGTGCCCTTACCTCGCCAGCCACGCATTTTTGCTCCAAGGATCTATTTGGACAAGCTGCGGGATTCTGATGTCAGGAGGAAGTTCCGGCTCGAGCGAGGAACTATTCTACACCTCTACCAGCTCATAGCAGAGAAAATTGACCCGGACACACAGCGCGGCCATGCGGTGCCCGGCATGGCCAGATTGCTGGCCACTTTGTATATTTTAGGGCGTGGCAGCTTCCAAGCCACTTCGGGAAGTATCATGGGCATTAGCCAGCCCACAGTTTCAAGGGTGTTCATGTTGGTCATTAATGCCATAGTGGATATAGTGCCCAATTTTATCCACTGGCCACAGAATGAAAATGAGTGGAATGAAGTCAAGTTGGGTTTCTACCGGCGGGCACACATGCCGCAAATCCTAGGGGCAATCGATGGCACCCACATAGCCATTAGGCCCCCAAGGAGCCACGAAAGTGAATACCGGAACCGCAAGCAGTACCACTCTGTGAACGTCCAATTAGTGTGTGACGCCAAACAGCGCATCATGAGTGTCAACACTGGTCACCCAGGGTCGTGCCATGATTCCAGTATGTTAAGAACAAGTACTCTGTACGAGGTGTTTGAAAGTGGACAAATGCCCGAAGGGTGGCTTATTGGTAAAGTATTTTGTCTTAACAACATAAACTGTAAGATTACATAGACATAGGAATAAGCTACATCGGTGTACACCCTGATTTAAGCAAAGCCTACCTAAAATGGATGTGTTATTAGTTGTCAGGCTGTTCACACACAACCAGATCAGCAGCTTAGCAGCTCACAAAAGAAAGATTTGCAAAGTTGTCTTTGAGTCCAATGAAGGTGGTTAACCAATGTGTAAATGGTGTCCTCTAGCCACCCAAAGAAAACCTACAAATGATTCCAATGGTATTGCCATATCCCCAAAGTACTTTGCATAAGTGAGTCAATATTGGTTTCCTCACTCTAGTTGCAGATATATTCCAGAAGTAAGACCTAGGCTAATGTAATAGGAACAGAATAGGGGCCAAGTTGTAACTTGCAAGAGAAACCCACCACTTTGTGTGTCCTTTTTCCCATTTGTATTAGTGATTTAGGCAGTTAGACAGAGTTGAGATGTTTCATATGATTTTTTGCAAACAGACGAGCAGGTTGTTTAGTAAAATGCCTAATTGTCTCCCATTTTGAGGAGTCATCTAAAGTCACATGATATGAATAACTAATGTATATTTTTCTTATTTTTCAGGGGATGCTGGTTACCCGCAGCTGACGTGGCTGATGGCTCCAATCAGGTACCCCCAGGGCCCAGCAGAGAGGTATTACAACAGGGCCTTGCGGAGAAGCCGGAGTATCATTGAGTTGACCATAGGTCTTCTCAAGTCCCGGTTTCTCTGCTTGGCCCGGCCTGGGGGTGAACTCCTGTACTCTCCTACAAAGGCTTCCAAGATCATCCTGGCGTGCTGCGTGTTGCACAACATGTGCGTTGCCCGGGATGATTCTTGGGAGCTGACGGAGGAGAGGGAGCCAGAGGTCCGTCAGCCGGCGGCCCCCAGGCGGCGGAGCACCGCTGCCGGTATGGCCACCCGGAATACCCTGGTTGCTAGCCACTTTACATGTAAGTACTGTAACCGGTCAAGATAGGGCATGTGTATTAATTAGCTAGTTAGCAGAGGTGCCACTCACAGGGAGACAGAGGGTGATTATCATCTGCCAATGACACTTGCCATTGTAGATAAAGTGTAGTCAACATTGGTAAAATTGTGTTACTTGAGCAAAAACATGCACCTCTAACCATAAACATGTTGGTATTGTGAATAGTGTAAAGGGCTGAGAAGAGCTGGCAGGTGTTTATTTGTGTCTATGCCACCTGTGTAGTTATTGATAACATGAACGGCTGCTTGGTATCTTATGGTGTTGTAATTTTCCAGAACATCAACATCTTGGAATCATGGCACGTACCATGGGAAGCCTGTGGTGATGGGCTGTCTGGCGTCACAGGTGTGTATTCAAATGTTTACATTAATGATTTCTGGTTTGTGTAAGTTGGCATAAAATGTGTTATTTCACTCGTGATGTCGAAATTAAATGAAGTTCAGAATGAAGCAAACAGGCATTAAGATGTGATTTTCATAATGAAATGTCTTATCCTTTGTTTTATTTTTCCAGGAGTGGTACTGCTTGCGGGTGTAGGTGGTAGAAACCCACCTTGATGGACTCCACTCATTTTCTTTTGTGGTCAGTGGATATTTGGTAAGGCACATGGCCAATGACCAACATGAACACCCTGGAACTTCGAAAGTGGCTTGGAAGCTGCCCAGCAACCTTGCCATGCCTGTCCCCTATGAGCTGGTAGAGGTGCAGAATGGATTCTGAACTCTGCCGGAAGTTGTGGAAGACATCAGAATCCCGTAGCCATGGAGCAAAGATCGTGGTCTGGCGCTGTAAAGGCACACGGACTGGAGAGTGACAATATTCTTTTGCTGCATCCCTCCTTCTGCTGTCATTCTCAAATAAATAAATACATTAGAATTGAACATGTGTTTTTTTGTTTTGTGTGGGTGCCTACAGACAAAAGGGCCATCCACACTGTAAGATTTAGAGAAGACTTTATCCTTCCGATTGACATTTTCTATGTAGTGCAAGGGCCTGCCTGATTGCATCCAAATTGAAAGTGTTGAGGTTTGAGCTTCTATTATATGGTTTGGTTAAGTCTACAGGAAAAAGTCTAGACAAATTGTTAGTGTATGGCCCATTAAGCTGCCAAGGCCGGAGTTTTGCACTTTGCATGCTGCTTGTACTGGTGATGTGAGGGGTTGTAATGTAGAGTAGGGATGTATCAGTGTTGTGTTGAGGTGTGAGGCAAATGTAGTGTTGGACTATGAGGGCCTGTGTTGTTGAAATATGGAGAGAGTCCAATATCAGACACCTATGTTTATTGGTCAAGAAATTGTAAGAACCATGGTAAATATGTAAAGAATTGCATCTCGATAAAACTAGGACCACACTCATAAAATCAAAATTGTGTTGTTTCCATTGATGTGCTTGAAATTTGGGTAGGACACCCCCCTCCCCCCCCAAATTCAAGATAGTTTAAAAAAACTGTTTAAAAAAATGAGAGTGAAAAGAGATCCCAAGTGTAGTGATGTGATTTGAACCCATGACGTTGTGAACTGCAGTGAAGTTGCAAAGCACTTAGCTATTGTGCAGAATAAAGCTGTATGGTGGAAAAAATGGAGTGTGTTAAGGCTAAAAAGCACATATAGCTAAAGAACTAAACATTGTATGGAATGTGGGAAGAAGACCATGGTAAAATTGTGAGGTTTCATCTTGCCCTGAAGTAGGGTAGGGGTTTGGTCACTTGCCTTTGGTACTTTCCTTCATAAGATCGATTCGACACACAGACAAGATCAAAAAAACACTTAAAATGGTGTAAGCTTGCAAGCGCTTCTGAGTGTAACATTATTTAGCAATATATATGATGTAATCCGTTCCATTTTAGCAATATAAACAAAAAAAGAAAATAAAAAAAGTAGGTGGAGATGGTAAGCCTCGAACCTACAGCAGAGGGAGATGAATTACAGACATGTGATGTGTGCACTAATCCACTAGCCCACATCGCTATGTGAAACTGCTATAAGCAGGAAGACATAAGTTTGCGAATTGGCGAAGCCGCGATCGTAAGTGAATCCCGCTGACGGCGGAATTCATTATTGCTGTTTTACTCGCCAATTCGCCGCAGCGCCAGTTAATTGATTTGAACGCGGCGAAACTGAAACACGTCATAGATGTTTGAAGCTGCAGTTTCTTTAAATCCGGCCCTATGTTTCAGTGTCCAAATCTCCACAACTTATTGTCTATCCTACCTTGTTTCCATTCCCCTATTGCATAGGATCTCTTCCACTTCTTCACAGCAATACATACTATTGTAACAAGATCCTGGAAATCATCCTTAAAGTGACATTAAACTCACATTTTTTAAATTAAAATAAATATAATATGTCCAAATATAGGTAGAATGTACCGTCTATCTCTCTACCTTTGTTTCATCTCTCAAATGCCAGCTTTATTCTGCTATTCTCAGATTTTCTTTTTTAGGGTGGCTATGTTCATTCCCCATGCTTCCCTTGTATATGTGAATGTAGCCACCCTTTTCTACTGAGCCTCAAGGTGGACTACACATCTTTGTGCAGACACATTTGGTTCTCTAGGAATTGGAGCATGTGGCCAGAAAAAAAAAAAATACTGCTCGCTCTACACCAGTAGAGGTAAGGTATATCATTGGAGGATAGGGAGTATGAACAGTACAAAAAAGAAGCACAATGGTGAGAAACTTTTTGAATTAAAAAAAAAGCAACCATGGTATACTTCATATTTTAAATCAATTGATGTAAAAAAATAAAATTGAGTTTAGTGTCACTTCAATTACCCTCAACAAGGACTGGGTTAAGGATGTTAGCTACAATATGAAAATAGAGAATCTAACTGCTTATCTCCATGAGACACAAGATCAATACAATATGATATGGGACCCTTATTTTATCTATTTATTGATGTGTGAATGTCAGCATGAAAAAAAAAAAACATTTAGAGCCCACAAAAAAGAAAAGTGATTACAATGTCAGGTTGTGACCTTTAGCATCACCAGCTGTTTTGGAGTAGTGTCTGATTCATCCCTAAAGCTTTATGCCCAATGCACCCCCCTCCCACTCATCATTTTTACCCCCCCCCTCCCTCTGTCTTACTTACTTTCAATTTCTCTCCCTCTTTCCCTTTCTATTCTAAACATACATTAGTATGTGGACCCCAGGTCATCTTCTCCAGAAGACACATTTCGCAAGCGTTTAGAACACATGGACTTTGCAAGATATTTCTAGTTAACCATGTACGGTTTGTCAAAGGCTATGTACCAACCACTGTATAGATACTAATCACCTGGATTGTCTGTATGCTGTAATTTTTTTTGATTTTATAATTTTCTTTTATGTTAAAAAAAACAAAAAAAAAACAGTTTCTGTGTTTTTTTTTTTGTTTATTGCAAGCAATGCAAGTACCTGAGTGTGATTGGATATTAACATCTTGCAATCCCTGTATATCAGGGCTAAAGTGTGAGAGGAAGAAGCAGAACAAGGAGCCAATCAGTTCATGTACTGATAAGGAGCATGCTGATAGGAAGATATAGATAGAAAAAAAGCAGCATGAGAGAAACATGAGCTCATCTGCTGCTTCCCTTTTTACTATCCGGTAACAAGATGGGGCAGGTCCAGGACAACCTGGGCTCAGAGAAAGTGGGTTAAATGATGCTGAAAGTCTGACTGATGATATATACCGTAGGGGAATAAAACTAAGGGCAAAATCTCTGGACTGAGAATATTGCACCAAAAGTTGTATTTGTTATTTTATCTTTAAGTATGTTCTTTATTTTTATCTTACATTTGTTTACTGAAGTTCTGCTTTTATTAAAGTATATGTTATCCCAACATTTCTAATTTCTGATATTATTATTATTATTACTACTATTATTATTTTTAATATATAGGATTTATTTAGTGGCAACAGTTTGTGCAGCGCTTTACAATGTAGAGGGGGGCAGTACAATTACAATATAGCTCGATACAGTAGGAATAGGAGGACTCTGCACATGGAGGTTACAGTCTAAAGGGAGGGCCCAATGCATATAGAGAATGTGTCTTCTTGCTCACTTTTTTGCACATTTTTCCAGTGTATCACTTGAATGGGTTGCCCTTTGTCCGACAAACTTTTTGAGGTAGGGCGCATTGTGTGTTTTTTCAGCACATGCTTTGGAGCATTTACTGCGTGACAAAACGCACAGCAAAATGCGTATCTGCTAGCCATGTTTAGGATGCCATTACCAATAAATGGCACTGCAAGCACAATGCAGGTGTGTAGCATGTTTTTTAATTTCAATAGATTTTTATTAATTTTAAAACAGTACGACAAAATAGGAAGGTTGTCATATTCACATTTACAATGTTTCAGAACAAAACATACAAGGGTAGAGTTTTCAGAACTCAGTCACCAAGAAAGTTTAACATCTCAAAAGTAAACGTTAACAAATCTATAACTGCTTTGTGTCATTCCACGTGTAGTTGCTTGTACGTCATGGATGACCCAACCCCGGTCGAGGGGATGGGGTAAAATATTTGCTGGTGGTCCAGACGTGCAAAGCAGGGTTGAATTTGGTTCCATTGTGGGTCGAGTAGACGTATGCCTTCTCCATGGAGAATTGGAAATTAACCATTCTAATTACTTCCAGGTGGGAGGGAATTGTGGCTTGCTTCCAGTGTTTTGTAGCATGTTTTTTAACATGTTGCTGAAACATGTGGCAAAATGCATGTTTCCTGCATACTTTGTCACGCATTCAGGAAACACCAAGTGTGGATGCGGCATATTTGTTTAGCTTATGCATGCTGGGGGATTAAAAGAACATGCTTGACTTTGTTGTTCTGCAAACAAGGAAATAGTTCTATTTTCATTTATCTTTAGTTCCATCTTCAAACAGATAAGCATACCTACAGTCTGAAAACAAGAAATGCATATTCCTAAAGCCTGGTACACACTGTTAGTGTTTTTTCTTTCAACCTAGCTGACTGAACAGAAAAAAAACTGAAGAGCTTGTGAGGATCTCGCTGTATTAACTATGTGATGTTAGTACAACAAACTCCCCCACTAAGATGTTGTGTTCTGACAAGGGGATGGCCCTCCGCCAGAACACACTGGTCAGTGCTCTCAGCCATTGGCCGAATGCTGATCAGTGGCTCCACAATGTTCGGTGATGACACATGCAACCTCTTGCCAGAGCATTGCTTCAATATGCCATCACCTTGGATGCCACATTATGTTGGTCTGTGCTTGTGTTTGGCCCTGTTTGTCCTGCCGGGCCCTCGTGGGTCCCAGGCCCACAGCTCCTGAGATAGACATTCCCAGTGGCAGACAATGGATCATAAGCATGCAATTTCTTTCAACAGATTTACCTTGTTTGCAGCCGCTGTATAAATTATTTTTTACCTCTTTGGAGACCTACTTTTTTGGAGTGGGCTATGGTTGTGCCCTGGACTACCGCTGGTTATGCTCGCACAGCTCCCGGGTTGGACACAGTCTTCAGCTTCCCTCCTTTTCCAGCACCATTTTGAACCTTGAGCTGATTACCCATGTCCTGCATCTTCTCCTGAGGAAGTAAGTTTAGTGCACGAAACTCGTTGAGCTTCTATTGGGTGCAGCTCTCACCATTATTACATATTTACACATTGATCTAATGTATGATATGGTGCAATGTATGATATGGTGCAAATATTTGGAATTGTATATTGCTTTTTATCTGATGTCATACAGTTATATTAGCTCCTACCACTAACCAACTTAATCTATTTCTGTAATATGTCATATCCAATATTGTTTCTTTGTTTTTATCTAACATCAATAAATTGGTATTGTATCACATCTGTTTATCAGCTGTTTGCCACTTGCCTCACTCAAAGTCCCAACCCTCTTTTGTTTATCTGATCAAATGCTGATCAGCATACCTTTTTCGGTCATGCCTTTTTGACAGAAGCCGGCCAAACGGCCAGCTTCCTTCGGACCGGCTTCCGTACACACAGGCCGAATGTTGACTAATTTTTATTGAACCGGATGATGCTGCTGATATTTGGCCCGTGTGTATTAGGCTTAAGGATGATCTTGACAAAAAACCCTAAGGCTATGAAGATACACATAAAACAAAAGTATGTACCCAGCACTCCCTGGCCACAAGTTTATAAGGCTTGTCAGTTGCGTGAGATGTATTAGGCATTCTCCCCCTTATCTAAGTCACACAGTGGAAGAGGCAGAAACATTTACAGCAGTCTCCCCAAAATACTTCTGGACAGTCTAAGCAACATATAACCAAGAAGTGCCAAAGACCAATTATTTACTGTTCATATTTATTTTGAAAAATGTGAAGGTTTATTTTTTTTTTGTAAAGTCTTCGTTTATTTTCAGACTTTACCCTACCTCTCAACTTTGTGAGATGAGAAAAGGGTACACTTATTAAAACAAAGCATGTAGGCAAAGAACATACAGCTTAGTTATGCAGACCACAAAGAAAAAAAGTATTGTTTACTCCCACAAGGTTTTTTTTTTTTTTTAACAACAGTTTTCCTTTGGACTAGCCTATCAAAATAAAAATGTAATAACTTAGGAATTGGATAAAATTTTTAGTGGTGCATAACACTTTTGGTAATTAAATAGCATATTTCTTTATAAATTGTCAATACATTAGACAAGAAAAAGAGGGACAAGAGAAAATCAGAGGGACATAACCTCCAAATAAAGGACAGGCTAAATTTTAGATCTGCTTTAGGACACATTCACACCAGGTGCATTGGGACTGTGCTGGGAATCCCTGCCCAATGCAGTCCGAAAGCAAGACTTGTCAAAAAGCTTAATTTCCCATCAGGTTAATATTTTTTTCAATACAGCATTCAGTGATGTAATCCTCTGCATCCCACCATGCTGCAATAGAACTTAAAGTGTTTGTAAACGATTACCTTATAGAACAACCCATTCAATTTAAAATAGAAATTAAAGGAAAAACATTCTTTGCATAGCTATAAAAAATACATTATAAATACCCTTTTTCGCTTTTTCTATTAGTAATCACATTCCCTCAATTCTCAGTTGCATAAGAGCTGGGGGGAGGGGGAGCAGAAGCACACTGAGCTTCCCAGTGAATGGCTGTGCGGGGAGGGGGGAGGCATGTCAGGACAAATCTGGTCATTGGAGGAGAGCAGACTGAGTTCCCAGCACAGCTGGGGAATTGACCATGATGTTCTCTCCTGCATAGTGTGGTCAGTTTTTAGTGTGCTAAGAACAGAGGGACTGGAAGGAAAAACAGAAATTTCACATAAAGGAAGCAACAAGAACAGGGGACTTTCTTAAAGTAAACAATGTAATGCACCGGGGGTTGCCATCGTTGGCACTACAGTCTTTACGCCGCACACCAACAGCTATACTACATTCTGACACAGTTGTTAGTGTGAATAGCCCTTAGGTTCCACAGGCATCTGCCTATTGCTTACTGGGTAGTAATAGGCTCAGATTCGGAACCCATGTTCAGACAAAATTTAGCATTTTCAGAGATTTGGCGAAAAGCTGAACTAAATGGGTGTTTGACCAAGCCAAACCTTTGCCTGCAATGGGAAATAAAGCAATACATCTTGGTACTAAAGTGTCAGGGAGGTATTTATACACATACACACATATAGGTGTGATAGGAGCGAAGTCCTATACCTGTTAATTATTTCTTTAGCGTAGGCATAGTGTTCTTCTACTTTCACACCTATATATGTGTATGTGTATACAGGTCCTTCTCAAAAAATTAGCATATTGTGATAAAGTTCATTATTTTCTGTAATGTACTGATAAACATTAGACTTTCATATATTTTAGATTCATTACACACAACTGAAGTAGTGCAAGCCTTTTATTGTTTTAATATTGATGATTTTGGCATACAGCTCATGAAAACCCAAAATTCCTATCTCAAAAAATTAGCATATCATGAAAAGGATCTCTAAACGAGCTATTAACCTAATCATCTGAATCAACTTATTAACTCTAAACACCTGCAAAAGATTCCTGAGGCTTTTAAAAACTCCCAGCCTGGTTCATTACTCAAAACCGCAATCATGGGTAAGACTGCCGACCTGACTGCTGTCCAGAAGGCCATCATTGACACCCTCAAGCAAGAGGGTAAGACAGAAAGAAATTTCTGAACGAATAGGCTGTTCCCAGAGTGCTGTATCAAGGCACATCAGTGGGAAGTCTGTGGGAAGGAAAAAGTGTGGCAGAAAACGCTGCACAACGAGAAGAGGTGACCGGACCCCGAGGAAGATTGTGGAGAAGGACCGATTCCAGACCTTGGGGGACCTGCGGAAGCAGTGGACTGAGTCTGGAGTAGAAACATCTAGAGCCACCGTGTACAGGCGTGTGCAGGAAATGGGCTACAGGTGCCGCATTCCCCAGGTCAAGCAACTTTTGAACCAGAAACAGCGGCAGAAGCGCCTGACCTGGGCTACAGAGAAGCAGCACTGGACTTTTGCTCAGTGGTCCAAAGTACTTTTTTTGGATGAAAGCAAATTTTGCATGTCATTCAGAAATCAAGGTGCCAGAGTCTGGAGGAAGACTGGGGAGAGGGAAATGCCAAAATGCCTGAAGTCCAGTGTCAAGTACCCACAGTCAGTGATGGTCTGGGGTGCCATGTCAGCTGCTGGTGTTGGTCCACTGTGTTTTATCAAGGGCAGGGTCAATGCAGCTAGCTATCAGGAGATTTTGGAGCACTTCATGCTTCCATCTGCTGAAAAGCTTTATGGAGATGAAGATTTCATTTTTCAGCACGACCTGGCACCTGCTCACAGTGCCAAAACCACTGGTAAATGGTTTACTGACCATGGTATTACTGTGCTCAATTGGCCTGCCAACTCTCCTGACCTGAACCCCATAGAGAATCTGTGGGATGTTGTGAAGAGAAATTTAAGAGACGCAAGACCCAACACTCTGGATGAGCTCAAGGCCGCTATCGAAGCATCCTGGGCCTCCATATCACCTCAGCAGTGCCACAGGCTGATTGCCTCCATGCCACGCCGCATTGAAGCAGTCATTTCTGCAAAAGGATTCCCGACCAAGTATTGAGTGCATAACTGAACATAATTATTTGAAGGTTGACTTTTTTTGTATTAAAAACACTTTTCTTTTATTGGTCGGATGAAATATGCTAATTTTTTTAAAAATAGGAATTTTGGGTTTTCATGAGTTGTATGCCAAAATCATCAATATTAAAACAATAAAAGGCTTGCACTACTTCAGTTGTGTGTAATGAATCTAAAATATATGAAAGTCTAATGTTTATCAGTACATAACAGAAAATAATGAACTTTATCACAATATGCTAATTTTTTGAGAAGGACCTGTATATACATACATGTATGTGTGTATATATACCTCCAAACACGTCCACAAAAAAGCCCTATAAACGCCTGCAACAAAAAGCTGGGTGTGAAAATAGCAAAGCCACTATCCTGCTCTACTGCATTTCTGATACAAACAAACTTTTTTTTCTGGTTCTGGACATGCTACAGAGCTGAAACTTCACAGGTACACTTTTTAGACCCCCCAGACACTAAATACAAAGAAATCTCATTTTTTTTTCAATAATTTTTTCAATAATTGGCTCTCTATCAAAAATGACAATTTTTAAGAACTTTTTTTTGTGTGATTAATAGTCCCTGGGGCATGACCCAGAACCCTAGGCACTTTTTAGGGGAATTTATTGGGTTTTAGGGCTTCAAAATGGTGTTTTTTGATTACCGAAGTTCGGGTCCCATTGATTTCAATGGGGTTCTGAAATCCGGGCTGAACTTTCGGGAAGTTCGAGTGTTCTGGTCGAACCAAACTTTTCAAAAGTTCGATCATCCCTAATCGTGAGGCTCCCAGGAACACAGTGGATAGTGGCCGTGTCTCCAACCCAAGTGGAGTAGCGGATCCTTTGACTGTTAATATCTGCATGTGACAGCGGCCACCTCCACACTGGCAGGTCTGACAAGCACTCCCTTCACCTTCTAAATGTGAGTTGTTCACTGTTCAATTAACCTGTTTAGTAGTTATGCTGCAGCTAGAGTGGTGCTCTTTGTTTTTCTTGCTACAGAGATCTCTTCACATCTCCCAGGAGCTGCCTTTTGAATTGATGCTTACGATCATGTCAACTTTGAGTTCTCACTGCTTTGCCTTATGGATTTAGTGACTGTCTATCTTTTGTAAGTGACTGTCTATCTTTTGTGCCATCTACACCCATATACCGTCCGCATTCTAACAACCTTTCTAACAACCATGGAGTCATTCCCAGCTAATTGCAAACAAAAAGATAGAGTTTGTGTAAAAAAACAGTGAGGTCCTTTCCCAAAATTTATATCAGACCCTACAGGTCTGGTGTGGATTTTAGGGGGAACTCCACACAAAATACAGGAAAAAAAGCATGGCGTTTCCCAGCCATTGAACTCAATGGATCAGCAAGATGAGAGGAAGTTACTATTTTCAGGAAATCAATGGTGGTAGCCTATGGTATTTTTTTAGCTTCTCTTAATGCACATGTGCTCAGGTTGTGACCCCAAAAAGGATTGTTCTATCAATTATTATGCCTAAATAATCATATTAGAAATGTATTCTATTGCTTTCTGTTTAAAGCGTCTTTTTGGTATCTTAGAACACCAGAAAACCTGAGACTTCAATAAAGATTCTGAACTTTTGAACTAGTATACTGTACTTGAGAGCTTTGTGTTATGATACTGCAATAGCAAGCACTAAGATACATCTTAAGGTTGTTAGATCTGGAAAATGATACCTATGAGCCAGCACTTTCATTTGAGTGTTATTGATATTTTCTTGACTGGTGAGAGCAAACAAGTTTCCAACAACTGTAGGAAAGGTAAAGAAAAAGCTGTGTATTTAGGCTCCTTTTTCTGTAAACAAGTAGTCTGTTTGTACAATGACTGACCAGAAGTTTATAAGAGAATGACTTTAAAGCAGATGATCTTCACCCTAAGCAAACACTTCTATCCCCCCTCCCCTCCTCTACCAAATTAGACTTTTTTTTTTTAAGTATGACCCTGCCACCCTTGCACATCTTTTACCTAGGTATAAAATGTTCATGCAGGTTACTGTATGTTGGATGTACCATCTTAGCACTCGTTCGAGCTAGATTCAATGAGCATTGCTGATCCATAAAACAAGGCACCACCAACTACAGTGTACCCAGACACTTAAAAGAGGTCCATGAACAATCCACCGCCACCATCCACAAACTGGGCACAAACTACTGGAAGGGACTTCTTACTGCTCACACACATTATCACCCACGACCAGTGACTGATCGAGTCAGTCCAATGCAGTCTCCAGCCCTATCAAAAGGAACCAAAGCAGAACGGTTCAATAGGCTCTGCAAATGTGAAACATTCTGGATTTTTACCTTAAACACTCTGAGCCCCTATGGGCTTAATGAAGAATTAGAGCTAAATGCAGTAATCTAACACCGCACCTGGTATCGCATTCCATTCTAATCTCATTTAAACCTTACAATTTTTTTATGGGTTGCTTTTGACAGTCTTACATACCACAAAAAATGTAAAGAAACCAAAAGTGATCTCCCATTACCATTATGTGAACTAGCATCTCCACCTTATTTCACATGAACCTGTGCCACAATCTGAGAAAAAAATCAATACCACGTAAAATACATTTTTTTTGTACTTGAATGTTCCTTACACCATATACACATTTCCACTGTAGTTTACATACAGGTTTCAGGAATTAGATTGCATTTATACCCCGCACACAAAAGTTACTTTTTTATATGTTGCACTTGACTGCTGCACACAGTATCATATAACCAGTTTTTGATGCAAATTTTTGACCTCTAAGCATGGATACATTCATAAGCCCAATATCTTAAGATTGACCAATTTAGAATCTAATCATCATGAGAACATGTATTTTACTTTATTTATTGATATTTTATTTTTGAGTATGGACAGGCTCCTTCTACTCATATCTATAAAGTATATGACCAGGTACCAATGTAATCTATTCATTTCATGCCAGTTATTCACTCATTCCTCCTTTGAGGTATTGCTTTACGTTTTAGTATAATTTTTTTTTTAAATTTTCCTTGCATATTCTGTGCCGATGTGTGCAGCTTTTTGGTCCTTATAGGGTTATTTAACACTAGCCTTATGCATCCCCTTTTCCATCACATTCATTGTCTAGCACTAGTTTGGTTAAACGAGAGTTAATAGTACTGATTCGAGCCGCAGGCATCTTGCTACACCACTGTAGTTTCACCAACAGCTTCCTGGCCGAACTCTGATTCAGCCAGCCGCTTGCCTACTAAGGTTTGCAGCCCCATGGTGATCCTATGGAGGTCTATATGGATTAACCCTCCCTGGCGGTCTGATTATGTCAGGATTTCTGTGTTAAAAGCGGTATATTATTTTGAATGGAAATCTCTTGTTTTACTTTTTAAAACTCACCTTCCCCTGCGATCCCCCGCCGTGTGCTCGGCCGATGCCAGCTCCTGTCTTCTGGTTCCCTTCCCTGTGAGCGTTGCAACGCAGGGGGGGGTGGAAATGGCGGCAATTTAAAAAGTGTGAATACACTAAATGACATTGTGATGGTGTTCACCATCACTGGAATTTAAGGACAGATGGGTTGAATTGCTTCATATTTGTCAGCAAGGTCAATTGTTCCCTTTGCCATGAGGTTTCTGAGCAGGAAGTCCACTCCTATTATGGTCATCCCAGGAAGTTCTGAAGAGACGGTCGGTCAGAAAAGGACTTCCGTCTAACTTTTTAACCCCTGGAGGGATTTCTATGATTTTTGGTTATGTTTGCATTTGAAGTATGCTGATTCTGAAAATGTAAGTTTTATTTGAATGTGATGCATATTTTAGAAGTTATGAAAATGTTGCTTACTGACTGAGGTGGCTATTGTCAGGTGTGCTAATGACCTCACCTGTTGTCTGCTAAGGGATATATTGACACTCAGAGGAATGTGTATTCAGGGCTCGTTAGGGAACCATTGTTCTGTGTCTGACTATTGTGTACATTGATTGCCCCCTGGGGCTTCTGTCTCCTTGCATTGGTCAAAGCTATCTGACCAATCCCTGTTGACTCATTTTCAAGTCCTCATTTGCATAGCAGCCCTCCTTGTATTGGTCAAAGCTATCTGACCAATCCCTGTTGACTCATTTTCAAGTCCTCATTTGCATGGGTGTTCCACTTTCTGTATAAAAGTGTGCTGTGTTCTTGCAATAAACGTCTTCCTGTTTGAACTTACATACAGCTTGCTTGGTGTTTGTTCTAATGGATTCCGAACGGCACATAGCTGTAGTTCGGATCCCGGATCCTTGGTTGACTGAACCATCAGACGATGCGATCTGCAAGCTGACTGACTAGAAACAGAGGAGTGTCGGGAGAGCGGACAGAGCGAGCAAGGGTCTCGTCACATTGGTTGGCAGCGGTGGGATTTGCTCTCCAGTAACCGGGACACTCCAAACCACCACAGTCAATGACCAGCTATGCAGCATGCAGGAGAACCACGCTGAAAGACTTACTTGAGAGCCGCAGAGGGACCGGTGGGACAAAGAACAAGGCCACCCTGATCAGTGAGCTATCCGAGATGGATAAGGGGGATGGTGATGCAGGACCCCGGTCAGTTGAAGACTTGTTTCAGCAACGGGTTCGGGAGCGGTTGGCATTATATGGTGCTAACCCATCAGAGACCGCCATACAGAATGCCATTAGAGACATCCAGCTGCAGGATGAGCGACAAGAGAAAGAACTAGAACGACAAGAGAGGGAACGAGAGCGGCAACATGAGCAGAGAATGGCAGAAATACGACAATCGGAGAAAGCACCGAAAGATGCAATGTCCCCATATGAGGAGGAGTTTCGCTGGAGGTTGCAGCAACACTTGGTCCAACAGGATGGGCCTGGATCAGATTTCACTTGAAAGGAAATGTGGTATGAGGCTTTAGAGGATGTGCAGTGGAGGCGGAGAGAGAACCTTCCCATCGAAGAACAGCGGTTCCAGGTATGCGTTGCCCTGCGGTTACCTTTCCTAGGAGAGCAACCCCGGGATGAGTGGGTGACGGAGCTGTGGAACCTGATTTGGAAGGAGATGTGGCTGGATGAAGCTTACCGGGCACTAAAGTGGTATGCCACCAGCTACAACCACTGGATGGCCGATGACAATATGCCGGAAGGTGAGGACTATAGTGGCCCGGGCTTGCTGTGGAAGTCCTTTGAGGAGAGGGACTTTGGATGTCCAGCAGAGTTTCGGCGCTGGGAAATCCAGGACACCAGGGAAGCCCTACTGGGTCTCCCCAAAGCTAATGACCTGTGGTCAGACCTGATTAATCTGGTCAGAATGGAGTGGGAACTGGAGCAGGACTACCAATGCCTGCTCTGCTCCGTTCCACCCCAATCTACCCTGCAAGCAGACCTGGAGTCCTGGGTGGCAGATCCAGACCCACAACCCTTCCGTTGGAGAGACAATACAGACTGGTGGTACTGTGAAGACCCACCGATGGCAGGTGGAGATGGGACAGAGGTCTCTCTACCGGCCCTACAGGGAGGCTGGGCAGCCAGCCCAGGTCCCCAGCTACAGCAGGAGTTACAGGCAGCTGAAGGTGTCGTCCTTCCTTCCAGGCAGCAGTGTACCTTCCAGGGAGAGGAGACAACTAATCGTTCTCCCCAACCACAGGTAGACAACAGCCCTGATCCCAATGGTGCAGATGGGACCGCAGTCTCTGCAATAGACCTACAGGGATGCTGGAGGGCCGGTCCAGATCCCCAACCTGCCCCGCAGGAATACCAGGAGGAGGTAGGCGATCCCTCCTCTCTACAGCAGACCCCCAACCAGGTCCTGGGGGTAGTATTTGCCAACCCCAACCCAGCAGAAGAGCTGGCAACAGGGCAGAGTGTTACCGACCTCTGCCCAGCTACAGTCTTCACTTGTACACCCCAGGGAGACAACAGACCTGATCCCAATGGTGCAGATGGGACCACAGTCTCTGCACCAGACCTACAGGGATGCTGGGCGGCTGGTCCAGATCCCCAACCTGCCCCGCAGGAATACCAGGAGGAGGAGGTAGGCGATCCCTCCTCTCTACAGCAGACCCCCAACCAGGTTCTGGGGGTAGAATTTGCCAACCCAGCAGAAGAGCTGGCAACAGGGCAGAGTGCTACCAACCTCTGCCCAGCACCCGCAAAAGCTACAATCTCCACCTGTACACCCCAGGGATGCTGGGCAGTCGGCCCAGATCCCCAAAAGCATGAGGAAGTGAGCCACACCACCCTGTCTTCTCTCCAGCGGCTGAAAGGACTCCCAGGAGAAGGGCCAGTCCACACTTATCCACAGCAGCGGGGATGTTCTACAAGAGTGACAGAGGTTGGCTGGGTGAGTGATGTTCTGTCCCGGACAATTTGTTTGGGGTACTTTGTGGGTGCAGACATTGGAAGACTGGAACTATGGACTAACTTCAAAATAAACCCGGTTAGGGTCTCCTTCTGTGTTAGTCTCCTGCCGAAAGGGGAGAAATGTGACAAGAGTCACTTTGGGCATGAGGGTTGTGGACCCCAAATTCCTTTAGAGAGGTTGGGGGGCACCATGCCCAGCCTTATGGGGCTCTCTTATGTTTAAATCACCCTGCATCTGTTATGGATGCAGGGTGACCAGGAGGGTGGTGAACACCGAAAAATGGAATGGAACTTGATGGAAGACACATACGTGTAGATTTCTCAATTACACAAAGGCCCCACACCCCTACACCAGGAATATACATGGGAATGCGGAGGGGTTATCCCGACAGACAGACCTAGAACCTTAAGACTACTTTTCCAACATCCTCGAGTTGACCCGTTCGGGGTCCCACTGTGGCTGTTGGACTGTTTACCCGGGGGAAGATATGTGATGGTGTTCACCATCACTGGAATTTAAGGACAGATGGGTTGAATTGCTTCATATTTGTCAGCAAGGTCAATTGTTCCCTTTGCCATGAGGTTTCTGAGCAGGAAGTCCACTCCTATTATGGTCATCCCAGGAAGTTCTGAAGAGACGGTCGGTCAGAAAAGGACTTCCGTCTAACTTTTTAACCCCTGGAGGGATTTCTATGATTTTTGGTTATGTTTGCATTTGAAGTATGCTGATTCTGAAAATGTAAGTTTTATTTGAATGTGATGCATATTTTAGAAGTTATGAAAATGTTGCTTACTGACTGAGGTGGCTATTGTCAGGTGTGCTAATGACCTCACCTGTTGTCTGCTAAGGAATATATTGACATTCAGAGGAATGTGTATTCAGGGCTCGTTAGGGAACCATTGTTCTGTGTCTGACTATTGTGTACATTGATTGCCCCCTGGGGCTTCTGTCTCCTTGCATTGGTCAAAGCTATCTGACCAATCCCTGTTGACTCATTTTCAAGTCCTCATTTGCATAGCAGCCCTCCTTGTATTGGTCAAAGCTATCTGACCAATCCCTGTTGACTCATTTTCAAGTCCTCATTTGCATGGATGTTCCACTTTCTGTATAAAAGTGTGCTGTGTTCTTGCAATAAACGTCTTCCTGTTTGAACTTACATACAGCTTGCTTGGTGTTTGTTCTAATGGATTCCGAACGGCACATAGCTGTAGTTCAGATCCCGGATCCTTGGTTGACCGAACCATCAGACGATGCGATCTGCAAGCTGACTGACTAGAAACAGAGGAGTGTCGGGAGAGCGGACAGAGCGAGCAAGGGTCTCGTCACAGACATGTTACAAAGATGTGATCCTAACGGATTACACTGTATGATGCCATTTCACCACAGGATTGCACCTGGTGACTTTTATTAGTGCCCTGCCTGTGCTTTTCCAGTTCTTTGTGCCTGGAAAATTGAGAACGACCATGGCGTCCAAAAAGCATTCTTTTTGCGCAAAAGTGCTTTTAGACGAACTGGAAAACAGCGACAGTGAGACTGAGTTACTTGAAGAACTGAGCGATAGCGATTCGTGGGAAAATTTGTCATCAGGTACAGAAAGTGACGAAAGCAACAATTCTGATGTCTGTTTTTGTTTCATGTCATTTGTGTATTTACACTTTTGAATTTGCCGCCGTTTCCACCCCCCCCTGCGTCGCAACGCTCGCAGGGAAGGGAACCGGAAGGCAAGTGTCGGCAATCGGCCTTGCACAGAGTGGGGAGAGAGTGTGAGGACGCCGGGGAGGGCGGCGGGGGATAGCAGGTAAGGTGAGTAACATTCTGGGGTAATCCCGAGTGTGGCTATGGGTTACCGCTTCTGGTACTGAAAGTTAACCCCGAGCCACACTTGCGCATACCGCCAGGGAGGGTAATGGCAAGGCTTGATCCACTTTTAACTAGTGAGTAGGGATGATCAAACGGTTCGGGTCGACCATTGGTTCGACCCGAACATTGACTGTTCGAAATTCGGCTGAATTTCGAACTTTTTGCTGAATGGAGAGTGTTTTTTACCACTCTCCTGGCCCTCTTATGTACCCTGTTTGGTGGTTGGGGTCTAGTCAGTGCAATAGCTTATTCATTTTTCTTGGGTTCCATTTATGATGGATGTTGCCATAGGGGCTTAAGCACTTGCCAACCGCCAGCGGACCATATACTGCAGCAAGTCGGCTCTATTGCACAAAACAATGTATCTGTACCTCGTTTCATGCAATAGCCAGCGGTGGCAGGTGTGCGCCGACCGGGGCACGTTCATTGATTGGCCAGAGGGAGAGCCAATCAGTGGGTCTGGCGGACGCAATGTCTGCTGGCCATCCACAATCCCCAGAGAGACAGAACGGGGGTCTCTCGAAATAAACAAGGCAAACTGCCGTTCTGTCAGGGTTGAACACAGTAATCTTGTGTTCCTGCTATTTAGGAACAGGGATCTCTGTGTTTATCTAGTGAGTCCATCCTACACAGCTAGAAAGCATCCCCTAGGGACACACTTAACCCTTTGATCGCCCCTGGTGTTAACCCCTTCCCTGCCAGTGTCATTAGTACAGTAACAGTGCATATTTTTAGCACTGATTACTGTAGTAATGTCACTGGTTCCCTCAAAAGTGTCAGTTAGGTGTCCGATCTGTCCGCCACAATGTCGGAGTCCCACTAAAAATCGCTGATCACTGCCATTACTAGTAAAAAAAATGCCATAAATCTATCTCATAGTTTTTAGATGTGAAAACTTTTGGGCAAACCAATCAATATATGCTTAATGGGATTTTCTTTTACCAACAATATGTAGCAGAATACATATTGGCCTAAATTGATGAAGAAGTTTGATTTATTACATTTTTTTATTGGAAATGTTTTATAGCAAATAGTACAAAACATTTTTCTTTTCAAAATTGTTGTTTTTTTTTTTGTTTCTAGCGCAGTGTTTCTCAACTCCGGTCCTCAGGCCAGGTTTGCAAGAAAACTGAAATACATCACAGGTGATATAATTTGCTGCTCAGTGATTGCAGTATTCTAGTCTGCATCTCCCCAAGGTAATACTTAAAATCTGGCCTGTTGGTGTGCCCTGAGGATCGGAGTTGAGAAACACTGTTGTAGCACATACAAATAAAAACTGCAGAGGTGATCAAATACCATCAAAAGAAAGCTCTACTTGTGGGGAAAAAGAGGACATCAATTTTATTTGGGTACAGCGTCACACGACTGCGCAGCTGTCAGATAAAGCAAAGCAGTGCCACATCGCAAAAAATGGGCTGGTCATTAAGGGGGTAAAACCTTCCGGTTCAGAAGTGGTTAAATAATACCATTATCATCTGGGCAAAATTGTGAAGATGTAGAGGGATAGTATAAGACCTCAATCATAGTGTACCATCAAACCTATTATACCCCCGAGTGCTTATATAAATTTATATTTTCTGAATGTCCAATGTTTTAAGGTTTGCTTGTTAGGGTTGGTGGAGGATCTACCTTCGAGTTATCATATAAAAAAAAAACTGCTATGCATATTTTATTTCTATGCAAAGAAGATTGATCTCATCACTTGGAAATAATACCTCCTACTAACCCTCACAAAATGGAAGATTCTAATAAATGCAGCCTTCCCACTATGCCAACTTACCTATACTATTAGGGATGTTATAAACAATTTTATAAAATATGGGGTCCCTTGACTAATTCACTCCTTGCCATTTGATCTACCTGGGTTCCCTGTGGATCACAATCATATGCTAAATATTTCATTTGTATGTTTTCCAACGATATACTTTGTAGATGGTTTCAATGTGTAATGACTATGTAATATACCAGTGACGGCGAACCTTGGCACCCCAGATGTTTTGGAATTACATTTCCCATGATGCTCAACTACACTGCAGAGTACATGAGCATCATGGGAAATGTAGTTCCAAAACATCTGGGCTGCCAAGGTTCGCCATCACTACAATATACCCTATATTGTCAAAAAGTATTGGGACACCTGCCTTTACACGCACATGAACTTTAATGGCATCTCAGTCATTCAGTATATTCAGGTAGTCAGCTGACCTCATTCTTTGGGCACATGCAGTAAATATCCAATAGGATAGTTACTGCATGCTTAGTTTAGTTGCTTAGTTAATTCCAGGTTGCCGACTTTTTTTTTTGGCCAGGCAGTGTATATATAATATTACCAACAAATTGTGTAGCGCTAACATTAACAGTGTTAACCATAAAGATACAGTGAACAAAAAAATATTGACATAAATCGTGCATCTATGTGAAATTAAAGTCCGTTCAAGGAAATTAGGAATCAAAATAGAGCACAAGTCCCAGAGTGGGTGATGATAGGTAGGAGGCTTATATCCCAAGGAGGTGATGGATATTTAGTGTATATATAATATACACAGTATCTCACAAAAGTGAATACACCCCTCACATTTTTGTAAATATTTTATTCTATCTTTTCATGTGACAACACTGAAGAAATGACACTTTGCTGTGTGTACAGAATGCACAGCTTGTATAACAGTGTGAATTTGCTGTCTCCTCAAAATAACTCAACACACAGCCATTAATGTCTTAACCGCTGGCAACAAAAGTGAGTACACACCTAAGTGAAAATGTCCAAATGTGGCCCAAAGTGTATTTTGTGTGTTCACCATTTTTTTCCAGCACTGCCCCAACCCTCTTGGGCATGGAGTTCACCAGAGCTTCACATGTTGCCACGGGAGTCCTCTTCCACTCCTCCATGACCACATTACGGAGCTGGTGGATGTTACAGACCTTGCGCTCCTCCACCTTCTGTTTGAGGATGCCCCACAGATGCTCAATGGGTTTTAGGTCTGGAGACATGCTTGACCAGTCTATCACCTTTACCTTCAGCTTCTTTAGAAAGGCAGTGGTCATCTTGGAGGTGTGCTTGGGGTCGTTATCATGTTGGATTCCTGCCCTGTTGCCCAGTCTCCCATGCTCTGCTTCAGTATGCCACAGTACATGTTGGCATTCATGGTTCCCTCAATTAACTGTAGCTCCCCAGTGCCGGCAGCACTCATGCATCCCCAGACCATGACAACCCCACCACCATGCTTGACTGTAGGCAAGACACACTTGTCTTTGTACTCCTAACTTGTTTGCTTCCACACATGCTTGACAACATCTGAACCAACTAAGTCTATCTTGGTCTCATCAGACCACTGCACATGGTTCCAGTAATACATGTCCTTAGACTGCTTGTCTTCAGCAAACTGTTTGCAGGATTTCTTGTGTATCAACTTTAGAAGAGGCTTTCTTCTGGGACGACAGCCATGCAGACCAATTTTATGCAGTGTGCGGTGTATGATCTGAGCACTGACAGGCTGACCCCTTCAACCTCTGCATTGAATGCTGGCAGCACTCATACGTCTATTTCCCAAAGACAATCCCTGGATATGACGCTGAGCAGGTGCACTCAACTTATTTGGCCGACCATGGCAAGGCCTGTTCTGAGTGGAACCTGTCCTGTTAAACCACTGTATGGTCTTGGCCACCATGCTGCAGCTCTGTTTCAAGGTATTGGCAATCTTCTTATAGCCTAGGCCATCTTTATGTAGTGAAACAATTATTTTTCTTCAGATCCTCAGAGTTCTTTGCTATGAGGTGCCATGTTAAACTTCCAGTGACCAGTGTCAGGGAGGAAGTCCAAGAAGAACTGGCACATATGCCAATGCCCAATATGGCCGTGCTAATTCATGCATGCGCATTAGCGAAAGGCATGCAATGGTGCATTGGCGTACGCGACGGCGCATTGGCATACGCAAAACGCGCTAATTGACAGTGTTCACTGGCCTATATAAAGACATCAGTTGCTATCAGAAATTGCTGGATTATCTTCAGCTTGTATCCTGTGTTCCTGTGCCTTGTACCTTTGTTTTGATTACCAGTTACCGACCCGGCTTACCCCTGACCTGCTCTGTCTTATCTCCTGGCTCTATACCCGGCTTGCTTCTCCACCTGCTCCTGTCTATTCCAGATTGATATCCTGTGTTTGACCCCGGCTTGATTTCGACTACTCTACTTGTCTCTGCTCCAGACTGACCTGCTGTGCTTGACCCTCGGCCTGGCTTCTACCTTTCAGGGCCGACAATTTTTTTTTCTGCGAATGCCTAATGTACCTCCAGCCACAGAATACAACTTTCTTTGCTGTCAGATAAACCCATGTGGGCTAATTTTTGGGACCTATAGTGGCCGACACTTACTTCTGTATCCTGTGAATGCCTAATGTACCTCCAGCCACCAAATACTACGTTCTTTGCTGTCAGGTAAACCCATGTGGGCTAATTTTTGGGGCCTATACTGGCCGACACTTACTTCTGTATCCTGTGAATGCCTAATGTACCTTCAGCCACAGAATACTACGTTCTTAGCTGTCAGGTAGACCCATGCAGGCTAATTTTTGGGGCTAATACTGGCCGACACTTACTTCTGTATCCTGTGAATGCCTAATGTACCTCCAGCCACCAAATACTACGTTCTTAGCTGTCAGGTAAACCCATGTGGGATAATTTTTGGGGCCTATACTGGCCGACACTTACTTTTGTATCCTGTGAATGCCTAATGTACCTTCAGCCACAGAATACTACGTTCTTAGCTGTCAGGTAAACCCATGTGGGCTAATTTTTGGGGCCAATACTGGCCGACACTTACTTCTGTATCCTGTGAATGCTTAATGTACCTCCAGCTACAGAAAACTACGTTCTTAGCTGTCAGGTAAACCCATGTGGGATAATTTTTGGGGCCTATACTGGCCGACACTTACTTCTGTATCCTGTGAATGCCTAATGTACCTTCAGCCACAGAATACTACGTTCTTAGCTGTCATGTAAACCCATGTGGGCTAATTTTTGGGGCCTATACTGGCCGACACTTACTTTTGTATCCTGTGAATGCCTAATGTACCTTCAGCCACAGAATACTACGTTCTTAGCTGTCAGGTAAACCCATGTGGGCTAATTTTTGGGGCCAATACTGGCCGACACTTACTTCTGTATCCTGTGAATGCTTAATGTACCTCCAGCTACAGAATACTACGTTCTTAGCTGTCAGGTAAACCCATGTGGGCTATTTTTTGGGGCCAATACTGGCCGAAAATTACTTCTGTATCCTGTGAATACCTAATGTATCTCCAGCCACCAAATACTACGTTCTTAGCTGTCAGGTAAACCCATGTGGGCTTATTTTTTGGGGCCTATACAGGCCGACACTTACTTCTGTATCCTGTGAACGCCTAACGTACCTTCAGCCACAGAATACAACATTCTTAGCTGTCAGGTAAACCCATGTGGGCTAATTTTTGGGGCCAATACTGGCCGACACTTACTTCTGTATCCTGTGAATGCCTAATGTACCTTCCGCCACAGAATACTACATTCTTAGCTGTCAGGTAAACCCATGTGGGCTAATTTGTGGGGCAAATACTGGCCGACACTTACTTCTGTATCCTGTGAATGCCTAATGTACCTCCAGCCACCGAATACTACATTCTTAGCTGTCAGGTAAACCCATGTGGGATTATTTTTTCAGGCTTATACAGGCCGACACTTACTTCTGTATCCTGTGAATGCCTAATGTACCTTAAGCCACAGAATACAACGTTCTTAGCTGTCAGGTAAACCCATGCGGGCTAATTTTTGGGGGGCCAATACTGGCCGACACTTAATTCTGTATCCTGTGAAGGCCTAATGTACCTTCAGTCACAGAATACAATGTTCTTAGCTATCAGGTAAATGCAGGTGGGCTAATTTTTGGGGCCTGGAATTGCCGACACTTACTTCTTTATCCTGTAAATGCCTAATTGTGGAATTGATGTGGACCCCTTTTTACAGATTTGTGAATGGACCCTATATGTATTTGACATGTATTTACCGGCTGCTGTCAGTTCTGGCTGATTTATGAAAAAAAAAAGTTTTTTTTGCTGTAAAAAAAAATAAATAATCATTTTAGGGCAACTTTTCCAATTGCAATACTTCTGTTATGACATTGTCCATGTGCTGGGACTATTTGTGCACAGCTAGTACATCTTTTGTGGCTGCAAATATGACCTAGAGGTTTTTAAAGTTCGCCTACCATTAAAGTCAATAGGGCCCGGCCGATAATCGTCCATCACTAATTACGCAAGGGTTTTGTTATGGTCAAGAGATTTTTACACTTCAGCAAGGTATATTGAGAAAAGTCAGCATAGAAAGATAAACCAGTATACTGTTTAGAAGCGGTGGCTGGATTTCTAGCCTCCCAGAGCAACTTCTCCCTAACATGAAAAAATAAATGCGGGCTATCATGTCTCTCAGAAGTTTGTCCATTCCACATTCTCCTTTCTGTCATTGTGAGCATCCACCAACTCATTAAAAGTATTAGCAAATTTTCCCATTTTGGACTTTAGGTGATTAACTCATGGACTTCTGCACAGTGGATAAAGCTTTGGAGGGATAGCAGCATATCTTTTAAAGTAGTGTCCATCACAAATTGATTTAATGTGGGGAAAATAATTGTGAACACTGCTGTCTCCAAAGGGTTAATTGTGAAGGCCTCACCTCTGCTTGTGTGCACTACTCAGAAGCCAGTATAGGTCTTGTTTTGGCAGGATTATTGGAGGTAGCTAAAGCCTTAGAGCAGGGATCCTCAAACTACGGCCCTTAAGCTGTTCCGGAACTACACATCCCATGAGGCATTGCAAAACTCCGACATTCACAGACGTGACTAGGCATGATTGGAATTGCAGTTCCTGAACAACTGGAGGGCCATAGTTTGAAGACCCCTGCCTGTAGAGTCTGTAACCATGCTGCTGAAGAGGCTGGTCCTGTTATGGGCAGACTCATCTCCCCTGCAGCTACTCAGCTATGTTTGGAGGCAAGGCAGTTGGTACCATCTTAGCTGAAAGGTCTGAGTGATGGAGAGATGAATTCAGTCATCTCCCAGAACTTCCCTTGCTCCTTTCACTGCTTGGATATACTCCCGGTCTGCAGAAGTGAAGATGGGGTGAGATCCCTGTGCTTTTGCAGTCTCCACCCCCGCTATGAGCCCCAGAAAGCCACTGTGTGTCAGAGCTGTTCTATATTGTGGCCATCCCAAACAGCTGCAGGCCACACCCCCACAATTTAGTTATTTTAATCCAGTCACTATGATTTTATAGGTGTCATGGGTGTGTCAGGCTGAATAGCATTTTCAGAAGCAATAGCTGTTACTTACATGTATATGTGGTACATAACAGTACAGTCTTTTGTATACTGTATAAATAGATTGTTAGTTTTTTAATTAGTTTTCATGAATGTTGTAATCTATAATCAATTTTCAGGATGCCATGAACTTCCCGTCCCAATTCACTTAAATGGATTTTAGGGTTATGTCTCCTTTGTCTGTCTCTTCAGGGTCACTTCAGCATTTTGAATCTTAAAGAACAAGTAATATGATCATCTAAAAACATTTTATCCTTCAAGTATGGAAAGCAAAGGTTACACAAGTACATGCAGTATATACATTATTCATGATGCTTGAACTGCGGAGCACAACGTAAATTGAATTGTTTATTTCTATTTTTGTCTATCTGCAATGTGCCAGCTACATCTTATTGTGTGCATTCTGGCAGTAGTTGCAGGACACATTGCTCCCTGCAGAGCTGAGGCCAAGTACTTGTATCTGATTAGTTGGCAGGTGCTACTAAAGAGATAGATGCAGGAAACAAACTGCTGCATCTCTGACGACCTTACTTCTGTTACAACTGCAAAATTTTAGTGAGGGAAAAAAAAAAAAGAAAGGCATAAAGAACAATACTGGGCTGCGGTTCACACTACAATTTGCATGTAAAATCGCACAGAAACTGCTCCGCATTCCTGCACAATTCACATGTGATTCAGTGAAGTGTGATTTGAGCCCATTCATTTTAAATAGGCTCAAATCACAACGCATCACACCAAAAAAAATGAACTGCATCTTATTGTCGTTTTGCACCATGGGATACAATGCTGGCAAACCTAACTGTGTTTGCGATCTTTTTGGGGTGTCATTAACTCTGTATTGCCACCCACAGTGGATCGCAAACACAGTGCTCTTGTAATGCGGTGTGGGAAACAGTTTTTGCGCAGTGGAGTCTAGCCAGGGATCATTTGGTTGATGGGAAGGACAGAGGCTAATCAAAGAATGGGTTAAGGACTTCTATCTTTCCTGCCAACCTTAGGATAGACACCTCTTTTTCTGGAAACTGAGAGGTACACTGCCACACAAAGGAGACCTGTTACAGTTAACCACTTGCCATCAGGGCCAATTCTGACATTTCTCTTATATATGTAAAAATCTTTTTTTTTTTTTTTTGCTAGAAACTTACTGAGAATCCCCAATCATTATATATATATATATATATATATATATATATATATATATATATAATAATTACTGTATTTTCTGGCGTATAAGACTACTTTTGAACCTCAAAAAAATCCCCCAAAAATGGGGGGTCATCTTATACGTCAAGTATAATATCTCCAAGGCAACCTAAGTATAAGTATTACCGGTAGATGTAATCTCTCAAGACACTGGCTGTGTGGAAATCCTGTACCGGTATACCATATGTACTGTAGCTTCGGTAGCATACAGTGTACCGCGCTGAGCCAATCAGGGAGAGCGATGTATTCTATTATTGAATGCAAAGCCTGCTCGGATTGGCAGAGTAACATCAGCCCGCCTCTCTGACTCTGCCATTTTGAGCAGGCTTTACATTCAATAATAGAATACATCGCTCACTGTGATTGGCTCAGCGCGGTACACTGTATGTAGCCGAAACTACGGTACATACAGTATACCGGTACAGGATTCCCGCACAGCCAGCGTCTTGAGATTACATCTACTGGTAATACTTAGGGTACCTTGGAGATATTATGAGAGATTACATGTATTACAGTACTTGGGGTACCTTGGAGATCTATGAGAAATCTGATGTTTTTCAATGGTGTTGCCTTGCTTCAGAAGGGGGGTAGTCTTATACGGCGAGAATAGCCCAAAACCTATGTTTTAACTTGAAAATTAGGGGGGTCGTCTTATACGCCCAGTCGTCTTATACGCCGGAAAATACGGTATTATTTTTTTCTTCAGCTGCGTTTTACTCCCCTGGAGCAAAGGCAGTCTGCTTACTTCAGACTGATGCAATCGTCTCATCCTAAGTAAAGTCACTGCTGCTTAAAGTGTTATTAAACCCAAAAGGAAACATTTATTATATTGCAGCTTACCAATTCTTAGATGTAATGGCTAAATTAGCTTTTTTTTTTTTTCTTATGTTTTCTTTAATTTATTTTCATCTGGTGGCATGGGCAGTAAGTCTTCTGTTTTTAAAAAGAAATTGTGACAGTTATACAGATGAGACAAACCATTTACCACTGATGAGGGTGCTTACAATGGTCAGCTTTTATTCATTTATGTAAAACCTTTATCCCAAAAGGAAAAAACTGTGGCTGTAACTACTTACAGTATACAGTGTGAGCTGGAGTTCAGTTTCAATTTGTTAGTGTATTTAAATTTGCTAGTACGCTTAACATTCCCTTCCTCCCAGACTGAGAATGTTGCTCTCCAAAGGTGCCTCTGTGCTCCTTCATCCAAAGGTGGGGCACTCTAATACAGGAGGTGTGCCAGATCACCAGGTAAAAACTGAGGGGAAAAAGCCTAAAAAATTAAATGAATGCAGCCACACCATCTAATGATTGGTAAGCTGAAGTATATTACATTTGTTTTGTTTTGAGTTTAATACCGATTTCATTCTGCTATAGTCTGGATGGGGGCTCCATTGTACTGACTGGACATCATATGATGTCCTTGAGAACAAGCCACTGTATGCGCTCCGGCGGAGACACGCTGGATACACCGCATCTCCGATCATGGTAAAGAGCCAATGATGTAGGCTCTTTACCGTATGATCAGCTGTGTCCAATCACAGCTGATCACAGTGTAAATAGGAGGTTAGGGTATGGGCATTCCTTTACTTACGCTGACAGGTCGCGATAAGCTGCTCTCCTGACAGGGGGGGGGTCTGCGCTGATAATCAGTGCATTGATTATCAGTGCAGCCCCATCAGTAATGCCTGCCAGTGTTCCCCAGTGATGCCCAACTGTGCTTACCAGTGATGCCCACCTGTGCTCACCAGTGATGCCCACCTGTGCCCACCAGTGATGCCAATCAGTGTTCATCATTGATGCCAATTAGTCCCCATCAGTGCTGCATTTCAGTGCCCATCAGTGATGCATGTCAGTGCCTCCTTATCAGTGTCACCCATCAGTGCCACTTATCAGTGCCCACAAGTGCTGTATATCAGTGTCGCCTATCAGTCCTCATCACTGATGCATATTAGTGCCTCCTCATCAGCGCACATCAGTGAAGGTGAAAAATTACCTATTTACAAAACTTTTTAACAGAAATTAAGAAAAACTTTTTTTTCCAAAATTTTTGGTCTTTTTATTTATTTGTTTAGCAAAAAATAAAAAAACTCAGTGGTGATTAACCACTTTAAGACCGGAAGGATTTGCCCCCTTCCTGACCAGGCCCTATTTTGCGATTCGGCACTGTGTTAAGTTAACAGACAATTGCGCGGCCGTGCGATACTGTATCCAAATAAAATTAATGTCCTTTTTTTTCCCACAAATAGAGCTTTCTTTTGGTGGCATTTGATAACCTCTGCAATTTTTTTTTTGTTTGCGCTATAAACAAAAAAGAGTGACAATTTTGAAAAAAAAAAACAACGTTTTTCACATTCTGCTACATGATATTCTCAAACAAATTTCAAAATCAAAATGTTTTAACATTTTAGGCCAATTTTCTTTCTGATACATATTTTTGGTAAAAAAAAAAAAAGTCACAATAGGCGTATTTTGAATGGTTTGCACAAAAGTTATTGCGTCTACTAACTATGGAAATATTTATATCATTTTCATTGCTTTGTTTTTTTCTTTACAAGTAATGGCGGCGATCTGCGTTTTTTTGCGGGACTGCGGCATTGCGGCGGACAGATCGGACCCCTGACTGACATTTTTGACACTTTTGGGGGGGACCAATGACATTACTACAGTAATCAGTGCTAAAAATATTCACTGTTACTGTAATAATGAAACTGGTAGGGAGGGGGTTAACATTATGGGTGATCAAGGGGTTAAATGTGAGCCTAGGGAAGTGATTCTAACTATGGGGGGGGGGCGTGGCTTCTGAAAGGACCATAGAGACATGTGATCCTATATAGAAGGATCACATGGGCTCTATGATCATTCCAGGGAGAAGAACGGTCAGTTGTGTTTACAACAACTAGCCTTTCTTCTCTCTCAGCGGGGCACGATCACGGGTGTCAGGCGGCAATCGGAGCCACCTGCCCTCTGCATCGGCTTCCCCTGCTGACAAGTGGGGATGGGAGCGTGGTGCATGCTCGCCCCCTAGCGACGTACAGCTACGGGCGATTCGCCCAGGAGTGGCTGCGGTTGTAAAGCCATTAAATTCCAACAAAAGAAAGTAGTCTCAAAAAAATGATACAAATTTTGCTTGGGTAAAGCTTTGCATGACAGTGCAATTGTCTTCCAAAGTGTGACAGTGCTGAAAGCTAAAAATTGGCCTGGGCAGGAAGGGGGTAAAAGTGCCCAGTATTGAAATAGAACTATAGACAAAACCTTTTTTTTTTTCATTTTGGAAAGATTAAGGGAGGGTTAACACCCCTGCCATTTTTTTCCACATCTGTCTCCCATTACGGAGATTTCCCTTCACTTCTTGTCCCATAGCCAAACAGGAAGTGAGAGGAAATCCAGGCAAATTAGGGGAATTCCTTGGGGACCACTAGTGTCTCTATTGGAAGATTTCCCCTTTTCTGGGGACAACCCAAATTTTGGGACTTTCTTTACTTTCGCTGTCAATGATAATAGTAAATGAGGCAAACAGAGAGAGCGAAAACACAGCAATAAAGCTGACAGGGATTCTAATCCCTCTCCACTCTATCCAAAGCTAAAAAAAAGTGTTGCCTTTAGTTATACTTTAAGGCTGGATTTGTAATAGTAAAGATATGGTTTTTCTACAGTTTCTATATTTTTTGACAAGTCAGGAATTTATTTCTGCAAACTTGTAAAGTTTCTGAAAGGTCCACATTAAAAATCTATTAAAATAATTACAGAGCTATGACATGTTAACGCAGTGTATAATGTCATGTACATTTCTCCTTTTGTAGAACATAGTGTATAGTTACTTCTCATCGAACGCAATCTTAACAGTATAACCTATAACTGAATGTTCTGAGTGAAACTTGTTCACTGGAACAATGGAACAATTTGGCCTGATTATACAGTTCAATATTTTAAATATTTTCAATGACCTATCTAGAGCTGGACCTCATCCCTTTAAACATAGCAACAGATCTTCAATGTCTTTTCTCCATGGGCCTAATTTAGTTGAAAGTCTACCCTAACTTAACAAGTGAATAAAATAAATGAATCAATATTATGCAATTAGGGAAGAAAAGAAGGCACATGAATGTGTGTTCAATCAGCATAAATGTGATGTTATCTGCTAGGTGTGCATTACTTGAAAACAAACCAATTAATCATAGTAAAGGCAGAAACTAGCCAATAAAATCACAGCTGCATCAAAATGTATCACAAGTCACTACAGTAATGTGTCTCCAGTGACCAGTCAACTTATCACACAGACAACAAAAAGAAAAGCAAGAGGGAAAAAAAATGCAGCTTCACTTGTATCAGGTGGTAAGATTGTAGTCCATTCTGCGGAGATCCAAATTCAAAATCTGACTAAATTTAAATCGAATTGATTTCCATAAGTCACATTTCTCACTTTTGATCATCATTATGTAGCACCCTACAAGGTAGGTGCTAGGTAAAAGCATAATGGGCTTTGGCTGCCTAACAGCAGGGCCATGATTGTCAGCTGGACTGTCATGTCTTCCAGGTGTGGCTGCTGAGAGGGGAGTCTCCCCACTGGCTCCATGAAAGGATTCTCATTGGGCAGTGGAGGAAACTCCCAAAATGGGAGTGGGTATAGGTTTGAGGGGAACGCATGGCACAGCACCTTTGGCGGGAAGCAGAGTCCCAGGAGGGAGAGTATGGCTGTCTCTCCTCCTGTCAGAAGGATCGGGTGTTCTGGGTGGCTGCCTGAGAATCCAGAAGGGAAAGCTGAGCTGCAGAGAGGATCCGGTGTGCCAAGGACCAGCAGAGGAAGAGGGGTTCGGTTCCAGGAAAGCCTTCCAAGGTCGTGAGTATTGTGAACTGCCCCTGGGGTTCTGCCTAGTGTAGAGGGGACCACTCCGGTGAAGGTCCCAGGGATCCTGGAGCCTGCAAGTGTCAAGGGGGTTGCCTAGTGAAAGGACCCTGAAGTGTCAAGGGGGTTGCCTAGTGAAAGGACCCTGGAAGTGTAGAGGGGGCACCAGCAGTTGGGCCCTGAAGAGTCAAGTATGCAGTGTTAGGAGTTAGCAGCACAAGCAGTTACGAGAAGCTACCTCAGTCAGTGAAGGGCTGGAGGGAGTCATATGCAGTACTTTTGAGCTAGACAGAGTGTCAAGAGTCAAGGATTATTACAGTCCTGGATCTTATGAGTTAACAAAGGAGTTAAAGTCGAAGTTTCAGCACTTTCAGCAGAACAGTATTTCAAGCGCCAGGAAGCGTTGGTCGGCATTCAGTTGGTGTCAGGACAGCGCTAACAGGCATCTTTTCTACAAAGTGTCCGAGTTAAACCTAATTGAGCCAGAGGAGTATCCCACTCATCCCCTTCTCCCATCCCCATTATAAAATAAACAAAACAAACCAAAGATGCCGGTATGGTCATTGTCTCCAATCTCACACTTGGGTTTTCAACTTCAATGTATTGGAAGTGTTACCGGTAACAATGGCAGATCCACATCAGGCCCACTGCCTGGAAATATTGCTACAATTATGTAGCGCTTAACCCTGGAGGGTCCACTGAGAATATACCTAGGTCTCCCACAATAATACAGAAGCTGCCATCCACAAGATTTATGTCATTTTTTTTTTTTACTAGTAATGGCGGCGATTTTCGATTTTTAGCGAGACTGTGACATTAAGGCGGACAGATCGGACCCCTAACTGACATTTTTTACACTTTTGGGGGGATCAGTGACATTACTACAGTAATCAGTGCTAAAAAATATGCACCGTTACTGTAATAATGACACTGGCAGGGAAGGGGTTAGCACTGTGGGTGATCAAGGGGTTAAATGTGTACCTAGGGGCGTGTTTCTAACTGTATGGGGGTCAGGCTTGTGAAATGATCACAGAGATCTGTAATCCTATATAGAAGGATCACAGGCACTCTGTGATCATTTCAGAGAGAAGAACTGTCAGCTGTGTTTACAAAAGCAGAGCGGCCTTCTCTCTCAGCAGGGAACGATCGCGGGTGTCAGGCAGCAATTGGAGCCGCCTGCCCCGTGCATCAGAGTCCCCGCTGCCAAGTGGGGGCATTCGCCCCCTAGCTGCAGGTGCACGAAGAGCGCAGACCTACGTCATTTTGCGCAGGAGGGCCGCCCTGCCACAGTAAATTGGCGGCGGGCGGTCTGGAAGCAGTTAAATTATTCATATTTTATTAGTACAAAAATATATTGTCAAAGATACATCATGGAAAAATAAAATAAAAATGGCTAATTGGATATAATTAGTGTTTTACATATTGACTATATACTATCTGAGACGTTTGTTACATCACACATGTAATTTATACTGTATTGGTCTTGATGGATCTTTGCATACAATTTCAGTATATATAAAGTCACATCTAATTTCTGAATGCATTTTGCAAACTACAGTTCACCTAATCAGGATCAATGCTATTAACAGAATATCTGAAAAATGCAAATGAATATTAAAGTAGAACTTCATCGAAAAGTTCCCCCCCCCCCCCCCACAGCAGCCTTCTGGGACAAGTCATGGCACAAGATCACAGGACCTCTGTTCTTAGCTGCATAACGGACTTAGAGAGGTGGGGAGGAAACTGCAGGGGTGGGGGGGGGGGGGTTAGCAGGAGGCAGAGAGAAGAGCAATACATTTCTCTTCCCAGTGAATAGCTGAATTGCTGTGCAGGAGGACATGTTAGACAAGTCTTGGCCATTGGGCTGAGCTCCCAGCACAGTCAGAAAACTGACCATGCTGGGAAGGATGTGCTCTCATGCCAAGTGTGGTCAGTTTTCAGTAGTAAACCAGGGGGACTGGCAGGATCACCAAGTATTTCCTGGAAATAAAGCAATACAAAGATAGCAGGATACATTTAACACAAGTACCTGGTACAACAGACACATTTCAGGAAAATAAAATGGTGTGGTAATGAACACTTTAGGTAGGCTTTAGTGGTATTTTTGTAAAACAATTACTTTTTACAAATTTAATTAAGAGATGACAACATATTATAAGTTTAAATATTTCCTTACAATATTCCTTTAAATATTAAAAAAAAAAAAAAAAATAAATAAATATTTCTTACAATATGCTCTTTGGCTACACCAAGATACTTGAAACCAAAGCCTTCAAATCCTGGGCCGCAGACCTGGATTTGAATCTCTCAGAAGCCCAATGGGAACGAATATGTACCATAGCACACAAATGTTCCCTGAACGTTTCCGCTCAGGAGAATAATTATAAAATACTAACCCGATGGTACAAAACGCCTTCCCTCCTCCATAAAATAAACTCAACCATTGCAAGCAAATGCTGGAGATGCAACTCTGAAACAGGATCAATGCTTCATCTCTTTTGGTCCTGCCATTGCATACAGCATTTTTGGAACCATATTCACACCATGATCTCATCATCACTAACTATACACTGGAATTTTCCCCAGTACAGTTTCTTTTACACCATTCAGATATCCCTAGTAATAGATACCGCAAAATCCTGATACCACGTTTACTTAATGCCACCAAAGCATGCATTCCCTTGCATTGGAAGTCACCTAATCCCCCTACGTGAATGGATATGTAGAGTCGACAAGATAGCAAAAATGGAAGAACTGATCTCCATAGCACGAGATACGACAGTGAAGTATGCACATATCTGGGGTCCCTGGTCCCACTTCCAGACTTCAACCACGTACATGTCACATATAAATCAAAATTCTAATTAACACCTAGATTGCACCTACAATATAGCAACCTGGCTGTTGCCCCCAATATCATCTCCTATTCCCTATTGATGCGATCCTGCGATCAAGATTAATTTCGCAACTAGCGGTAATGTTGCGAGGCGAGTCCTTCTCACCCCTAAACAAGGGATGAGTGTGAGAGGCTCCCTGCTTCCATCATTGCTTACCCCTTTACCGATGCTGAAACCTACCATATGATATTGTTCAGACGCCATATGCTTTGAGCCACTTTTTTCAGTGATTTATGGCTCGCTTGAGACAGAGAGCGGGAGGAGAGGATCACTCTTTCCACTCCCCCCACCCCCCCTCCTTCCCTACCTTTACCTCTTCTTTCCTTATCCCCTTCCTTCCTTTCACCAAACCACTTAAGACAGACACATTGCAGATGGGGTTGGGGGGGGAGGGCTGGGTACCCCCATGGGTGTGCGGTGTTCCTCCCTAGCCCTGCATTTGATCATGATAACAGCAAAATCATCCATGATCCCTTAGCCAGAACCCAACAGCAATTTCAGTGGTTCCTCACAGATTCCTTTCATTTTTGATCACTCATACTCACACTCGCGAGAAACCCCAGAGAACATCAGATCACACACCACCCAACACTATTCTCTCTTTATGCTTAAAATACTAATAGTCATAATAATTTCCTGAGTATATTTACTTGACATGTCTCTTTGTTATACCAAAGTTTTCTTGTTGTTCTCTGACTCAAGTTTTGTTTTACAGTAGTTGAGTTCTGTATTAAAAGATCCTGTTCTGACGACTGGATTTCTTTGCTTATGAATGTTCACATACGTTTGCCTTTTTGATTGTTACTCCTGATTTTACCAAATAAAAATATTTTGGAAAAAAATATATATTTCCATCAAGGTGTAAGTTTAGTGGAAATATGTTTTATAACCAGAACAGGCACTAGGTAAAATGGCCTGATATTTAGAGAGCTTAGGTATTTTCTCTAATTATTAGGATTCGTTGTATGCTTTCCCTGCTGTTTCTGCATCTCAAGTTTTAGTATATTTTGGAATCCAAGTAACTTTCTCATTTTCTGATACTGTATTGCTTTTTGAATTAAAATCACTTCAAGAAAGGACAGCACTGAGAAATACAAACACCCCGGGGATATAGACAAGAAGTACACAGTATTTTAATACACTTCTCTGCTTTTCTTGATTTGATTTCCTGATTTTTATTAGGCCAAATAAGAACAAGTTCATAGATCAAATTACCATCAAATTATGCTGATTATTAATTGAGATAAAACACATGAGAAAACAAATTCAGTCATACGCTACAACCTAGTCATTTGCAATGCTAACATATCAACTAGTTAACCTACTCAAAGCAAAAGCATAGCAAATATTCTACCAGCCCTTATTTTTCAAGAGGTGTGAACTATTTAACTTACAGTTATATGTGATGTGACTTTCACATATATACATGCTTACTGAATACATTGTTGATTTAGAAATGTGTAGAAATGTGTAGAATAGTACCTACATACATCATTGTACATAATAAATAGCAAAATACAGCAGTTGAAATAAATACATTGAAAATGTATCACTGTTATTCCTGCAATTTATACAAACCAACCAGACAGTGCCAAGTTAGTGACAATTTTCACTGTCGCAGTTAAGCAAGTTAGGTCATCTCTCTGCCCCCAGCTTGCACACTGATGGAGAAACAAATATGTAAATCATTATTTTTAAATATGGATGTCAAAACCTTTTTAGCCACTTTTTTCAAATTGACGTAGGTCTACGTTGTCTGAAATAAGTGGTTCTACGGGGGTGATACCTGCAGCTAGAGGCATCATCCTGGTACCATTTTTTAGAGCCGGCAGTCGGCTTTTAGGGGGTAATGACCAATGTGGCTCGGGAGCCGCTCAATCGTTACCCCAGCAAGAGGGAGGGGATGCTCCTGCCACCTTCTGCAGCTCTGCCGGTGGAACAGGAGACCCGAGCAACCAGCCGGCACGTCCACCGGCTGGTTGGAGTCCTGATCAAAGCTGGATGTGGCTTTGATCAGGTCTCCGATGACGTAACCCGTCATTGGTTGGTCCAAAAAAAAATGTTCCACAGGTGTTCTATTGGATTTAGGTCAGGCGAGCATGGGGGCCCTCAGGCCATCCTCATGAAATCTGTTTCTGATTGTTTGGTCAGAGACATTCACACCAGTGGTATGTTGGATGTCATTTTGTAGGGCTCTGGCACTGCTCATCCATGTTTCTCCTTGCACATAGGTGAAGATAAAGGTCCTGATGACGGGTTCAAGACCTTCTAAGGCCCTGTCTAGCTCTCCTAGAGTAACTGCCTGTCTCCTGGAATCTCTTTCACGCTCTTGAGACTGTGCTGGGAGACACAGCAAACCTTCAGGCAATGGAACATATGGATGTGCCATCCTGGAGGAATTGGACTGCCTGTGCAACCTCTGTAGGGTCCAGGTTTTGCCTTATGCTACCAGTAGTGAAATTGACCCTAGCCAAATGCAAAACTAGTGAAAAACAGTAAGAAAAGATGAGTAGGGGAAGAAAAAATGTCAGTGGCATGTCCTGTAAAACCATTCCTGTTTTGGAGGCCATCTCATTGTTGCCCATCAAGTGCACCCGTTGTTAATTTAATTAACACCAAAGCAGCTGAAAATGAATAACAAACCCTTCTGCTACTTAACTGACCATAGCAATACCCCAGGAGTATAATAGACTTGATGCTATACCCTGATTGAAAAGTGTTACTTTTTTTTCAATTTTTTTGAGCGGTGTTGCATTCCTAGGTGTGATAGGAGCGGAGCCACATCCCCGCAAATAATTTCATTAGCACATGGATGGGGTTCCGCTACTTTCACACCTATATGTGTGTATGTGTTGTGACAGGAAGTCAGGTAAATCTGGGAATGTAGTCACTGGAAGGAGATACATTTCCACCTGATTTAGAAAGTTCACTGATACTATAGGGTGTTGGCTGCAAAAAGAGCCAGCAGGAAGTTGAAAACCATTCAGCTGTTCAGAATGAGGAGATCAAGGCCTCTATAATTTGTCCAGAGAAAATCTATTAAGTGCTGCCTCCTGTCGCCGTGTGGGCTGGGAGAGGAAGGCAGACAAACGGCTGCATCCTGACGCCATGTGGGTAGAGGACAGTCCTGTGTGCCCCCTGAAAGCTGAGTGAGCATGGGGAAGACCTCCTGAAGCGGTGTGCGCTCAGGAGGGTAAAAACGAGTGAAGACGTCTCAAAGGTGAGAAGACGAAGTGTTTCTGTGTGAAAGAAAACAAAGGGACATGTTCAATGGACAATGTTTGTGCTGTGTGAAAAGCAAACAAATGGACATTTGAGTGTCTGCTGTAGGATCAGCAGTGTCGGCCCAACAGTAGGTTGGGAAGACTTCTTAGGTAGGTTCCAGAGTGAGTAGGTAGCCGCCCACAGAGGCAAGGATTTATTTTGTCTTTTATTTTATTTTGCTGTTTTTGATGCTGGCACTGGTATGAAGAAAATTGACCTAATAAACCAAACTGTTGTTTTCAACCACTCCTCGGTTGTTTCCCTGTGAAAACGCACCCCCCAAGGAGTCATCTACGCCTACCACCGAGCTAATCCCTTACATATGGTGGAGGTATGCAGTGGGCATAAGCAGAGATCCCTGCAAGGAAGTGCAAATGTTTGATGAACTTTATCTGGTGCATGAGATTGCACAATCTATGTGTGCAGGAGAGAAGATCCTGACAGAAAAAAAAAAAGTGTTTTAAAGAGACAGCGGTCTCAAAATTATTTGAACTTTGTTGTGTCTGGTGCAAGTGACTGCACAAACTGTGTGTGCAGGAAAAGAGATCTTGCAAGAGAGAGAAAAACTACATGTGTTAAAGAGACAGTGGTCTGAAAATTTTTTTGCTGGACTGTGAAAAATTTGTTTGTGGAGTTATTGAAGATGGGGCGATCCAAACGCCTGAAAAATGCAAAGATAGATGAAATGAGAGACCGGATTCTATGGATGGAGGGGATGCTACCATTTGAACCAGCCCCATCCATGCCTGAACGGAATCGGCTAAAGAGAAAAGTTGTTGTCCCTAGCAACACTGGGGCAAATGAAACTGCTATGGAGACGCAGGGTTCTCAGATGAAAAGTAAACCCAAAATGGGGGAGATGCTGAAACAACGGAGCTTTGCAGCTCAACAAAAGGATCACCAAGAGAGCATGGCAGGCTGGAAACAGAGACGCCAGCAGCCAATGGAGGCCATCGGTTTGGAAGAAACCGAGTATGTGTGCAGGGCTGAGTTGGATGCCTTGCAACGGAAAATGGAAGAAAAGGAACAAGCCTTGGAATTGCTTAAAATGGAGCATAGAAACTTGCAGGAAACGAATGAACTACTGAAGTCTCATGTGTCACAGTGGGAAGAATCCACTGCTCTTCTTTTGGTCGAGTTGCAAAAACGCAGAGAGACTATAATGGAGAAAGATACCATCCTCATGGAAAAGGAAAGTGAAATTCAGACTTTGCAGAAGCAAAGTATGGCTGATATGTTGGAGTTGCGTAATCAGCTGGAAAAAAGTCTTCAGTCTTTGGGAGCTACAAAAATAGACCTGCAGGAGTCGCAGGAACAGAATGTTGCTCTGAAAGCGACATTGTCTCTCAGCGACAAAGAGAAAAGTGAAACAGAAGCTAAATTACTGAGTACTGTGTATGAGCTCACTACTTTGAGCAATGTGGTAGATGAATGGCGTGCGGACTGTGAAAGTTGGAAAGGGGAAGCCCAACGTGTCCAGCAGCAGTTAAAGGAGAAAGAAGCCTGTGTGGCAGAATTACATTCTTATTCCCAGATGCTAGCCAATGAGGTGAAGGCTCTTATGCAGGGAAAAGGAGATTGTGAACATAAGAGGGAAAAAGTAGAGGCACAGCTTCTGGAATCGCAAGTCAAGGTGTCAGAAGGTGACCGAGTGTGTGCTAAGCTGTCAGAGAAGGCAACCCGATTGCAGGTTGAGTTGGACAGTGTCACAAATCAGCTTTCTCAAGCAGACAGCAAATCTAGAGAAATTGCGGAAGATTTTTCTATCTTGGAATCGCAGCTGCAAGACACGCAGGAACTCTTACAGGAAGAGAGGTGTCAAAGGCTGAGTTTTAGCACAAAGCTCAAACAAATGGAAGATGAGAAAAATGGCTTCCTGGAACAATTAAAAGAGGAGGCGGAAGCAAAGAAAAACCTATCAGAGCAAGTCGCAACATTGCAAGCTCAGATAGCGGATATGAAAAAACGCATGGAAGAAAGCGTTGGTTCATTACAGTGTGTTGAAGATGTGAAAAAGAAGTTTGATCAGATGCTTGGTGAAGAGAAGACTGTGTCTGCAAAATATGCAGAAGAACGCGACCGCGCAGAAGCGGAGGTGCGTGATAACGAGAGCAAAGCCCTGTTCTTGGCTCGCTCTTTGGAGGAAGCTCTAGAGTGTAAGGCTGAACTAGAAAGTGTTAAACAGCTGCGTACAGAAATGGAAGAATTGGTCAGCTCCAAGGATGATGTTGTGAAAAGCGTTCAGGAGCTAGAAAAGTCTAAGCGAGCCTTAGAACAGCAAGTAGAAGAGAGGAAGATTCCGTTGCAGGAACTGGAAGAGGAATTACAGGCAACAGAGGATCTGTCCCAAAGAGGGGATAGTGTGCCTGATGCAGTTTTTAAAAGGATCAGTGTTTTGGGGTCTGTCCTGAGTGAGCCTCAGAAATGTGACGACATGTGGCTTGAATCACCCCTTTGGAATAAACCGTTCCTTCAAAAACTTCAAGCATTGGAAAATGTATCATTAGAACTTCAGCAAACAAAGGAGCTGAGTAAGAAATGTGGTGATTTCTCAGTTCAGGCTGAAAACCTAGTGGGGAAAACTAAGGCTGTTGGTGAAAACGTGAAGCAAATGAATAAGTGCCTTTCAGGGAGTGTTTCCAAAATGGAACTGGTGAAAGACGGGTGGCAGAAGTTTGATCGTGATCTTGAGATGCATTCCATGTGGAATTCAGATAGAGAAAAAAAACTAGGTGACCTTGAGCGGTCAAATAGTTCAGCAGAAAGTGCATTGAAGAAACCTGTAAAAGAATGTGTTGCAGTTCCATGCTTCTTCACTGATGCAGAGAGGAGGTCTATAATGGATACCACCCAGATCGCTGGGTTCAACTGTGTTGTTGCCTTTAACCCCTATGTTGGTGTAAGGAAAGTTGATGATGTTCTGGTTGACTACTTCTGTGAAGAGTTTGGCAAGAAATATAAACTGAATATCAAATCAAATAGTAGGCCTTTACTGCGACTCGCTCAGGAGGGCGAAAAGTTTAAGAAGTTGATGAGTGCAAATGCTTCAAATCTGCCTATGAATATGAAATGTTTGGTGAATGATATTGATATCTCTGGGAAAAGGAACAGGGGTCACTTTGAAGAAATGTGTGACAGCCTGTTGTCTCAATTGGAAAATCCTCTGCACAGCATCTTAGAGCAAGCAAAGCTCAAGAAGGAAGATCATTCCCTTTTACAACAAAAAGTCAATGATTGTGTACAGCTGTATGGAGAGGCAACTCAAGTCACAGAGGGATGTCAAGAGTCCCTACTTGGAACAAGGCTTAGTGAAGCAAAGGTTCTCAAAGTTTTGTGGAAAACATTTATGGATTGCAGAGAGAGGCGTCTTAAGAATGTTGAAGACATTAAGACTAGCCCAATTGAGTTGCCTATGGATCACGGTCCTCCATGGTGGATTGGACAGACGGTTATGAGGGACAAGCTGTCTGACATTTATGAGAAAGCTGTCAATGAAGATGACAGAAACGAGAAGGAGCAAAATGATGCCAAAAATGCAGTTGAAGAATGTGTATATGAGATGAGAGACAAACTGTGTGGCATTTATGAGAAATCTGTCAATGAAGATGACAGAAACAGTTTCACCCGGAAGCTTGAGGATACTAGGAGGCTTATCAGTGAGTCAGCAGTGCTTGACACATGCGTGCCTGGAAATCTGTGTCCCAACCCTAGGGTTGAAACAAGAGGGGGGGGTATGTGACAGGAAGTCAGGTAAATCTGGGAATGTAGTCACTGGAAGGAGATACATTTCCACCTGATTTAGAAAGTTCACTGATACTATAGGGTGTTGGCTGCAAAAAGAGCCAGCAGGAAGTTGAAAACCATTCAGCTGTTCAGAATGAGGAGATCAAGGCCTCTATAATTTGTCCAGAGAAAATCTATTAAGTGCTGCCTCCTGTCGCCGTGTGGGCTGGGAGAGGAAGGCAGACAAACGGCTGCATCCTGACGCCATGTGGGTAGAGGACAGTCCTGTGTGCCCCCTGAAAGCTGAGTGAGCATGGGGAAGACCTCCTGAAGCGGTGTGCGCTCAGGAGGGTAAAAACGAGTGAAGACGTCTCAAAGGTGAGAAGACGAAGTGTTTCTGTGTGAAAGAAAACAAAGGGACATGTTCAATGGACAATGTTTGTGCTGTGTGAAAAGCAAACAAATGGACATTTGAGTGTCTGCTGTAGGATCAGCAGTGTCGGCCCAACAGTAGGTTGGGAAGACTTCTTAGGTAGGTTCCAGAGTGAGTAGGTAGCCGCCCACAGAGGCAAGGATTTATTTTGTCTTTTATTTTATTTTGCTGTTTTTGATGCTGGCACTGGTATGAAGAAAATTGACCTAATAAACCAAACTGTTGTTTTCAACCACTCCTCGGTTGTTTCCCTGTGAAAACGCACCCCCCAAGGAGTCATCTACGCCTACCACCGAGCTAATCCCTTACAGTGTATATATACATATATGTGTGTGTGTATATATACCCCTATATAGAAGTTCAGATGTTATGCCTGCCTCCAAAGACGCCCAAAAAATGACCAATAAATGCCTGCAACAAAAACGCCCAGGTGTGTTGTTGCAGGCGTTTATTGGGCATTTTTTGGGCGTCTTTGGAGGCAGGCATACCATCTGAACTTCTGTGTAGGGGTATATATATATACACACACACATATATGTATATATACACATACACACATATAGGTGTGATAGGAGCGGAGCCACATCCCTGCGCTAATAAAAATTCTAAGAAAAATTATCTCTTTTTTTCTGGTTCTGGACATGCTACAAACTTCACAGGTACACTTTTTAGACCCCCCAGACACTAAATCCAAAGAAATCTCATTTTTTTTCAATAATTTTTTCAATAATTGTCTCTCTATCAAAAACGACAATTTTTAAGAACTTTTTTTTGTGTGATTAATAGTCCCTGGGGCATGACCCAGAACCCTAGGCACTTTTTAGGGGCATTTATTGGGTTTTAGGGCTTCAAAATGGTGTTTTTTGATTACCGAAGTTCGGGTCCCATTGATTTCAATGGGGTTCTGGAATCTGGAATTTGTCGAACCAAACTTTTCAAAAGTTCGATCATCCCTACCCGCGATATTGGCAAAAACGATGGTGCCCAAAAATCTCCATAGGTGATGCTTTAGAAGCCTTTGCAGCTCATCAGTTTAGAGTTAATTAGAAGTTATTTTGCTAGAATTATTGTTCTTACTCTGACAGTCAAGGCAATATCGTACGTGGTGCAACCAGGGTTTACATGCACAGGCTCTCCCTGGGCTTTCGTTTGCGGCAATTTTTTAATTTAATATATTATATTTTATTTTTTAAAATGTTTTTCTTTTATAGTTTTTTTTTTTTTTTTTTACTTGATTGCTACTTGTTAATAAACGCTTATGTGATAGCATTGAGCAGGTGACCCCAATGTATCCCCTGCCCTTTACACCATCTAACCAAGCACAGATTGGCTTTGTTAGATGTGTCCCCTGTCTATACTGACCAACTACATCTGAACCCGGAAGTGACATCACTTCTGGTTTCATTGTTTGCATGTGAGATCGAGGAATGGATTTTCCTTAGTCCTTTAGAGCTCTCCCTCCTCTAGCCAGAGGTTGTGTTCCCGGAGTGCCCAGGACAGAAACCATGGGAGAGGGGGAAGCACCCTGCTGCTGGCTCTGTGAAAGTGATCGGCAACTATAGAGTTCATATACATGTAAAGGCACGCGTCCCCAATACTTTTGAAAATATAGTGTGTGTGTGTGTGTGTGTGTGTATATACAGTATCTCAGTGAGTACACCCCTCACATTTTTGTAAATATTTTAGTTTATCCTTTCATGTGACAACACTGAAGAAATTACACTTTGCTACAATGTAAAGTAGTGAGTGCACAACTTGTATAACAGTGTAAATTTGCTGTCCGCTTAAAATACCTCAACACACAGCCATTAATGTCTAAACTGCTGGTAGCAAAAGTGAGTACACCCCTAAGTAATAATGTCCAAATTGGGCCCAAAGTGTCAATATTTTGTGTGTCCACCATTATTTTCCAGCACTGCTTTAACCTCCCTAGCGGTGGTATTCCAGAGTGTGGCTCGGGGTTAAATTTCAGTGCCAAAAGTGGTAACCCCGAGCCACACTCAGGGTACCGCTATGGAGATCGCTGGATCCAGTAAGAGAGGGTACTCACCTTGTCCCCCGGATCCAGCGATGAATCCCAGCAATATGCGGCGGCGGATCTTCCTCCCGATGCTCTGTCTCCTGCGACGTGAGCTCTGTCTCCTGCGACGTGACGCTCGCGGGGGGGTGCAATCCACGGCAAATTCAAACAGCAAAACACTCCAAAACACTGATACATTACAAAATAAAATAAATTTACATTAGTTTGCCCCCCAGTGCCCTTTCCTGCAGTTTTACTGTACTTTTTATGTATATCTATATATATATAGATATACACGTATATCTATATATATATATATATGTATACACACATACATACACACATACATACATACATATATACACACATATATATATATACTACGCACAGTAAAAAAAAAAAATCATATGTAAATAGTTGGTTTGGGCTGCTTGTTTTTAAGAATTACATGCAAAATAATGGTACCGCTTTCAGCACCTAAAATCGGAAAGAATCATACCGCCAGGGAGGTTAGCCATCTTGGGCATAGAGTTCACCAGAGCTTGTCTTTGTACTCCTCACCCGGTTGCCACCACACACGCTTGACACCAGTGTGAGGGTTGAAGGGGATAAAGCAAGTGGTGTGGAGGCAATACAATGCCTCCTTACTGCCTGTCAAATGCTCTCTGAATAGCAATTTGAATGACGATCATTCTTCAGAGACCAAAGTGTGAACAAACCATAAATATTTTAATTTGTTTAATTTGTATACAGTTTTTGGGGGTTTATTTATTTTTTTTACATTTTTAACAGCCCTATCAGGGGGCTTTGGGGAAATAGGGGGGCTAAAAATATTTACTGGCCACTCCCACTCTTCACCCTGAACCAAATCCTCTCCTCCTGTGCCATGCAGCAGCTGCAGCAAGCGGGAAGGAGATCAGGAGAGCCAGCAGGGCTGTGGGGGGCACACAAGTGGATTGGAGCTGCAGGAGGGATGGAAATTAGAATGGTGGGGGAAGGGAGCGCTGGGTTCAGACACTGTGGTTTGATTTTCCTACAGCTCAGCCAGAGGGAGAGGAGGAGAAGCCAGCTACACTGTAGGTGGGGGTCAAAGCTGGATCCGGGCAGGGGGATTAGTAAAGCCCAAAGCCGAAACAAGTTTCGGCACTGCACTCTGGAATTTAGTCTGGATGTGCTGGATGCTGGGATTTCAATGAAATCTTGGGTTAAATCTGCCTATTCTGGGACAGTTGGGCGGTATGCAGTACCCAGCAGGTAAAGATAAGTTACTGCAAAGTAAGATGTGACTCATGGGACTAGAGCTTTAAACTCTCTCGTGTTCTTCCTGTGTCACCAGCCAGGCATGATCCAGTAGTTGTACAAAAAACAAAGGAACAGAGCGCACACCGCCCTAGTGTAACACCATTTATTTGAAGTTAATAGAAGCCATAAAAACAGGTACTCACAAACAGATAGGAAGTCATGCATGGAAATAAATATCCCCCGATGATGTTTACAGGGCTCTCTCCTCCTAGCCTCGGCGGCTCAGCTGTTCATCCTGCACTAGTCAGTGAGTATCGTACGGCTAAGCCAACCGCCTCGGATTACTCAAGGAGACTCGATGTGGTGAGCCTGCGCACGGTCCAGCCGCCGCCGCACACCCTCCAAGAGCCGGATGCTATAGCCGCTCAGAGAAACTGACAATGCGGTTGAGCAGAGCGAGACTCCCCGATCGGGACCCAGAGCATGACTTGCATGGGGTTGCTAAGGACAACGTTTCGGAGGCGTAGCCTCCTTCTTCAGATCTCAACACACAGGTGTTGAGCGGCTATAGCATCCGGCTCTTGGAGGGTGTGCGGCGGCGGCTGGACCGTGCGCAGGCTCACCACATCGAGTCTCCTTGAGTAATCCGAGGCGGTTGGCTTAGCCGTACGATACTCACTGACTAGTGCAGGATGAACAGCTGAGCCGCCGAGGCTAGGAGGAGAGAGCCCTGTAAACATCATCGGGGGATATTTATTTCCATGCATGACTTCCTATCTGTTTGTGAGTACCTGTTTTTATGGCTTCTATTAACTTCAAATAAATGGTGTTACACTAGGGCGGTGTGCACTCTGTTCCTTTGTTTTTTGTACAGCTGCTTTGTCTCATATCCCATGGAGGGTTAGGAGAGCTGCCACGCTTCATTCATGTGTTTCACCACAGGCCATATTACAAGATTCCCCAGCTTGAGAATCAATCTCCAGGATCTGCGCAGGGACTGGTAATGTGTGTTTTCTCTATGATCCAGTAGTGTAAGCAGTGCTGCTGCAAGGTGAATGAAGTCTTTCGGTAAGTGTGCATAATGACAGCTGATCGAGCAAACATTGGCACAAAGTGAGATTTCTTACCTGAGCTAGAGATCTGTCACATGCTAATGTGGGGTGATGTCTATGCTGGGGATATGCACTTCCTTTCAGTCAGGAAGTGATGCTATTGGTAAACAGAGCCAAGTGCTGGAATAAGTGTTCTAGCGGTTGGTTGCAGGACATGGCTCCATATCAGGGGCTATGTTTACATTTCAGGATTGTCCCATGGGATCCGGGACAGTTGGGGGGGAGGGGGTATGCATGAGTACCAGGAATAATGTATATACAAAATGTAAAATGTAAGGCCTATTTAGAAAGAAAAGTCCCTGATTAGACCCTTGACCAGTGGGATATACAGCTAGCTTGCTGTGGAATGCTCACTTGAATCTCCTGTTGCCAGGATTTCTTTAGTACCAAACAATAGGATGGAGCAGACAGATAAAAACACTGAGGTGGCCAATAGGCATTCAGTCTTGGTACTGTCCTCCCAGGAGATGTCTGTTCCTGGACTATCACTCCAACACTCAGAATGGATGATACTAGATGGATACTAGGTAACAGCTTCTGAGTGGAGTCAGGCAAAAGGCAGCCTGCAGCCCTGGGCCTCTCTTTCAAGCCCATGCTCCTTTCTGATCCTCGTCTTGTGTCTCTGTTCTAAATTGCTCTGCAACTCAAGCTCTTCTGCAAACAGTCTCTCTGCAGCTTGATTTTTTGCATCAGCAGCACAGCCACATGTCTCTTGCACAGCAACCTGATTCTCACAGCTCAACTCTTAGCAGCAGCAATGCACAGTCTCTCCTGGTCACTGCCAGACACCCACAGTGGCTCCCACATCAGGTTCAACAGCAGCAGTCTCAAGCCCCTCCTGACTCCTGGACTCCCAGCACACAGCAACCCTGATCCCTGTCCTCAAGCTCCCAGTTAATCCAACCAGCAAACCTGAATCTTCTCACTTGGTCCACAGAGAACCTTTGGGCATGCTGCCCACTTCCTTTGTGTTAGTGGTGGGTATAACTATCCCCAGCCGTGGGGCACAAAATCAAAATTCTTCCTGCCCCGTTGTTAGGTGCAGGCACAGTCTTGGATAGCACTAGCAAACAGCCAATTAATGCCCTTCATTGGCCTCCTTACTCTGCTTTCTGTCTTCCATGTTGGCCAATAGTTGCAGAGTTCAGATGTCACACATAAGAAAGCTAAACACTGCAGCACATCTGCACCAGAGTAGAACAAGTGAACAGACTCAAAGTTGGAGTGAAGATGAAAGCTTCTCCTCAGTTGAATACCTTCCCCAAAGACAAATTCACTTTTCTTTTTCTAATATCTTTCTGAAAATGCTAGTTGCTTAGCTTAAAGGCAGGTAGAAGTTACTGCTGCCCCAGTGGTGATATATGAGTTAACTGCAACTCCCAGGTTTTTCTTGGGTCTGGCTCACCGGTCCTGTTCGCTATAAGAGGGATGAGGGCCTGCATCCTGGGGGGGGGGGAGTTGCCTGCCAAAGCCAGAGCTAAACTCCAAACATGGACTCAACCAATATTGCATTTTTGCTTGAACAGGTACACTGGGGCAGTTACAAGCCTATAGTTAGGGACTATGGATGTTAGGGAAGGTAGGCACTTTATCTTGGACTGTCCATTTTTGTTGTCAATTGTTTAAAACTTTGCCTTTGCGTGGCCTAAAGTTACTAAAGGGGTGCAAGGCAAATAACTGGCACACATAGTCTACAGCTCAGGTCACTAAGCACTTTGGGGTTTGAAGACAACAGTACAACAATTCATACAATGTGAAAATGTAAGTGGTTATCAAGGGTAATGAAGGTTTCTTTAGCAGCCTGTTAAGCGTGTACATGTGCCACGTGAGATAGCCTCTTGCATGGAGGGAGATGTTGTAGGCACTCCTTTGGCCACGATACATCTCCTAATCTCCTATAGCAACAGGAGCAGATCTGCACTGAAGTGACCCTCATACTGTACACAGGTATGAAAGATAGAGAGTTAAGTGAAGTGCACACATGGAGTCCACTCTAGGTGCATGGCGGGACCCCATATCTTTACTGGGAGTGAGGTAGTGATGATACGCTGGACAGGTAGAGAGTACAAAGGCTCTGTGTGTCCCTCCTAAATGCACAAGTGACCGTATTGGTGTTCATGTCATCAAGAGAGATCCTTTACAGAGAGATACTCTGCTGATGTCCAGGAGTGTTGACTTCCTTGGTGCCCAGAGTGCTCATTGGTTTCTCCCGTTAACCTCCACAACACTACTGTATCCTGTAATTATGTGAATGTTGGCAAGAAGAACCACTCAGTGCTACAGGGGAGACAGGAGATTGACATTCCTTGAAGTTTTAGCTTTTCAGTAGACTTCAGTGAAATTTCCCTCTTGAATGAATAAAGCTCTGGCGGGCAGGGAGCAGGAAAGACAAGTATTTAATTTTTTTTTTCTTTTTTTTTTAGCTGTTTCTGATTTCCTTTTTTAATGATCGGCATTTTAAATACGTTTTTAATATACTGAATATATACTAAAGAAATATTGAAATACTATATTTAGGCTGCATCCTGCATTTGATAACTCCAAAGCTTGAAAATACATTGAGCTACAATTATTCCGAGTAATTTAGCCCAGATGTCACCAAACAATATAGACAGAGTCACACTCTTTAGCTTAATTATATAATTACAAGGGTAGGGCTTAGCACTATATTGTATATGGGCCTTTACAGGTCAGCAGTCTCCTAAACCACTTGATTAAACAAGGCACTGAGTGTCAATAGAAAGAAATAAACAGAATTAAAGATTTGTGGAAGATTTACCGCTGTGCTTTTTGTGGATAATTAATTATGTAGTAGGTACAAATTAGACAAGTAAGAAATCAAACTCAACAGCTACAAACTTTTATGAAAATGATAACACATTGTTATCCCAGGCACAGATAATTTAAAGGTGTTTTATAAGTGCCGTGTTTCCAACAGACTCCCAAAGCAAATACCACAGACGTTTTCAAAAGCCATAAAAATAAAAAATGGATTTCAATAAAACACTGTGTAAAAACAAACTCGCGGGGAAAAAAAAAAAACTACAAGTAAGTGGAAAGGGAAGTAAATGTGATAAAGATACAACATATGGATCTCATTAGATTTTCAGCAGATATACTGTACCTATAGCAGCTGCCAGGCATCAGTAAAAGTATGAATAAGTTACCTTTTCTGTGCCAAGGAAAAAGGATGCTAGCCTTTTTTTAAGGAGTCAGTGAGTGGAACTGATTGGGTTTCAGCACTTTAAAAGTTGCAAAGGAGCTTTAGCCATTTTAATGGTCATTGCCAAAAAATAATTGTCAAAGTGGGGGCATCACTGGGAGATCAAACAAGGCTCTCTTCCTACTTCTGACAACTAGTAGCCTATGTAGTAATTTCTGTGTATAACATATTGTCCCTGATTTCTTACAGTGCATCAGCATTTTAGGCATCTTAACCACTTGACCTATTTACCCCCCTTCATGACCAGGCCATTTTTTGCTATAGGGCACTGTGGTAATTTAACTGAAAAGTGCACAGTCATGCAACACTGTACCCAAATGAAAATGATGTGATTTTTTTCCCACGAATAGAGCTTTTATTTGGTGGTATTTGATCACCAGTGCATTTTTTTTTTTTGCGCTATAATAATAAAAAAAAAACAATATTTTTTTAATTTCTGCTATAAAAAATTCCAATAAGTGTATTTTAATTGGTTTGCGCAAAAGGTATACCATCTACAAACTGATATATATACTGGAATTTTTATTTTTATTTATTTCAATAGCGGCAATCAGTGACTTATAGCGGGACTGCGATAGTATGGTAGGCAATCTGAAACTGACACTTTTGACATTTTGTGGGAAAAAATCAGTGCTAAAAAATTGCACTGCACTAATGACACTGGCTGGGAAGAAGTTAAACAATTAGGGTGATCAAAGGGTTAAATGTGTGCCTAACCAGTGTTTTTGTGTACACAGTGTGCTGCTTTTACTCAGGGATATTCTGGATTATTTTCCTTGCTTGTCAGGGAAACAAAATCCAGCACATCCCCACTGACAGGATGGAGCTTTACATTGTTTACATATACAGAGCTCCATCCAGCCTGTTTCTTCGCCAATCAATGGGTGACGGCGGTCACCCATTGATTTGTTTGTTTCACCATGTTCTTTTCAGACTGATTCCTAAATGGGAGGATCTGAACAAGTTTTATTCACCTGAGCAAATGTTATTGTTTTAATGAGGAAAACGGAAGTATCTGCATTCTTTCAGTAGACAGATCCTAACCACTTGCCAACCAGCCGCCGTCGGCCAGTTATACGGTGGCAGGTCAGCAGGTTCCCCCAAATAGCCATACCTGTGCGGCGGTCCATGGGAGCGAACCTGGGGGCACATGCACGCGCCCACTCGCCAGCGGGGAAGCCCATCCACATTGCCAGCAGCCGTGATTGCCGCCTGGCACCCGCGATCGCTCCCTGTGGAGAGAGTACAGCGGTCTGCTGTTGTAAACACAGCAGACCGCTGTTCTCTCTGCTATCAGTGCAGAGCTCCTGTGTTCCTCCTATTTGGGAACACAGGTCTCTGCATTGATTCCATTAACCCATCCCCCCACAGTTAGAAAATACCCCTTAGGTTCACACTTAACCTTTTGATCGCTCCTGGGTTAACCCCTTCTCTGCCAGTGTCATTATTACAGTAACAGTGCATATTTTTAGCACTGATTACTGTAGTAATGTCACTGTTCCCCCAAAAGTGTCAAAAATGTCAGTTAGGTGTCTAATATGCCGCAATGTCACAGTCCCGCTAAAAATCACCCATTACTAGTAAAAAAATAATTAAAAATGACATAAATCTTTCCCCTAGTTTGTAGACGCAATAACTTTTTCACAAACCAATCAAAATAGGCTTATTGGGATTTTTTTAATCAAAAATATATAGCAGAATACAAATTGGCCTAAAATTATGAAAAAATTAGATTTTTTTATTTTTTTGGGGAATGGTATATAGCAAAAAGTGAAAAATATTGTTTTTTTGTTTTTTTTTCCAGATTTGTCGCTCTTTTTTTGTTTATAGTGCAAAAAAAATTGTACAGGTGATCAAATACTATGGAAAGAAAGCCCTATTCGTGAGAAAAAAGGACATCAATTTTATTTGGGTACAGCGTCAGACGATCGTGCAATTGTCCGTTAAAGTAATGCAGTGCTGAATCGCAAAAAATGTAGGTACACAAAGGAGCAAAATATAGGCTGGAAAGGGCACAATAATGTGGCAAACAGGAAGGGCAGAGACATGGCAAAAATCAGGAAGTTAGTGGGAGAAACAAAAAGATTCATCAGAAATAGGGTTAAGCGAACCCGGACTGTAGTGTTCGGGGTTCGTACCGGACTTTTGGGTATTCGGTACCCGGACATGGACCTGAACATTTCACTGTATGTTTGGGCACTGTCCGTTGTTCGGTAATGTTATTTGATGCTTTGGCGCGGTTTTCAACAGGTGCAAGGCAGCCAATCGGCAAGCGTTTAACTAGTGTGCCCTTAGAAGCCATCACAGCCATGCCTACTAATGGCTGTGGCTGTGATTGGCTAGTGCAGCATGTGACCCAGAGTCTATATAAGCTGGAGTCACATAGCGTCACATCACTCTGCTATAACTATACTAGAGAGAGGTTCCTGATGCTGCTGAGGGAGAAATAGGAGATTACTGTAGGGTCAGGCTGGAGATTGCTTTAAGGGAAAGCATAGGAAGAATCTTCTTTAATCAGACAGCGATCTACATTGATTTGATTGTGTGGGGGTGCAGTGCACAATCTTGTAGCCTGGAGGGAGAGATAGGAGATTATTGTAGGGGCAAGCTGGATATTGCTTTGAGGGAAAAATAGGAAGAATCTTCTTTAATCAGACAGCGATCTACATTGATTGTATTGTGTGGGGGTGCAGTGCACGATCTTTATGCCCTGACATGAGCCCAGTGAGGAGGAGAAAGGAGAAAAAAAAAACTTTTTTCAGTCTGTTAGGTGGGCGGCGTGCGGTGCTGCACATTTAATGCAAGCTCAGTGCATATGTGTCTGCTTAATCTGCATTTAAAAATGAAAAAAACTGTTTTCCTTCATATTTTACTTTGACATACATTGTTTAGACAGACACTGCTTTTCTAACCTGCTCTTCAAAAAGCACAATGTAAGGGGAAAATAATTATTTTTCAGTATTTAGGGAAACATTTTTTTTTTCAGTTTTTCATTCAAATGGGTTTTTTTTTATTCAATAGCAGAATAGAACAACAACAGTATCCAACCTGTTAGGCATGCAGTGTGTAGCGGCCATTTCATGCAAGCTGAGTGCATATGTGTCTGCTTAATCTGCATTTAAAAAAGAAAAAAACTTTCAAGCCATACGCTCTACACTCCTTGATGTTTATAAGTTGCTTCCCTTGTTTTGCCTAATAAACGTTTTATGGTTTTACACTATGGGGCACCTTATTTTTTCCATATGACTCTGTGACTGGATGCCTGTTGGGGATTTCGGTTGGAGTTATTTCTTTCTTCATTGGGACCCATTGGATTTATGACCCTGAGGACTGGCATTTTTCTCTTTACTATTTACATCTGGTAAGCAGCTTTGGTGTCGGTGGGGGTCACGCTTCTGACTGTTGTTGGTGTGATTCAGAAGGTTGTTCCTTTTATGGCTATTCCTGGAGAAATCTGATATTTGCACTTATTTGTGTGTATCTGGAAAGCAGATCGTGCATATGGGTGATGGTCATTGCTCCTATACTACAATTTCCTTTTTCTATATTTTATTGCATGTCTGGTAAGCAGCCTGTAATGTTGGTGGAGGTTATTCTCTTTTCAGCACTCTAATTCCTAGTGGATTACACTCAAGGTGTAAGCTCACAATTGGTTCTCTATTAGCAATATATGCAGTATTACGCTATGGGATCGGTTAATATTTTTTACATGCACATGGTTCGTGACTGCTGAGCCTTTCCTGCCATCTGAGGAGAATTCATCTAGAAGTCTGTCCTGTTGAGGATTCTGATAAATGAATACGCATCATTGAATTGGGCACTCGATTTGCTTCAATCTGGTAAGCAGTTTGTGCATCTAGTGGCCTTCTCCCTGTATTAGGAGTGATCCATTATTCTCGAATACACAAGGACTATTACATTGACTCTTAATTATTGCTCAGGAGTTTTTGTGATTAATATTATCAATCTAACACTGTTCAATTTTTCTATTCCATACAAGTGGACTTCTGAAATCAATTTTTTTGGAGCACAATTTTTTGACACTTTTTTGTTGGGTGTATGTTTCACGACTATTGTTGTGTAACAATTCATATCTATTATTCATGTAATCTTTATTTATTCACTTATTCTATATTTGTGATATATTACTATTCATTGCTTAGCGCAGCTTACTTTTTTATTGTTTAGACAGACACTGCTTTTCTAACCTGCTCTTCAAAAAGCACCAATGTAAGGGGAAAATAATTATTTTTTAGTATTTAGGGAATAAAAAATATTTTTCAGTTTTTCCATCAAATGGGTTTTTTTAAATTCAATAGTGGAATAGAACAACAACAGTATCCAACCTGTTAGGCGTGCAGTGTGTAGCGGCCATTTCATGCAAGCTGAGTGCATATGTGTCTGCTTAATCTGCATTTAAAAAATAAAAAACATTTTTCCTTCATATTTTACTGTGACTTACAGCGTTTAGACACTGCATTTCAAATCTGCTATTCAACAAGCACCAATTAAGGGGACAATTATTTTTCAGATTTTCATTCTTATGTTACAGTGCAATACACCCATTGCATACTGTTGTTGTATTCCACTTAGCAATAAAAACCCATTCAGGGGAAAAAAAAATTGCAGCCTAGTCTGCATATGGTACAGTGAGATAACCCCATTGCATACTGTTGTATTCCGCTTTGCAATAATAACCCATTTAGGGGATAAAAAGTTAATTGCGGCCTAGTCTGCATATGTTACAGTGAGATACACCCATTGCATACTGTTGTATTCCGCTTTGCAATAAAAACCCATTTAGGGGATAAAAAGTTAATTGCGGCTTAGTCTGCATATGTTACAGTGAGATACACCCATTGCATACTGTTGTATTCCGCTTTGCAATAAAAACCCATTTAGGGGGAAAAAAGTTAATTGCGCTCTAGTCTGCATATGTTACAGTGAGATACACCCATTGCATACTGTTGTATTCTGCTTTGCAATAAAAACCCATTTAGGGGATAAAAAGTTAATTGCGGCTTAGTCTGCATATGTTACAGTGAGATACACCCATTGCATACTGTTGTATTCCTCTTTGCAATAAAAACCCATTTAGGGGATAAAAAGTTAATTTCGGTGGGTGCATAAAAAAGTGCACACCAAAAAAGTGAAACTTAAAAAGTGCACAGGGTGTACACATGGTCCTTGACCCTGATCCCCCGGGGCGCAAGGCTCCTGACAGGGACTGGGGTACTTACACTGGCTAACCTGGCTGAAACCAGGCAGCCCTGTTCTTTAGGAGGTCTAGTGAAAAAGACCACCCCAAGTACTAGGTGGGGCTCTCCTGAAGAGAGACCCTATGAGAGAGGGCAAACCAAGCCAGAAGGCCATATCCACCCCCCCCCCCCAAGACTTTCAGGGACAGGCCCAAGGACCTACACCCTACTAATCAAATAAAGTGTACCGTCACAATAAAAAACACAAAACGTGAGACACACAACACATAAAAGTGGGGAAAGGGATAGTGGAGAAGTGCAAGGTTAGTGCCACGTTGTAATACTATGGCAGGCCCTTCGGCCAGGAATAAAAATATCCTCTGGTTCTGACTCCTGACCAAAAGAGGCAGGTGTGAAAAACATGTGTAGGACGTGCAGTGTCCTTGGTGCCATACTCATAGTGTTGCCATCCACCGTGAATTATGGCACCCCTGGAATGCCACTCCAGGGGCACATACACCACAGGCTTTTCTGAATCCCGATCCCTGGCAAGACCAGTGCAGCTCCGTCCCTACCAGAAGGCCTCAGAACTTAGACAGCTTTGGGAGAGCCTGGCCCACAACCAGGGACACATACCTTTTCCAAGGCCAGACAACCCAGAAGGGGGAAGCCCCCCCGCCGCCATCACCATTCCTTACCATATACCATATACAGTTCCTTACCGTTCCTTACGTACTATACACGTACTGAATGATGGGTCTGCCCCCTTCAACTTCTGGGTCTCCAAATTGGGCACATGGCCTGAGCTTGCGCTTTACACCTTGAAGGTGCTTGCCTGCCCTGCAGCCAGTGTATTACCTGAACGTGTATTTAGCATGGCTGGGGGCGTTATCACAGACAAGCGCAGCCGCCTGTCCAGAGCCAATGTGGACAAGCTCACGTTCATTAAAATGAACCAGGCATGGATCCCACAGGACTTGTCCGTACCCTGTGCAGAATAGAAATGTATACCGGCCTTACCCAGCCATTGTTGTATTTTTTGAGCTTTCTCACTCTTTTGGGGAATACCCTAATTTAAATATAAATAAAATTAAAAACAAAACCAGTGTTGGCTACCTCGTCCTCCTCCACCGTCGTTTCCACCTACACCGCCACATCCACTGCCACCTCAGCCTCCTACTCCATATGGGCCTCGTCCTCCTCCTCCACCGCCGCTTCCACCTACACTGCCATATTCACCGCCACCTCAACCTCCTACTCCATATGAGCCTCGTCCTCCTCCTCCACCGCCGCTTCCACCTACACCGCCATATCCTCCGCCACCTCAACCTCCTACTCAATATGGGCCCCGTCCTCCTCCTACATCATTCAAGATTATTCTTTTTTATTTTTATATTTTTTTATGTTATTTCAAGTTATTTCCCTATCCACATTTGTTTGCAGAGCACTTGCCATGCTCTTTAGAAGATTTTGCTGCCATTTGCAGCCCTCTAGCCGTTTCCATGTTTGTTTTAGAGCCATTTTAGTGCTCAAAAGTTTGGGTCTCCATTGACTTCAATGGGGTTCAGCATCGGGGTAAAGTTCTGGTTAAGTCCGGGTCACGAACCCGGACTTTTGTTTCAAGTTCGGCCGGACTCGCCGTCCCGGACATCCAGGTGTTCGCTCAACTCTAATCAGAAACAAGAGCAAGGCAAGACTGTCCTAAAAGTTTATACAGGGAGCTGTCCAGCATCTCAGGCAGCACAGAAGAGAAGAGTCACTGCCAGACACCACAGATGTTGCATGACACTTTGCCTCTGTGTAGGAACTTCCAGTAATGAAGACTGGTCACTGCTGCTCTCTCATGTTGTGAAGGGTGACTGTGCACATCAAACTGCAGGAGGAGCACATACAAGAGCAAATGGGATTTATAGCCTTTGTGGCAATTGTGGAATATGTTTAAATGAAAGTTTGTGTTTCTGGAGCCTTAAGTGACATTGCCCCTTGATGAATCAGGGCCATTTCCTTCCGCAGCCCACCTAATTAACTGATTATGCCTGTCGTACTGTTAATTTATTTAATCTAGAAGAGCTGGTGGCTGAATCTTAAACTATTTATGCAGACAGAAAAGAATGCATTCATTTATCATCAACAATGCTGAAATCAAACTGTTTCACAACAAGGTGCAACCCTCTGCTTTAACTGTACTAGGTGTTTTTTTAACTAAAGAAAACTTAAATTTAGGAAAGTAAAATGAACCCTATGATCAATGTGCTGGCTGCTTCCAAGAGATGACCAAGAAACAATTAAATCTGTAAAAAGGTGGTCGATTGTCTTAACAGGTAATATTTTAGTTTGAATGGATTTCTGTGTTCTGCACAAATCTTCCCCAGAAACAATCAGGAAAGAAAGGTCCAATGGGAAGGTCCTGGGGTTGTATGTAGAATAGGGAGGCACAAGGAAAAATAATTTTAGATGTGTTATAAGAAAAAAAAATGTGTGAAGTGTCACCCTGACTACAGTGGTGTGTGTCTTCATTCTGTAAGTTAAAGGCTAACACCACCTTTTAAACATGCTACATGTTACACACATTTTTAGGGTATAACATATAAATATTTGTTAAGCAACTTCCTCAAACAAAGCCAGAGCACCCCCATGACAGCATGCCGGTTCCCAGGCAGGTTCCTCTTCCACGCTGTATGTCATTTTTAAAATCCTATGTTGTACAGCCTCACCATTCATTCACAGAGATCTGTGAATGAATGAAGTACAAGTCCTGTCTTCCACCACAGCAAACAGACTTTTTTTTCTCAATGTGGTAAATCACCACACTTGTAGTTCATTGACAGCTCCTCCTGCTCCCCAACTAAAAGCCCGTACCTCTGTACAGGCAGGGAGCTAGATGAAAAGGCTACAGTAGCCTGGCATTGCACTCATGATCCACTGATCTCAAGTAAAAAGGTGCATTGAACATGAACATGAACCTAACTTTCAAGCCCAAGCCTTTTTAGCAGGCTGCAGAGGCAACTGAACACATATATAGATGTGAAAGCATAATCTTGGGAGGGTCATAAAAATTCCAGTGTTGCACCTTGGAGAACTCCTTTCTGATGACTTTTGGCAGAGGGCATAGAGCACTATTAAGTATGTATCTCCAGTGTGTGAGGCCTTGTGTGTCTTCTTACACAAAGCTCATGTCAAGGGATCAACTTAGATACAGTAAGTACCTGTGGAGGTCCAGAGTCTCTGCTTGTTGTGCTGTTTAGGGATGTTCCTCTTTAGAAGTTGAGTCCTCAAGAATGATTGACATTGCTTTCTCTGCTTCTGTGAAGTGTGCTACCAGTTTGGATGTTGTACCATTTATGCAAAAAACACCTTCAGCCTGTGTGAGACTGTGTGTCTTTATTACCTGACACCCCACTTTGTGACCCAAATACATATCTATTGCCGTTTTTATATGACTTATTTAAAAAGTCTCAAACAGCGTTGTGGTACACTTCATGCCATAATACCACACCAAATTCCGTCACAAAAAGGAGCGCCCATATAAACAGTGCAATGAATAATTGTGCAAACAATAGTCCATGCAAACACCTGAAATTCAAAGATGATAAAATCTTCTGCCCACTGTTGTGTCACTAATTAGATAATGAAAAATTACCCAGAGTCAATCCCTTTCAGAACACAGCTCATAGTTATAATTGACCCCCTAAGCATGAAAATTCTAACATAGCTTTATACTCCATTGCACAACGTCAATCTAAATCCATCCAGACCACAAATAATTCTATCAGGATAAAGTCCCCAACAATATAAAAATAACTCTCAATAGTGAAGTACCATCAAACAGATTTTTTAAATTATAACTATTATTAAACTCATATACATCACATCAAATCAGCATATCATAAGTGCATAGAATCCATCAGGCTGCAATTGCAAACTTGGGAGTCACAGCACGCACACAGTTCCATCTCTTAGTGTGATGACGTCAGCAGACCCACCCAACACATATGAGTTTTTGTCGGAGGGACTTCCTCAGGGGCTTGATATAATATCACAATAAGTTATATAAAATACTGCATGAATGAAATATGGAAAGCATGCCAAAGCTTTGGCTTTCCTTTATAGTTATGTCTTTCATGAAGCAAGATTACAATCTTGCATTAGATTGCATAACTCAAAGGTTGGTAAAAATACGTTTTTGACCTTTAAGCCTCTTCCTGAATAGGAATAAGTGAATCTATTTTCGTTCAGTTCAGGAATCTTGATTAGGGTTGAGCGGACACCTAGATGTCCGTGTTCGACGGGTTCGGCCGAACTTTAAAAAAAAGTCCGGGTCCGTGTCCCGGACTTTTACCGAACTTTTCCCGGACACCGAACCCCATTGAAGTCAATGGGGACCTGAACTTTAAGGCACTAAAATGGCTCTAAAACACCAAAGGAAAGGGCTAGCGTGCTGCAAATGGCAGCAAAACGTAATTAAGAGCATGGCAAGTGCTCTGCAAACAAATGTGGATAGGGAAATAACTTAAAACAACAAAAAAAAACAGAAAAATAAAACAATGTTCTTCTTCATATCTGAAGGACGAGGCCCATATGGAGTAGGAGGGAGGTTGAGGTGGTGGTGGATGTGGCGGTGACATAGGCGTGCGCACAGGGTGTGCTGGGTGTGCCTGGGCACACCCTAATCACCTAGGGCACATAGCATTGCCAGTGAGGAGATGGGAAAGATCTCCCTGGGACCTGCTCTGCTCTATTTCTCCTTGCCTACAGGTACATGGCCCCGATACATTACTCTCCCTGCTGGCAAACACATGCATGTGTATTTCAACTTTGGGGTGCACACCTTAATGCAATAGGCTGCGCACACCTATGGGCGGTGTAGGTGGAAGCGGCGGTGGAGGAGGACCAGGGCCGGATTAACAGCATCATGGGCTTGGTGCTGAGGATTTTGAAGGGCCTTAAGGGCCGTGCCTTGCCATGCACCCAGAGGAGGAAGGGTGCAGCCATGCATGCCTAATTCAACATGGGATGCTGTCTCTGAAGCCCATAAACACATCCATGCATCGCCAACTGTCCCTCCTTGTCCGGCCTTCACGCTGTGTGGGGAGGTTCTGAGGGTGCTGCCTGGGGAAGCGAGCATAGAAGCCAGACTTCTGTGTTTACAAGTGACAGAAGAGCGGTAACAGTGAATATGGCCAACCCGGGGCCTATATAAAAGGTAGGGGCCTGGAGCTGCAGCTCCAATAGCCCCTACATTAATCTGGCCCTGAGGAGGAGGACGAGGTAGCCAACACTGCTTCTTTTCAAAAATTTTAAATGAGGGTACACCCCAAAAGAGTGAGAAAGAGCAAAAATGGAACAATGGGTGGGTAAGGTCGGTATCCATTGCTATTCTGCATAAGGTACGGAAAAGTCCCGTGGGATCCATGCCTGGTTCATTTTAATGAACGTGAGCTTGTCCACATTGTCTCTGGACAGGCGGCTGCGCTTGTCTGTTATAACGCCCCCAGCCGTGCTAAATACCCGTTCAGATAATACACTGGCTGCAGGGCACGCCAGCACCTCCAAGGCGTAAAGGGCAAGCTCAGGCCATGTGCCCAATTTGGAGACCCAGAAGTTGAAGGGGGCAGACCCGTCATTCACTACATGTAGGCGTGTGCACACATACTGCTCCACCATGTTGGTAAAATGCTGCCTCCTGCTAAGACGTTCCATCTGAGCTGCTGGTGCTGCTGTTTGTTGTGGCGTGCTGACAAAGCTTTTCCACATTTCGGCCATGCTAACCCTGCCTTCTGAGGTGCTGGCGGTGCCCTGGTTGCGTTGGCGACCTCCTCCTCCTCCTCTGCCTTGTGCTTCCACTGTGGCCCCGCTGTCAGATGGGAATGCCAGCAGCATGGCGTCTACCAGCGTGCGCTTGTACTCGCGCATCTTGCGATCGCGCTCCAGTGAGTGAATTAAGGACGGTACGTTGTCCTTGTAACGGGGATCCAGCAGCGTGGCCACCCAGTAATCAGCACAAGTTAGAATGTGGGCAACTCGGCGGTCGTTGTGGAGACACTGCAGCATGTAATCGCTCATGTGTGCCAGGCTGCCCAGAGGCAACGAAAGGCTGTCCTCTGTGGGAGGTGTATCGTCCGTGTCCTCTGTATCCCCCCAGCCACGCACCAGTGATGGCCATGAGCTGGCCTGGGTGCCACCCTGCTGTGAACATGGTTCCATCTCCTCCTCCAGCTCCTCCTCCTCCTCATCCTCCTCATCCTCCAGAACTGTGCCCCTGCTGGACAATTGCGTCCCTGGCGTTTGCGTGTGCAGGAACCCACCCTCGGAGCCCCTTGCGAATGACTGCCCTGAAAGCCTTGGAAATGTTACCTCTTCATCCTCCTCCTCCTCCTCATCCTGTGCCACATCCTCTTCCATCATCGCCCGAATTGTTTTTTCAAGGAGGCATAGAAGTGGGATAGTTAAGCTGAGAACGGCGTCATTGCCACTGGCCATGTTGGTGGAGTACTCAAAACAGGGCAACAAGGCACACAGGTCTCGCATGGAGGCCCAGTTATTGGTGGTGAAGTGGTGCTGTTCCGCAGAGCGACTCACGCGTGCGTGCTGCAGCTGAAACTCCACTATGGCCTGCTGCTGCTCGCACAGTCTTTCCAGCATGTGCAAGGTGGAGTTCCACCTTGTGGGCACGTCACATATGAGGCGGTGAGCGGGAAGGCCGAAGTTACGCTGCAGCGCTGCCAGGCGAGCAGCAGCAGGGTGAGAACGCCGAAAGTGCGCACAAACGGCCCGCACTTTCTGCAGCAGCTCTGACATATCGGGGTAGTTTTTAAGGAACCTCTGCACCACCAAATTCAGCACATGCGCCAGGCAAGGGATGTGCGTCAAACCGGCTAGGCCCAGAGCTGCTATGAGATTTCGCCCGTTATCGCACACCACCAGGCCGGGCTTGAGGCTCGCTGGCAGCAACCACTCATTTGTCTGCTGTTCCATGCTCCTCCACAACTCCTGCGCGGTGTGTGGTTTGTCCCCCAAACAGGCAAGTTGTAAAACTGCCTGCTGTCGTTTACCCCTGGCCGTGCTGAAGTTGGTGGTGAAGGTGTTACGCTGTCCGGATGAGGAGGCGGTAGAGGATGAGGAAGCGGAGTAGGAGGAGTTAGGAACAGGAGGCAAACTGAAGCGCCCTGCAATCCTCGGTGGTGGAAGGACATGCGCCAAATTGCTATCCGCCTCAGGCCCATCCGCCACTGCATTTACCCAGTGTGCCGTTAGGGAGATATAACGCCCCTGACCGTGCTTACTGGTCCACGTATCCGTAGTTAGGTGGACCTTGGCACAGATGGCGTTGCGCAGTGCACACCTGATATTTTCCCCCACTTGGTTGTGCAGGGAAGGGATGGCTTGCCTGGAAAAGTAGTGGCGGCTGGGCACGACGTACTGTGGGACAGCCACCGACATAAGGTTTTTAAAACTGTGCGTCTCCACCAGACGGAATGACAGCATTTCAAAGGCCAATAATTTTGAAATGCTGGCATTCAGGGCCAGGGATCGCGGGTGGGTAGGGGGGTACTTCCTCTTCCTCTCAAGTGTTTGGGAGATGGAAAGCTGAACGCTTCCACGGGACATTGTGGAGATGGTTGTTGGTGACCCAGGTGGTGGTGTTGCTGACAGATCGTCTGTTTGCGGGGTGGCAGGTGCCGGTATCACTACAGATGTGGCTGGAGCGGCCGAGACTGCAGCAGAAGAGGAAGCAGGATGAGCCAGAGACGTTTCTTGGTTTTGAAGGTGTGTACTCCACTGCAGCTCGTGCTTTGCACTTAGATGCCTGATCATGCAGGTTGTGCTCAGGTTGAGAAGGTTTATGCCTCGCTTCAAGCTCTGATTGCACAGGGTGCAAACCACTCGTGTCCTGTCATCAGCACATTTTCTAAAGAACTTCCACGCTAGAGAACTCCTTTGAGCTGACTTTGGTGCGCTCGTTCCCTTGCTGCGTTGGGCAGTAGCGGGCGTAGTGTCTAGGGCACGGCCGCTCCGCTTCTGCACCCTGCTCCCTCTTCTGCTGTGCTGGTGGCTCTGTGCGACCACCGCCTCTTCCTCCAAACTACTCAGGTCACCTGCATGACGTTCATTCCATGTGGGGTCGAGGACCTCATCGTCCTCCACATCATCTTCCACCCAGTCTTCACCCCTGCCCTCCTTGTCGGTCTCCACAATGCTGAACGCCGCAGCAGTTGGCACCTGCGTTTCGTCATCATCGGAGACGTGCTGCGATGATCCTTGCATGTACTCATCTTGAGAAATAAGTGGTTGGGCATCGCTGCACTCAATCTCTTCCACTTCTGGGGCAGGGCTAGGTGGATGGCCCTGGGAAACCCTGCTGACAGAGTCCTCAAAAAGAATAAGAGACTGCTGTATGGCTTGGGGCTCAGACTGCTGGCCTGATTTGCAAGGGGGTGAGGTGAAAGACGGTTGGACATTGGCTGCAGGTGCCAACTCTGACCTTTCTGCAGTAGACTGGGTGGGAGACAATGTGAAGGAACTGGAGGCACTGTCAGCAGCAAACCAATCTACTATCGCCTCAACTTGTTCTGGCCTCATCACTTCTAGGGGCGTTTGATGCCCTACCAAATACTGATGCAGGTTCTGTCGCCTACTCACACTTGAGGAAGGTGTTTCACTTGTGCGTGTAGCTGGCACAGATCGACCACGTCCTCTCCTTGCAACAGGAGCTCTACCAGCAGCACCACGACCCAGGCCACGGCCCTTATTTGACGGTCTCCTCATATTTCTGTAATTTAAGATCTTGCCCTAGAAAGGTTTTTATTGAATAGCGGAATAGGAAATATGATCCAAAAAAGTGTATGTATCTCGCACGTACAAAACCACACTAGGCCCCAATTACTATTGTTTCTACCCCTAAAAGGATGGATGAGGAGTAGGAGGAGTATGGAACAGACAGCACCCTCAAATCTTCAGAAGTATGAGATGAACCCCAAAAACTTGGAAAGGTGGATCTCACACGTACCGACACAGACTATCCCGCAATTCAATTGATCCTCAAAGGTTTTTATTGAATAGCGGAATAGGAAATATGATCAAAAAAAGTGTATGTATCTCGCACGTACACAACCACACTAGGCCCCAATTACTATTGTTTGTACCCCTAAAAGGATGGATGAGGAGTAGGAGGAGTATGGAACAGGCAGCACCCTCAAATCTTCAGAAGTATGAGATGAACCCCAAAAACTTGGAAAGGTGGATCTCACACGTACCGACACAGACTATCCCGCAATTCAATTGATCCTCAAAGGTTTTTATTGAATAGCGGAATAGGAAATATGATCAAAAAAAGTGTATGTATCTCGCGCGTACACAACCACACTAGGCCCCAATTACTATTGTTTGTACCCCTAAAAGGATGGATGAGGAGTAGGAGGAGGAGTATGGAACAGGCAGCACCCTCAAATCTTCAGAAGTATGAGATGAACCCCAAAAACTTGGAAAGGTGGATCTCACACGTACCGACACAGACTATCCCGCAATTCAATTGATCCTCAAAGGTTTTTATTGAATAGCGGAATAGGAAATATGATCAAAAAAAGTGTATGTATCTCGCACGTACACAACCACACTAGGCCCCAATTACTATTGTTTGTACCCCTAAAAGGCTAGGAGTAGGGGGAGTATGGAACAGGCAGCACCCTCAAACCTTCAGAAGTATGAGATGAACCCCAACAACTTGGAAAGGTGGATCTCTCTCACACGTACCAACACAGACTATCCCCCAATTTAACTGATCCCCAAAGGTTTTTGATTAAATAGCGGAATAGAAAATATGATCCAAAAAAAGTGTATGTATATCACACGTACACAACCACACTGGGCCCCAATTACTATTGTTTGTACCCCTAAAAGGCTAGATGAGGAGTAGGGGGAGTATGGAACAGGCAGCACCCTCAAACCTTCAGAAGTATGAGATGAACCCCAACAACTTGGAAAGGTGGATCTCTCTCACACGTACCAACACAGACTATCCCCCAATTTAACTGATCCCCAAAGGTTTTTGATTAAATAGCGGAATAGAAAATATGATCCAAAAAAAGTGTATGTATATCACACGTACACAACCACACTAGGCCCCAATTACTATTGTTTGTACCCCTAAAAGGCTAGGAGTAGGGGGAGTATGGAACAGGCAGCACCCTCAAACCTTCAGAAGTATGAGATGAACCCCAACAACTTGGAAAGGTGGATCTCTCTCACACGTACCAACACAGACTATCCCCCAATTTAACTGATCCCCAAAGGTTTTTGATTAAATAGCGGAATAGAAAATATGATCCAAAAAAAGTGTATGTATATCACACGTACACAACCACACTAGGCCCCAATTACTATTGTTTGTACCCCTAAAAGGCTAGATGAGGAGTAGGGGGAGTATGGAACAGGCAGCACCCTCAAACCTTCAGAAGTATGAGATGAACCCCAACAACTTGGAAAGGTGGATCTCTCTCACACGTACCAACACAGACTATCCCCCAATTTAACTGATCCCCAAAGGTTTTTGATTAAATAGCGGAATAGAAAATATGATCCCAAAAAAGTGTATGTATATCACACGTACACAACCACACTAGGCCCCAATTACTATTGTTTGTACCCCTAAAAGGCTAGATGAGGAGTAGGGGGAGTATGGAACAGGCAGCACCCTCAAACCTTCAGAAGTATGAGATGAACCCCAACAACTTGGAAAGGTGGATCTCTCTCACACGTACCAACACAGACTATCCCCCAATTTAACTGATCCCCAAAGGTTTTTGATTAAATAGCGGAATAGAAAATATGATCCAAAAAAAGTGTATGTATATCACACGTACACAACCACACTGGGCCCCAATTACTATTGTTTGTACCCCTAAAAGGCTAGATGAGGAGTAGGGGGAGTATGGAACAGGCAGCACCCTCAAACCTTCAGAAGTATGAGATGAACCCCAACAACTTGGAAAGGTGGATCTCTCTCACACGTACCAACACAGACTATCCCCCAATTTAACTGATCCCCAAAGGTTTTTGATTAAATAGCGGAATAGAAAATATGATCCAAAAAAAGTGTATGTATATCACACGTACACAACCACACTAGGCCCCAATTACTATTGTTTGTACCCCTAAAAGGCTAGATGAGGAGTAGGGGGGGTATGGAACAGGCAGCACCCTCAAACCTTCAGAAGTATGAGATGAACCCCAACAACTTGGAAAGGTGGATCTCTCTCACACGTACCAACACAGACTATCCCCCAATTTAACTGATCCCCAAAGGTTTTTGATTAAATAGCGGAATAGAAAATATGATCCAAAAAAAGTGTATGTATATCACACGTACACAACCACACTAGGCCCCAATTACTATTGTTTGTACCCCTAAAAGGCTAGGAGTAGGGGGAGTATGGAACAGGCAGCACCCTCAAACCTTCAGAAGTATGAGATGAACCCCAACAACTTGGAAAGGTGGATCTCTCTCACACGTACCAACACAGACTATCCCCCAATTTAACTGATCCCCAAAGGTTTTTGATTAAATAGCGGAATAGAAAATATGATCCAAAAAAAGTGTATGTATATCACACGTACACAACCACACTGGGCCCCAATTACTATTGTTTGTACCCCTAAAAGGCTAGATGAGGAGTAGGGGGAGTATGGAACAGGCAGCACCCTCAAACCTTCAGAAGTATGAGATGAACCCCAACAACTTGGAAAGGTGGATCTCTCTCACACGTACCAACACAGACTATCCCCCAATTTAACTGATCCCCAAAGGTTTTTGATTAAATAGCGGAATAGAAAATATGATCCAAAAAAAGTGTATGTATATCACACGTACACAACCACACTAGGCCCCAATTACTATTGTTTGTACCCCTAAAAGGCTAGATGAGGAGTAGGGGGGGTATGGAACAGGCAGCACCCTCAAACCTTCAGAAGTATGAGATGAACCCCAACAACTTGGAAAGGTGGATCTCTCTCACACGTACCAACACAGACTATCCCCCAATTTAACTGATCCCCAAAGGTTTTTGATTAAATAGCGGAATAGAAAATATGATCCAAAAAAAGTGTATGTATATCACACGTACACAACCACACTAGGCCCCAATTACTATTGTTTGTACCCCTAAAAGGCTAGGAGTAGGGGGAGTATGGAACAGGCAGCACCCTCAAACCTTCAGAAGTATGAGATGAACCCCAACAACTTGGAAAGGTGGATCTCTCTCACACGTACCAACACAGACTATCCCCCAATTTAACTGATCCCCAAAGGTTTTTGATTAAATAGCGGAATAGAAAATATGATCCAAAAAAAGTGTATGTATATCACACGTACACAACCACACTGGGCCCCAATTACTATTGTTTGTACCCCTAAAAGGCTAGATGAGGAGTAGGGGGAGTATGGAACAGGCAGCACCCTCAAACCTTCAGAAGTATGAGATGAACCCCAACAACTTGGAAAGGTGGATCTCTCTCACACGTACCAACACAGACTATCCCCCAATTTAACTGATCCCCAAAGGTTTTTGATTAAATAGCGGAATAGAAAATATGATCCAAAAAAAGTGTATGTATATCACACGTACACAACCACACTAGGCCCCAATTACTATTGTTTGTACCCCTAAAAGGCTAGATGAGGAGTAGGGGGGGTATGGAACAGGCAGCACCCTCAAACCTTCAGAAGTATGAGATGAACCCCAACAACTTGGAAAGGTGGATCTCTCTCACACGTACCAACACAGACTATCCCCCAATTTAACTGATCCCCAAAGGTTTTTGATTAAATAGCGGAATAGAAAATATGATCCAAAAAAAGTGTATGTATATCACACGTACACAACCACACTGGGCCCCAATTACTATTGTTTGTACCCCTAAAAGGCTAGGAGTAGGGGGAGTATGGAACAGGCAGCACCCTCAAACCTTCAGAAGTATGAGATGAACCCCAACAACTTGGAAAGGTGGATCTCTCTCACACGTACCAACACAGACTATCCCCCAATTTAACTGATCCCCAAAGGTTTTTGATTAAATAGCGGAATAGAAAATATGATCCAAAAAAAGTGTATGTATATCACACGTACACAACCACACTAGGCCCCAATTACTATTGTTTGTACCCCTAAAAGGCTAGATGAGGAGTAGGGGGAGTATGGAACAGGCAGCACCCTCAAACCTTCAGAAGTATGAGATGAACCCCAACAACTTGGAAAGGTGGATCTCTCTCACACGTACCAACACAGACTATCCCCCAATTTAACTGATCCCCAAAGGTTTTTGATTAAATAGCGGAATAGAAAATATGATCCAAAAAAAGTGTATGTATATCACACGTACACAACCACACTAGGCCCCAATTACTATTGTTTGTACCCCTAAAAGGCTAGATGAGGAGTAGGGGGAGTATGGAACAGGCAGCACCCTCAAACCTTCAGAAGTATGAGATGAACCCCAACAACTTGGAAAGGTGGATCTCTCTCACACGTACCAACACAGACTATCCCCCAATTTAACTGATCCCCAAAGGTTTTTGATTAAATAGCGGAATAGAAAATATGATCCAAAAAAAGTGTATGTATATCACACGTACACAACCACACTGGGCCCCAATTACTATTGTTTGTACCCCTAAAAGGCTAGATGAGGAGTAGGGGGAGTATGGAACAGGCAGCACCCTCAAACCTTCAGAAGTATGAGATGAACCCCAACAACTTGGAAAGGTGGATCTCTCTCACACGTACCAACACAGACTATCCCCCAATTTAACTGATCCCCAAAGGTTTTTGATTAAATAGCGGAATAGAAAATATGATCCAAAAAAAGTGTATGTATATCACACGTACACAACCACACTAGGCCCCAATTACTATTGTTTGTACCCCTAAAAGGCTAGATGAGGAGTAGGGGGGGTATGGAACAGGCAGCACCCTCAAACCTTCAGAAGTATGAGATGAACCCCAACAACTTGGAAAGGTGGATCTCTCTCACACGTACCAACACAGACTATCCCCCAATTTAACTGATCCCCAAAGGTTTTTGATTAAATAGCGGAATAGAAAATATGATCCAAAAAAAGTGTATGTATATCACACGTACACAACCACACTGGGCCCCAATTACTATTGTTTGTACCCCTAAAAGGCTAGGAGTAGGGGGAGTATGGAACAGGTAGCACCCTCAAACCTTCAGAAGTATGAGATGAACCCCAACAACTTGGAAAGGTGGATCTCTCTCACACGTACCAACACAGACTATCCCCCAATTTAACTGATCCCCAAAGGTTTTTGATTAAATAGCGGAACAGAAAATATGATCCAAAAAAAGTGTATGTATATCACACGTACACAACCACACTAGGCCCCAATTACTATTGTTTGTACCCCTAAAAGGCTAGATGAGGAGTAGGGGGAGTATGGAACAGGCAGCACCCTCAAACCTTCAGAAGTATGAGATGAACCCCAACAACTTGGAAAGGTGGATCTCTCTCACACGTACCAACACAGACTATCCCCCAATTTAACTGATCCCCAAAGGTTTTTGATTAAATAGCGGAATAGAAAATATGATCCAAAAAAAGTGTATGTATATCACACGTACACAACCACACTAGGCCCCAATTACTATTGTTTGTACCCCTAAAAGGCTAGATGAGGAGTAGGGGGGGTATGGAACAGGCAGCACCCTCAAATCTTCAGAAGTATGAGATGAACCCCAAAAACTTGGAAAGGTGGATCTCTCTCACACGTACCAACACAGACTATCCCCCAATTTAACTGATCCCCAAAGGTTTTTGATTAAATAGCGGAATAGAAAATATGATCCAAAAAAAGTGTATGTATATCACACGTACACAACCACACTAGGCCCCAATTACTATTGTTTGTACCCCTAAAAGGCTAGATGAGGAGTAGGGGGGGTATGGAACAGGCAGCACCCTCAAACCTTCAGAAGTATGAGATGAACCCCAACAACTTGGAAAGGTGGATCTCTCTCACACGTACCAACACAGACTATCCCCCAATTTAACTGATCCCCAAAGGTTTTTGATTAAATAGCGGAATAGAAAATATGATCCAAAAAAAGTGTATGTATATCACACGTACACAACCACACTAGGCCCCAATTACTATTGTTTGTACCCCTAAAAGGCTAGATGAGGAGTAGGGGGGGTATGGAACAGGCAGCACCCTCAAACCTTCAGAAGTATGAGATGAACCCCAACAACTTGGAAAGGTGGATCTCTCTCACACGTACCAACACAGACTATCCCCCAATTTAACTGATCCCCAAAGGTTTTTGATTAAATAGCGGAATAGAAAATATGATCCAAAAAAAGTGTATGTATATCACACGTACACAACCACACTAGGCCCCAATTACTATTGTTTGTACCCCTAAAAGGCTAGATGAGGAGTAGGGGGAGTATGGAACAGGCAGCACCCTCAAATCTTCAGAAGTATGAGATTGTGTTCACTGTACCCCACAAAGATTGAGTTCACTGCACCCCACAATGATTGTGTTCACTGCACCCCACAAAGATTGTGTTCACTGCACCTCACAAAGATTGTGTTCACTGTACCCCCCAAAGATTGTGTTCACTGCACCCCACAAAGATTCTGTTCACTGTACCCCACAAAGATTGTGTTCACTGCACCCTAAAAGGATGTTGTTCACTGCACCCCACAAAGATTGTGTTCACTGCACCCTAAAAGGATGTTGTTCACTGCACCCCAAAAAGATTGTGTTCACTGTACCCCCCCAAAGATTGTGTTCACTGCACCCCACAAAGATTGTGTTCACTGCACCCCAAAAAGATTGTGTTCACTGTACCCCCCAAAGATTGTGTTCACTGCACCCCAAAAAGATTGTGTTCACTGTACCCCCCAAAGATTGTGTTCACTGCACCCCACAAAGATTCTGTTCACTGTACCCCACAAAGATTGTGTTCACTGCACCCCAAAAAGATTGTGTTCACTGTACCCCCCCAAAGATTGTGTTCACTGCACCCCACAAAGATTCTGTTCACTGCACCCCACAAAGGATTTTGTTCACTGCACCCCAAAAAGATTGTGTTCACTGCACCCCAAAAAGGATTTTGATCACTGCACCCCAAAAAGGATGTTGTTCACTGCACCCCAAAAATGATTTTGTTCACTCCACCCCAAAAAGATTGTGTTCACTGCACCCCACAAAGATTGTGTTCACTGCACCCCAAAAAGATTGTGTTCACTGTACCCCCCAAAGATTGTGTTCACTGCACCCCACAAAGATTCTGTTCACTGTACCCCACAAAGATTGTGTTCACTGCACCCCAAAAAGATTGTGTTCACTGCACCCCAAAAAGGATGTTGTTCACTGCACCCCAAAAAGGATGTTGTTCACTCCACCCCAAAAAGATTGTGTTCACTGCACCCCACAAAGATTGTGTTCACTGCACCCCAAAAAGATTGTGTTCACTGCACCCCAAAAATGATTTTGTTCACTGCACCCCAAAAAGGATTTTGTTCACTGCACCCCAAAAAGGATGTTGTTCACTCCACCCCAAAAAGATTGTGTTCACTGCACCCCAAAAAGATTGTGTTCACTGCACCCCACAAAGGATTTTGTTCACTGCACCCCAAAAAGATTGTGTTCACTGCACCCCAAAAAGGATGTTGTTCACTGCACCCCAAAAAGGATTTTGTTCACTGCACCCCAAAAAGATTGTGTTCACTGCACCCCACAAAGGATTTTGTTCACTGCACCCCACAAAGATTGTGTTCACTGCACACCAAAAAGGATTGTGTTCACTGCACCCCAAAAAGATTTTGTTCACTGCACCCCAAAAAGATTGTGTTCACTGCAGCCCAAAAAGATTGTGTTCACTGCAGCCCAAAAAGATTGTGTTCACTGCAGCCCAAAAAGATTGTGTTCACTGCAGCCCAAAAAGATTGTGTTCACTGCAGCTCACACACAGAAAAATGGATGTGGATCACTGACACCTGCCTATCTCCAATCCCACACCACACAGCAATATCGATTGTAGTTTGTAGAACACAGTTTCCCTAAAATTCAGCAGACTCTGTCCCTAACAGGATTGAGAAGAGATCGTAGATCAGGATTGAGTGCAGATTCACCCCACCCCCCACACAGCAATATCGATTGTAGTTTGTAGAAGACACTGACCCTATAATTCAGCAGACTCTATCCCTAAAATGCCTACAACTCGCCCTGCCTAAACACTCCGACCTGTCCCTCAATTCTATCCGGACACAAATGGTTTTTTCCTGCCTATCTTTCCCTAATCAGCAGCCAGCACATTGATGTGTGCTCTGTCCCTTAGCTAAGCAGCAGAATGACGCTGCTGCGGCGGCTGCCTCGAACTTATAAAGACTTGGTCACATGCTTCAGACGGCCAATCACAGCTACTAAGACATTTGCAGGCATGGCTGGGATGGCTTAAGGCACACCAGTTAAACGATTGTTGATTGGCTGTTGAAAGCCCGCCATGAAAAGAGCGCCAAAGCATGCAAAACCCGGAAATAAAACGACCGAACACGGATTTTTACCCGAACATACAGTAAAGTGTCCGTGTCCGTGTTCGGGTAAAAAAAATCCAATTATTCGGTACGAACACGAATAATACAGTCCGTGTTCGCTCAACACTAATCTTGATCAAAGTTTGAAGTCTACAAACTTTGTAAGAAACCCCATTGAAGTCCTAAGGGGGCACACCTTGTTGTTCAATTCTAGCCATTTTTAAAGCTAGTGAGCAAGGTATTGTCAAACAAAAGGCACAGGAAGTAATGCACTGCCATGGGGAAGATATATCAATACCAAAATTAAAACAGTATCACTGCCAACTAGTGATGGGCCGATCACCCCATACTGTTTAATTTGGTTCGCACCAGAACATCTCAAATAGGGAAAATGTTCTAGCAAATATGCAAACTCTATAAAGGTCTAAGGGAAACAAACATAAAAAATCAAAAGTACTAATTTTAAATTGTGTAGATACCCTTGTTCGGATATAAATATGTATACAATGTATATATAGTTAAAAAAAATTGTCAATGTGACAGGCTGCTTCTAGTTATAAAGGTGTTAACCTCACAATCAGTATAGGAATAGTTTGACCAGCGATGCCTTCTCTATGCCTTGTCTATATTAAACAATATCTCCTCTATATTCAATAAGCTGTAATACATAAAGTGCAATACATAAATGAACAATTTATCAATCCAAAATGTTAAGTAAAGTGCCGTGGTTGAATAAAAGTCTTTAGTGCTTTCAAAGTGCTTGTGCTTGATGCATATAGTGAATAAATATGGTGCCACTCGGTGCTCCTCTCCTGGGTCCCTTCTCACTGACCGTTAGATGAACAACATTTTTTAGTGCTCCTATCAGCACAGCAAATGACTATGTATGTCCTCCTTCCCCTCTCTTCCCCAGATTCAGCAGTATGATTGGAGACTGGAGTCTGTGTAGTGGTACAGCATGCGGTGAGATAATCATTCCTGCTGTTTTCCATTACCAGGCTCCCAACAACATATGTTGTATAAATGAAAGGCGAGTGCTCATAGCGTAAAGCGTTTACATTTTATTAAAAAAACAAAAGTTAGTACACTTACAAGATAAAAGTTTATTTAGGCAGTATCATTTGTGGTGGACACCACCGCAGCGTGTGTTCCAACCACTGAATATGACTTTGCTCATCTTTCCTCTGCTTTACACATTTCGCCCCTCCCACTGGGAGCTTCTGAATACACCCAGCGGAAGGAGTGAAACGCGTAAAGCAGGGGAAAGATGAGTGACGTCATATGGCTATTGTTCAGTGTAATTATCAGATTGGTTAAGATGATGATGTATGAAGTGCACTAAACTGTAGAAACAAATCACAGTCCAGTTTACTGTACTCTGATGGGTGCATGATAGGTTAAAAAGGCTCATAGTCTACTTTTAACACCACCATTGTTCTTTTCTCTGCCTAACTCTAGCCTGCTGTTTTTTCGGGCCTTCATTTTTTATCTTTCATTGTCATATAAGCCCCTTTCTTAATTTCTGCACTGGCTAAGAATTTCCCCTAATCATTTAAAATGCTGGGAACCGAAGAACACTCCAGGTGAAGGGAAGAGGTTTGGGTCCACCACTTATCATGGGTTCCCAGCGAATCCCCACGATTTGTAAAGTTCACAATATGCAAATTTTTTAAGTGTGCTGTCAGAAATGCATTGCTGCGGATAGCATTTGATCAACTGATTTAGAAGAGCCAATAATTTGTTTTAAGGAATAACCCACCCCTTTTTCTCACAACAGTGTGTTGGAACTATTAGGGAGAGCAGACAATTCTGTGTTGGCAGTAGGGATGGGCTCTATGTCGAACGTAAATTTGCCTCAAACATCAGCTTTTCGTGTGTACACTGAACACATGAACAAATGGGGCACTCGATGATGTGTACCCCATAATGCACTGCGCTGTTGCAGTGCAGTGATTGCTGATGATTGGCCAAAGCATGCACCTGACCTGTATGTTTTGGCCAATCACAGCCCAATGTCCTGTCAGAGACATGATTGGCCAAATACAGGGTGCCTTTAGCCAATCATGGCTCATGGGCTAAGTCCACACACCACACTATATAAGGCTGCTGCTTACATGGCAGCCTGACAATGGAGATTAGGCAGGTAGTTAGTGGATAGTGTCTTGAGTTAGTTTAGTTCATAGTGTCTTGAGTTAGTTTAGTTCAATCATTGTAGTGTAGAGGCATACCCCATGTTTAAAATGTATGGATATGTTGTAGTCCTGGGTCCCCTCCCAGTGCTCCCCAAGTTTTGTGTTCCTGTCACTTATAGTTCGTGAGCGGTGCCATGCCTAGCTGACCAAGATTTCCCATAGACGCCAATGTTAAAGACAATATTTTCCATAGATGCCAATTAGCACTGAAAGCTGAAAATTGGTCTAGACAGGAAGGGGGTTAAAGTGACATGTATTTAAGTGAATAAGGGGAACCCTATTACAGATTAAAAAAAAAAAACAGCATGGGGTCCCCCCAAAATCTTTACCAGGCCCTTTGAGTCTGGTATAGATTTTAAGGGGAGCTCCATCCCAAAATAAAAAAAAACACAGCAAGGGTTCTCCCTTAAAATCCATACCAAGCCCTTTGGGTCTGGTATAAATTTTAAGGGGAAATCCATGCAAAAATGTAAAAATAAAAAATTCTGTGGGGCCCCCTCCAAAATTCATACCAGAAGCTTACCTGAGCATGAAGCCTGGCAGGCCAGGATGGGGGGGGGATGAGCGGGCACCCCCCATCTGAACCATACCAGGTCACTTGCCCTCAACATGGGGAGGGTGCTTTGTGGTGCCCCCCAAAGCACCTTGTCCCCATGTTGATTGGGACAGGGGCCTCTTCCCGACAACCCTGGGCTGTGGTTGTGGGGGTCTGCAGGTGGGGGGCTTAGCAGAATCTGGAAGCCCCCTTTAGTAAGGGGGCCCCCAGATCCCCCCATGTGAATGGGTATCGGTTACATTTTACCCCTACCCATTCACCAAAAAAGTATAAAAAAGTAAAACACAGTTTTTATAGAACACAGTTTTTGACAAGTCCTTTATTAAAAATAAAAATAAAAAAAGTGCCCTGCGATGTAAATCCATTGTAAATCACGACGCCCGCTGACCATGTCACATAATGTCATGTGATGTCAGAAGAGGCAGTGCCACTGGGTGATGTAACTGGGTGGCCCTGCCCCTTGCCTATATAAGAGCTGTCAATGCTGAAGAGGGGCATACAGCGGGACACCTCAGAAGAGGCAAATTGTTTTTGAAATGTTTTCACAGGTACCCCTGTGCAATAATCATGCTGTCTAATTAGCATATTGATATGCCACGCCTGTGAGGTGGATGGATTATCTCGGCAAAGGAGAAGTGCTCACTAACACAGATTTAGACAGATTTGTGAACAATATTTGAGAGTTCAGCTTATGAAAAATGGGGGCAAAAACAAAAGTGTTGCGTTTAAAATTTTGTTCAGTATATTTGGGAGAAGTTATAGCAGACTTACATCACTTCACTTCACATCACTTACATCACTAAATGTTTAAATAACATAAACTAGGTGACCTGGTGGGACCAGTCCATTGTCTCAGGTGTGTTCTGTACATATTTAGTAATAAAAGCACTATGAGGTTGGCCACTATCTTGTTTGATAATGGTTACCATTCTTTTATACTTCAACATGGAGTTTAGCCCCTATATTTCCTCAACTGCAAGAAACTGTATGTTTTTTTTTTTTTAAATGTACTGTACCATGGTGTCTGACCTGTTCTCCTGCTTTGACCATGTTGCCATCAGAACCAAAACTGAGTGCAACTATTGACATTGTATGTTGATGGATTATTAGAGTGCACCAAGGCAGCATTAATCATTGTATTGTCTATCTATCTATCTATCTATCTATCTATCTATCTATCTATCTATCTATCTATCTATCTATCTATCTATCTATCTATCTATCTATCTATCTATCTATCTATCTATCTATCTATCTATCTATCTATCTATCTATCTATCTATCTATCTATCTATCTATCTATCTATCTATCTATCTATCTATCTATCTATCTATCTATCTATCTATCTATCTATCTATCTATCTATCTATCTATCTATCTATCTATCTATCTATCTATCTATCTATCTATCTATCTATCTATCTATCTATCTATCTATCTATCTATCTATCTATCTATCTATCTATCTATCTATCTATCTATCTATCTATCTATCTATCTATCTATCTATCTATCTATCTATCTATCTATCTATCTATCTATCTATCTATCTATCTATCTATCTATCTATCTATCTATCTATCTATCTATCTATCTATCTATCTATCTATCTATCTATCTATCTATCTATCTATCTATCTATCTATCTATCTATCTATCTATCTATCTATCTATCTATCTATCTATCTATCTATCTATCTATCTATCTATCTATCTATCTATCTATCTATCTATCTATCTATCTATCTATCTATCTATCTATCTATCTATCTATCTATCTATCTATCTATCTATCTATCTATCTATCTATCTATCTATCGATATAGAAAAATGCTGATTGGTGCTGGTTAACACTGACTGACGCTGACTGACGCTGGTTAACGCTGTTTGAGCTAGTCACGGCTAGGCCGCTTACTTTAATTTGCCTTTGACTGTGAAAGAGTCCTTTTAGCTTCCTAAGGCACTCCTTTCCTGAGGTAGCTGTCCTTTATAGAAGACCGCACTGCTGAGCAACTTCAGGGCCCTTCCTGGCGCTCCCTTTACCCCCTAATCTTCAGGGCTTAACAACTTGCCACCCCCTTTATTGTATCACTCTGGGTTAGCTGACTTCTGGATCCCCTTGACCCCTCTGGAGTGGTCCCCTCTCTTAGGCAGACCCCTGGGCAGATTCTTGAGTACTCACAATACTGTTTTTCCAGAAGTATTCTGCCCAGCAGCTTCACTTGGTCAGCACACTGGATCCTTCTGCAGCACAGCTCAACCCCTGGTCCCTAGGCCAACTGCCTGGGCCACATTTCTCACATCAGCAGGAGGAGAGACAGCCGTCCACCTCTTCCTGGGACTTTGCTCCCGCCAAAAGACTTACTCAAATCCCAGGATGCATTGCAGCAATGCTCACCCACTGGGACAGTCATAAACCCTGGTGCGCTAGTGGCTAGGTTTCCTCTACTGTCCAACAAGGTCCCTCATTGGATACAGTGGGCAGACTCCCCAGACTCAACAGGTTACACCTGGAGGCATGTGACAGGCTAACTAACAGATCAGACCCTCCTGATAAGCAGAACATGGTCACATATATGCTTTGCCTAGCACCTACCTGGGAGGGTGCTAAAAATCTATCTATCTATCTATCTATCTATCTATCTATCTATCTATCTATCTATCTATCTATCTATCTATCTATCTATCTATCTATCTATCTATCTATCTATCTATCTATCTATCTATCTATCTATCTATCTATCTATCTATCTATCTATCTATCTATCTATCTATCTATCTATCTATCTATCTATCTATCTATCTATCTATCTATCTATCTATCTATCTATCTATCTATCTATCTATCTATCTATCTATCTATCTATCTATCTATCTATCTATCTATCTATCTATCTATCTATCTATCTATCTATCTATCTATCTATCTATCTATCTATCTATCTATCTATCTATCTATCTATCTATCTATCTATCTATCTATCTATCTATCTATCTATCTATCTATCTATCTATCTATCTATCTATCTATCTATCTATCTATCTATCTATCTATCTATCTATCTATCTATCTATCTATCTATCTATCTATACTGTATATCCTTTGCCTGGGAAACCTGCATCTCTAAATGTCAGTTTTCATAAGTTGCTATTTCAGATTCATCTTTCGGAAATAATGTAGTTTTATATGTGTATGTGTGGGCCTAGTACTGTGTCAATGGATGACTGATTTCCTTAATTTCCCAAAGTGAAAAGAAGCCCATTTCAGTATGAATACGCAGCATAATGAACCTTGTTGTGAGTGATTGTCAAGTCTGAGAAGGGAGCAGGTATCAGAAAACTAGCGAAGATGGCAATGTACAGATATGTGACATGACGGAAGAAAGCAAGGCTTCTTTTCTATTATATCTGTAATGAATAGCTGCCTGGCAGCACTCATCCAAACTTCCTTTAGTTTGCTTAAAAACTGTACAAGTTGCTTATTTAATGTAAGACTAAAAGCACACAAGAAATAATGCACCCACAAAAATTTCCTAGTAATGATAAACCAATACCCATCAATGTCAATGTTCTTTGGTTGAAGCTGACAAGACGATAATCACAGATAACTATCAGCTATAAGGACAGAAATGTTCTTTATTTAACTCACTTGGCAAGATGCAGTTAAGGCAACATTACTTGTCTGACACCTCTAAAAGTGTGATATGTGCATACAGAGAGGTGCACACCAGGTACTAAAATACTATAGCACAGACTGTCATTTTCATTCATTTTGCCATTTATCTACTAAATAAATGTCATACATATGCACATTGCCTTCAATTTGCATGGCTAGTGTTTACCGTATTTATTTCTATTTCTCATTGCATTTCAAGGAACAGGAACAAAATGAACATAGTTGCAGTGCTTTGTAATGGCAATGTATCATGCTGCAAAAGGATTAGTGTGATTTATATACTGCTGACATATTTCACAGCGCTCTATTACAGAGAAGCAGGTTTTGATTACCTTGTAAATGCACCTGCAGGCTTAGTAAAGAGAACCTTAACTGGTAAATGCCTTGGTCTTTGGAAGCTCTAGGCTGATGTGTAGGCTACCAAATCCTTGCCTAAAATGTAAAAAAACATTTTTATCTTGCATTCAAGTTTCTTAATACAATATGTTGTAGAATTGATCCAGCAATGATAACTCAAAGGTTTTTTTTTTCTCTATCTCTGAAGTTTGTTAGCTGCTTCAATTTGATTGTCTTCTGTTGGTTCAACAGCATTAAATCATGTTCAAGGCTGAAAGTGATTTTATTTATTTTTTAATAACAAACATGTCATACTTAACTGCTCTGTGTGATGGTTTTGCAGAGTGGAACCAAACCTCCTTTTCTGGGGTCCCCCGCTAGCGCTCTTGGCTCCTCCTCTTATCAAAGTGCCCCCATAGTAAGTGGCTTGCTATGGGGACACTTATGTGGGCTCAATCACGAGCCAGGCTCTGTGCATCTATAGATACACATGGCGTGGCACTGTTACCACTCCCTGCTCCCTCCTCATAGGTTTTTACTGGCAGCAGCATGAGCCAAAAGGTTCCAGTTGCTGCCAAGTCTCCTGTAAAAAGAGAGATAGGGGAGAAGAGCTGCTGCAGATGGGCACATTGCTGTATCGAGTTTGGACTCAGGTAAACGTTTGGGGGGGGGGAGCTTTTGAAAGGTTTTTTTTTACCTTGAAGCAGTCAATGCCTGCAACAACTACTTGAACTCCAGGCAAACAGTTAACTATGCAGATAAAATATATAAAGTGTAGCTGTTTTAACTGCCAAATTAGTTAAATTCCTGTCCAACCTGTCCTGAATTTTTACAGCTCTGCCATTCAGGACAGGTCTGTATGGTTACGCAGGAGACTTGGTCATTCTCTGTTACAGATAAAAACCCTTATAGGTCTTGTCTCCCCTTCAAGCTATGACTGAACAGTGAAGAGGGAGCAGCACACTAATAGAATCATCAATCTGTCCCTCTGCTCAGTCCTTTATAGGCATGTTTATTGATAATGCATGAGTGCTACAGCTAAGTGAATACACCGCTACATAATTTATGTCTTTTACATCTGCCTGGAGTTCAACTTTCAACTTTTCAAGTTTGGCTTTTCTTAACTAATATCCAGTTTATGTAAGTGTATGCTAGAAGCTTGGAAATTAAGCCATCCTAAAATCCCAAATATGCCTCTACCAAGAACTTTTTGAACTAATTAAAAAGGCCAATTTACACATGTGAACATTGCAGGCAGATTTCAGCCCCCCTGACCAGTCCAATGACACTCCTGCTGAAAACAGAGCTCATAAGAGTGTAGGGATCCGTTGTCCTATATTGTCTGTATTTGTAAATAGTTGTTTGTTAATTACCACAGAGTTGGTTGATTATAGCCAGGTACTTCCTGTCTCTCCTAGCTGGGTCAAAAACCTCAGAAGGAGCAAGTGGAGAGAAAGAAAGTCTGAGACACATGTCCTGTCCATGGGAGAGCTGTCGCCTGAATCCAGACCAGAATACAAGGATTACTAGGCAAGTGCTCCTATGTTTATTACTTTAGTATTGTTGCCCATAGCTTCAGGGTACCATATTTTCCGGCTTATAAGATGACTTTTTAACCCAGGAAAATCTTCTCAAATGTCGGGTGTCGTCTTATACGCCGGGTGTCGTCTTATAGGGCGGATGCTGAAACTTCGGAGCCGACTGAACTATGCGGTGGGGGGGGCTCAAAAACAGCCGCGGTATGCCTGCTTGGATTGGCTCTCCCTCCTGCCCAGCCCTCCCTGTCTCAGAGACTATGGTATGCCGATATGGAAAAAGAGCGCGAGAGCGGTGATGTGACAAGAAAAACATGCCTCTTTCATCTGTCTGGCCCGCCCTTGTATCCTATTACTGTACCTCCTTCTCTGTGTCTCACTCCTGAGGACTGCAGTAAAGCAGTGCAGGGGCGCATGTGCGAGATCTGAGAGGCAGAGAAGAAGGTACGGTAATAGGATACAATGTCGGGCCAGACAGGTGAAAGAGGCATGTTTTTCTGGTGACATCGCTGCTCTCTCGCTCTATCTCTTTTTTCCTTACCCCGGGCACATGGTATTTTTAATCATAGATAGCATCTAGGAGCTGGATCACACTAAATAAACGTGGAAGGGCTGGTTGTGTACAGAAACCTTCCATTTGAGGATGCCCCACAGATGCTCAATAGGTCTGGAGACATGCTTTGCCAGTCCATCACCTTTACCCTCAGCTTCTTTAGCAAAGCAGTGGTCTTCTTGGAGGTGTGTTTGGGGTCGTTATCATGTTGGAATACTGCCCTGCGGCCCAGTCTCCGAAGGGAAGGGATCATGCTCTGTTTCAGTATGTCACAGTATATGTTGGCATTCATGGTTCCCGCAATGAATTGTAGCTCCCCAGTGTTGGCAGCACTCATGCGGCCCCAGACCATGACACTTCAACCACCATGCTTTACTCTAGGCAAGACACACTTGTCTTTGTGCTCCGTCCTCACCTGGTTGCCACCACACACGCTTGGCACCATCTGAACCAAATACGTTTATCTTAGTCTCAACAGACCACATGACATGGCTCCAGTAATCCATGTCCTTAGTCTGTTTGTCTTCATCAAACTGTTTGTGGGCTTTCTTGTGCATCATCTTTAGAAGAGGCTTCTTTCTGGGACAACAGTCATGCAGACCAATTTAATGCAGTGTGTGGCGTATGGTCTGAGCACTGACAGGCTGACCCCCCCACCTCTGCAGCAATGCTGGCAGCACTCATATGTCTGTTTCCCAAAGACAACTTCTGGGTATGATGCTGAGCACATGCACTCAACTTCTTTGTTTGACCATGGCGAGGCCTGTTCTGAGCGCTCTGGAGCAGGTTTTCATCAAGGATGTCTTTCCCTCGATACTGACTAGTCTCCCAGTTCCTGCCACTGAAAAACATCCCCACAGCAGGATGCTGCCAACACCATGCTTCACTTTAGGGATGGTATTGGCCAGGTGATGAGTGGTGTATGGTTTTCCCAGACATGACGCTTGCCATTCAGGCCAAAGAGTTAAATCTTTGTTTCATCAGACCAGAGAATTTTGTTTCTCATGGTCTGAGAGTCCTTCAGGTGCCTTTTGGCAAACTCCTGGTGGGCTACCATGTGCCTTTTACTAAGGAGTGGCTCCTGTCTGGCCACTCTACCATACAGGCCTGTTTGGTGGATTTCTGCAGAGATGGTTGTTCTTCTAGAAGGTTCTCCCCTCTCCACAAAGAAACGCTGGAGCTCTATCAAAGTGACCATTGGGTTCTTGGTCACCTCCCTGACTAAGGCCCTTCTCCCCCAATCGCTCAGTTTGACCTGCTCTATGGAGAGTCCTGGTGGTTCTAAACTTCTTCCATTTAGGGATGATGGAAGCCACTGTATTCATTGGGACCTCCAATGCTGCTGAAATGTTTCTGTACCCTTCCTCAGATCTGTGCCTCGATACAATCCCATCTCGAAGGTCTATAAACTTCATGACTTGGTTTGTGCTCTGACATGAACTGTTAACTGTTGGACCTTATATAGACAGGTGTGTACCTTTCCAAATCATGTCTAATAAACTGAATTGACCACAGGTGGACTCCAATAAAGTTGTAGAAACATCTTCAGGATTAGCAGTGAAAACAGAATGCACTTGAGCTCAATTTTAGGTGTCATGGCAAAGGCTGTGAATACTTATGTACAGTACATGTGATCGTTTCATATTTTATTTTTAATAAATGTGCAAAGATTTCAAAACAAACTTCTTTCACGTTGTCATTATGGGGAATTGTTTGGAGAATTTAGATGAACATAATGAATTTAATCAATTTTGTAATAAGGCTGTAACATAACAAAATGTGGAAAAAGTGAAGCGCTGTGAATACTTTCCAGGTGCACTGTACATACCTGGGTATATGGGCACAATTCCACCAGGACTCCTGTAGGGCCTTTTGTTGATATTACCTGTCTGTACAGTAGATATTTACACTGCTAATGGTGTCTCTGTCTCTGGTTCTCCTGTCCTGTTTGCATGGCATATCCTTAATCTCCAGGCCTGGAAGTGCAACATGAAATCTCTAAAGGGGAATTTCCCTCTAAGACATTTATTTGGAACATGTGTCCCTATTGAAGATTTAACCTCACCTCTTGTTCTGATGACAACACTATACTATTACCCTTCTTTTCAATCTATGTTTCAATTACACTTGTAAGGTGAATCTACCTGGCTAGTGCACATGGAGCAATAAAAAGCTGACTGGTGTTCTAATTCATCTCCACTTTCTCAAAAACTAAAGGAAACAGTTTTGGCTATATTTTAATGTTTCCAACTATAAATCCAAAGCTTTTTACCAGTTAAAAAATCTAGATGTACAGTATATGTAATTCTTCTCAAGGAACTCACTATAGAATTTCACAAACAATTATTCTTTTTGATTAGTCTGTGGGTATGTTTTCTCTTAAAATATGGTATATAATCACTTCCACCTATTGTTCATGACTGGAATGATTTAGGCAAGATTGATTTTTTTTTTATAAAATTACCAAGTTGACCAAAGTGGAAACTCAGTTTCCCTCATTAGCTTGCCTTGTGTATGGAGTGTGGTTTGCTTGGGGTGAATTTATGGTAATTTATTAATGTAACATTTATATATTTAAATGTAATAATTTACATTTATTTAGCTTGGTGTTCTTTGCATTTGAGTTTTCCCCCTCATTTTGGGTGTATTTAAGTGTTACTCATATTTGCATACTGTCATTTAAAACTTTGTAATAGTTCTTTTTCATTAGACCAAAAATTGGAAATGTTTTGGCACAAGAACAGGCCCAGGATACGTGAAGTGAACTTCTGTAATCCTCAGGAGCTATTTTAAGCCTATTTCACTCTTTAAATTCCTTCAAAACGACCTTAATTTTGCGTTCCCCATTAACTTGAATGCATTTTGCATTTTTCTTCATACGCAAGTCAGAGTTACTTCATTTACACATCATACATCATCTTCTAGATACAGAGGGTGGGCCAAGAGTGTACATTAGACTTCATATGTGCAGCAGGAGGTACAATACAATACAATTTCTAGGAAAAAGCGGAAAGAGTTTTTTTTGGCAGAAGAGATAGGACATACTTCATAAAATATATGTTTTTTTTTTGTTTAATTTTAGTTCCATTTTAATCCATTTTCTGTATCACAGTCATCCATGCTACAAGTTACCTCTAAATTGTCTTTTTTTTGACAGGACAGTTACCCTTTTAGCAAAATATAAATGAGTGAACAACTTAGTTTTATTTTAATTGTGCAAGAAAGGAAAATCAATGAGTACTTTTACAGCAATTATCTTTATTACAATTCAATACAAACTCCAATCAATTGTTCTTAATTTTACAATATAATATGCAGATGCACAGTTACATTATTCCTCTCAAAAACATATCCCCAAGATCAGCAGTTTTACAAATAATATTAATAGATGTAATGCAACCAGAACTATTAACCTTTTTTTACCTAAACAGAGCAGAGTAACTTCTTCCTGGGAAAAATGTGGCCACACAGTTCCTTGGCTCATATTTCAATTTCTCCTGTGTGGTTTTACATTTAATTACCTAAGCCTCATTAGATACTGGCTCACCTATTCCATCTCTAAAAGCCAAAGACATTTTCAGCTATGCTTCACATTGAGCATTAATTTCCTTGAGCGCTTGCTCTATTAATCATGATAACAATCAGATTAGGACAATTATTTTAATGAGCTAATGAGATGTAAAGAGCAGATGATACACTTTTATTCCTTCACATGGCAGCGCCCTTTCAGAAATGCCACACATGTCAATAAAGTGCCAGGCAGTAAATGTGCTCTTTCAGGTGAGTATGACAAGATGAAAATGTTTAAATCTGACAAAGCTTTCTGTGTTACTCCTAATGTAGTCAGTTACGAACCCACTGAAAGATAATTCTCTTAAACAATCTTTTTTTTACTTTACAAATACATTTATCTGGAATCATGCTAAATGCTTCCCTTGCATGATTCAGCCTTTCACAATAACAATGAGCTCCACTTACCAAATAGGCCTTATTTTTGAGGCTGAGGAAAGAACAGTTTCATGCTCCTCAGCCAATTAGATGCAAGCAGATCTTCTCTCACAACATTTTTCAAATTGGACCCAATGACTATAATTTAATACAGGAGCAGAACATTTTCACTGCTAAAAGAGCCAGCAATTACTTTTCAGCATATCATTTTCTGTATGCTTCAGATCTCTAGTATATCCTGTAAACCAGACATGACTCTGGACCCCATTCCAAGCTCTGATACAGATCTGTCTTGTAGGAGCCAGAGACAGAGAGTCAGGTACTGTTCTTTATGGGTGCCCCTCCATGTAACAGACATTCTTCTGTTATCTTTTGGTAACCCCAATGGATAAAGTAAAAGTCTGGTCTAAACCTAGCTAATCTTAAACCTGCTCCCACAATCATTATAAGTCTTAAACTAATTAGCCTATAGAGGAAAGATGTGTATACTTACCTTTCCCTGGGTGCTCCAGTCCAGTCATGTGATCCCTAATAGCTGTCTTCAGGGGAAAGGAGGGATTGCTGTCAATGGTTGCAATGCCTGGGCAGTGACATCACCTATAGGCTTACTATGGGGAATTCGTTGTTGGCTGTTCTGGAAGCTGGAGCTGGGAGCCGATCACATGACCTGACTGTAGCGACCCGGGTGTAGCTAAGTATAAACATCTTTCCTCTACAGGGTAGTTGGTATAGGACTTAAGCTGGCAATAGTGTCAGGGTGCTAGGAACCTAGACCACACGAAGATGCAAGTAAAATAAAGAGATTTATTTACGCAACAATAATAATCGCACAGCAAGAGAGAGGAGCACAATCAAGAACAGCCGGGGTCAAGTTCAGAAGCGGGTAGCCATCCAAGCTGTAATAAAGTTCAGGAACAGGTAGTCATTCAAGCCGAGATAGAGTCCAGAAGCAGGTAGTCTGCCGAAGCCAGGTCGTCATCTGTTTCAGGGTCGTCTGCCCATGCGAAATCCAGAGCCAGGAAGGTTGTCAGCCAAGCCAAGTCATGCACAAAGAAATCACAGAGACCAGAGGACTGCTAGCAGTGATGCTCCTTGGAGCACAAACGCAAGAACAAGGTCTGAAAGCCATCAGGTGATATACAGTATATAGTCAGGTGTGCAATAGCATCACTGAGCAAGGCCCAGGCAGCAGACAAGTGATGATGCAAACAGAGTTTATAAGAGACAGCAGTCTGCACATGTCCAAGATGGCTGCCAACAGGAAGGCAAGGTAAGACCTTGACACATACACAGTACAATCTCGGTTAATTCAGCAGGAACCGGCTGAGATTCAAATCATGTATGGGCAGGCTGAATGTACCCAAGTTGATTGATTGATCAACTTACATAGAAGCATAAAAAAGTGATGGCAAAAAAAAGAAATAGTAGTCCATCCAGTCTGCCCATTTGGTTTTCTTTAGCTTTTTTTTGTCTGAGTATAGATCTTCGTTTGTTCCAAGCATGTTTGAAGCCATTTACTTTTGACTGTCTAGCTACCTCTGCTGGAAGTTTTTTCCCAAGCATAAACTACTCTTTCAGTATAATAATACTTTCCAAGATTAGTTTTGAACTTTCCTTCAGTTAGTTTGAGGTCATGTCCCTGTGTTCTTGATTTTGCTTTCTTATAGAAAAAACTGCCCTCCTGAACCTTATTCACCCCTTTGATGTATTTAAAGGTTTTAATCATGTCTCCCCTTTCACTTCTTGAGTAAAACCAGCCTGCTGGATTTTACATGTGATTTTTCATGTGGATACTGCAAGCCGCTGCTATAACCGCTATGTTCTCCAAAAAACTGAAACAAGTTCAATAGAGGCCACTCTAATAATAATAGTTTCAGGTGAGCAGATCTGAGAGAATAAACAGTGGGTAATTCAATTGTCCCCTTTTCAGAAATTGATTATTTGGACTGTTTACTGTTATGCAAGATTATCTTGAATATATGCTGTGTATATATATATATATATATATATATTGTAACAGGAAGTCAGCTAAAATCTGGGAATGTAGTCACAGGAAGGAGATACATTTCTACCTGATTTAGAAAGTCCATTAATTAATTTAGGGTGTTGGCTACAGAGCTAGCCAGCAGGAAGTTGAAAGGCCTTCACCTGTTCAGAATGAGGGAGTTAAGGCTCTATAATTTGTTCAGAGAAATTCCTATTGTTTGCTGCCTCCAGAAGCTGCATCCTGAAGCCATGTGGGCTGGGAGCAGGAGGACAGTCAGCGTGTGCCTCCCGACAGGATGTGTGGGCCTGGGAGAAGACCCCCCGGAGTGATGTGTGCCCGGGACGGTAACCAAGGGTGAATACGTCTCAAAGGTGAGAAGACGAACTGTTGATGTGAAAGAAACAAAGGACTGTGTTGCCCTGTGAAGCTATTATAAAAGGACTATTGAGTGTCCGCTGGAGGACAAGGAAGTCTGCCCGACGGTAGGTTGGAGACAGACACTTAGGCAGGTTCCAGTTGTGAGAAGGTAGCCGCCCACAGAGGCAAGGATTTATTTTCTGTTTTATTTTATTTTGGATGTTTTGCTGCATACAGCCTGGTGAAGAAAACACCATTTAATAAACCACACTGTTTGTTTGCAAGCACTTGTCGGCTACCTCTCTGGGAAAACGCACCCCCCAAGGGGTCATCCACACCCGCCACCGAGCTAATCCCTTACATATGGTGGAGGTATGCAGTGGGCATAAGCAGAGATCCCTGCAAGGAAGTGCAAATGTTTGATGAACTGTATCTGGTGCATGAGATTGCACAATCTATGTGTGCAGGAGAGAAGATCCTGACAGAAAAAAAAAAAGTGTTTTAAAGAGACAGCGGTCTCAAAATTATTTGATGAACTTTGTTGTGTCTGGTGCAAGTGACTGCACAAACTGTGTGTGCAGGAAAAGAGATCTTGCAAGAGAGAGAGAAAAACTACATGTGTTAAAGAGACAGTGGTCTGAAAAATTTTTGCTGGACTGTGAAAAATTTTGTTTGTGGAGTTATTGAAGATGGGGCGTTCAAAACGCCTGAAGAATGCAAAGATAGATGAAATGAGAGACCGGATTCTATGGATGGAGGGGATGTTGCCGTCTGAACCAGCCCCATCCATGCCTAAAGAGAGTCTACTAAAGAGGAAGGGTGTTGTCCCTAGCAACACTGATGAAACTGCTATGGAGACGCAGTGTGCTCAGATGAAAAGTAAACCCAAAATGGGGGAGATGCTGAAACAACGGAGCTTTGCAGCTCAACAAAAGGCTCATCAAGAGAGCATGGCAGGCTGGAAACAGAGACGCCAGCAGCCAATGGAGGCCATCGGTTTGGAGGAAACCGAGTATGTGTGCAGGGCTGAGTTGGATGCCTTGCAACGGAAAATGGAAGAAAAGGAACAAGCCTTGGAATTGCTTAAAATGGAGCATAGAAACTTGCAGGAAATGAATGAACTACTCAAGTCTCATGTGTTACAGTGGGAAGAATCCACTGCTCTTCTTTTGGTCGAGTTGCAAAAACGCAGAGAGACTATAATGGAGAAAGATACCATCCTCATGGAAAAGGAAAGTGAAATTCAGACTTTGCAGAAGCAAAGCATGTGTGAAATGTTGGAGTTGCGTAATCAGCTGGAAAAAAGTCTTCAGTGTTTGGAAGTTACAAAAATAGACCTGCAGGAGTCGCAGGAACAGAATGTCGCTCTGAAAACGACATTGTCTCTCAGCGACAACGAGAAAAGTGAAAGAGAGGCTAAATTACTGAGTACTGTGTATGAGCTCACTACTTTGAGCAATGTGGTAAATGAATGGCGTGCGGACTGTGAAAGTTGGAAAGGGGAAGCCCAACGTGTCCAGCAGCAGTTAAAGGAGAAAGAAGCCTGTGTGGCAGAATTACATTCTTATTCCCAGATGCTAGCCAATGAGGTGAAGGCTCTTATGCAGGGAAAAGGAGATTGTGAACATAAGAGGGAAAAAGTAGAGGCACAGCTTCTGGAATCGCAAGTGAAGGTGTCAGAAGGTGACCGATTGTGTGCTAAGCTGTCAGAGAAGGCAAACCGACTGCAGGTTGAGTTGGACAATGTTACAAATCAGCTTTCTCAAGCAGACAGCAAATCTAGAGAAATTGCGGAAGATTTTTCTATCTTGGAATCGCAGCTGCAAGACACGCAGGAACTCTTACAGGAAGAGAGGTGTCAAAGGCTGAGTTTTAGCACAAAGCTCAAACAAATGGAAGATGAGAAAAATGGCTTCCTGGAACAATTAAAAGAGGAGGCGGAAGCAAAGAAAAACCTATCAGAGCAAGTCGCAACATTGCAAGCTCAGATAGCGGATATGAAAAAACGCATGGAAGAAAGCGTTGGTTCATTACAGTGTGTTGAAGATGTGAAAAAGAAGTTTGATCAGATGCTTGGTGAAGAGAAGACTGTGTCTGCAAAATATGCAGAAGAACGCGCACGTGCAGAAGCGGAGGCGCGTGATAACGAGAGCAAAGCCCTGTTCTTGGCTCGCTCCTTGGAGGAAGCTCTAGAGTGTAAAGTTGAACTAGAAAGTGTTAAACAGCTGCGTACAGAAATGGAAGAATTGGTCAGCTCCAAGGATGATGTTGTGAAAAGCGTTCAGGAGCTAGAAAAGTCTAAGCGAGCCTTAGAACAGCAAGTAGAAGAGATGAAGATTCCGTTGCAGGAACTGGAAGAGGAATTCCAGGCAACAGAGGATCTGTCCCAAAGAGGGGATAGTGTGCCTGATGCAGTTTTTAAAAGGATCAGTGTTTTGGGGTCTGTCCTGAGTGAGCCTCAGAAATGTGACGACATGTGGCTTGAATCACCCCTTTGGAATAAACCGTTCCTTCAAAAACTTCAAGCATTGGAAAATGCATCATTAGAACTTCAGCAAACAAAGGAGCTGGGTAAGAAATGTGGTGATTTCTCAGTTCAGGCTGAAAACCTAGTGGAGAAAACTAAGGCTGTTGGTGAAAACGTGAAGCAAATGAATAAGTGCCTTTCAGGGAGTGTTTCCAAAATGGAACTGGTGAAAGACGGGTGGCAGAAGTTTGATCGTGATCTTGAGATGCATTCCATGTGGAATTCAGATAGAGAAAAAGAACTAGGTGACCTTGAGCGGTCAAATAGTTCAGCAGAAAGTGCATTGAAGAAACCTGTAAAAGAATGTGTTGCAGTTCCATGCTTCTTCACTGATGCAGAGAGGAGGTCTATAATGGATACCACCCAGATCGCTGGGTTCAACTGTGTTGTTGCCTTTGACCCCTATGTTGGTGGAAGGAAAGTTGATGATGTTCTGGTTGGCTTCTTCTGTGAAGAGTTTGGCAAGAAATATAAACTCAATATCAAATCAAATAGTAGGCCTTTACTGCGACTCGCTCAGGAGGGCGAAAAGTTTAAGAAGTTGATGAGTGCAAATGCTTCAGATCTGCCTATGAATATGAAATGTTTGAATGATATTGATATCTCTGGGAAAAGGAACAGGGGTCACTTTGAAGAAATGTGTGACAGCCTGTTGTCTCAATTGGAAAATCCTCTGCACAGCATCTTAGAGCAAGCAAAGCTCAAGAAGGAAGATCATTCCCTTTTACAACAAAAAGTCAATGATTGTGTACAGCTGTATGGAGAGGCAACTCAAGTCACAGAGGGATGTCAAGAGTCCCTACTTGGAACAAAGCTTAGTGAAGCAAAGGTTCTCAAAGTTTTGTGGAAAACATTTATGGATTGCAGAGAGAGGCGTCTTAAGAATGTTGAAGACATTAAGACTAGCCCAATTGAGTTGCCTATGGATCACGGTCCTCCATGGTGGATTGGACAGACGGTTATGAGGGACAAGCTGTCTGACATTTATGAGAAAGCTGTCAATGAAGATGACAGAAACGAGAAGGAGCGAAATGATGCCAAAAATGCAGTTGAAGAATGTGTATATGAGATGAGAGACAAACTGTGTGGCATTTATGAGAAATCCGTCAATGAAGATGACAAAACAGTTTCATCCGGAAGCTTGAGGATAATAGGAGGCTTATCAGTGAGTCAGCAGTGCTTGACACATGCGTGCCTGGAAATCTGTGTCCCAACCCTAGGGTTGAAACAAGAGGGGGGGGTATGTAACAGGAAGTCAGCTAAAATCTGGGAATGTAGTCACAGGAAGGAGATACATTTCTACCTGATTTAGAAAGTCCATTAATTAATTTAGGGTGTTGGCTACAGAGCTAGCCAGCAGGAAGTTGAAAGGCCTTCACCTGTTCAGAATGAGGGAGTTAAGGCTCTATAATTTGTTCAGAGAAATTCCTATTGTTTGCTGCCTCCAGAAGCTGCATCCTGAAGCCATGTGGGCTGGGAGCAGGAGGACAGTCAGCGTGTGCCTCCCGACAGGATGTGTGGGCCTGGGAGAAGACCCCCCGGAGTGATGTGTGCCCGGGACGGTAACCAAGGGTGAATACGTCTCAAAGGTGAGAAGACGAACTGTTGATGTGAAAGAAACAAAGGACTGTGTTGCCCTGTGAAGCTATTATAAAAGGACTATTGAGTGTCCGCTGGAGGACAAGGAAGTCTGCCCGACGGTAGGTTGGAGACAGACACTTAGGCAGGTTCCAGTTGTGAGAAGGTAGCCGCCCACAGAGGCAAGGATTTATTTTCTGTTTTATTTTATTTTGGATGTTTTGCTGCATACAGCCTGGTGAAGAAAACACCATTTAATAAACCACACTGTTTGTTTGCAAGCACTTGTCGGCTACCTCTCTGGGAAAACGCACCCCCCAAGGGGTCATCCACACCCGCCACCGAGCTAATCCCTTACAATATATATATATATATATATATATATATATATATATATATATATACACACACACACACACACACCAGTGAGCTATAAAATCATCAACCACCTAATATTGAGTAGGTTGTCCTTTTGCTGCCAAAACAGCCCTGTCCTGTTGAGGCATTGACTCCACTAGACCTTTGAAGATATGCTGTGGTATCTTGCACCAAGCCATCACTAAGAGAATACTGCTTCCACCAGCTTGCTTTTTCCTCATAGTGCATGCTGGTCAGTGACCCACATGCACCTGGCCATCCACATGATCACATCATCCATATGCATTAATGAGCCTTGATTTCCGATGACCCTGTCCATTTTCGGACCACTTTTGGTAGGTCCTGCCCGAAGTAGAATGGGAACATCCCACAGGAGGTGCAGTTTTGGAGTTGCTCTGACCCAGTCATCTAGCCATTACAATTTGGCCCTGTCAATTTGCTCAAATCAAGCTTGTCTATTGTTACTGCTTTGAACACATTAACTTCAGGGACAACATGTTCACTTGTGGCTTAACATATATCCCACCCAATTTCAGGTTCCATTGTAATGAGATAATCAATGGTATTCACTTTACCTGTCAATGTCAGTGGTCATAATGTTATAGCTGATCAGGGCCTGTGTGTATATATATATATATATATATATATATATATATATATATATTGTAAGGGGTTAGCTCGGTAGCGAGTGTGGGTGACCCCTTGGGTGGGTTCGTTACTCAGAGAGACAGCCGAGGAGTGGTTGAAAACAACGGTCTATGGTTTATTCTTCCAATTTGCTGGAAACAAGTGCAAGCATCCAAACAGCATAAATCAAACAAAACATAACATAAACCCTGGCCACTTGGGGCGTCTACCTTCACAACACAGGAACCTACCTATGGTGTTTGTCCCAACCTACTGCTGGGCAGACACTGCTGGTCATACAGCAGAAGACCAATAGTCTATTTGTTTTCTTTTCACACAGAAAAGGTCAACACCACCTCACCTTCAGAAGTCTCTCAGCACACTGCTCTCCTTAACACACAAAGCCTCAGGATGCAGCAATCAGTAGTCATCCTCTGGATAACTTATAGAGGCCTTAATTGCCTCATTCTAAATAGCTGAAGCTTTCCAACGTCCTTAAACCTTTCTGGCTATCTCTGCAGCCGACACCTGATAGTAATTGGTTAATTGTCTAAACAAGGCAGAAATGTATCTCCCGTCTGTGACAACACCCACAGATTTACCTGACTTCCTGTCACTATAAATATATATATATATATATATATATATATATATATATATATACTGTCAATGGTAAAATGATTGTATGAATCACATTTTAACTTTGTCAAATTCTGTCTCAAAGAGTTGTTATCAAAATGCAGGACGTTGTTTCATTATTTGAGCACAAGTTAAATCATGTCATGTAGAACCACAGTCTAGAGATTCTGGTTTGAAAAGACAAAGAAGGCAACAAACCTTCTAAATAAGCCTAGCGTAAAAAGCCTGAAACCTTCTTATACGTGAATATTAGTAAGCATGGAGCACCGGTTTAAGGCAGAGACACTAAATATTCATTAGAAAGTTATTGAGCATGTAGAACCTGGGAAACTACCTCGCAATCTAAATGAAGCATGGATAAGCTGAGAAAAAAAAGAACACTTTGCATTGTTTGACTTTTGGGAATTTAGCTTTAGAAGTACTTTGACAGCATAAGCTAATTTGTCGAATTTGTAATTTGTGTCATGTAGAACCCATGAGAACAAAATATAATGTATAAAAAAACCTTTTCCCAGGTCCCTTGATCCCAACCAAATGTTTGTTCTAGAGTTTAACAGCAAGGTGCTAGTACTGGGCAAGAAAAAAAAGTAGTGCTCTACAGGTTGCCAGAGCTTGCGTTTCACAGATGGGAAGTGCTGGCTGCAATAGGCTAATCTGTTGCTCTCAAATTCTTCAGAGACAATAACATCCTAAAACATTTCCACCTAGGGGAGGACTGTGCTGGGCGGACAGGAGAACATTCATCACTTTAGGATAGTTCTAATAAGATACTTCACCAATTAGACATAAATCAGAATGGAACCTGCAGTCAGTGACACATACTGGGCATTATACAGTGAACTGCTCTCCCTTTAGACATGTGGTCATATAATGTGGCAGAGAGAAATTTTCCAGCTATCACTTCCTCTAGGATACCAGATGACTAAAACCAAGAACCACAAAAAAAGCTTAAGCTGCAAAATGTGAAAAAATATGTCACATTAAAGCAGGACGTTTCTGTGCAAAAGCAATTTGCCTCTATGCCTTTGCCCCCCCCCCCCCAAGTGTGTCTTGCCCAGCAGCCCCCCTAAGAGACCCAGTCACATATTCTAGGAGCCTATTCACAGCATGACAGGGGGTGCCAGTGTTGTCAACCGTCAGTATTTTTACTGACAGCCAGTAAAACATGGGCACTTTTCTACTGCCAATAAATGACTGGAAAAGGTAGCCAGTAAAAAATATGGCTTTGACACCTGGCTCTGCATGTGCAGATCCAGTCCAGAGCTGGATGAGACTATCCGAGTGCCTGTTACAGCGCACCAGTGGGGGGGGGGGGGGGTCTGGCGGGGATGGTGCCAAAGTGTGTCTTGTGATGTTATGGTGCAAGGAAGTAGAGCGACTGGAGCCCCGTGTGCGAGTCTGCGGGACAGGAGCAAGGCAAGCCAGGATCGGGACTGTCAGTGTTGTTTGGACTGGAGTTGACTGATAGGACCATGTGGCATTGGGAAAGACTGTCACTGTGACTCAGTAGGGGATGTGTCAATGAGGTGTCGTCATTATTTGTGCTGCTGCACACTGCTGTCAGTGTCACTGTGAGAGTCAATTTCATGTGTGTACAAAACAAAAATGACAATGGTATTGGCACGATTGAGAAGTACAGGTCGGCACAACTAACTCAAAAGTTGGTCAGTACATAGGGCACTGTTTATGCAGAGTCCATAAACAAAGTCTTTAAAGGAATGTCCATAACTGAAAAGTCCATAAAAAAGCTCACTTTGGAGGCAGCTCTGTGTGCAAGCAAGAAGGAGCTTGCAAACAGATAGGAGAAAACACAAGCACCAAACTAAGTGCAGCATATATGGTCTTTATTGTAAAAACACAAGAAATATACTCACAAGGATGTAAGTATCAATGGCATGTAGTAATGGTATGCACTGCAATAATTCATCCCTGTCTGTGGGAGGACTGCTCAGGGTGGCCTCTAGCAAATGTGGCTCCTGGGGACACTGCTGGTGGATGTTGGCACTTCCTAGGGCTGTGGAATGCACGGGCGACTCAGGGTTCTCAGAACGTGTCCATTTTTATCTCCACATTTGGCGAAAGAATGGTCCAAAATTTCAGAATTTTGGACTCGAAAATGGATGAAAACCATAATTAAACAACGGGAACTTAAATATACGGATATCACCCAACAACTTCTTGGCTCCACACTCCTAAAATACATACTAAAAAGAAAGAAGGTGAGTTACTTCGAACTAAACTTGGCAAAATCCATAGGGTACTTGATGATTTTAACCTGGACCGAGTTTTTAATTGAAAAAAGGGGCATTCGACACATCTCTCAGCTCTGCAGCCATCCCATTGCTCCAATTTAACACCCCTCATGGAGTGTAACCCAAGATCAGACCATCATGCACCCAGTCTCTTTACCACCTCTGAGCACAATACCCATGGTACCCAAACCTGCACTACCCCCCTCATGAAATCCAACCCGTGGCTCCTATTTTGGTTCACATGTTTCCCAACGTCACAATTTTGCCTCAGATACCAAACCGAAGCATAATCGCTGTAGAAGACGCACACCTAGATCAATTCCCCCTCCCATTGAGACTAATAGTAAATAAAAGTTATTCTCTAAAACTGCTCCAACTGCCTCTTCAGATTTTTTTGCCAATGTCCCAGCAGATCATGTAGAGATTCACACCCAGACTTCCACCTCCCATGGCCTGCCCTCATCTTCCCCTACCACCCACGAGGCTGAGGACACAGCTACAGACCTTGTCATCTCTTCACACAGACCTCTTTCTGTCCTCCATCCAGGTTTCTCTTCCACCTTGCTTGGCCCAGTAAGGTCCCACCATACCACACAAAGGCTCCCCACTGGAATTGATCTCCATGGATCATCTCAGATTTCCGGTTTTCAAACCTCATTCAATGTTCCCCTAGACACTCAGACTTTTTTAGGACTCCCCCCTCTGCCTGCCAACGTCAAAAGAAAACTAGGCGTAGGGGAAATCAGGGGGGACACCATTGCCACAAGCAAAAGGGTAAAACTTCTCAAACTGTAAAAATGTTATACCTATCCACCCACACGTTGTCAGATTCAGAAACCTCATTACTTCATAGAGGTCTTAATTTTGCTCCATCAGCACCTCCCAACCCGTTCACATTGTATAAGGATCTTAATAGCTTTATCTGGCATCTTAGACAAAAACGTTTTTATAGTATAAAATCTTCAATAAACAATTCCCAACAGGTCGATATTTCACCCATAGAGAGAGATTATACAATAGACATTGACCCTATTGGTCAAAATCTTTTAGAAGAATTATTCTTCAGTGATGAAGATGAAGATTTGGTATGTTTTACCCAACACCCATCGACATCCCCCCCCCCGATACAACATACCAAATTTGGACCCAAATCCATATTCAGCCCAGAACAGTCCAAAGGACCATACTTACAAAAGTTTTATCTTGTGGTATTCTCTGAAATCAAAAACATGTGCAGTCACACAAAAACAGCTCAGAACAAAAACTCCAGTTTGTCACACAATGAACTACATGCTCTTACAGAACTTTCCAATAATCACAATAATCAAAATAATCAAAATAGCCAACCAGGGAGGAGGTATAGTGCTGCAGGCCCACTGTTGGTTGTCTGACATCACCACATACAGGAATTTACATGCCAATCCTTTACCAGCCTTCATCACAGAGGCCACTTCTCTGGCAACGCAGGCCAAGGAAGCTGGTATTATCAGTAAACAAGAATTCACATTTTTCATTAGAGAGTTGTACCCAATGTCATATTTCTACCACATTTTCAAAGATACACAAAAATAAGGACTATCCACCAGGCAGACCCATAGTAGCAGCTATGGAGAGCATCACTAACCCCTTTTCACAATATGTAGATCCATTTCTGCAGCCATTGGCACAAGGCCTTCCCTCATACATCATGGAGGGTGTACATCTTCTAAAACAATGTGGCCCCCAGCTATGCCAACCTCACCATGGGGCTCTGGGAGGCCAATTGCATCTGGAACAATAACCCATATATCTCCCATATTATATTCTATGGGAGGTATATAGATGATATTTTGGTCATCTGGGATGGCCCAGGGCCCCTTTTCTCAGATTGCGTGAGTCATTGTAACACTAATACATATGGCCTGTCTTTCACTTCTGTGCATAATTCTTCCCAATTAGCTTTCTTAGATCTCTTGCTCTATCACAAAGAAGGTATAACACAAGCCAAGAACTATATAAAACCTGCAGCTTGCAATTCATTTTATCATTACCAAAGCTGCCATCATCCCAGAAGGACATTTCCAAGATCCTGTTTTGCAGATTACATAGGAACTGCACGAGTGATAAAGACTATGTTGAACAAAGTACTCTACTAAAACAAAAATGTGTTGAAAAACATTTTCTGGAACTCCTTGTAGATGTAGATGTAGATGTAGCATATACCACATATCTATATAACTTTTGGTAATGCCAGTAAAAACTTGGCTGTGCCAGTAAATGTTGGCTGTCGTGTTGGTAAATTTCAATATGATAGGTTTGCAACACTGGGAGGCAGAGCTTCAACATCATTGGGGGCCCAGTTGCCTGAACCTAAATGCCCACCAATCAATGAGCCACCATGACACACTTTATTTAACGCACATAGATAAATTCCTTCCATGAAAGAGATGGTTGTATTTGCCCCCCCCCCCCCCCAGGCTGTAGGTTCTCATTCCTCCACTGCCCCTTTCTTTCCTAGTCCTTCCTTACTGTACCTGTATTATCCAGCCATTTTATTTTAATTTAGCTTAGGATAGAATGCATAAGAGGTAATTTTTCAGGTTTTTATTCCTGCTTTTGACTCCCCAATTTTTTTTCACACTTCCTGCTTCTGTGACACTTCTATAATAAATGAGAGGAGATGTTTTCAAGTTATTTATTCAAGAAACTATGCCATACCAGTGGTGGACTGAACATTTATTATGTTTTTGATGCTTTTCCTTGCTTACTGCACATATGTTTGCAATCAAGAGAGCAGAAAGAGTTCTTTATATTCTCACTGAGCATTTTTTAAAACAAGTATGCTATGCAGATTCAACAATGAAGTCATAGTATGATTGTAAATATTCTAAAATCAGTGAGTTCACCTGGAACATACAGGCTTTGAACATATGGTATACTAAATCAAAGAAGAGAAGGGGGGTTCCATTAAGAACACAATATTACTGGATGGCTTCCAGTTATGAAGAGCTGTTATTTCAATCACCTGCAACAATACATTTTCAAACGTAGCATCAGTTAGTAAAGCCTTAAACATGTTTCAGAGATGTTTATAATAAAAGTGAATTTTTGACATTAACAGAGAGATAACACATCTGTGCAAGAAAGCATTGATTTTTTATTTTTATTTTAAAAAACACAAATGATTATCAGCTGCAGGAGAACTGATATGTTTCTAGACCAATGCCAGAACTATATCTAGATTTTAGCCAAAAGTTTAGTCACAGCTGAAAATAAGAATTACCTATTGGCATTGAAGTATTCCTCATGGTATCAAAATGAAGTGGAAGGAGAGCTGAAAGTGCAAATAGCTCTGCTGTGTTGAAGGTTGATACTTACCTTAATCATTTATAGTGTCTCCATGAGGAATACGTGAAGTGATTTCAACAAAAAATTATTTTATGTTGAAATTAGTGATTTCACTGTTGGCAAAATTTTGCCAAAGCAAAAACTCTCAAATTCTCTCATTGAGCTGTGTAGGTGAAATGTGCTTGGAAAAAAAAGAAGAAATTTTAAATGTTATTTATTTATTTGAAGGCTGTGTGCTTAAAGCTGGACTCCAACTTTGGATATACTTTTCATAATTTGTTTGGGCCAACCTCACCCAAACAAACTATGTCTCTCACTGACTTGAGGCAGCTGGATGTCTGGTATAAACTGTATGTAGCTGAGGCAAAATACAGCATACTGCACTGTGTTCCGAGTTCGAACCGAGACCTTTCTCATACCCGGAACACAATAGAGTCTATCACAGCAGTGCTCAGCCATTCAGAGACAGCAATGTATTCTATCGATGAATACAAAGATTCCCCAGATTGGCTGAGTCAGAGAGGCAAGCTGATGATGTCACAACCTCTGACTCAGCCAATCAGAGGAAGCTTTGCATTCATTGATAGAATATATAGCTGGCTCTGAATGGCTGAGCACCGCTGTGATAGACTCTACTGTGTTATGGGAATGAGATAGAAAGCCTCGGCTTGAACCCAGAACACAGTGCGGTATGATGTATGTACTGTAGCTTTAGCTACATACAGTGTAAACTAGTGATCAACCAATATCATTTTTTTATTGGCGATACCAATATTAGGGTCATCGGATATCGGTATCGGCCGATATTTTCGGACATTTAAAATATTAATTTTTTTATTTTTTATTGTTCACAGGTACTGTGGTGGAGGGATCTGGGAGTCTAAAAGACCCTGAACCCCTCCTCTGCACTTAAAAGCATTCAAAAAGGCAAGTTTGGCTGTTTTGAATGCTCGTATTTTTTTGAATTTGCCGCAGAGTACCCGGCAGTGATGTCATGACATCACTTCCGGGTTTTTTACATGGAGACCATATAAGAGCCGAATGCGGCTTTGATCGGGTCTTAGCTTCGGGAGCAATGCAGGTAGAATGCCCGGGTCTCCTGGTGTGATGGGAGACCCGGGTGAGCTGCGGAAGGTTGCGGGAGGGGGGAGATGTCCCCTGCCACTCCATGTAATGACAACCGGCTTCTCATTACAAGACAGCTGACTGTCAGCTATGGACGCCGTTACCGGGTGATGCCTCTAGCTGCAGGCATCACTTCCGGTACAGCACTTTCCCGAAATATCGGCAATATCGGTAACCTCAGGGGCCGATATATCGTGGAAAGTGCATATCGGCTTCCGATATATCGGCATTGCCGCTAATCGGTCGATCCCTAGTGTAAACCGCACATCCAGCGGCCTCACATGTTCATGAGGGACATAGTTCATTTGGGCCAAACTGGCCCAAACAAATTATGTAAAGTGTATCCGAAGATGGAGTATAGCTTTAAGGTAGTTTTGTTTATTGTATTTAGTGATCTTTATATTTGTGTCTGTTTTCTCTTTTTGTGGATTTGTGTAGCACTTACCCGTATTTTTCGCCGTATAAGACGCACTTTTTCTTCCCCAAAACTGGGGGGGAAAAGTTGGTGCGTCTTATACGGCAAATACACAGTCTGAGCCGAGTGACGATCGTTCTGTCCAGCCCCCCCCCCCTTCCGTGCAGCTGTGTCAGAAGGAGCCGATGGCTCCGTTCTCACACTGTGAATCTCCGAAAAGGGTGGACCCGAGGCGCAGAGCAGTGCACCTCGAGCCTGCCCATTTGTGTGACAATAGCGAATGAAAATTTGCTACTGTCTCACGGATCCTCCTCCTCCTCGGCCAATGCGTGAGGAGGATCCAATTGGCCGAGGAGGAGGCGGGACGCAGGAGGACTCGAAGAGACGCGGGGACTGAAGAGGAAGCCGCAGCTAAAACAGGTAAGTCAAGTGCACTGGCTTGGTACGCTGTTCACTCTGCATTCTGGGCACTCCGCATTGAAAGGGGACAGGCTGTGGGCACTATGCATTGAAAGGGGGCACTCCGCATTGAAAGGGGGCAGGCTGTGGGCACTCTGCATTGAAAGGAGGCACTCCGCATTGAAAGGGGGCACTCCACATTGAAAGGGGGCAGGCTGTGGGCACTCTGCATTGAAAGGAGGCACTCCGCATTGAAAGGGGGCAGGCTGTGGGCACTCCGCATTGAAAGGGGGCACGCTGTGGGCACTCCGCATTGAAAGGGGGCAGGCTGTGGGCACTCCACATTGAAAGGGGGCAGGCTGTGGGCACTCCGCATTGAAAGGGGGCAGGCTGTGGGCACTCCGCATTGAAAGGGGGCACGCTGTGGGCACTCTGCATTGAAAGGGGGCAGGCTGTGGGCACTCCGCATTGAAAGGGGGCAGGCTGTGGGCACTCCGCATTGAAAGGGGGCAGGCTGTGGGCACTCTGCATTGAAAGGGGGCACGCTGTGGGCACTCCGCATTGAAAGGGGGCACGCTGTGGGCACTCCGCATTGAAAGGGGGCACACTGTGGGCACTCCGCATTGAAAGGGGGCAGGCTGTGGGCACTCCGCATTGAAAGGGGGCAGGCTGTGGGCACTCCGCATTGAAAGGGGGCAGGCTGTGGGCACTCCGCATTGAAAAGGGGCAGGCTGTGGGCACTCTGCATTGAAAGGGGGCACGCTGTGGGCACTCCGCATTGAAAGGGGGCACGCTGTGGGCACTCCGCATTGAAAGGGGGCACGCTGTGGGCACTCCGCATTGAAAGGGGGCATGCTATACCTTGATTACTGAAGGCTCCTTTCAAAATTGTTCTTAAACTGCTGTTAACTTTATACAGTTTGTATAAAATATTTTACTACAGTATTTGGTTCAAAATCTTTTTTTTCTAGATTTTCCTCCTTTAAAATTGGGTGCGTCTTATACGCCGGTGCGTCTTATACGGCGAAAAATACGGTACTCCCATGGGAGCATGCTCATTTGACAGAATCCGGTTGTGAGACCAGCTTCTGTCAGATGAACAGCTGAACACATGGGCTGAAAGTCGGGCAATTCCTGCTGAACCAACCGTTTTAGGCCAATTTTAGGACCGTGTGAACCCAACAAAACACAGGAGTTTAGAAGTATTACAGAGCAGGACAGCATGCATTAAAATGCATACCACCATGCATGTGCTTCAGTGTAAATGGCTCTTTTAGTTAGTTAATTTGGGCTAAACAAACTATTTCTTTACTACCTCCTGCTGCTGTCAGTGCTGTATAACCTGTATGTAGTATCACCTATATACAGTATACAGCACTGTGCTCCAGTAGCATTACAGGGACTTCCTATGCTGCTCAGCCATTCACAGGAAGCCTTGTATTTTTAACCAATGAATGCAAGGTTTTCCCTGAATGGCTGAAGCTGAAAAATGGGTGGATGACATCACAATCCCCACCTCAGCTAATCAGAGAAAGCCTTATATTTATTGGTAAAATACAAGGCCTTCTGAGAATGGCTGAGCAGCGCTAATTTTGTTCCAACTGCAAACAAGAAGTCCCCTTACTGTTGCCAGAGCACAGCACTGTATATTGTATGTAGTTAATGCTACATGTAGTTCCTACAGCATTAACAGCGGATGCAGCAAGCAATTAGAAAAGGAAATAGTTCATTTTCGCCAGCTTTTCTTAAACAAAGCATTTAAAATGATTGGTAAGCTGGGGTTAGGCTTTAAAGCAACCTATTTCAGTATTTCGCCAAGACCATTGTCAAATATGAACTACACAGATTATAACTCACTGGTTAATAATCAGTGAATGATAACTCTTTCTTTAAACCTTGTCCTTTTCTGTCTCAAGAGACTCAGTTATTCTCCCATTAGTGTATGCCTTCTAACGTAGCATTAAGAACGTAAAAGCCAGGCTGTCAATCACAGTTCACATGTAAAAAAACACTTTTGGCCTTCCTGTGATAATCATGTCTTAGGGTAAATTCACTCTTGTGAATGTACCCTGTTTGTAATCAGGTGCGAGAACCTCAGCGGGGTTTTCTACGATTATCTGCGAGTAGGCAGTCCCATTGAAAGCAATAGAAGACTTCCAGTTCTCACAGCTAATCGTGCCTGTTGTAATTACTCAAGCAGTGATCCCATGCGAGTGATCGGCCTTCAGTGCTCACCTCTATTGAAATTAAATATGTGAATAGAAATGAGCAAGCTTCTTAAATGGAATGTATAGTTATTATTTTCAGGACTAAAACACATAAAATATTTGTATTCAATTTTAACGACAGACAGACAGACAGACAGACAGACAGACAGATAGACAGATAGACAGATAGACAGATAGACAGATAGACAGATAGATAGATAGATAGATTTAGTGTCCATTGTCCCCCCCACGTCATTTACTGGTTTCTCCCTCTGACCTGCACAAAAGAGTTGTGACATAAGATCAGATGGAGGGACCACTGAGAGCTGTGGGGGAGCATAGAGATACTTCCATAAATGCTGGCTTTTCAGTGGACTTCAAGAAACCAGTTTTTTGCAACAAAGAAGCATTAAACAGCAGAGGCAGCAGGAGAGAAAAATATCTAGCCCCTTCATTACAGGTATGTTCTTTGTAGAAGACCCCCCCCCCCCCCCACATACACACAAGAAAAAGATTCATCTGGGGTTCCACTTAAACTATAAAAAAAAGTTTTTTTACAAAAGAGATATAAGGTTATGGTGACATTTTGTAAGATTTTAACATATTTATGTGTTCATTTGGGACTGGTAGACTGGCATATCGGAAATCAAAAAAAAAAAAAAAAAACAACTGGGGACAATGAGCATTGCAGTTGCTTATTGGAATGAGAAGTAATAGGTATGCTGGCACAATGAATGGTGTGCTTAGTGCACAATTTTCCTTTATTATCTCAGTCTCTAGGTTTATTGTGTTCTCCTGTAAAAGGAAATGAAATAAATAATCAGGCACCCATACCAAGAACAAAATTACATTAATGAGTTCAAGGATGATTTTTTATTTTTTTTGTCTGGCATGTAAAAATATCTTAGCTTCACTAAAGATCTTATTTAAAAGCTTGGCAGATTACATATCTTGGACTGCATTTACAAACACATGTTCTACAGACTGCAGACCTTCTTGCAGCGAAGTGATGACTTTGGCAAATGTATTTTTTATTTGCTTGGAAAAAAATGAAAACGTAAAGCTCTTCTCCCAGAGTGAACTTATTAAATAGTGCCTCTCTCAATCCTCAAGTATTTTATTCCAGCAATTTAGAAACAAAAATTATATTTGAAAATGCATCCAAAACCTTTAGGCTCAGGAGGAGCAACGTTTCCTGCAGAGTTAACAGTAATACTAAAGATCAGACAAGCAGCTCCTTGAAAATGATGCAAGGAGCAAACTAAGATAGTGAAGCAAAGCCAAACACAATAGAAATAGTTATTGGGTAAACTTGAAATTAAAGTTGAACTTAAGGGAAATACAAAATAATAATAATAATAATAATAATAATAATAATAATAATAATAATAATAATAATAATAATAATAATAATAATGCAGTTATACTGTATAAGAAATGTATTAAATGCATCAGGAAGTACTTCCATTTGTCTTTATATTAGCCTCCTCTATTCCAAAGCAGAATTTAGACATAGAGAGAAAAGGCCATCGTCATAAGCCACTCAGACTTGTCTGCAATGCACATGTGCTGACAGGGAACTTACTTATAAAGTAAAGAACAGAGAACAGAGCGATGGCTTATCTGTTTGTTGCTCCTTCACTGTCCATGTCCATTCAGCAGACCGAGGGAGTATTAGGGTCCAAGATGTCCTGTCACTGCAGAGAGTTGGGATCTAGCTATGCTGTTAGTCAAGGGGGCCTGGTGCACAAAACTTACAAATATTAAAAATATGGATGAGAACTTTAGGTTACTAGATAGTAGAAGTCAGATAAATGCAATATGAATTATGAAAAGATTGTTGCAGCAAACTACAACTCTTGTATTTCCCACCTACAGCACTTGGTAATTTTGTTTTGCAGGGATTTTATCAACCATATAATTTACTATTTGGTAAAGCAGAAAGCAATGAAATGTAATAGCAACCAACTAGATGACAACATCCATCTAAGTAAACCTTAAAAAAAAAATGTAAGATTATTTGTTTGTTGAGTGTTTTCTGGTCCTTAAAGTGATACTAAAGTTTATGTTTTGTTTCTTTAACCATGTAAGGACCAGACCTATTTCTGACACTTGTTTTTTACAAGCTAAAATCAGCTTTTTTTTTTTGCTAGAAAATTACTTAGAGTTACAGAGGAGGTCTAGGCCTCAAATTATTGCTCTTGCTCTAAAGATTGTGGCGATACCTCACATGTTTGGTTTGAACACCGTTTACATATATGGGGGGGACTTGTGTATGCATTTACTTCTGCACATGAGCTGACAGGGACAGGGCACTTTAATTTATTTTTTTTCTATTTATTTTATTTATGATTTTTTATTTTTACACAGTTTTTTTTTTTTAAAAAGTAATCATATTTATTTCTATTACAAGGAATGTAAACATCCCTTGTAATAGAAATAAGCATGACAGGACCTCTTTATTGTGAGATCTGGGGCCAAAAAGACCCAGACCTCACAATTACACTAAAAAAGAAAAAAAAATTGCTGAAAAAAAATTGGCTCTTTAAACCAGTTGCTAGGAGATGACGTATGACGTCGCTCCGGTCCTCCAAGACCATAGAGTCAAGTGGGGGCCATCTTGCTCCCACTCGACTTCCTGTCTGTGAGGAGCGAGGACCGGATTGTTTTCCCCACTGCCAATGGGTCCGGTAAGCAAGGAAAAAGACCAAGATCCCACCGTAAGGGTGATCCCGTGGCGAATCCACCACTGGGACCACCCATATCTGAAAAAGGACCCCCCTCCATTTCAAAATATACCGGGGTTATGGCAGTTATCTGAAAGCAATGTATTGCTTTCAGATATGGCAGCTATCTGCTGCCATAACCCTGGTATTTAGCGTCAAAGTACCAACGTAAATCAACGGTGGGCAGTACTTACCTCCTCTATGTTGCAGTGGTTTTTCACAGAACAGCCTGGATCCCCGTCTTCTCTGGTCCCTCGCCGCAATCCTGGCTCCTCCCAAGCAGCTTCCTATGGGGGCACCTGAGCCACGCCACGGCTCTGTGTGTCAATTCAGACACGGAGCTGCGGTTTGGCCTCACCCCCTCTCTCTCCTCATTGGCTAACTGACTTTGATTGACAACAGAAGCCACCATGCTAGTGCAATTGATATCTATAAATACCTAGCTTATTCCAAAAGGCAAAGCGTGGGTGGCAGTAAACAAACAAAATAATTTCAGTGATCTGTTTACTTTAACACATGCTATTGCCATCCCACTGATAACACCGAATGCATTGATATTGAACCCCACCCAGCTGTGGGCCTTATGCTTTGACCCATGGCCTTTGTCAGTCTTTCTCTAACTACCTCACTGTGGAGGAGATTTACTAAAACTGGAGCACACAGAATGTGTTGCAGCTGTGCATACAGTAGTAACCAATCAGCTTCTAACTTCAGCTTGTTCAATTAAGCTTTGACAATAAAACCTAAAAACTGATTGGTTACTATGTACAGCTGCACCAGATTCTGTGAGCACCAGTTTTAGTAAATCTCCCTCTATATGTACCTAAAACATTCCTCCTCTAGCTACCCTTGCTGATTTTCCACCTTTGTCTCATCCTCTAGTCACTCTGTTCTCTTCCCTGTTGACCTAAATTGTCATGTCGTATTTGGTTCCACTGGCAGTTCATGCTGATTTAGCAGAATAAGTTTGGTTATAATTTGGAGCTTTCGAGCTATTGACTTATTGACTGAGGATATAACATACCCGTAAGCATTAAAGCAGATTATTTGTAAACTCCAAGCCCTTTGTAGGGGCAGGATGGTTTTCAGCGTATATATTTTGTGAATAGTAAACACAGCACCCTCTTCCTACACAAACAAACATGCAAACACATACAAATTGACAACTACCCAGGTTTCAGGAGCCTAGCAGCCAATGATGCCTCCTCCAACCCTATTTAGCTGCCAGCCGGATTATTTCCTGACCAGTAGCTACATTTAACCACTTAAGCCCCGGAAGATTTTACCCCCTTCCTGACCAGGGTTTTTTTTGCGATTTTTTTACTGCGTTACTTTAACAGACAATTGCGCGGTCGTGCGACGCTGTACCTAGACAAATTTCACGTCCTTTTTTTCCCACAAACAGAGATTTCTTTTGGTGGTATTTGATCACCTGTGCAATTTTTTGATCATGCGCTATAAACAAAAAAAGAGCGTAAATTTTGCAAAAATAACAATATTTTTCACATTTTTTTATATGAAATTCCCCAAAAAAATATGTAAAAATCAAAATTTTTTAACATTTTTGGCCAATTTGTTTTATGCTACATATGTTTGGTAAAAAAAATTGCAAAAAGCGTATTTTGATTGGTTTGCGCAAAAGTTATCGCGTTTAATAACAAAGGGAAAGATTTTTGTCAATTTTGTTTTTTTTTTTTAAACGAGTAATGGCGGTGATCTGTAATTTTTTTGCGTGACTGCGACATTGCGGCAGACATATCGGACCCTTGACTGACATTTTTGACACTTTTGGGGTTACCAGTGACATTACTGCAGTAATCAGTGCTATACATATGCACTGTTACTGTAAAAAATGACACTGGCAGGGAAGGGGTTAACTGTATTGGAGAGGGAGGGGTTAAGTGTGTCCTAGGGGCGTGCTTCTAACTGTGATGGGACATGGCTACTACTGTAAAAACAGAGATCAACGGTCCTACATAGTAGAACCGTCTGATCTCCATTTTTAGACAGGGGAGAATAACAGGCGGCTTGTTTACATTAGCCGCCTGCCTTTCTCCCTCTCTACCGACGATCACAGTGTGACATCGGGTCCGCCGGTCACACGCACAGAATCCTCAGTGAACGAGCCGGGGCGGGCGCGCGCCTCAGCGGGCGCGCGCTCGCCCGCTATTGGCTCACAAGCCGGTCACAGGCTAGTGACATATATATACGTCACTTTGCCTGGCCGGGGCTGACCACCGCAGTATATCTACTTTCGGCGGTCGGCAAGTGGTTAAACAAAGGGCTGATGATCCTGGCTATCAGCCAGCACCTCCACCACTTTGTCTACATTCAGCTTCTGGCCAGGGATCTGTCAGTTGCAACAAAAGTCCATCAGTTTACTGGTAATGACAGTTGGCATTTTTGTGTTTGCGAGTTGTTGGCATCAACATTTTCATGATTGACCATGGATCTGCATCAACAGAGGACATAAATGACAATAAAGTGTTTTTGAATAAAGGATTTTATTAATGTGTGTGAATTTATTTACTTTTTCCTTTTGTTGGGAATGAGTAACCCAGGTACTATGAACCTCTTACTCATTCATGTAAAGAGGAGGGCTCGATATCTGTGGGCCCCTTTATCTTAAGCCCCGTACACACGCACAGATTGTTGGCCGTAAATTGTCGGCCAACGTCCGATCTGCCGATTGTAGGCTTGTAAGTATGATGCTTCCGACAACCGACTGCGAATTTTTGGCCGAAAAAAATCTGGTGTGCAGGCTATAAAATTTTTGTTGGCCAACAACAGAACGGCCGATTGTTCCTCAGTCAGTACAGATTTCGGCAGACAAAAATCAGATGAGCAAGACTGGGCATGCTCAGAGAAGATAAAACACATGGAAAGTCAACCATCACATGACATCACTTCTGAAGTTGGTTTTTGTTGGCCAACGAAAGTCCAGTGCAAGTCTAGAGCACATTTCAACCAACAAACAACACTGGACAAAAGACGGCCGATCGGTCAGCCAACAATCTGTGCGTGTGTACAGGGTTTTAGCTTTAAAATTCTGGTAAATCATCCCCCTGCAGACCCTGACATCCACTGAGGCAAGGATGTGGGGAAGAGGCCCTTGTACTATATCAACATATGCTCTCTGCCTCTCCTTTCCTGGGCTACAAGGCTGCATGCTTGGATAAGTGTCTGGTAATGATTTTAGGAAGAACCAATTGCTGTCCCTTTTTTTTTATGGTTCTCTTAAAATCCATACCAGACCCTCTTCAAGCATAAGGGTCTAGTATAGATTTGAGGTGTGGGTTATGCAGTTTTTTTTATGTGGCTCCTACTTAAAATCCATACTACTCTTGTCAAATATAACACTATGGTAAGCATTTGGGCATGGGGGAGCACATTGCCTTTTAAAAAACAATTAATTCTCAGGATTTATTTTCTAGATGGTCACTTTTGCTGTTTTTACAGGTATGACACTTCATTTGCAGATTCAAGGCATTTTCCAAGTATGTTAATTAAAGGACGTTTTGAATTTTTAATGTTTCACTTTACAGAGGAGTTTCAGCCTTGGGGGGGGGGGGGGTAAAAGTCAGCAGCTACAAATAGTGTTGCTGCTAACTTTTAATATAAGGACACTTACCTGTCCAGGGAGCCCGCAATGTCGTCACCCAAAGCCGACCCGTCCATCAGCTCCTGGTGCAGGTGCTGGCATCCTTGCATCCTTGCAAGCCTGTTTCCTACTCTGCATGCGTGAGTCACACTGCACTTTCTGAATGGTCCTGCTGTCTTCTGGGACCTGTGTGTGTCTCCCAGAAGGCAGCGGGGGGGCGGGGGGGGAGGGGCAGCAAATGTCGCCCTGGCACCCTTGCACCAAAGTAGGAAAAGGTACCTCTTTCGACAGTTATTTGCTCCCCCCGAAAGGTTCCAAACCTGGCACCAAAGGGGGGGGCAGGAAGCAGTAAAGCGGAACGTCCACTTTTGGGGGAAACTCCGCTTTAAGCCTTATTAAAAGTGCAGATTCCCACTAACTGGTATTTTTGCATTGGTACATGTTCCCCTGGGAAGCGCCCAGTAACCTATACTATTTGTTTGACAATTTCTTACTTTTTAGCCTTAAAAATAAAGAAAAAATTACTTGCAAGATTCACGTCCTATTGACATTAATGGGGGTTGCTTTACAGTGTGCAGTTTACGGATTAATAGATACGTTTGCTGAATGCGCATGTGAATCAAACTCAGTGAATTTTCGCATCACTACCAGCTCCCAATGATTAACAAAAACTGCAGCACCTCATTTACTTAAATTTTGAGATCACATTAAAGGGCATAAGGGCATAATGGCAACCCCAAACAATATGTTTATACATACCAGCCTGTATAATTCATGCACATAAAATTTGCATGAGTTGATATAAAACGTATAGCAGTAGTATTTGCCCAATGAATCACCGATACCATACAGCCCCATGACTTGCCTGCAGCTAGAAACAGCCCTGCTTAGAACGTCTGTTATTATATTGAACACCATTTACAACCAAACAGCTGACAGCGTAAGCTTGACATGACTTCATCCTTAACTGCTGTTTGATTTTGGTAGCTGTTCATTTGTGTTGCAGGAAATAAATATCATCTGGAGACTTGTGCTATATTTGTAAGATCCTTGGGAACTAAAGTCGTTTGTGCCTAGCTGTAATGAAACAAAATGAGCTTTGTCACAATGGAACATCTTCCATATTCATGACATATTATCGGCTCAGATTTTGACGACTACTTAACCATGTTTAAATGAGCAAGGGAAGTAAAGCATGAAAATAAGTACACCAAATGAGAAGATAAAGAAAGGAAAATGGAATTACATGAGAGAAACACTATTTCCAATTACTTACTAACACTCTACTTATTAGGCAGGTCTGAAATAATGATCTATTGAATTAAGAGTGCATTTCAAGTTCCACAGTAGAGAGGCCAGTGCAATGTTTGGCCTAAAACATAACACAAAGCAGTGGTGCTGTCTAAGGTACAACTAATATGCAGCTGTACCTCTAACCACATAGAAAAACACATTTTACAGACCTCTGTTTAATGCACTGTCAGTCACATAAAGTAGAATTTCAGTCAAAATCTAAGGCTAAACCTACACTCACCCCCATTCTAAGACTATTCTATCTACAGTTGTGAAAGAAAAAATGCCTCTACTTACCTTTTCTGAAGCAGCTTAGGTCCGGTAACATGACAGGGTGCCAGCGCTAGCGTCAGTATAAAGGAGAGACAGCCAACAATGGATGCCCCATAGTAAGTCTATGGGTGATGTCATTGCCCAGGCATTTGCAGCCATTGTCAGAGAGCTCTCCTCTTCACTGAAGTCGCCACTGGAGACATCATGTGACCGGACCGAAGTGGCTTCAGAATAGGTAAGTATAGGCATCTTTCACAGGGTAGATAGAATAGTGTTAGAATGGGGGTGTAAGTAGGTTTAGCCTTAGTTAGATTTTGATTGAACTACCACTGTAATCTTGTAGCTAAAGTGCATGTTTTTTCTCTTCTTCATTGAAAATGTATGTGTAAGGTCAGGACATAATCTCCAAGTTAGGCTAGGTTCACACTGTTTAATTTGCCACATTTGTGAGGACACAGTAGCCAATTTGTTTGAATGGACTGCTGCCCCTGCTGGAAAACGCAAGGAAAAGCACCATTTCAAAATTGCAGCCGCACGAAAATGGCATAGTGCTTTTGCAGAATTCAGTTTCATGCACCCAAAAATGTGTCGCATTTTCCAATGTGTGGTATGCCATTTAAGCGGAAGTAAACTTTTTTTAACTTGTACCTACAGGTAAACCTATAATAAGGCTTACCTGTAGGTACAGTGAATGTCTCCTAAATTTGCGGTGTTTAGGAGATATTCACACTGGATGTAGCCAGTGATGTCACCGATGCATGCGCTCTGAAGGAATGGCTTACCAGACCTTCAAAGCTCTGTGCTTGGGCCAACGGCTCCAGTGCGCATGTGCAAGAGTGATGTCATCATGGCCCTGACCACTTATACAGCTGGAGCCCAGTAACCCGGAAGGAAGACCGGGGAAAGATGTAAGCCCTGTCAGCCATGATGGAGGGCTTTGTTGTAAGGTACGTATTTCATAATGTGCTAGTATACAATGTATACTAGCACATTGCCTTGCAGGAGACTTTTTTTTAATGTTGCTGTTTATAACCCCTTTAAGAAATAATAGCCCCTCATGTGTCTGCAAAAGAGTAGAGCGTTTTGGCTGTGGGTGCTTGCAAATTCAGGAATGCGTGTGATTCTCACTTTTGCACCCACAACCACCCACAACATTGTCAACCTATCCTTAAAGTGACATTAAACCTTTTTTTTTTTTTTTTAAATAAAATAACAAACAAGACATACTTAGCTGCTATGATGTGCTATGCTTTTGCACAGAGCAGCCTCAAATCTCTTCTTCTGGGGTCCCCCGCTGGAGTTCCAGGCCTTTGCTCTTTTGTGAGTGCCCCCACAGGAAGCCTATATATATATATATATATATATATATATATATATATATATATATATATATATATATATATTACACTCTTTTTTTAAATGTGATATTCACTTGCAGTTTTTTTGCCAAGCCACATTTTTATATTTTTACAATTTTGGTGTGCAGTCTTTACATACAATCAAAAAGGACAGATCCTGCACATGCTGATATACAACAAGTACAAAGAGGAGTACTTCACCAGCCCATGGCGCTGTCCATGTGTTCACCTCCTTTGTTTGTATGTTTTTTAGCTGAAATGTCCTGGTTGCTGCTGCTCCTCTCTCACTCCACTGGGGGGGCGGATCAAAACAATTCAAATCTGTAAAGAAAAGCGCACGCAACCTCGGGCAATAACGCTTTAATAAAGGACAACAACACAGTACATTGGAATTGCACTCACACTTTTCCTTTAAGACAATCTCTTTACAGCATTCCAACAGGAGCTACTCGCTCCTCCCCGTCCCTCCAGATGGTGACTCTGCGGTCTCCTCATTCGCGGCTGCCGCCGCTGTATCCCCGCTCTCCTTCACTTCCTGTGTTGCCTGGTCACCGGATGCCGGTTCTAGTGCGCCTGCGCACTATACCAACGTAATCTACGGCGCCTCAGGAGAGCCTCAGCCAAAGCCGGAGCCACAAGTTGTACGGAGCTGCGAGGTGGGAGATTCAAGACATGGGTGCACTGCCTCTGCTGTTACTATGGACAACGCGTTTCGGAGGCGGAGCCTCCTTCCTCAGGTCCCCTGCGAATAGATTTTTTAAGTGTATGTAAACCCTAACAACAAACTTCTCTCATATGATCCCTTTTGGGAGCAATGCAAGTCTATTATTTCTGCATTATATGTGGCGGAATCAGGCACATGACCATGGCTTAGAATGTCTTATAGAGCAGGCAGCACTGGACCATTTGCATCCTGTTTTTTTTTAAAAGTCCAAAACACTATTCACTTCTCAATAAGTACACTTCATATAAAAAAAAAGACCGAACGTGTAAAACCAGTCCCCTCAGAAGGTGTTAACTGGGATTGGAGTACTCCAAACTCAGTTGACTCCTTCTGAGGGAAACGCGTCGGGCGGAGCCGGACTGTCGTCCCCAAGCATGAACTGCACTGCAGGCAGCCGTGCTTCAGTAAAGAGTAGCTTATGTAAGTGCAATTTTTTTAATAAACTGGTTTTACCTGGAAGATAATGCACTATTAGCCCTCTTTTTTCTTACTACTGAGTCGAGATCCCCTGATTGTCGGGGCATGTGATATCCACCTAGTCCCCGCTGTGGAGCATTTCCAATGGTTGGCTGATCGCTGGACCTCACCGGGACCCTCTGGTCACTGAGGTAGGCGCTTTCTATCGAGTCCTCACTGTGTATTATTATTATTGCCTCTTATGGGACTCTCCATGTGAAATCTTCACATTTGTGTTTGTCACGGTCACTCACATGAAGCAGTGTTTGTGCACGTTTATATTATACATGTTCGGTCTTTTTTATATGAAGTGTAGTTATTGAGAAGTGAATAGAGTTTTGGACTTTTAATTAGTTGATTCATTGTGTTACACACGTCACAATTTGTTTTGTTTTTAGATAGCACACTAGTCTTTCTTTATCAAGTATTACTTATTCCCGTACCTCAAATGCCTCTTTTACACTAAAAGACCGATCAGGTCCACCTGTCATTTTTTAAGGGGGACCGGATCGGCCATCCATTGCTCTATATGGGGCAACGAAGGTGTGATTTGACAAGCACTGACATCCGATCTGATACTGTCCGCTAAAAACAGATGGATGGGGATACGTTCCCCGTCCCCATCCAACATCCGCATTCCCCAGAAACCAGGGGGAGGAAACAGAGACTCCCCTCAAATCTTCCCAGCTAAATGTGCCTACACTATATTCACAAGGGGGTGCTACACTGGGATGTAATTCTTAACCGGTTGCCGACTGCGCACAGTGTATTTACTGCGGCAGTCAGCCCCGGCCAGGCAGAGTGACGTAGATCTACGTCGCTCGCCTGTTACTCCTTTTAGAGCCAATAGCGGGCGAGCGCGCGCCCGCCGAGGCGCGCGCCTGCCTCGGCTCGTTCACAGAGGAGTGCGGGCGTGTGACCGGCGGACCCGATGTCCGCCGCTCACACTACGATCGCCGGTACAGCGGGAGAAAGACAGAGCGGCTTATGTAAACAAGCCGCCTGTCAGTTCTCCCTGTGTAAAAATGAAGATCTTGATCTTTGTTTTTACACCAATAGCCATGTCCCACTACAGTTAGAAGCACGCCCCTAGGACACACTTAACCCCTCCCTGTCCAATACAGTTAACCCCTTCCCTGCCAGTGTCATTTTTGCAGTAACAGTGCATATATATAGCACTGATTACTGCAGTAATGTCACTGGTACCCCCAAAAGTGTCAAAAATGTCAGTCAAGGGTCCGATCTGTCCGCCGCAATGTCGCAGTACCGCAAAAAAAAATCGCAGATCGCCGCCATTACTCGTTAAAAAAAAAACCACCAAAAATGACAAAAATCTTTCCCTTTGTTAGTAAACGCAATAACTTTTGCGCAAACCAATCAAAAATACGCTTTTTGCGATTTTTTTTACCAAACATATGTAGCATACAACAATTTGGCCGAAAATGTTAAAAAATTTTGATTTTTACATTTTTTTGGGGGGGAATTTCATATAAAAAAAGTGAAAAATATTGTTATTTTTGCAAAAATTACGCTCTTTATTTGTTTATAGCGCATGATCAAAAAATAACACAGGTGATCAAATACCACCAAAAGAAAGCTCTGTTTGTGGGGAAAAAAAGGACGTGAAATTCATTTAGGTACAGCGTTGCACGACCGCGCAATTGTCCGTTAAATTCACGCAGTAAAAAATCGCAAAAAACCCCCTGGTCAGGAAGGGGGTAAAATCTTTCGGGGCTTAAGTGGTTAAAGGCTGAACTAAACAAACATTACCAAAATACAAGAGCTGTGTGTATTTTTACATAAATCTTGTTTTCCTTTGTGTATTTCTTCCAGATCTGTGCAGAAATCCAGCACAAAGTAATTCCTGCACTTTGCTTCAGCGCAGTCACTTTCTTTTATACAGACCACTACCTGTTTCTCTCTCTCTCCTTCTGCAGGGTTACTGGTCTTGTATCCATCCCCCCTGTAGTTTAATATAGGCAGTCTGTAGTAGGAGGATCTTCTGGGGACCAATCAAAGCTCTATTTCCAGTTCAGGCTATGTGCAGCACAGTAATGATGTCACCACTCCTTTTATAAGATAATATCCAGGTCTTTAACCACTTGCCGACCGCCCACAGTATATTTACTGCAGCAGTCAGCCCCTCCTGGGCAAAGCGACATAGTAATACGTCGCTCGCCCAGGAGCCTGCAGGGGACGAGAGCTCTCCTGCCCCCGCTCGTTCCCTGACATCCCCGCGCGAGTGACCGGCGGCTCCGATGTCCTGCGGTCACTCCTGATCTCCCGCTGGAGAGGGAAAAAGGCAGGCGACTGATGTAAACAAAGCCACCTGTCATTCTCCCTGGTGTAACTGCAGAGATCATACGATCCTGCTATGTAGGATCGTATGTCTCTGTGGTTACATCACAAGTCACGCCCCTAGGGACATAGTCAGAATCCCGCCCCTAGGGACACACTTAACCCCTTGATCCCTAATAAAGTTAACCCCTTCCCTGCCAGTGTCATTTTTACAGTAACAGTGCATATGTATAGCACTGATTATTGTAGTAATGTCACTGGTACCCCCAAAAGTGTAAAAAATGTTAGTCAGGGGTCCAATCTGTCCCCTGCAATGTCGCAGTCTCGCAAAAAAAATCGCAGATCGCCGCCATTACTAGTTAAGAAAAAAAACAATAAAAATTACATATATCTTTCCCTTAGTTAGTAAACGCAATAACTTTTGCGCAAACCAATCAAAATACGCTTATTGCAATTATTTTACCAAAAATATGTAGCAGAAAACAAATTGGCCTAAAATGTTAAAAAATTTTGATTTTTGCATTTTTTTGGGGGGAATTTCATATAAAAAATGTGAAAAATGTTGTTATTTTTTCAAAACTGACACTCTTTTTTTGTTTATAGCGCAAAAAATAAAAATTGCACAGGTGATCAAATACCACCAAAAGAAAGCTCTGTTTGTGGGAAAAAAAGGACTTCAATTTCATTTGGGGACAGTGTCGCACGACCGCGCAATTGTCCGTAAAGTCACGTAGTGCCGAATTGCAAAATAGGCCTCTGGTCTTTGAGCAGGAAAATCCTTACGGGGCTTAAGTGGTTAAGGCATTTGGTACCCACAAAGGGGGTTTATATTCTTTGAGGCTTTGGAGGAATATATTTAAATGAAGGTGTCTGTGCTCTGTTTTATATTTCAATGTTTTGAATGTTATCCTCTGTCACAACTCATACATTACATGGAGGGTTGAGGGACCTACCTCCATTGTGTCTTCTATGTCTATAACACATACAGTACATTTAATTATCTAAAAAGAAAAAAAATATATTAATAACATTGGTTATAATAAATATAATACCATAAAAAGTAAAAAAAATAAATAAAAATGTTGCAATAGCAAAGGACTTATTTTGTACTTGTTATATTATGACATTTTATTTCTTTTTAGTCTCAAAATGTAGGCAAAGTTGGAAAAATGTTCCTTAATGTTTGCGATGAGCGAAACACAGCAGTCACAGCACACAATAATGAATATGTTAATAGATCACATCACAATAACAGCCCTCTGCAGAGAATCGGCATATCTGTCTATCATCTGGTCTGCAGGTTGTTTGCATGATACTGAATCAGCCTACTGAGGGAGAGACATGGAAGAAATGAGCATATCTATAGACCCATCAATGTTTACTCAGTTTAAGCAAACAGATGTGAACAGCTGCAAGGAAAATCTAAGACAATGAAAGGGGTTCTTTGCAGGTCCAGAGGGCCAAAAAACATAACCTTTGTCCATAAGCTGCACACAGAATATAGCTGTTTGGCATATTATGAATGTCAAGGACAGATCAATGGTAGAGTGAGACTAGAAAAACACAGACACAACAGTATAGGAAAGTTAGACAAAGAAGTGACAGCGCTGTATGCAAGTATACCCAAATAAATACTTTTAAAATCCTTAAAGTGTTAAATTCATAAATTCCTCTGTGTGAAATCATAAAATGCTAAACTGATGTTATATCAAAAAAGTATAGCAATAAACATTACGTGTAATAAAATGTGGTAAAAGAGTGCTCTAGTGCTACCATAAATACCCACATATAAATGTATCAAACTGATTCAGCAAACATAACAAAATGTAACAAAAAAGTGCTACAATGTTTCCAAAAAATATCCACAGGTATATTCAACAATCAATAGTGTTCTTAGTCCATGAAAAAATATAGTTAATGTAAAAATAAATATAATAATAAAGTGTCCAAAAAACCAAGTAGATGTGAAAAATGAGTGTGTTCCTCTTATCTTCCAGTGTTAATACCACATCATACCACATCATGATTAGAGTCAGGTGTATGGTTGACCAATTATACCAAGCAGGTGCTAAGGATCATCAATTTCATATGTAGGTTGGAACGCAGTCATTAACTGAAAAAGAAACAGCTGTGTAGGAGGCTTAAAGTGGTTGTTAAGCCACTGATATAAAATCATCCCATCCCCTCTGTAATAAAACAATAAGTATCCCTGTGTCTGTGTTATAGAAAAAATATGCCGATCTGTACCTAAATCAGAGCAGCACTCAGCTGACTCCTTGACTGGGGAGGAGGGGAAGAGAGGAGAGAGAGAGAGAGAGCCAAGCGGTCACGTGATTGCCGGGAGCCGCTCTGATGTACAGTATCTCACAAAAGTGAGTACACCCCTCACATTTTTGTAAATATTTTATTACATCTTTTCATGTGACAACACTGAATAAATGACACTTTGCTACATTGTAAAGTAGTGAGTGTACAGCTTGTATAACAGTGTATATTTGCTATCCCCTCAAAATAACTCAAAACACAGCCATTAATGTCCGAACCGCTGGCAACAAAAGGGAGTACGCCCCTAAGTGACAATGTCCAAATTGGGCCAAAAGTGTCAATATTTTGTGTGGCCTCAAGCACTGCCTTAACCCTCTTGGACATGGAGTTCACCAGAGCTTCATAGGTTGCCACTGGAGTCCTCTTCCACTCCTCTATGATGACATCACAAAGCTGTTGCATGTTAGAGACCTTACCCTCCTCCACCTTCCATTTGAGGGTGCTCCACAGATGCTCAATAGGGTTTAAGTCTGGAGGCATGCTTTGCCAGGCCGTCAGCTTTACCCTCAGCTTCTTTAGCAAGGCATCTTGGAGGTGTGTTTGGGGTCATTATGTTGGAATACTGCCCTGCGGCCCAGTCTCTGAAGGGAGGGGATCATGCTTTGCTTAAGTATGTTACAGTACATGTTGCCATTCATGGTTCCCTCAATGAACTGTAGCTTCCCAGTGCCGGCAGCACTCATGCAGCCCCAGACCATGACACTCCCACCACCATGCTTGACTGTAGGCAAGACACACTTGTCTTTTTCTCCTCACTTGGTTGCTGCCACACACGCTTGACACCATCTGAAGCAAATAAGTTAATTTGGTCTCATCAGAAAACAGAACATGGTTCCAGTAATTCATATCCTTAGTCTGCTTGTCTTCAGCAAACTGTTTGCGGGCTCTGTGCATCATCTTAAGAAGAGTCTTCCTTCTGGAATGACAGCCAAGCAGACCAATTTGATGCAGTGTGTGGCATATGGTCTGAGCACTGACAGGCTGACCCCCCACCCCTTCAACCTCTGCAGCAATGCTGGCTGCATTCATACGTCTATTTCCCAAAGACAACCTTCTGGATATGAAGCTGAGCACGTGCACTCAACTACTTTGGTCGACCATTGTGAGGCCTGTTCTGAGTGGAACCTGTCATGTTAAACCAATGTATGGTCTTGGCCACCATGCTGCAGCTCAGTTTCAGGGTCTTGGCAATCTTCTTATAGCCTAGGCCATCTTCATGTAGAGCAACAATTATTTTTTTCAGATCCTCAGAGTTCTTTGCCATGAGGTGCCATGTTGAAGTTCCAGTGACCAGTATGAGAGAGTGAGAGCGATAACACACCTGCTCCCCATTCACACCTGAGACCTTGTAACACTAACGAGTCAAATGACACCAGGGAGGGAAAATGGCTAATTGGGCACAATTTGGACATTTTCACTTAGGGGTGTACTCACTTTTGTTGCCAGTGGTTTAGACACGAGTGGCTGTGTGTTGAGTTATTTTGAGGGGACAGCAAATGTACACTGTTATACAAGCTGTACACTCACTACTTTACATTGTAGCAAAGTGTCATTCATTCAGTGTTGTCACATGAAAAGATATATTAACCGCATGCCGACCGCCGCACGACTATTTACTGCAGCGGTCAGCCCCTCATAGGCAAAGCGACTTAGTACTACGTCGCTAGCCTGTGAGGGTCTAGGGAGTGAGCGCGCGCCGCCGGAGGCGCGCTCCCGCACGGTCACTGACCCCCCCCGCGCGTGTGCCCGGCGGACCCGATGTCTGCCGGTCACTCGCGATCGTCCGTTAGAGCAGGAGAAAGGCAGGCGGCTAATGTAAACAAGCCGCCTGTCATTCTCTCCTGTGTATGAATAGTGATCATACGGTTCTACTATGTAGGACCGTTGATCACTGTTCCTACACCTCAAGCCACAGCCAATCACAGTTAGACTCACGCCCCTAGGGACACACATAACCCCTCCCTCTCAAAAAAAAGTTAACCCCTTCACTGCCAGTGTCATTTTACAGTAACAGTGCATATGTATAGCACTGAATACTGCAGTAATGTCACTGGTAACCCCAAAAGTGTCAAAAATGTCAGTCAAGGGTCTGATCTGTCCGCTGCAAAATCGCAGTACCGCAAAAAAATCGCAGATCGCCGCCATTACGCGTTAAAAAAAAAACAACAGAAATTACAAAAATCTTTCCCTTAGTTAGTAAACGCAATAACTTTTGCGCAAACCAATCAAAATACGCTTTTTGCAATTTTTTTTTACCAAACATATGTAGCATAAAACAAATTGGCCTAAAATGTTAAAAAATTTTGATTTTTACATTTTTTTTGAGGGGAATTTCATATAAAAAATGTGAAAAATATTGTTATTTTTGCAAAATTGATGCTCTTTTTTTGTTTATAGCGCATGATCAAAAAATCGCACAGGTGATCAAATACCACCAAAAGAAAGCTCTCTTTGTGGGAAAAAAAGGACGTCGAATTTGTTTAGGTACAGCGTCGCATGACCGCGCAATTGTCTGTTAAAGTCACGCAGTGCCGAATCGCAAAATAGGCCCTGGTTAAGTGGTTAAACGATTTACAAAAATGTGAGGGATGTCCTCACTTTTGTGAGATACTGTATCTATTGAATTGCATAGCGCAGTAAAGCAAAATGGATAGCATTTACGCTCCAGTGCAGCAGCAAAGCTATCACTGCAAGCAATCTGAAGCTGCAAATAGTGTGTTCACAAAGTAAGATGGGCTCAAATGTGGATAAATACACCAAGCAAAACAATTACAACTTTTAGATTATCATGTTTTAAGTGGGGGAAAATGCATTTTGCATTGTGCTAAATAAGCATAACTACTAAAGTGGAAACCGTTAAAGAAAAGTCAAAGAAAAGTCAAAGGACACAGATCCTCTGTTTATTGGTGTTATAAAAAAGTTCAAGATAATACACAGTATCAGCACCATTATGATTCTGGTAAGAAGATGTAACTATTATAGAAATTGTAATTAAATTCAAGTTGGGTACTGGAGCAAAGGCTAATGTGTTTCCTATTGTTAAAGTTTATTCATTACCTAATCCTGTGAAGCTGGAACCCTGTACCAGTATTATTATTTTGGTTATAATTCCTAAAGGCTGTGCTAAGTATAAGTAATGGAGAAAGGCCAAAAAGATTACCTATTATTTGAATGCTACACCTATTCAATGAAGAAAAGGAAATGTTGATCTAAAGCTAGAATTAGTTATTGAAAATCTGAGTAACAATGTGCTTAAAAACAAAAAAGTAGTTATTAGTTAGTTATTAGTAATAGAAAAATTAAAGATTGGTTTAATGCTCTGCTGTCTACAGGTAAAAATACACAGAGCTGTTACAGACATTAAAGGGCAGAATATAGAAGGATGTCATTTTGGTTAGCAGCCAACAAAAAAAGTTGTCCTACTTGGAAAAAAACAAGTGTGTTTCTCAATGTTGTCCACTGCCTCTTTCACTCTCAAATGCCAATTGCTTATTGATGTTAAGTAATAGAACTGTAATCCCGAAAGACTGCAGAACTGAAATGCCAAAAAAGCTGAATACAGATCATTAAGGCATTCAGTGATCCATATCAAGGATAAGAATGATGTTTTGACCTGGTATGTCTGGAGATATTGAAGACGTGATGAATATTACAAAGTATGTTAAGAAACAGATTAGCCAATGAAAAAAAACCTTTTTGTCACCTGATTTATAAACTACCACATAAACCATATATTTTTTTTTTTTTTTTAGATTGAGATTATAGGCCTGATTTTCAACTATTGAATATTTAAATTTACCAAATAAACTTCCTTTCACAGTCATTGCTAAGCTCAAGTCTGTATCTGCAAGCCATTATATTCCACAAGAGTAAGACAGGCCATGAATTTTGCTATTTTCTTTCCATGGTTGGAAGGAAGGAAAATTACACCTACAATAACAGCGCTATCTGGTATGTGCAAAATTAATAAATATAAATTTAAAAGGTAAGAAAAAAAATAAATTTCCCGTCATGGAGCGCATGCTGATGTGTTGCCTCCGGGTTTTCATGCTATTCCATTACATGTATATGTAAGTACATTGATTCTAGGGCATTTTAATTTAACCGGTTGCCGACCAGCCGCCGTAGTTTTACAGCGGCAGGTCAGCTCTATATACCTACACATATATAGGTGTGAAAATAGCAGAACACTATGCTTGCGCTAATGAAATAATTAACAGGCATATGGCTCCGCTCCTATCACACCTATATGTGTGTATGTGTATAATACATATAAGTGTGTGTGTATATATACCCCTATACAGAAGTTCAGATGTTTTGCCTGCCTCCAAAGACCCCAAAAAAATGCCCCAAAAAACGTCTGTAATAACACACCTGGGCGTTTTTTTTTTGGCGCAGGCGTTTTTTTGGGCATTTTTTGGGGGTCTTTGGAGGCAGGCAAAACATCTGAACTTCTGTATAGGGGTATATATACACACACACTTATATGTATTATACACATTATTTAGGAACACAGGTCTCTGTGTTCATTCAGCAAGCCCATCCCCCACATAATTAGAAAGAACCCCCTAGGGACATATTTAACCCTTTGATCATCCCTGGTGTTAACTCCTTCCCTGCCAGTGTCATTAGTACAGTAACAGTGCATATTTTTAGCACTGATTACTGTAGTAATGTCACTGGTCCCCTCAAAAGTGTTAAAAATGTCAATTAGGTGTCTGATCTGTCTGCCCCAATGTTGAAAGACCGCTAAAAATTGCTGATCGCCGCCATTACTAGTAAAAAAAAATAAAAATGAAATAAATCTTATCAACCAATCAATAAACACTTATTGGGATTTTTTTGCCAAAAATATGTAGCAGAATACATATTGGCCTAAAATGATGAAAAAACTTGATCATTAATTTTTTCTTGTTTGGGAATGTTGTATAGCAGAAAGTAAAAAATATTGTTTTTTTTTTTTTTTCAGAATTGTAGTCCTTTTTTTTGTTTAAAGCGCAAAAAAGAAAAAATAATTGCAGAGGTGATCCAACACCGTCAAAAGAAAGCTCTGTTTGTGGGGAAAAAATTCATCAATTTTATTTGGGTACAGCGTCGCATGACTGCGCAATTGTCAGTTAAAGTAACGCAGTGCCATATCGCAAAAAATGGCCTGGTCATTAAAGAGGTTGTAAACCCTTTTTTTTTTTTTTTTTCTTTTTCACCCTGCAAGAGAAACACACAATGAGCTAGTTTGCATCGCATACTAGCTCATTATGAAGTACTTACCTTAGAACGAGTCCCCGCCGTGCCGCCCACTTAGCTGGATGACGGGCGACGTGTCCAGTCGCCCGTCTTCCGGGATCGCGGCATCCAGCCATCTGATTGGCCGGAGCCGCGGTGACGTCACTCCCGCGCACGCGCACAGTCACGGCACGGGTCTCTGAAGAAACGGCACCAGCGGCCATTCCTTCAGAGAGCATGCGCCAGTGACGTCACTGGATGCATCTAAGGTAAATAAAGGTACATGTTTAGGAGATATTTACAGTACCTATAGGTAAGCCTTATTATAGGCTTACCTATAGGTACAAGTGTCAGAGGAGGGTTTACTTCCTCTTTAAGGGGGTAAAACCTTCCGGTCCAGAAGTGGTTAATAAACATGAATATAGTATGGTAGTTTTCCCCTTTTAATACTTTACACCTATCTGAGGACTGTGGTCTACGAATAAAAGTGATATTGATTGAGATCTTGCATGGGAGTAAATTTATGCGGCACCAGATTAAGGTTATTTTGGATATGAACATAATAATAAGGGAGGGTTGGGACATTAAATTAAGTGCACACAAAGTATACGCCTCCAGTCCTAAATCTGGAAATGATAGAAAGAGAGGGTTTGGGAATTTATATGAGGCATGTGACATACAAAGTAAATAGTTAATCCGTCATGTGGTATTTATTTGCAGACAACATAGCACATTGCAATATGTACATACATGCGTATTAGTCAATACAATATATACACACACCAACATGCATAGTGCAGTTCATATATATACAGGGTAAGCATCATAGCACATAGCAATGGGTAATGTAAGCCAACATGTGCTCCATACCATAAGATCAATAAAAGTTGCAGAAATTGGATATTTTATGGTATGGTATAAATAAAATAAACCATATCTTAAGGGTGTAGCAGTCTCAAGTAAACTCTACACGTTTCGTGGATTTTCTCCACTTCCTCAGGAGCGGATACATACCAGATCTGTAAAAAATATGTATATGTGAATATATACCAATATGTTCTAATATCAAACCCAAATATCAGGGAGGGAATTAGGGCCAGGGAAGGAGATAAACATCCCTGGAATACTTACATATTGGCTAAAGCTAAAAACTGCAGCACTGAGAATTGAGGGCTGCCAAAAATGTCTGTCCCAAGAGCTGTGGTGATGGGGACACAATGGGGGGGGGGCAAGGCGCATTTAAATACGACCCCTAAAGGGGATGGGAATTTCCATGATGGAATCTGTGATGATATAAAATGGTACCTCCAAAATGTCAATAAAGCGAATGAGTCATGTAGAACTATGAAGTATTTGAGCATAGCTGCTATTGAGATATGACAGTGGCCACAGTGACTGTAAGAGAAAAGAGGTCAAATGTGTCTAGGGAGCATAGCATTAACCATAACCCAAAGAGACAAAGAGTGACACTGGTGAAGGAGGTAATGCGTGGAATCCACCATGAAAACTAAGTGGGAAAAAGAACAAGGTGAAGAAAACGGTGTAAAAAAGAGCCTATAAATGAGTGAACAAACTTCTGAGGTGGTTACCTTAAATACACATCTGGTCCCAATGTGATGTGCAGTGTGCCCAAAGTGTATAGCTAGGAGAAATTTCAAATGGGGGTAAATATACACCTGGTTTTAACCACGAGTCTCTTCCAGCGTTACGCTGGCATGTCTGAGGAGAGGCATCAGCACCAGAGCGCCAGCCCTCGCCAGATATTGGCACTAAGCACAACTTTCTATTAGCCTGCCAGGTCTGGAAAGGGATATGCCTGCATCATAAAGCCATGCTGATGCTATGCATCGGCAAGAGGCGTGGCACCAATGCACATTTGGTATGCGCCCACCCAATCCCCTATGGCCAGCAGGGCGAGGGAGAGGGGGGGACTGGTGTGCATCGCAGCTCCCGAGAGTGAAGACAATTGGCCAACCCATCAATATAAAACAGTTTAACCACTTAAGCGCCGGAAGATTTTACCCCCTTCCTGACCAGGGCCTATTTTGCGATTCGGCACTGCGTGATTTTAACGGACAATTGCGCGGTTGTGCAATGCTGTACCCAAAATGAAATTGATGTCCTTTTTTTCCCACAAACAGAGCTTTCTTTTGGTGGTATTTGATCACCTGTGCGATTTTTTGATCATGCGCTATAGACAAAAAAAGAGCGACAATTTTGCAAAAATAACAATATTTTTCACATTTTTTTATATGAAATTCCCCCCAAAAAAATGTAAAAATCTATTTTTTTTTTTAGCATTTTAGGCCAATTTGTTTTCTGCTACATATGTTTGGTAAAAAAAAAATCGCAAAAAGCATATTTTGATTGGTTTGCGCAAAAGTTATTGCGTTTACTAACTAAGGGAAAGATTTTTGTAATTTTTATTGTTTTTTTTTTAACGAGTAATGGCGGTGATCTGCGATTTTTTTTTTTTTTGCGAGACTGCGACATTGCAGCGGACAGATCGGACCCTTGACTGACATTTTTGACACTTTTGGGGGTACCAGTGACATTACATATGCACTGTTACTGTAAAAATGACACTGGCAGGGAAGGGGTTAACTTTATTTGAGAAGGAGGGATTAAGTGTGTCCCTAGGGGCATGCTTCTAACTGTGATTGGATGTGGCTTTTCATGTAACAGCAGAGATCTATGGTCCTACATAGCAGGACTGTATGATCTCAGCTGTTACACAGGGGAGAAAGACAGGTGGCTTTGTTTACATTAGCCGCCTTCCTTTCACCCGGTGTAACCGACGATCGCGAGTGACCGGCGGACATCGGGTCCGCCGCTCACATGCGCGGGGGGGTCGTGAGCGAGTGGTCGCTCCCTAGAGCCTTACAGGCTAGCGATGTAGTACTACGTCACTTTGCCTGTGAGGGGCTGGAATATAAAATACAATTTATAAGACGCCCGATATACAGCTTTTACATTAAATTCCCGTATGCAAGCTAAATTTTACACCGGATATATTTAATATCCCGGATATGACTATTACCAGAGCGGGATATAAATAGGCTGTCCGTGCCCGGAAATGATGTCTTTTTGAAAACGCCCTACATTCAGGGTGAAACGCATTGACGTATTTCCGGCGTGGAGCCACGCAACGTCACTTCCGGTCGGGCTTCCTGGATTCTGTGGAACGCACGCCAATTGCGGCGTTCCTGTCTGTATTCTATTGCGAATTCAACTTATCCATTTGTGAGTAAAATTTAAGGCTTTGGGGGACAATAAACTATCTTGGACGTATTACACTATTGGCCCCTCTTTTCATTCACATGTATCGGGATATATGAATTACATCCCATTGGAGCAATCCCATCAGCGGTTTTCCTTACAAATTTGGAGGAAATACTGGAGCTCGGACATCACAAGTCCCATCAGTTTTTGTCAAAATGCGGATATATTTACAGTGTGGTGAGTAGGGGACCTGGAGGGTCACTCATGAGAGCACCTGGTATATCTGGAAGGATTTGCACCTGAGCACCTTTATTTATTATCTGCACTGGAGAAAAAAGATTTGCACTTGAGCACTTTAATTGTACTACACGTATTTATATGAGAGACTTTTACAACAATTTATTATCATTTATATATTAAATCTGTCATTGTCTATATCACTTTTTACTATTTATGCATTATTGGTTGATTGCTAGCGCTGTTTAATAATTTTACAGATGTAGTACTACGTCACTTTGCCTGTGAGGGGCTGACCGCCACAGTAAATAGTCGTGCGGCGGTCGGCAAGTGGTTAACTACACCATAGGTATGGAATGCCAGGTATGGTATGCCAAAATAGATGCAAACTGTAATAGCTTGTAAGTCCTATAGTGGAAGATGACTACAGATGAGGTCTGATATCCATGCTAAGAATACATGAAAGTATACCCCCCAGGCTCCTTGTAAACAAGCTGGTCAATAGATTTGACTTGTGTACAACCAGGGTACCCATACATGGATTGAAATTTGTTTGGTCTCTGCTAAACCGGCCAAATTTTGGCTGGTTGGCTGGCTTTAGTTTCAGGCAACATACCTTTTTTAGTAGATGCTTTTGCATCCCAGCTCTAGTTCACTCTAGTCCTAGATAACCTCAAAGCATCAAACAACATAAGAAGGTGATAAAATACTTTGTTTAAAGAAGTCTTTTTTTGCACAGATGTTGGTTCACCGCTAACATTTTCACAGGTACACCTGTCTTCGTTACAACTGTTAACCCCAACTCAGCAACTGAGGTTACTCAGCCCAAAACACCTTTCCTGATTAAGACTTGTGTGCCTGTATTGCGTTAGTACATTGATCTTTAATAATAGGGGGAAAAAAAAAAAAAAAACAATGTCTCATTTACAGATTATACTGGCCTATCTTCCCGTTGCTCCCTTCCATCCCTACACTTTTGTAAACAGAGTGGGACAGTGACCAGATGAGTTCTGCTTTTCTTACACGCTATTCATATTTGCAGCATTACTTCGGAGGTGGATGGTCAGAACACATAGTGGTTGTCAACTAGTATTGTTTCCAAGATAAAAATAATATAACGTGTAGTGCTGTGTAGCCAAGAAAAACTTTCTAATGTACTTTGCAATTTTCTAATACTCTAGCAATTAGTGATATCTCTGCCTCCATTTTAATCTGCAAATAGGTACATCTCTGGCAGCTCTGTGGTTTTATACCACTCCTGAGAAGATAAAAATTATTTGGTAAAATAACACCTTTCTGGCAATAACACATATATGAAAACTCAGAACCTGGCAACATTACTACTGCAATGTATTGCTCTACTTGTGTTGCATCCAGCAATAAAACATTACTAAAAACTTTTCATATTATGTTACATGAACCCTTTTACTAATGTATTATTAAACTATTTTACACCTACTAAAGTATTTGCTCAAACAGTCTGATAGGAAATGTTTGTCCTCAAAAGGAATGTAATGATTAAATGCACACCTTAACTATGCTCAGAAAAGTAAATGATGTTTACAAGCATAAGCCGATTAATTATTCCTTCCAGTTACTTCTAAAAGGAGGTAAGTGTATGTTTTTTTTTTCCTTTATAAGTACAGCATTAATAAGCACTTGGTATTTTGCAAGACATAGGCACTTGTAACTCTACTTTTGTGAAAAAAAAAATATTATAGCAAATAAAGAATATCATATACAATTGCTACACAACCCATATTGTAAGAGCCGGTTCACATATGAGCGATCCGACTTGCCGGGGCGACCTCACAAGTCACAGTGCGCAGCTCGCACCGCGACCTTGGAGCGGCCGGCACGGACTTCATAACATTGAAGTCAATGCAGGTCGCTCCGGGTCACCCCAAAGAAGCTCCGGACCCTTTTTCTAAGTCGGAGCGACTTGTGTCGCTCCTATTAGAACGGGTCCACATCTTCTCTATGGCAGGCGACCTACGGCGACCTGTCAGGCGACCAGGTTACCTGACAGGTCGCCCCAGTGTGAGCCGGCACTAATTGTGATTTTAAAGGCACAATTTTTATTTTCTAAAAATAACAAACATGTTATACTCAGCTGTTCTGTGCAAGGGTTTTACACAGAGCATCCCAGATCTTCCTTTTCTCAGGTCCTCCCCCCTGCTAAGTGCCCTCATAGCAAGGAACTTGCTATGGGGGCACTCCTGCATGCTCAATCCCAAGTCAGCTTGTCTCAGCCCCACCCTCCTCTTCTCACTGGCTGTGATTGGCAGTAGTCAATGGCTTCTGCTGCTGCCTCTCTGTCCAACGAAGAGAGAGAGCCAAGAGAGAGATGCTGCTCTCGTGTACATCACTGAATCAAGATCAGGCTCAGGTAAGTATTTTGGGGGGGCTCCAGAGGAGTTGCATGCAGAAGTTTTTTTTTTTTTTATCTTAATGCATAGAATGCTTTATGCTTACAAAAAACTTTCTGCCTTTAGAACCACTTTTGAACTTTATCGTTATTAAAAATGACCTTCACAATTCAATACAATTTGTCAACCTGGAGTGTTTCTGTACACAGTTTGTGTACAGAACTTGCCCAGAAATGTAATTTATTGCTTGTGTGATTGTGTGATTGATTCACCGATTTTCACTGAAGTCTGCACTAAGATACAAGCAAAAATGTAAGCATCTTCTGCAATTGGAATTATATGTTTGGTGCGATACTCCCTAAGGGTTAATTAATGGATGCAGGCACTGCAACTTTCCCCATTAGAATGCTGAAAGATAATCACCTGATTATATTGAACTCAAACACTCCCATTCAGGAATTAGTATTCCAAGGGCACAGTAGAACATACTTTTTCTTAAGAACAGAAACAACTAGGACTGCAACAATGTTTGTTAAAACGCCTTGCAATGTACATTGATCACACAGTGAGGAGAGTTACTCCTTTAGTCATTTAAGTTCCCAAAAAGCATTTTTGTTCATGCTATTAGATGTCCAATATTGATTTTATAAATATGTAATTCAACTGACAAATGCCTAAAAAAAATAAGTAGCTTAGCTATGCCTAGCTGCTTTACATCAGTAAACCGCCTTATAAAACACTTACAGTGGGGATCGAAAGTTTGGGCACCCCAGGTAAAAATTTGTATTAATGTGCATAAAGAAGCCAAGGAAAGATGGAAAAATCTCCAAAAGGCATCAAATTACAGATTAGACATTCTTATAATATGTCAACAAAAGTTAGATTTTATTTCCATCATTTACACTTTCAAAATAACAGAAAACAAAAAAATGGTGTCTGCAAAAGTTTGGGCACCCTGCAGAGTTAATATCTTGTACTGCCCCCTTTGGCAAGTATCACAGCTTGTAAACATTTTTTTATAGCCAGCGAAGAGTCTTTCAATTCTTGTTTGAGGTATCTTTGCCCATTCTTCCTTACAAAAGTCTTCCAGTTCTTTCTGGGCTGTCTGTCACGCACTGCTCTTTTAAGGTCTATCCATAGATTTTCAATTATGTTGAGGTCAGGAGATTGTGAAGGCCATGGCAAAACCTTCAGTTTACGCCTCTTGATGTAATCCCCCGTGGATTTCGAGGTGTGTTTAGGATCATTATCCATTTGTAGAAGCCATCCTCTCTTTAACTTCAGCTTTTTCACAGATGGCATCAAGTTACCATCCAAAATTTGCTGGAATTTTATTGAATCCATTTTTCCTTCTACTTGTGAGATGTTCCCTGTGCCACTGGCTGCAATACAACCCCAAAGCATGATTGATCCACCCCCATCATCAACAGTTGGACAGAGGTTCTTTTCATTAAATTCTGTGCCCCTTCTTCTCCAAACGTACCTTTGCTCATTTCGGTCAAAAAGTTCAATTTTAACCTCATCGGCCCACAGAACTTGTTTCCAAAATGCATCAGGCTTGTCTATATGTGCATTTGCAAAGTTCAAAAGCTGATTTTTGTGGTGAGGATGTAGAAGAGGTTTTCTTCTGATGACTCTTCCATGAAGACCATATTTGTACAAGTATCTCTTTATAGTGGAATAGTGTACCACAACTCCAGTGTCTGCCAGATCTTTCTGGAGGGATCGTGCAGTCAAACGAGGTTTTGAATTGTTTTTCTCACAATCCTGCAAGCTGTTCTTTCTTATATTTTTCTTGCTTTAACTTCCACTGTTCCTGATGACTGCCATTTCTTAATTACATTCCGAACAGAGGATATTGACATCTGAAAACGCTTTGCTAACTTCTTATAGCCTTCTCCAGCTTCTCTAGCGTCAACTATTTTCAGTTTCAGTTTTCTAGACAACTGCTTAGAAGATCCCATGGTGCTGATTGTTGGGGCAAGGTCAGATGAGTCTTGGCATTTAAAACCTTTGAGGTTGACATCAACTGGTCTTCCCAGATGATGATTGAGAACAATCCATGACACTGGCAGGTCTCAGCCTTGCAAAGGGGGCAGTGCATGCTATAAATTCTGCAGGGTGCCCAAACTTTTGCAGACACCATTTTTTTGTTTTCTGTAATCTTGAAAGTGTCAATGATGGAAATAAAATCTAACTTTTGTTGACATATTATAAGAATGTATAATCTGTAATTTGATGCCTTTTGGAGATATTTCTATCTTTCCTTGGCTTCTTTATGCATATTAATACACATTTTTACCTGGGTTGCCCAAACTTTCGATACCCACTGTAGAGATTGAGAATTTTAAAGAACTGATTTATTTACTCTTTTTTTTTTTTTTTTTTTTACATTATGGGGTTAATTTACTAAATGCATAGAGTAGAGATGTTCATGAAAGGTGTCATGAAAGTGAAATGATAAATTGAAAAAAAAAAGATTTTTGCCTGCATATGATTAGATGATTTAGATAAACACAGCTTATCCTTATTTACTAAGCCATTTAAATATCCAGTTATATCCAGTTTGTAAAGTTTTGGTCATTACAATAATATTATAAATATAAATATTCACACTAAGATGTCTATTTCTGGTAGTTTAATTTTTTCATGCCTATACCTATTATCTTTCTATGTCTGTTTCTCACTACCTAGAAATCTGTTTTTGTAGTTATTACATTAGGCAGACACACAGCTTAACTGAGTAATTCTGAATACTTGGGACATTTTTCCTTGATGCATATTCTGACACATGCTTCCTGACACTGGATTAAATAAAACATTTTTGCAAGATTTTGCAAGAGATTATAAGATCAGACAATAAGTATGGTGGTATGCTAGAGAAAGATATTTCAAATATTCGTTTTCCTGTCCAGTAATCCCATATAAGTAAAATTACATATTAACCTGCAAGCTCTGACATTTTCTGATACTGTGGAAAAGGTTTAGTTCATCCCCATCACTCAAACACTTTTCAATTGGTTACCCATTATAGCAATGAATTAATAGGAAAGTGCAGAAGTTGGGGGAAAGTGGCTTAACCACTTAAGCCCCGGAAGATTTTACTCCCTTCCTGACCAGGGGGTATTTTGCGATTCGTCACTGTGTGAATTTAACGGACAATTGCGCGGTCGTGCAACGCTGTATCTAAACGAATTTGGTGTCCTTTTTTTCCCACAAACAGAGCTTTCTTTTGGTGGTATTTGATCACCTGTGCGATTTTTTGATCACGCGCTATAAACAAAAAAATAGCGTAAATTTTGCAAAAATAGCAATATTTTCACATTTTTTTATATGAAATTCCCCCCCAAAAAAATGTAAAAACCAAAATTTTTTAACATTTTCGGCCAATTTGTTTTATGCTACCTATGTTTGGTAAAAAAAATCGCAAAAAGCGTATTTTGATTGGTTTGCGCAAAAGTTATTGCGTTTACTAACAAAGGGAAAGATTTTTGTTATTTTTGTTGTTTTGTTTTTTAACGCGTAATGGCGGCGATCTGCGATTTTTTTGCGGTACTGCGACATTGCGGCGGACAGATCGGACCCTTGACTGACATTTTTGACACTTTTGGGGTTACCAGTGACATTTCTACAGTAATCAGTGCTATACATATGCACTGTAAATGTATATGCTGTAAAAATACACTGGCAGCGAAGGGGTTAACTTTTTTTGAAAGGGAGGGGCTATGTGTGTCCCTAGGGGCGTGCTTTCTACTGTGATTGGCTGTGGCTTCAGATGTATGAAGAGTGATCAACGGTTCTACATAGTAGAACCGTATGATCATCCTTCATACACAGGGGAGAATGACAGGCAGCTTGTTTACACAAGCCGCCTGACTTTCTCCCTCTCCCCCGCCGATCGCAGAGTGACCGGCAGACATCGGGTCCACTGGTCACACGCGCGGGGGGGTCCGTGACCACGCGGGAGCGGGAACGTGCCTCCGGGGGCGCGCGCGCGCTCCCTAGACCCTCACAAGCTAGTGACGTAGCCCTACGTCACTTTGCCTGTGAGGGGCTGACTGTCGATGTAGATCGGCGTTAGGCAGTCGGCAAGTGGTTAAACCTTGAGACAATAGTCTCTAAGCCTGGAGACTAGGGATCCTTTGGTTTTGGGGGTCTCTTTGCATTTTTTTAAGGCTTCTCAAAGTATGATCAGGTACTTCTCCATTAGAAACTCTGCAAGCTTTTCACTAAGTTTTTGCTTCTCCCTTCTGGGTAGATTTGTCCAATAAAGATACAAACAGGAATACAAATGAAACATCATTTATATAGGGATTGACCGATTATCGGCAACACCGATTTACCGGGGGCCGATATGCACTTTACCCGATATATCGGAATCGGCCCCTGAGGTTACCGATATTCCTGAGGTTACCGATATTGCTGATATTTAGGGAAAGTGCATGTACCGGAGTGATGCCTGCAGCTAGAGGCATCACCCCGGTATCGGTGTCCATAGCCAACGGTCGGCTGACTTGTAATGACAACCGATGCGGCTGAGAAGTCACTCGGCTGTCATTACAAAGAGCGGGAGGGGACTTCCCTCCCCTCCCACCTCCTTCCGCGGGCCCGCCCGGGTCTCCATTCCCACCCGGAGACCCGGGCATCCTACCTCCACCGCCGCCGAAGAGAAAACCCGATCAAAGCCGCATTTGGCTCTGATCGGGTCTCCATGTAAAAAAAAACCCAGAAGTGACATCAATTCCGGGTACTCAACACCGAATTAATAAAACTGACAGCATTCAAGGAGTACCTTTGTAAAGAAAAAAATAATAATTTTTTACATGTCCGAAAATATCAGCCGATATCGGCCGATACCGATATATTGATGACCAAAATATCAGTATCAGTACTGGCATTAAAAAAACTATATCAGTCAATCACTAAATTATAGAATGTGTTTCAATAACATACATAAGGGATAGAGTGTCATTGGGACAGGAAATGAGAAGAAATCTCCCAGACAGGGCAGCAAAAAGCATTAAAAGGCCAGACAGAGGCTCTATCTTATTCTTACTCAATCCAAAAATAATTAAAAAATAGCTTAATTTTGGCTTAAGATAATTTGCCTGTTCTTAAACAGGTGTTTTTCTTTCAAATCCTAAAAATGCAATCTGGGTAAATGTGCAAAACAAGATGTAATAGTTTAGCCACTTACCTTACATTTTTTTTTCTACTTAGGACCCCCAAACATTATACACACACTGGCCACTTTATTAGGTACACTTGTTCAGTTGCTTGGTAACACGAATTGCTGAACAGCTAATCACATGGCATGCATTTAGGCATCTAGACGTGGTAAAAATAATTTGCTGAAGTTCAAATCGCGCATCAGATTGGGGAAGAAAGGGGATTTAAGTGACTTTGAACGTGGCATGGTTGTTGCTGCCAGAGAGGCTGGCCTAAGTATTTTAAAACTGCTTATCTACTGGGATTTTCATGCACCACCGTCTCTAGGGTTTACAGAGAATGGTCCTAAAATTAGAAAATATCCAGTGAACGGCAGTTGTGTGGGCTTGCTAAAACCAAGGTATGCAGAATACCATCTAGGAACGCACAGCACATCAAACCTTCAAGCAGATGGGCTACAGCAGCATAAGACCACATGGGGTGCCATTCCTGTCAGCTAAGAACAGGAAACTGAGGCTACAATTCGCACAGGCTTACTAAAATTGGACAATATAAGATTGGAAAAATGCTGCCTTGTCTAATGAGTTTCAATTTCAGTTGTGACATTCAGATGGTTTATGACTGCAGTGTACCCATCTTCTGATGGCTACTTCCAGCAGAATAACGCACCATGTCACAAAGCTCAAATCATCTTGAACATGACAATGAGTTCGCTGTACTCCAATGGCCTCCACAGTTAAAGTTGGGCAGACCGTAGCCTCTGCTTCATCCATGTCCAATTTGTAACACTAGTCACTAACAGTCATAGTTTAATTTGGCAATAAAAACTAAACAGAGGTCCTTTCCCACTTGTTCAGAACAAACAACCTGATAACAAAAAACCTAATAATTAAGAAAAGGCCAAAAACTAATTATTGAGATCCACGGGGGGGGGGCTGCAATTTCCATATAATACTCCACTTGGTTTCCAATGTGGACATTTTCTAAATACTGCTACCTCCTCACCAATTTTTTATAATTCTGTATACCCTAAAAAATACAATCCCTAAGATTACAATAGTAATTGTAATAAACAGGAGATTCTTTTTAAATCCCCATCATAATAGTACACAGATGTTCTCTTACATTGCTCTAGAGCTCTTTCTTTGTGCAACCTTTAAAATTTGTTTTTTTTTACATGGACTCTGTATCCAACAAATTACTCCCTTGGTCTCACATGTAATCAAATCTTTAATTACTCAGTTCTCCTTACTAGAGCTTGATTGAAATGTTTTCAGGTTCTTCACATTGTCATATGTTTACATGCTGTACACTTGTAACATCCAATGAAACCCCCTGAAAATTAACCCTTGCATCACTCTTCTTCTCTTACACCTTTACTGTTGGTGCTACCTTTATATTGCAAATATTTTCTTCTTAGAATAAATCGTAATTTTCAGGTACGTTTAGACCTAAAAAATGTGTCTCCAGGAATAGGGTCTCAAAATAATCTTGATAGTTCAGGGAACTGTGGACTAAACTTTAAAAAAAAAAGCTGGTATAGTATAAAGGACAGGCCCTTTGCAGTAGATTTTATTCCCTTTGGTATGTCCTAATGTTAAGTGCTGACCCACCATGAACAGACAAACCCCTGATATTTTTTGGTAGTGTTAAAATGCACCTGCTCTCTGTCACTTGCCACAATTTATAAGGCCTATTACTATGAAGGGATATGTCACTGGTCAACAGGAATATGTGGGCAGCAGGAGGAGGTTGGCAAGCTCAATCATACCATGATGTGCCAGAGCTTTTCCTGTACAGAATGGCCTGCCATTCGACTGTAGCGGAGGAGAATGGAAGCTCATTGGCTGAAGTTCCACTTTAATCTAAATGTAAACCTTAAAGTGGAGTTCCACCCTAAAATTATACTTACCTCCATCTTCTCGTTCCGGGTCACCTGAAAAACAAATGGATAATCGCAATTTTTTTTTTTTTTTTTACTTACCTTGTTTAGAAGAAAATATACTCACCTTACTTCCTCTTCCTCCCCTCGGCGGCCACGGCGATTCATCACTTCCTGGCTTGCAATGATTCCTGGGAGCTGAACATCATCACTCCCAGGAATCAATGCGCCTGCACCGGCCCCGACTTCAGTTCCGGTTCAGGCACCGTCATACCTTGCTAAACAGCTTCTGGGCATGCCCAGAAGCTGTGCAGGGATGACGTTGTGGGTCCGGAACTGACGGCAGGGCCAGTGCAGTGCATCGTGGGACCGAAGAAGACGGAAGAGGATGCAGAAGAGGATCGCGCTGGCTTCAAGCTGCCCACACCTGAGATGGCAGTGCTGGACAATACATTTTCAAGGTAAGTGCAACTCGGGACAGATCAGAGGCTATCCATTGTGGAATGCACTAGCCCTGACTCTCCCGGGGGTATTTTGATTAAAAAAAACTTTCCCAGGGTGGAACTCCGCTTTAACTTGATGATATTTTGTTTGCTTAATAAACAATGTATTGTGTTTATTAAAGAATTTCAAAGGGTTTCTTTGTTGTTACAATACAATGAGTCTATGAGTTGGTTAACTCGTACGTGACTTATATCTTATCTCAACAGTGATGCTGTGGGCTCATTCACTCTTTCAGACTCTTGGCCTAGCCTTGGTGGGCCTGGTGTAGCTGTGACATCTTATTTTGTTAACCTGCTCCTGGCTGGCGGAATACATATAGATTTTTTTTTGTTAGGCGTGCAGGCAGTTATACTGTGTGGATAGATGAATTTTCAACTGCAGCCATTGTATTCTGACAGTTGGTCCCAGCAGCTCTCAGAATACCCAAACTGATTAGATGCAGCCGCTGTTCTGTTAACAATCTTTTGCCCAGATCTTTTGCTTTTCAGTTAGATCAGTAGAGGAATAGTGGTGAGAAGGTGCTTACAGGGTCACCCATGAAGGGAATTTTGGCTGGTTCATCAGAAACTGGATACAAGTCAAACTAATGCATGACTAGCTTAAAGGGATAGTAAATGGTATCCCTATTCTCTAAAAATAATTTATATGCATCCTTTACTTAAGGCCACTTTCACATGGATGTTCTGATTGGGTCCGCCTGTCAATTTTTCTTCTCTATGGAGCAACACATGTCCGTTTACACCCTCTGACATCCAATCCGATCTGTAGCCAAAAAGAGAGGGATGGGGATCTGTTCCTCTTCCACCTAGCAGGTCGGATGGTAGTCGGGTAGTCTGGTATTAATGGACAGATGGTCCGTTTACATCCGACTGCCCATAGAGGAGAGTGGACTGTGTCCGTGTCAGTGCTCAGTGGAGATCAGTGGACAAATCCCCTGCTGGGAGATAGGAAGTAGATGTGCCACTGCTTTGGTTGAATAATGCACAATAACATAGTGCAAACCTACCTCTACTGAGCAAGCAGATCACAGTCGCAGTCTGCCCCGTGTGAGAGGGGCCTAATAGCCCTGTAATCTATTTTTCATGATATTGTTTATTAATGTGTTTTCCTGCCTCCTTGTAATATTGTCACTTCTGTTTGTTTGGAACGAGCAGTGTTGGCCGTATGCACTGCTTTATGCACACTACAAAGGCCATAGTTCAACTAGGGAGCAAGAAAGAAAGGGTGGATGTGTTCCTACTTACAGTCGGACCATGGAGAATGAATAAAGCCATCCTCTAACAGAGGTCAGATCACAGCAACATAAAAAAAAAAGGAATTTAGAGAACAGGTGAAAGCTGATCGCAATAAAAGGTGTGTTTTTTTTTTTTTACTTAGAAATAGATACTAGGCTAGATGATTTTTTTTTAAACCAGAATTCACTTTAAGGCTAACTATTCTTCTAAGAGGAGCATTAGTCTAGGGGGGACAGGAAGCAGATTTCCTGACCAATGTATAAGCAATTGTAATTTATCCTAGAGATAATACTTTGACAAAAGCTTGTAGCCTTAAAACATTTGATAAAAAATTAAAACGTTCAAAAATTAAACTAAGTTCAGATTGTTCTAATTGCATTAGTGCTTATGATCCAACAGGCAAAACATAACCCCTGCAAATTAATGGCAAAATTAGCCTCAGTGGTGGAAAATATTCTTTCTGACCTATGGTTGTTTTATAAATTTCCTAGATCAGTTATTCCACTGATTGTTTAAACTTGAAAAACAAAATGTAATATTTTGCAACTTACCAATTCTTAAAGAGGAACTCTTTAAGAATTCCAACTCCAACTGTTTGTAAAAAAAGCAATGCGAGCAGCTACAAATACTGTAGCTACTGACTTTTAATAGACAGGTATAAACTAGCCTAGGGATCCAGCGCTGTCATCACCTGAGATGTTTCTTCACTGGTCTTTGGTTCCCCATCACCTCCATTTTGAGTGTGAGAAGCCGTCTGTGACTTCCTGCTGGCTCACAGCTGGCTCCCCATTGTGCAAATGCAAGATACTCTGCACTTTCTGAATAGTCCCACAGTCTCCTGGGACCTGTGACCTGTCACAGGGAGGGAAGGGGCCGGACTTTCACTCTGCTCACCTAGTTAAGCAGAGCAGAAGGGGGATCGGGTACCTGCTATAAGTACTGTTGGTACCCTCTACCAGAAAAAAAAAATGTTGATATTAATGGCAGAGGATGGAGGGAGGAGGCGGATGACCAGAACTTCAAATTTTATATGAAATTCCACTTTAAATGTGGTGGCTACATTCACTTTCTTTTTTTAAGTTTTTTTTTCAATTCATTTTTACCTAGCGAAACAGCCAGTAATACCCTTTCTGTCTTAAGGTGTGAAAACAAAAATATATCGGCGCAAGCAAGTACATAAAATGTAACCAAGCAGCTGACACCAAGGTAAAATACAAAAACCTCAATAGTACAACAGAATTATGATAGTGCAGCGCTAAAATGATCAATAGGATGAATAAAAACACTAAAATCTCTAAAATCACATAAAATCACATAAATGTCCATGTAATAAAAATCGCTGTTAAAATCTAAAATCCTTATAAAAGGGGAAAGGTAATGTCCATAGATGAAATCCAGGGAAAAGTGCGCAGTGCCTTGTATAAATCCAAAATAAGGTGCTCTCACTCAGTGCAAATTGCCTCCACCAGTGACACTAGCCTCTCACCTAAAGGCTGTGAAAAAACAGCCTTGATCAACAATCAGCACAGCAGCGTCTTCACAATAGATCATCAGATACTACAGATGTCCCCTTCACTCAGATTCGGATACAGATGCTCCCATTAAAAGCAAGAGGCAAATCATAGTGTAATATGTCACAACAACACATTTATTAAGGACAAGACAGTCTCTTACTTGAGTATGGAGATAAAACAGTGATGTATAACACTGTAACTAGCAGAGCCTTGCTCCGCCGACAGGGACTGCGGGTGACGTCACACAATCTCCTCCCCCCTCCACACGCGTTACGTCCGTGGGCGGGACTTCTTCAGCGATACGCTGAATAATAAATGTGTTAATAAATGTGTTGTTGTGACATATTACACTATGATTTGCCTCTTGCTTTTTATGGGAGCATCTGTATCTAAATCTGAATGAAGGGGACATCTGTAGTATCTGATGATCTATTGTGAAGATGCTGCTGTGCTGATTGTTGATCAAGGCTGTTTTTTCACAGCCTTTAGGTGAGAGGCTAGTGTCACTGGTGGAGGCAATTTGCACTGAGTGAGAGCACCTTGTTTTGGATTTATACAAGGCACTGCGCACTTTTCCCTGGATTTCATCTATGGACATTACCTTTCCCCTTTTATAAGGATTTTAGATTTTACAGTGATTTTTATTACATGGACATTTATGTGATTTTAGAGATTTTAGTGTTTTTATTCACCCTTATTGATCGTTTTAGCACTGCACTATCATAATTCTGTTGTCTTAAGGTGTGGACATTATGGATGGAGGAGTAACTGAGTAACCCTTTTACAGAAGCATTGTCATTCTGGGGAAAGTGTAGTGTTAAATACGCTAGCAGATTTAGATGGGCTTGAAAAACAAAATAAAGTTGAACCTCAGTTCACACTTCTTAAGCACTTACAGTACCAAATGTTTTTCCTTTTTTGCGATAAAGGTTTTACATATATGGAAGTGGACCATTTTAAGCACCCCTGCCAGTGGTAAATGGTTTATCTCAAAACTCTAACTGCTACTTTTGTTGAACAGTTTAGTCCAGGGATTCACAAACTACGGCCCGTCAGTTGTTCAGGAACTACAATTCCCATCATGCCTTGTCATGTATGTGAATGTCAGAGTTTTAGAATGCCTCATGGGATGTGTAGTTCCGCAACAGCTGCAGGGCCGTAGTTTAGGAATCCCTGGTTTAGTCTATAGAAGGAATTTGAAAAATGAAAGATTGACAGGTAAATAAATGAAAACAAAGAGAGAAAAAGCATACAAATGAAAACGAATGCAGTCATCACATCCAAGCTGCAACATATTACATTTTTGTTTTTGATGCTCCTTTAAAGTGGTTGTTTATCACTAAGAGTCACAGGTCTACAGCCTGCCAAAGACCCTTTTCCTCTACTCTTTGGATACATGGATGGTCTTCCTTTGTCTGCCACTGGGACCCACAACAAGTATAGAATTTCTACAATCAGAAAACACAAACCCTGGATTTTCACTGCTTTATGATTGCTAGATGGGTCATTCTCCGTCATGGGGTATCTTCCACTGTTCCAACAGTTCCAGAAGTCAAAGCCAATCTAAATACTCTACTTGATAAGGAATACCTAGATATGATCCTCACCAAAGCTGACCCCCACAGATTCTGGAGGAAATGGTCTGCCTACTCGGATGTACAAAACTTCACCCATCTTCCTCGCAGCCCAAATGGAAATCACCCTGACTCTAGGGTCATGGGAGACCCTCCCCTCTAGTTCCAATGCTCGCATTTTGTTATTTATCACACATGCTCGGAAAATTGTATTTGATAGTATTGGAATGAATAGCAATGATTTATTACAGTAACATACCACTCGGAACCCCCCCCCCCCCCCCAGCCATACTGTTCTGCTAATAATCCTGTATTGAACTGAATTTGCCTTAATGTTCTCCCTTTCCAAACGTGAGGGGCTTTAGAAGCTGTTTCCTGTAATGTGGCCTTTGATACTGCTTGAGAATCTACATGATTCCCCCCCCCCCCCCCCCGTTGTTGCTACCTCTTCACAAATGTGTAATTACGGTATATGTTGTGATGTCTGGTTTGGTTACATCTATCCAAGTTTCTTGTAATTAAATGTAATTTTTGTTTTTCCTTTTGTTAAGTTTGCAAAAATACCAATAAATATTTCATTAAAAAAAAAAAAAAAGTGGTTGTAAAGGCAGAAGTTTTTTTTATCCTAATGCATTCTTTAATTTTTATCATTAAGATAAAAAAACCTTCTGCATGCAGAAGCCCGCCTAATACTTACCTGAGCCCATCTCTATCCAGCGATGTTGCAAGAGGGACTCTGCTGCCCGGGACTCTCCCTCTTCATTGGCTGAGACAACAGCAGAGCGCCATTGGCTCCCACTGCTGTCAAACAAAGTCAGTGAGCCAATGAGGAGAGAGATGTGCGGGGCCTAGCCGAGTGGACAAACGGAGCCTCGGCTCGGGTGCCACCATAGCAAGCTGCTTCCTGTGGGGGGCATTCGTCAGGAGGGAGGGGCCAAGAGCAACGAAGAGGTACCCAATAAGAGGAGGGTCTAAGCTGCTCTGTGGAAACCAACTACCCAGAGCAGGTACTGTAAGTATAACATGTTTGTTATTTTTACGCACAAAAAAAATTAGACTTTAGTATCACTTTAAAGGCCCCTTTCACACATGTTGTCCATTTGTCAGTTTTTCATCCATCTGTTGACGGATGAAAAACGGACGCCAATACATCTCTATGGAAAAACAGATTGAAAATGGTAAATTATCCATTTACATCAGTTTACATCAGCATCCGTCATCATCCGTTTTTTTTTTAAACTGAGCAAAGCTCTATTTGTCTTCCATTAAAAAAAAAGAGTCGGATGAAAAAACTGATGACCACTGATGAAAAACTGATTTTTTTTACTAAACATATGTAGCATAAAACAAATTGGCCGAAAATGTTAAAACATTTTAAATTTTTCAATTTTTTGGGGGGGAATTTCATATAAAAAAATGTGAAAAATATTGTTATTTTTGCAAAATTGACGCAATTTTTTTGTTTATAGCGCATGATCAAAAAATCGCACAGGTGATCAAATACCACCAAAAGAAAGCTCTGTTTGTGGGAAAAAAAGGACGTCAAATTCGTTTAGGTACAGCGTCACATGACCGTGCAATTGTCCATTAAAGTCACGCAGTGCCGAATCGCAAAATAGGCCCTGGTCAGGAAGGGGGTAAAATCTTCCGGGGCTTAAGTGGTTAAAGTGCAGATTGACCAGATGCTTCCCAAAAGGCAGAGCGTTTTTTTATTTTTTCTATTTTTCGGGTCTGGAAGGCATCGTGATTGACGATGGATTTACATAGAGGGACATTATTTTTTTTATTTTTCTATTTTTAAAAAAGGACTTGTCAAAAACTGTTTCCTGTGGTTCTTACTTTTTGACACTTTTTTCAGTAAATGGGTAGGGGTACTATGTACCCGATACCCATTCACATGGGGGGGGGAGCTGGGAAAATATTAAGGTGCATATACAGCTATTTCAAATAAATCAGACACCTTGATCTCCATCCTGTCTATGTATTGGTGCTTCTGTTATAACATTACAGTTGTGAATTACGTGCTACATCCACTCTATTCTTTTAGTCACTAATGGCATGATGCTCACACTTTACTGAAATATAATTCAGTTTAGGAAAATACATTATAGTAAGCAAACTTTCCTTCCCGGACTCTGTGAAGCTCCATTAAACAAATGAAATAAAGGCATTTGTAGTTTCTCAATTTCCCCCCTCTGCAGTGATTAAGTGTGCAATAAAAATGATATTAAGCGGGTCTAAATATTACTGAGCCCTGTCTAAGTGACAAATCATTATAAGTATGACAATAAACAGAGATCATGGATTCTTTAGGCCTGACTTTAAGTACCAGATATATGTTGCAATACAACAGAAGACAATAAAGATTATTGCAATGTGACTCTTGTAAATTACATTTTAAAGTATAGGTTAAAGTCCAACTCTGGAAAAAGTAAATGTCCTACCTTGCTGTGAATTTTCAAAAACACTGCAGGGAGTTAAATGCTTGTTTCTGTCTAGGGATCAGAAAAATAACTTTTACTTAGCTGATCTTATGCTCTGGCAGATGGAGCTTACCTACACACCAGCAGTGGACTGTCCCTTGGTGTCCTCACAACTATTGCAGGGCTATAGGCCCTACAATGTTCTTCATGAAAGGAATGAACTTGAAGAGGAACTTTAGTAGTTTTTTAATTATATTTAATAACAATTTCTAGCATGTTTTGTACTGTCTCATCATCTGTGTTGTGACCTGCCTCTCAAATGTTGGTGCACCATTGTTCTGTAACCAGAAGATTTAGAAACACTATTTCAATGCATGTATACGGTAACTTTCTGTTAAATCCCAAATTAAAGATTAGGGATCCCTGCTTTCATAAGAGGTTCACCAGATTTGTATATTTTACCTATTGCCAAAACATTTTAAGTTTTAGGATTAGAACCCCAGCCAAGTGTGAACTGCTGTCTGTGCCCCTGCTGGGAAGATTTGTAGGGGTGGCCCTTGTCTTTAGTGCAAAAAGTAATGGAAAGTCCAAAATTTGACAGGAATTGAGGTGACATATTTGAATGGGGACATTTGTTAAGATAGCAAGTGTCTAAAAGGGATATTCCCTAACTGTAGAAATACCTTATTATTTCCGTTTGTTCTAAAAAGGAAATAAAAAGGAAATCTCCTCAATGATGGGACTAAAAATTGGAGGAGGGGGGTCCAAACCTCCTCAAGAGCATTTATGGCATGGGCTTTGGGCAGGATTCTTGGGTATTTACCCACATCTCTTGTCTGGTGCCCTGGGTCCCGATGCTGCTGATGGGCCTATTTTTCTGTTGCCTGTTACTTTGTAGATAAAGTTGGCAACAAGGTGAAGATGAATTACATTTCTCTTTATTTCATCCAAGGGAGTACACATGTTCCAAACAAAGCCAACACTAAGACATTTCAGCCTATCAAGGCCTTACCCTAACATGTGTGTTGCCTGTAGTGCCTGACATCTTGTATCCATGCAACCACATCTTTTTTCTTACAGGCATGAGGCCTTAAACAGGTCAGAGCCTGTCACGCCACTGCTCCACAGCACCACTCTCGCACTTTCCCATCAGCAGGTGTGGCTAAAGGGACAGCCAGCCTGGTCTCCGGAGTAGCAAATGATTATGTGTGTATGTACAATGATCAGCATAAATGAGTACACCCCTTTTAAAAAAGTAAGATTTTAATTAATATCTCAATGAGCACAAGAACAATTTCCAAAATTTTGACAAAACTGAGTTCTCTAGAACAGTGGTCCTCAACTCCGGTCCTCAGGGCCCACTATCAGGCCAGATTTTAAGTATTACCTTGGGGAGATGCAGACTAGAGTACTGCAATCACTGAGCAGCAAATGATATCACCTGGGATGTATTTCAGTTATCTTGCAAACCTGGCCTGTTAGTGGGCCCTGTAGGCCAGGGTTGAGGACCACTGCTCTAGAACATTTGTTCAGCTCATTACATGAAAGTAAGGTTAATACTATAACCTAAATTACAAAACCTTCAGTTTTACTCAAATTTGTTGATGCAAAAATGAATACACCCAACAAATAAAACTACATCTAGTATTTGCATGGCCTCCATGATTTGTAAGGACAGCACCAAGTCGTCTAGGCATGGAATAAACAATTTGGTGACATATTGCAACATCTATATTTTTCCATTCTTCAGGAATGACCTCTTTTAGAGCCTGGACACTGGATGGAGAGTGATGCTCAACTTGTCTCTTCAAAATTCCCCATAGGTGTTTGATTGGGTTCAGTTCATGAGACATACTTAGCCACTTAATCACTTTCATGCTCTTCTTCTTCAGAAATGCAGCAGTGGCCCTAGATGTGTGTTTTGGATCATTGTCATGTTGGAAAAGTGCAAGACAACCAAGGGAATGGTGAGTGATGTAGCATCCTCTCTTTCATTATAGAGCAGTACATCTGTGAATTCCTGATACCATCAATGAAATACAGCTCCCACGACACCAGCAGCACTCATGCAGCCCCACAGAAGGACACTGCCACCACCATGTTTCATTGTAGGTACCATGCATTTTTCTTTGTACTCCTCAACTTTGCGACGACATTCAGTTTTGAAGCCATCAGTTCTAAAAACATTTATCTTGGTCTCATCGCTCCAGAGTACAGAGTCCCAGTAGTCTTCTTCTTTTTCAGCATGGGCCCTGGTACATTCTAGGTGGAGCTTTTTGTGGGTGGGCTTTAGGAGAGGCTCCCTTTGTGGACAACACCCATGCATGCTATTCTTCTGCAGTGTATGCCATATTGTGACACAAGAAACAATCACCCCAGTTTGGCTTTCTACTTATTTAGCTAACTGCAGTGAACTTGCATTGTGATTTTCTTAAACCCTTCTCATCAGAAGATGCTCCTGCCGAGGTGTTAGCTTCCGCGGACGGCCTGGATGTCTCTGTAAGATGGTTGTAGTTCCATCTTCGTTAAATTTTTGTATCACTTTTGCTACAGTGTTCTGACTGATCTTCTTGTAGCCTTCACCTTTGTTGTGTAAAGAACTGATTTTCTGACTCAGGCCTTGTGACATTCCTCTTCCATGTGGTACTATTGCTGACAGCATGAAAAAGAAAGGAGTTTTCTTTGTTAAGTAATGCTCTTTTAAAATCAACTGTCTGCTGGACACTTGTTTTATGAATAATTCGCCACACCTGTAGTTGCATTTTTGTTAATTAGGATTTTGTTGTCTAAAATGTAGCTTTGCTCCTAAGACTTTCATTGGGGTATGTTCATTTTTGCAACATTGGTCTTGAATGAATTTGTGAGGAAAAATACTTTTTGTGTGTGTGCAAATTAGCAAGCCTTAGTTTTAATCAATGGCCTGCATTTGTAGGAGTATTTTGTAGTATAGTGTCCCATAGAAAATGTTGTTTCTGAAAGGTTTTCTGGCAAATCTGTTAGGCTGTACTCATTTTATTCTGAGCACTGTATATGTTTATACTGTATATACAGTGTTTGCGTGTATGCATGTGTATACCATATGTGTTTACAACAAATGTATATATTTTTTTAAGCCCTGAAAGAAGGGGGGGTGCCTCAACCACCTGAATGGCTACATATACAATGCTCCTTGACCTCTACCAGTCCAGTCCTACTTGATATCTATCTGTAACACACTTTCCTAGGGTTACAATGCTCACTCACCATACTGTATCTTTGATGGACCAATGTTATCACCCCAGGACAGGAAGTGTGCTAGGACTAAAGAATACCTCCCTCTCATTTCATCCTAATAGCATAAAAGGGATGTATTCTGCATTCCTTAGAGATAGCTGAGAATAATGTAACTAATTAGAGTTCAGTACAGCCATGTTTTTGTCAGATACACCTGTAGCGCACCCCCTAAGGAGCCACAAGTAGAATATAATTCCCCACCCTGCACAGCCAGGCACACCAAATTTTCACATTCTTCCAATGTCAGAAAACAGTCCAATGCTTTGTTCTTTTTTGTTTGAGTGATTATAATTTGGATAGAGGGAGTAGGGGTATTATGGGATGCCAACTTGACTTTAACCGCTTGCCGACTGCGCACAGTATATTTACTGCGGCAGTCGGCCCCGGCCAGGCAGAGTGACGTAGGTCTACGTCGCTCGCCTGTCACTCCTTCCAGAGCCAATAGCGGGCGGGCGCGCGCCCGCCGAGGCGCGCGCCCGCCTCGGCTCGTTCACGGAGGAGTGCGGGAGTGTGACTGGCGGACCCGATGTCCGCCGGTCACACTACGATCGCCGCTACAGCGGGAGAAAGACAGAGCGGCTTGTGTAAACAAGCCACCTGTCAGTTCTCCCTGTGTAAAAGTGAAGATCAAACAGTTCTACTATGTAGAACTGTTGATCTTTGTTTTTACACTAGTAGCCATGTCCCTACACAGTTAGAATCACGCCCCTAGGACACACTTAACCCCTCCCTGTCCAATACTGTTAACCCCTTCCCTGCCAGTGTCATTTTTGCAGTAACAGTGCATATATATAGCACTGATTACTGCAGTAATGTCACTGGTACCCCCAAAAGTGTCAAAAATGTCAGTCAAGGGTCCGATCTGTCCGCCGCAATGTCGCAGTACCGCAAAAAAAATCGCAGATCGCCGCCATTACTCGTTAAAAAAAAAAACACCAAAAATGACAAAAATCTTTCCCTTTGTTAGTAAACGCGATAACTTTTGCGCAAACCAATCAAAATACGCTTTTTGCGATTTTTTTTACCAAACATAGGTAGCGTAAAACAAATTGGCCGAAAATTTTAAAAAATTTTGATTTTTACATTTTTTTTGGGGGGAATTTCATATAAAAAAAAGTGAAAAATATTGTTGTTTTTGCAAAAATTACGCTCTTTTTTTGTTTATAGCGCGTGATCAAAAAATCGCACAGGTGATCAAATACCACCAAAAGAAAGCTCTGTTTGTGGGAAAAAAAGGACGTGAAATTCGTTTAGGTACAGCGTCGCACGACCGCGCGATTGTCCGTTAAAGTCACGCAGTAAAAAATCGCAAAATAACCCCTGGTCTTTTAGCAGGAAAATCCTCCGGTGGTAAAGTGGTTAAACAACTCCAGGGACAACTTCTCCTATGTACAGTCTATATACATGCCTCACTTCCTCTAGCACACTTAATTGCAGGAAGAAAAACTTTGCTTTAGTGAATCTGACACTTTAGTGGATCTGACAAGGCACTCCGCCAGATCAAAGCAAAAGCCCTTTACAGGCAGGGATCCGGGTCCCTTGCTTGTGTAGCAAAGTCCAGTGTCCAGCTTAAATCCCTGTGGCTACTGATCCCAGCACCACCTTTTTAGGCACCGCCAGCCAGCCGAGCTGCAGCTGCCCCTTTCAATAGCCCTTCTGGCTACTTCTCCACAGTCCTCCCAGACTAACACTCTCTCCCCACAGTCTTTCCAGACTGCTCACTCTCCAGCCCACCTGGTTGACTTCTCTGGAGAACCCCTGGACATGCTGACCTGCTTCTGCTGTCCTCTGCTTGCTCCCGTGCCTCCAGGAAGGATTCCCCTGTGTGTTGTAGAGGGTCCCTCCAAGACCCGAGTCCCAGGCCAGAAGTCAACCCCCCAGACTAGGGGGCCTCCTCAGCACTCCTTCTCCATCTTCCACCCGACTCCCTCTACTAGCATAAATCATGAGTCTTTATGAGGTGGCCTGCCCCCTGCCGGCCCATTTTTTTGGGGTTAGCTGGGGCCCTCATCACTACTCCAAGCAGCTCCTCCTAGATTCCACCCTCTGCTTCTGGAAGCTTCTCCAAGGTTCTAGAAAGCAGGGGAGTCACCAGAGATGCTGCTTGCTTAGCCATCTAGCCTTCCTCATCAGTCACTTATCCCTGACCCAGATTCAACCTCAGCCAAGCCAAATTTAACTACACTACAGCTAACTGTGTACACCTATTCTAGCATGCTAGAGGGTGCTACATGCCAAAAAGTAAAAAAAAAAAAAAAAAATACCCCTAACCATTTTACTCTCCTTTTAAGTAAAAAAGTTAAACAACCAAATAAACCAGTTGAAACTAAAAATCTAGGGCAATTTTACTAATATTCCTTACCAGGGGACTTGTAAAGGAGCTTGGTGCTATAGTAGTTAATATGTATATGTGAGCTAAAATGTGTATGTAAAGCTGCATTCTCAATATTAAACAGGGTTCCCAAAGGACAGGAAAATAAATTGAAAATGTAAAATGTTATAATTGCAAACAAGCTGATCTGCCAAAAAGAGCTAAGGTGTTTTGACAATGCACTTACTGCGTAGATGTTTACATACAATACCTGGGAATTCCTGCAGGTATGGACCACAGCAACCCAGAAAATCAGCGTGACAAATAAAACACTCAGGCAGAGCCTACTGACCTGGCATGGTTACATAAATGTAAAACTATTTTGTAGCCTATTGGCAGGTGCAGTGGCTTTGCTTTTCAGTGGTTTTACCTCATAGAAATGTAATCTGCCAATATTTCTCATTCGAGAATTTGGCTTCCAGGTGTTCTGTGTGTGTTGCTTTGTTATATATCCACATCCATGAATACAAAACATGCAATACAGAGAAGAATTAATTGTAAAGGAGAAGAATATAAATTACATGCCACCATATTTACTTCTCTGCTTCATTAGCAAAGGCACAAGCAGGAATAATATCTGCCAGTTCACACAATGAAATGAGATTAATTTCAGGCTGAATGAAAATGTAGTATAATTAAGGTGAAATGTTTAGGAATAAAAGCTTTGGTATTGCACATTATGGCGTCCCCTTACTAAATGCATTAATGACTGCTATTATCACCAAACACTGCAATGAATTGAAGTTGGGCTGTTTTCTAAACTTTTTCGCTTTGAAATGGACAATGTTGACTTTCAATGCGCTGTAAAAATTTTATGGTGTGTTAAGATGTCGTCAGGCATGTCCCATTTATCTCATTTTACTAGATGCTACCAAATTCCTTTGTGAGCACACATGTTCGATTCCACCCCTTTTTATGCATGTACAGAGGTGTCTGCCACTCAGTAAATGCATAATTATATGCACCTCTAAAACAAAGTCCCAGTTCTTTGGTTTCTGCTTTCTTAGCTTACTCCTGATTGGTCACACCCCTGAGGAAACCCTTGCTGCCTGGACTACATTTCTTACCATTATTCCACTAGAATTCTCTTATGACCTTCTGGATATATTACCTGGTTGTGAAATCTTTTGGGTTTATCCTAGCAAGCTCCTAACCATTATCTGATCCCTGATTTACTGCTGACAGTAACATGCCTATCTGTGCCCTTGTCCTACTGATTAAGCCATCTGGTCTCCACCCATCAAGGCATATTATATTTTGCATTTAAATGATAGGACAGGGGGGGCGTAACTGGTGCATAGACAAGATGGCCATGTAAGAAGAGAGCTCCGCACACAGGACCAAAAACCTCAACGTCTGCCTGCTTTCCACAGGCGATTTTTATCCCTCTGAGCTGCTCCAGCACTCCTGCTACAGGAGCCATGGCGCTGAAAGAAAAATTATGATCAAGTGCCACAAAAGCTAACGGAATACATGTTTTTTTAAGCTGGCTGAGAGGCGGGGCCAAGATGCCGCCACAGCCAAATCTTCCACAGCAGCACCAGCAGCTCTCCCCATCTACAGCCTGTACAGCCCAACAAATCAAGGGCCAATGTATTAAATACCATATACCCTTCATCTACCACCCTGTCACAAAACAAATATGTTCAGTGCCTATTAAAGCAACCTATACAATTTTAAAAATGAATCCTCCCTAGCTCAACTGACCCCTTCTGCTATTCAAGCTTTTATAGACTCGGTACACCTTCTGTACTTATTTGGCAAGCAAATTAAATCTCAAGATGTTCCTTTCACTACATCAGAAATAGATAAAGCCATTGACACACTACCAAACAATAAATCCTCGGGCCCAGATGGCTTTGAAGGGGAATACTACAATTTAAACCCATTCTGATTAAATACCTAGTCCATGTGTTCAACGATGCTGCTTCCTTGGACTCCTTCCCACAAGAAATGTTAGAGGCTATGATTGTGATGCTACTGAAGCTAGGAAAAGAACCTAACACTCTATAGAATTTCCACCCCATATCCCTACAAAATCACGATATGAAACCATATGGTAAAGTAATCGTGAATAGACTAATCAAGCTCCTCCCAACCCTTATTCATCCTGATCAATCGAGCTTCAAAAAAACCTGCCAAACTTTGGACGCTACCCGTAGGATGGTTAATATCACCCATCATGCTGAGAAATGTTGGGCGCCTTCTATGCTTCTGTCTCTAGACACAGAGAAGGCATTTGATCGGGTGCACTGGCAGTACCTGGCCATGGCTTTGCAGAAGTTTGGCTTTCTGGGCCAGATTTTCCCAGTAATAATGGCGCTATATTTGCATCCCTCAGCCCAAGATTATTGCTCTTCCATGCTATCTAAAACTTTTAGCATTAGCAAAGGTATCAGACAAGAGTGCCCTATTTCTCCCCTCCTCCTTAACATAGTCATGGAGCTGCTAGCTGAGAAAAATAGATCCCAAGGCAACATTTCAGGTTTCATAATTGGGACCACTTAGCACAAAATTAATTTATTTGTGGATGACATTGTCCTCTTACTAACCAACCCTACATCTTCCCTGGCTTCAATACAAAAAACATTATCAGAATTTGGTGAAGTCTCGTATTATAAAGTGAACGACTCAAAGTAATTTATTCTACCATTAGGGATACCTGTGGCACAGCAAATAGAACTAGAACACAAGCATTCATACACATGGACTAAGGAATCTATCTACTACTTAGGATTAAAACTGACCAACACAACATCCTATCTCTACCGAGCCAATTTTACTCCCTTCTTGAATAATCTCCCAAAATAACTTGAGCAGCTCCCCAAATCAGCACTATAATGGGCAGGCAGATTAGTGGAATTTAAAAGGCTTAAACTACCACAACTGCTCTACCTATTCAGATCACTACCGATTCTGATCCCTACCTCACTCTTCACCTCCTTGCAAAGTGTCCTTGGACGATTCATATGGCAACACAAAAAAGCTAGATGCTTCCACGCCATCCTCATGAAACACAAATCGGTGGGAGATGTGGGACTTATCATCTTTAGAGACTACTACAATGCTGCATTATTAGCCCAACTTAAAGCCAGGTTTACATTGCTTTAAGTTTGGCTTAGCATAGAAACATCCCAAATTCCTTGTTTCTCAGCTCATCCCAAGTAAAAATAAAAAAAATCATCATGTACCATTGTAGCCTCAAGCCTAGCATTTAACTATCTACTTACCAATGCTCCCAAAGGGGACTCGCCCTGTAGAATACTGCTACCAAAATCTGTGTTCTCTATACTCATCCCCAACCGCAAAATGTGAACATAGCAAGATAAAGGTATCCACTTTGTCTCAGACCTTTACTCTGACAACCTTCTCCGATCCTTCACATCATTGCAAAATGTGTTCTCCCCCACTCTGACGGACTACTATCAATGCATACAATTAACTCACTGCCTGCTTCCTAATCCCACCTACACCCTCTAGAATGGAAGTATCTTTCATCACCCATAACAAACACAAAATCACACTATTTTAAAACATTCTAGGAGAAAATACTGCCTTCAATAAGACCCTACCTTTACTGAAGTTGGAAAAGGATACCGGCTGCTCTTTTAGCGAATCCAAAAGTTTACTAGCCTTTAAAGCCAGCTTCTGACCCACCAGATACTCAAACCTCTGGGAGCTAGTCCACAAAATTACCCTCAGATGGTACATTGCTCCATCTATAATTCACGCATTTGATTCTAAAATACAGCCCCTGTGCTAGAGACACTGTGGGGAAATATGGAACCTGTTCCACCTTCTCTGGCAATGCACCCTGGTAACTAAACTCTGGCAGGATATGTTCCAACTTCTTACAGAAGTAACAGGATTAACGCTAACCCCTTCCCCAAAGCTTTCATGCAGATGATCTTCTCACTATGTACTAATTTATGGCAGGTCAAGTTTTCTTTTTTGTTTGTTCTGTTCTCTTCGATAAATCTCAATAAAAATATTGAACTATAAATGATAGGACACCAAAGCATGATAAAAATGCTACTAGTTTGCCTTGATAGTGGCTTGTCTATAGGTCAAGACTGTGATGTACAGTAGAACAGAATATTATACCAGAGTTTAGACTAGGTTTATATATATATATATATATATATATATATATATATATATATATATATATATAGTGATATTTCAAAACTGAATGGTGCAATAGAGTGGTAGGGAAACTAATAAAGCAGAATAGTAGGTAGGTAGTAGGTAGGATAGTAGGATGAAGCAGTGGGGAATATTTATGGTGGGATTGGCTGATAACGATAGAAGACTAGAGCATTGGGGAAGAATGGATTAATTGCTAAATGCTGTGGTGGCAAGTAGTGGTGGCATAAGCAAGGAATAGCTGTTTACGTCATCCCCTGGGACAAGCAGTTATGGAGCCATAGAAGACAGGAGTGGTACAGAGGCTTGAGTGCATAACAGTAGGAGGGAGAAGAGGGCAGTAAGAGCAGAATAAACTGTAGGCAGAGCCCAGGAACTATGGCAGCAACAGGCATGCTGAGGAGCTGAATCAGTTTAAGGATCTGCTGCCCTCTACTGACTGTAAGTGGCTGTGCTGCCTAATGCTCACAGAGATTATTATGTACAACATTTCCTGTCTCTGTGTGTCTGGTCAGAAACCCCAGAAAGAGTATGTGAAGAGAGAGGGAGACAGAGAACTGAGCTACATGAATTTAAACACACGGGAGCTGCTACTGCTGCTGTATTTCACCCAGACCAGAAGCAGTGACTATTAGGCAAGTATCCCTATGTCCAAATAGTTTAACTGCATCTGCCCATAGCTTCTCGAGTGTGCATATAAAGCCTTGTGACAGATTTATCTTTGTGCTATTGTTATCATCTCACAGGCACAGTGCCAGATAGCTAGGTTTGTGCTACTGCATTAGTGTAGTGGTCACCTTCCAATATATTTATAGGTGAATCTGTTTATTGCAATAGAGTTTATATATGCAGCTCATGGTATAGTTAACTTCTGCTCTCGGGTTATATACTGTAGCTAGTTTTAGTTCAGGGCTACTAGGGACTATAGCCCAGCATAGATAGGCTGACTCTGAATTTTAGTGCCACACTGCAGTTTTTGTGTGAGAAGATGTATTCCAGGGTGGTTGGATAACAGCTAGATTGTCTCCCAATCACCACAGGTGTAGATCTTGTTTTCAGGTCTCTAACACCAAGACAAACTCAGCATTATGCTCATCCTCAGGGGCCCCTGCAACTGGACTATGCTGCAACATTCATCTGGAGTTTTCTCTAGAATAACTATATATACCTGAGTTTACAGTATCTCACAAAAGTGAGTACACTTTTGTTGATAGAGGTTTAGACATTAATGGCTGTGTGTTGAGTTATTTTAAGGGGACAGCAAAATGGCACTGTTATACAAACTGTACACTCACTATTTTACATTGTAGCACAGTGTCATTTCTTCAGTGTTGTCACATGAAAATGTATAATAAAATATTTACAAAAATCTGAGGGGTGTACTCACTTTTGTGAGATACTGTATGTGCACAATTCCACCAGGACTCCTCTCAACATTTAGCTGATCTTACCTGTTTTGCACAGTGGATGTATGTACTATTATTAATCTTTTCTTATATAAATCTTGTATTATTTTCATACTTAAGTGCATCTATATACTTATGGCTATTGTCATACACTGGTTGCAGTGGTTCATCTGCTCCCAATTACTTTGACTACATTACTGATTAATTTCCCAGGGAGGGAATATCTTCTGTTTATAGAGGCCCTGCCCTGGGTGTAGGCACTACACTCCACTCCACTTAGCAAAGTTTTACTTCTCTTATTTACCTACAGGTTTAGCGCAATATCCTGTTTGAGGAGGGCTTTTTGTCATAACTTCACAAAAGAGGGCTACATAAATAATAAGGGGAGGGGGGTGTGACAGGGCAACAGTAAAACTTATTAAAGGTTTAGGATGGAGTTTCTCAACCAGGGTTCTAAGGAACCCAAAGATTCTTTAGGAATTCCACAAGGGTTCTAGTGTGATCTACCCGTTAAGTGTATCTGTGTCGCAACAATTTCTCAATTTCCCTTTGGGATTAATGAAGTATCATGCAGGTGGGGACAGTGTTAACTAGATTAAAGCGGAGTTCCACCCTAAAATAAAACTTACCTCCATCTTCATGCCCGGGGTCACCTGAAAAACAAATGGATAATCGCAATTTTTTTTTTTTTACTTACCTGGTTTAGAAGAAAATATACTCACCTAACTTCCTCTTCCTCCCCTTGGCGGCCACGGCGATTCGTTACTTCCTGGCTTTGCAATGATTCCTGGGAGCTGAACGTCATCGCTCCCAGGAATCAATGCGCCTGCACCGGCCCCGACATCAGTTCCGGTGCAGGCGCCATCATACCTTTCTAAACAGCTTCTGGGCATGCCCAGAAGCTGGGCAGGGATGACGCTGATGCACCGGAAGTGACAGCGGGGCCGGTGCAGTGCATCGTTGGACCGAAGAAGACGGAAGAGGATGCAGAAGAGGATCGCGCTGGCTTCAAGCTGCCCACACCTGAGATGGCAGCGCTGGACAATACTTTTTCAAGGTAAGTATTTCTTCTAAAAGGTAAGTGCAACCCGGGACAGATCAGAGGCTAGCCATTGTGGAATTTACTAGCCCTGACTGTCCCTGGGGTATTTTTATTAAAAAAAGTATTCCCAGGGTGGAACTCCGCTTTAAGTATATATGTGAATACATTCCAATCACTATAGAAGTATTTACATAAACATAAACACACCTAGATCTGCAGATTCTTGAAGAAAAAGAAGTAGTAGCTTAATCTGAAATAAACATTTTTGATAGGGTTCCATCATATTAAAAAATAACACAAAAGCAAATTTACAATACAATGTATAGTACAAGTATATAGTAAGTTTACCTTTCAACTTCAGGTCTGGTAAAACTGAGTGCTTGTGTCCCAGGATAAAGTGCTTTTGTGTCCCAGAGATTACTAAAGGGTAACGAGAGAGCACACAGTTTGGTAACAAATCATTATATTTCCCTCTCCTTTCTGTACAGTGACTAGTGTAAGGAACATCAATTGATCACTACACCTAGCAAATGAACATGAGGTGCAGCCTGATTGGAGGATAAGGTTGCTGTATACAACCCATGTGAGATATGAAGGGAGAAAAACAAAGGGCAAGTCTTTGAATTGGAAAGAGTCACAGTAAAACCAACTAGGAAGCTGGGAGCTGGTATAATACACAGAGAAAAAAAAATGTCAACGATGTAAATATATTTCTATAAAACAGAATACCTACTGAATATATTACACAAGATCCTCCTGACCTAGCTGACGCTCATAAAATGCTCCCCCCCCCCAAGGAAGAGCAGACACAGGGAACCAATATCCTTAGTGGCCTGTACTGGTCACTGCTAGCTCTCTTCCCCTGTACATTCTATGAGATTGTATGTGACATCACATGGGATGGACAGGATTGGAGGGCCGGTGGGGATCAGCATGCCAGAACAGAAATCTGTAACAACAGCTTCCCTGTGCTGCTCTGCATGTGAAGGCAACCGCTATTGTACTGTGCTCTGCTGACTCCATGTAATGTGCCCTGTTAACTGCCTATACTCTGCCCTGTCTCCATATAAACCAATCAGCTTCTAACCTTAGCTTGTTCATTTAAGCTTTGACAATAAAACCTGGAAGCTGGTTGGTTCCTATGCAGAAGTGAGCCTGATTTTGCATTCTACAGCTTTAGTAAATGAACCCCCATATGTCCTGACCTGCTGACCCTCTGTATTCTACCCTGCTGACCCCCTGTGCTCTGCCTTGCTGACCCCTGTGCTCTGCCCTGCTAACTGCCTATATACTGCCCTGTTGACCCCCCTGTACTCTGTCCTGCTGACCGTCTCTGCTCTTCCCTGCTGACCCCTTGTACAAAGTATATCTTGAATGTCACCCAAAACTGAGCATCTATGCAAATTAAAGCAAGCACACATTTCACATTAAGATTAAGTTTTAATATGTATTCTATTATTTAATGCTATTTCTTAAAGTGTTCTTAAAGTTCTTTAAGTATTTATTGTTATATCATTTGTTTGCACAACAATGTCATGTAAGCTGTAGATCTGACAATTATTTCAGGGGTTCCCCAAGATATTAAAGTTTTTGGCAAGGGTTCCTCTGAGGTGAAAAAGATGAGAAAGGCTGGTTTAGGGTGTTTAGAGGATAGTGGTAGAAAAGAATGTGCTCTTGTGGCTCCTTGTGGTTGCATTATGCCATAAGTGACCGGTTTTACATAAGCACCTTGCTAGAATCACCAGATAAGTATAATTCATGGGTGGGATTGACAAGCATTTAGTACGAATTTCATTGACGATCTAAAAACATTTTTACAGTAGCCTTTCAAATTTTCCAAAACCATAACTAGCTATCTGTACTTATATTTAGAGCATGGTTTATAGTGACTGAGTTTCCTGACTGAGAAGTGCTAATATGCCTTGCAAAACTGTAAAATAACACTTACAATTAATAACATCCATCACTACCATAATAAGAAAGCTCACTCCTAGATTGGGAACAATCGTTCAGAGGGAGCACAAGAGGTTGACTTCACTTTCTTATAGCAACTTTTTGTTGCCTGAACTTTTTAATATGAAAACTAAAAATTTTATTTTTAATGTTCCTTTTTTGTATTGACTTTTTTTTTGGTTATAGAGATTGACAGTTTTTCTTCAAAATCACCACCTTTCTTACTGAAATTGTTTATTTTTCCTGTGTTCAAATCTGCAATATCTTAGCAATTTCAGTTTGGAAAATGTGTTACTTTCTATCCTTCCCCAATTTAAAACAGTAAGACACGTAAAAGTTTTTTTGTAAACTTTCAATTAAAGAGAACCTTTTTTGCTGGTTTTGCATTCAAAATTATTGTGTTTAACACGTCTCTTTTAAGAAAGAGGATGTTTGTTATTTTTACCACCACAAAGGAACACCACACACCCAAATGCTGATTATTAGTCTTTATTTTAGTAGTCACCAGGAAAACTTGATGCATTTTTTTCAAATATTCCTTTAACTTTGTTTATATCGTACTACATTGGCAAACAAAAATGAACAGGGTCTTAGCAGCTCATTTACCTGACTTCAGGTAAGATCACCAAACAAGTTATGGAAAAACAATTCTAAAAATGTATAAAAATGGGAGAATTGCTGCGCATTAATAGGGATAAAAATGCATATGCATATAAATATAAATTGAATATAAAAGCTAAATAAAGCTGCCAACACCTGACCCTGAATCAGAAAAACCAGATCACAGATAGTATATAACAATAATTGGTGTAGCGCTTAAAAAGTGACAATAAAGTGAACTACACAGTCCGTTAATCATTATAGAGTCCACACATATCGCAACTGAGATGTTAATCCTTCAAGAGTATGATGTGTGATCCCAAAAGCGTACAGACACTCCAAACTCCTATAACCCAGTGCAGAGATGCCACCACCAAGGGAATAAGATTAGCCTCTTACCACAGAACCATGATCCCCATTACAGGGATTGTGATCAGCATAAATGAAATCCAGAGCCACAAACAGGTCCCACGCCGGCTTTTGTACTGTTCGTACCCGCTCCTCTCAAGAAAAGTATGTATGGAAAAGAAGGGGAACAACTTCCATAGTGTAATACTGTCAGGAGACTTTATTGGTAAAAAACAGCAGAATGGCAACTGACATATATGCTGGAGTAATAGGCGTGTATCACGGAGTGTCCCAGACTCAGTATCCTGCCTAGAAAATGGCTGCCGCGTCCCCTCATTGGTCACAGCGTGACGTGCTGCAGGCTCCTCCTACGCGTTTTGTCAGGATCTGATGTCGTCAGGGGGTCAAATTACAAAAATGTAACTGTTTGTCTTAAAGCGGATCTCCACCCAAAAGCGGAACCTCTGCTTGTCTGCCTCCTCCCCCCCTCTGGTGCCAAATTTGGCACCTTGTGGGGAGGAGGAGAGAGAGGGTACCTGGTTTAGACAGATACCCACTCCAACTTTCTGCTGAGTTTGCCATGGCAAACCCAGTCAGAAGTTTGTCCCTTGCCACAGCCGGCCCATGAGAAAGTGCAGCGCTATTTGTGCATGCACAGTAGGAAACCATCTGTAAAGCCACAAGGCTTTACTGCCGGTTTCCCTTACCCAAGATGGCAGCACCAGCACCCAAGAGCCGATTCAATAATCGGCTTGGGTGAGGATACCATGGGATCTCTGGACAGGTAAGTGCTCTAATAGTAAAAGTCAGCAGCTACAGTATTTGTAGCTTTTGACTTTTCATTTTTTTGGTGGGGGTGCAGGAGCTCCACTTTAAGTGTATACATTTAACAGGTTTGATTAATCCAACTCATTTATTTTGTATTGTAGAAGAGGTACACTTCTCAATAAAGTATAAGACAAAACCTGATTTGGAACCTCTAATCATACAGATGACCAATTTCATAAAACATGGTTTTACTGGCTGAATTTCACTTGTTCTGCAGAATACTGAACTTTTTTTTTTTTTTACAGCAAAAGGGCCAATTTGGAATTTACCACTTAACCTTTAAATACCTTCTGTTCCCCTTTTTCTTCCTCCTGATTCCCCTCCTATGTCTACCTCCATTTTTTTTTTCTTCTCATGTAAGCAGGTTGAAAATGTGTGTGCATTTTGTGGTTTTAGGGAGGATTATATATCCTACCAGGCCAACCTTTTGAGTTTTTTGAGTCATAGTGAAGTAGTGAACTTGGTGTTGAGTTATTCACTTTAAGGTAATTACAAAGGACAAGAAGGCACTCTTTACCTCCAGAGGAAAAGAGATTTCACCTCCAAATATGGAAAGATTTATTCACAGTAAGAGCTGTGAAAATTTGGAAAAGACTCCCTCCAGAGCTGGTGCTGGCCAGCTCAGTAAATTGCTTTAAAAAAGGCCTGGATTCTTTCCTAAATGTACATAATATAATTGGGTACTAACATTTATAGGTAAAGTTGATCCAGGGAATATTTGATTGCCTCCCAGGGGATCAGGAAGGAATTTTTTTCCCTGTTGGAGCAAATTGAATCATGCTTTGCTGGGGTTTTTCGTCTTCCTCTGGATCAACTGTGGGTATAAGATTGTAGGGCTGTTGAAAATAATCGTTGCATCTATGCATCGCGATGCGGCCACCCGCAATTCTGCATCGATGCGGACCCCCCCAATAGTCGATTTCTGGCTCCTCCTCCTCCCTCCCTCTTCTGTCATTGCTGGATAAGACGCATGTAGGCGTCCGCTTCCCGCCTAGCTCTCCTGCGCAACAGCTCTGCTTGCTTCCGGCTACAACCACCAAGTTCCAGACGCCATGCAAATGGCGGGAAAGGCTCCTCCCGCAGTGGTGAAGCGCTCCCTTTGAAAAAATCCCTTGGAAAGATGACCGACGATCGCTCTTTGAGGAAACTACTGATGGGGGTAAGGAGTTAATTTTAAAGCCTAAAAGGGCTCTTGCTTAGCTGATGGGACGATCACTATTTGGGGAAGCTATTGATGGGTGGAAGGAATTAATTTTAAAGCCTAAAAGGGCTCTTGCTTAGCTGATGGGGAAACCCACTAACAATATATAAGGCTGATTTCCACATTGAACCCTACTCCAAAGAGACTGCCTCAACTCTCTGAGCAAACTGCATTTTATGGCTGGATTTTGTGTCAGTGGAATTTCCCTGACAGCTGGAATAGGATGCATTGCTATTACCATCCCTGAGTAATCTGCAATTTATGGCTGAATTCTGTCATTGGAATTCTTCTTCTGACAACTTGAATTAGGAGTGCACTGCTGCTATGTGGAGTCCAAGTAACTGAGTATGAAACCTATATCATGAAAGGCAACCTGTTTAAACCTTTCAGAATTCTTGTGATTTAATTGGGAAAATTTGCAAAGTTTCTACTTATAACTAGATTAGATTGCCTTGCAGCTTTGTTGATTACTTCTGGGATTAAATCCATTACCAAACTAAGTCTATTACTAGTGGAGTACTTTACATAGATGTCTAGAATCAAGGAAAAGTACATTGGATTATGAGCTAGAGACTGCCATGCCTGAGTTGATCTCTTAGGTGTAGGGGATATGTTCTCCAAATTAGCCGGAAAAATAACTACTTGCTTAGAGCTTTGATACTTGCTATCAAGAGCCAAATACTTGCTCTTGATACCATCTCCTGTACCATGTCTGCAGTCTCTGACCATCTCCTGTATCATGTCTGCAGTCTCTGACCTTCTCCTGTATCATGTCTGCAGTCTCTGATCTTCTCCTGTATCATGTCTGCAGTCTCTGATCTTCTCCTGTATCATGTCTGCAGTCTCTGACCTTCTCCGGTATCATGTCCGCGGTCTCTGACCCTCTCCTGTGGTGTGTCTGCGGTCTCTGACCCTCTCCTGTAGTGTGTCTGCGGTCTCTGACCCTCTCCTGTAGTGTGTCTGCGGTCTCTGATCCTCTCCTGTAGTGTGTCTGCGGTCTCTGACCCTCTCCTGTAGTGTGTCTGTGGTCTCTGACCCTCTCCTGTACTGTTTCTGTGGTCTCTGACCCTCTCCTGTAGTTTTTCTGTGGCCTCTGACCCTCTTCTGTAGTGTTTAAGGGGGAGCCTTGAGCTTTTTAAGTTGTTGTCTGCTGTGTTTGGACTTTGCTACATGCAGGGAGTTTTTTTTTTTGTTTGTTTTAAGAACAGATAAAATAACCATGGGCATTAATCGTGATGCATCGTGATGCATCGCGGAATCGAATCGCATCGAATCGTGACCCTAATAATCGTATTCGAATCGTGAGGTAAGTGAAGATGCGCAGCCCTATAAGATTGTATATATGGGTTTGTATGGTTGTTTTTTTTTTTCTTTTTATTGGCTGAACTAGATGGACTTGTGTCTTTTTCCAACTTGACTAACTTTGTAACTAAATGTATAAAGTACTTAACCACTTCAATACCAAGCACTTTTACCCCCTTTCTGCCTAGGACAATTTTCAGCTTCCAGTAGTGTTGCAATTTGAATGACAATTGCGTGGTGATGCAACATTGTACCCATACTAAATATTTATAATTTTGTTCACACAACTAGAGATTTCTTTTGGAGGTATTTATTCACCACTGGGGTTATTTTATTTTTTTTGTGCATGCATATTTTGCAAATAAATAATTGTTCTTTATAAATTTAGCACAACATGTATTCTGCTACATTTCCTTGGTGGAAAAAAACAGAAACAAAATCAGTGTATATTATTTAGTCTGTAGGAAAGTTATAGAGTCCACAAACTATGGTATATAAAGTATCTGTATACACTGAAGGCCTATCTCATTTCTTGAGGCCCTAAAATGTCAGGACAGTACAAATACCCCCCAAACAACCCCTTTTTCAAAAGTAGACAGACCAGGGTGTTTACTAAGAGGCATGACAAGTTTTTTGAAGTAGTAATTTTTTGTCATAATTTTTGGAAAATTAAGAAATAAAAGAAAAAAAATCATATAACTGGTGTGGTGGTAATTCATGGACAATGACTGGTGACAGTACAATAAAAAAGTTATTATTTTTTTATTTAATTTAATTTCTTTTTTTCCAGATTTTTTTTAACACACTGTGACCAGAGCAATGTCATGTTACCAGAGTAACATTGTACTACTCTGGGGAAGTGATCATTATTTTTTTTACACATTATGTTTGCTTATAGCAATGAATTGCATTGCTATAACCAATAATTTTACTGAATGGAACTGATTCATTCAGTTGCTTTGTTGTGATTAGCTGTGATTGGTCAAAGCTAAGCACATGGTATAGATGGGTTGTGATAGCAGGTCATGTCTGTACCATATGATCAAATTGATCAATCCCAGCTTGCAACACAATTGCACACAATGGATGGCATGACAGGAAGACATCCATTGTGTACAACTGTCATATGACCTGCTGTGATTGGTCACAGTGGTCACATGGTAGCGGCAGCGAGCCGGTACACTGATCAGTCATCGGTTGTGTACCGTGGACACAGCCAGTGACAGATTGCACTGCTGAGTGGTGTTTTCTGACAGGATGTCATGTGACATTCAGTCAAGATGGGAAAGCCACCGCCTGGCTGTCATCCTGCTATAGGCCAGGCGGGGAAAAAAAACATGATTTGGAAAAGTTTACATGGGAAATAGACACTACAATGGGGGAAAATTAACAAAAAGTGTCTGAGACAAACTGAGTCTCAAGTTTGTCTCAACTGGGGACAAAGCCACAACCAATCAGCTTTTACATTTTTTATTTTCTATGCTAAATGAAAAAAAAAAAATGAAAGATTGAAGCTGATTGGTTGCTTTGGGCAACAGCACTAGTTGAGATAGAAGTTGTCTAAACGTTATTAAAGTAGATATGGTAAAATTCACCTTGCAAAGAATACTCAAAGACATTCAAGGGAAGTTAAAAAAAAAAAAAAAAACATTATTTTTGCTTGCAAATTATTTGATGATGTAAGTCAGCAGAGTTTCTTCCCTTTCATTAAGTTAGGACAAAATTCCCTTACAAAGTGAACAGCCTTTGCTTTTTTAGTAAATAATCTCCTATAAATACTTTTTTTTTAATATAGAATGCTCTTCTTCATGCAATGGAAAAGCACAAAGAAATGTTACTGTTCATACCACTGTGAATGGTTCAATTAGAGGATGACTCCAGGCTCGTACTTCAAAGAAATATTTTCATTTAAGAGGTAGCGCACACAAAGTTCTGACGTGTTTTGTGCTATCAATGGCTTTTAGTCATAAGCTATAAATTCAGAGTTTTGTTTTGCTATGCATACAAAAAATAAAATAAATTTTACAGTGGAGCTACATTTTATTATTAATACTTTAAAGTTATGAGAGACAGGTGAAAAAAATACCAATGCAAAAGGCGGAAAAATCCAAAACTAGAAAATGCATAGGTATTTATTACTAGCATCACAAACTTGGATCTAAAAGGCACAGATAAATACAGTTCTATATTATTACACCATTCAATGTATTGTTTAATGCAGGCAATATAAATAGGTAGTTACATTTAATTCAATATTAGCTTATTGTCTGTACTACAGAGCTTAGAATGGGAGAAAAAGCAGCAATCTACAATTATCTGCATTCAACATATTCAGAACAAGCATACAAAATATTGAAAGTAGCATCACTTATTACTTTAAGGTAAATACAGCAATAATACTACAAAATATATTATCATTTAAATTATACAATGCTTTCCCATTACACAAGCCCATAGAAGTTTATTTATATGTATTTCAAATGAAAAAAAAAAAAAAAAACACAACTGCAAAAGTAGACCTATTATTTAACTTGATCTTACTTAATGAGATTTTCTCCATTTATTCCCCTGTGAAATCTTTTTAAGTACTGCAGTACATAGAGGATGATCTAAGTTATTTTCATCAATTTAAATATGTAATTGAAATGAATACTTTGTTAATAAAATTAGTGCTAACGGCTAGTGTTTGTTATCCAGAAAGATATGAGACAAGAATCAACTGTTTAGTGGCTCCACATCCCCAAATAATTTGAAATAGAATGAAAAATAGAGGAAAACAGGACTTAAAAAGTAGCCACTCATAACCCCTGGAAGAGATAGACTCAAGTGTTTATAAAAAAATATACATTTGTCAATTCATCATTAAAGTGGTTGTAAACACACTTTAAAGACTTTTACCTATAGGTAAGCCTATATTAAGGCTTACCTATAGGTGCTATAAATATCTCGTAAACATGCACCATTTAGGAGATTTTTACAGTGCATGCAGCCGATGATGTCATCGGCGCATGTGCTCTGAAGGAACGGCCATCTGTGCCGTTCCTTCAGAGCCTAGTGCCGTGAATGGCGGCTCCCGCGTGCATGCGCGGGAGTGATGTAATCGCGCCTCCGGGCCAATCAGATGGCCGTAGGATGCAATCCAGGAAGCAGGACGGCCAAACATGTCGGCCATCCTGTCGGCACTGCGGGGGCTTCATTTTTAGGTAAGTACTTCATCATGAGCTAGTATGTGATGCATACTTGCTCATTATGCCTTTGTTTTTACAGGTTTTTTTAACATTTTTTTTCAGCGGGTTTACTTCCTCTTTAAAAAATTATATAAAATCGATACAAAAAATAGGTGCAATATCTCCTCAATACATAACATACAGCGGGCTCTCTCTTACAATACAAGGGTGAGGCCTATGAGAATACCCGTAGTATATGTAAATATCATATCATACAAAATTAAGTTCTCTAGGTCCACGGGTAACTCCAAAAAATTGCAGGATCGCTCAGGGGATCCTGGTCAATACTGAGAGATGTAATTGTACAATACATAAGTCTTTATACATCTTATTATATGTACACAGTCATTTCATAACACTTGAGTCATAATATAATACATCAAAGTGAACAAAACAAAGAAGGAAAAGGAAAAGAAAAAGTAATAAATATTACAGTGGAGCTACATTTTATTAATAATACTTTAAAGTTATAGAGACAGGTGAAAAAAATAGCAATGCAAAAGGAGGAGAAATCCAAAACTAGAAAATGCATAGGTATTTATTACTAGCATCACACGCTTGGATCTGAAACCTAAGCAGATATAAAAGGCACAGAAAAAATACAGTTCTCTATTAATACACCATTCAATTTATTGTTTAATGCAGGCAATATAAAATAGGTAGTTAAATGTAATTCAATATTAGCTTATTGTCTGTACTACAGAGCTTAGAATGGGAGAAAAGGCAGCAATCTACAATTATCTGCATTCAACATATTCAGAACAAGCCTACAAAATATTGAAAGTAGCATCACTTACTACTTTAAGGTAAATACAGCAATAATAATAACACAAAATATATTATCATTGAAATTATACAATACTTTCCCATTACACAAGCCCATAGAAGTTTATTTATATCTATTTCAAATGAAAAAAAAAAAAAAAAAAAAACACAACTGCAAAAGTAGACCAATTATTTAACTTGATCTTACTTAATGAGATTTTCTCCATTATTCCCCTGTGAAATCTTTTTAAGCACTGCAGTACATAGAGGATGATCTAAGTTATTTTCATCAATTTAAATATGTAATTGAAATGAATACTTTGTTAATAAAATTAGTGCTAACGGCTAGTGTTTGTTGTTGCATGTAATTTTAGTGGAGTGATATTGAACATTATTCACACTAATTATTTTATTTGGAAAGGTATGCTGATAATGTGAATTGCAATCTTACCTAGTTGAAGGCAACAACTTGTGATATTATGTTTATGCATGTAGTGTTTTGTTACTTTTAATATAACAAAAAACATAATTATATATTGGGCAACATAACAATTATAGGAACTCGTGGTAATTAGGTCTGATTATTTAATTAATTCTGGGAAAAGTTATACAACAAAAGTAATATTGCACACAACATGTCCTAAATCTTTATTTTATATCTTTTATTTAAAGTGCATCTTTAGCCCAATCAGTTAAATCTCATATACTGTACATGTTAACATTTTATTAAAAAGGATACCTGGTGATCCTGCCAAGTCTTTGTTCAACAGTTTTCTGTTCATGGGTAACTGTATCCCAATTGTCCTTTTGCATTGTCACCATGTGACATCTGCTCATAGTGGAAACTGCGAGTGGTTGTGCCAACACACATTGCATAGGTATAGTAGATTACTGTCAAAATGTGAGCAGTGATGTGCAACCAATGCTGTAGTAAGTGAATGTACAGGCAATAATCTGGAGATGACTCTCTGATTAACCTCCCTGGCGGTATGATTCTTTCGGATTTCTAGGTGCTGAAAGCGTTACCATTATTTTGCATGTAATTCTTAAGAATGAGCAGCCCAAACCAATTATTTACATATGATTTTTTTTTTTTTTACTATGCGTTCTTCTTTACAACATCTCGGGTATGATAAAGTTTGAAACACAAAATCATAAATTTATAATATAATAAAAAACTATAAATAAGTTAAAGTATGTATGTATGTATGTATACATATATATACTGTATATATATATATATATATATATACATACATACATACATACATACATACATACATACATACATACATACATAAATATATATATATATAAAGTGCAGGAAAGGGCACTGGGGGGCAAACTAATGTGAATTTATTTTATTTTGCATTGTATCAGTGTTTAGTTGTGCATTGTTTGGTGTGTTTTACATTTGAATTTGGCGCCGGTTCCACCCCCCTGCGAACGTCACGTCGCAGGAGACGGAAGCCGGGGCACACAGAGCATCGGGAGGAAGATCCGCCGCCACACACCGCCGGGATACATTGCTGGATCCCGGTGACAAGGTAAGTAACCCCTCTACCAGGATCCAGCAATCTTCCTAGCGGTACCCCGAGTGTGGCTCGGGGTTACCGCTTTTGGCACTGAAATTTAACCCCGAGCCACACTCGGGAATATCGCTAGGGAGGTTAAGTAGCAGCTGTGAAGTACACACTCACATCATGTATCCTAAGACCTCATTCACAAAATTAATCCGTGCCCCATGCAGGGCTGTATATTACCAGCACAGGGATGCACAGGTGTTGATTGCATCTCTGTGCCAGCAATCCCATTGCTGTCTATTGGGACACTGCAGGTGCATGGCCCTAAATGCACGTATGTCACAATAGGAACAGTATCTGTGCAGCCGCTGTGTCCCAATAAAAAGCATTTGGACAGCTGGCATGGGGGTGCACGAACACCTGTGCATCCCTGTTCTAGTAATACAGAGCCCTGCATAAGGCACGGATGAAATCACCCAGTATGAATGAGGCCTAAGGCCTCATGAACACTGGGCATTTAGCCCCTGTGCATGGGATTCTGGCATTTTAATGTTAGCAGAAGAGACAGGTGCACCATCCAGCCACACGACAAGTAGCCTGTAAAACTCTTTAGGAAACTTATAGCTACTGCAGCTAGAGGGTTGGGGCAGTATATGCCCAGAAATGAATGCACAGAAAGCAAGAAGCAAAGAATTCTGGGCATTCATTACTGGGTGCATACTGCTGTAAATGATAGTATCCCCTGGTTGACCATCCAGTTGCATCCAGCCACAGCAGATTTCAGCCTCTCATAGAGTTTTACAGGCTGCTGGCAGTAGGACTGGATAGTGCACCTGTGCCTTCTTCCTACACAAAAACACTGGAAGCTCATGCACATGGGGTAAATGCCCAGTGTGCTTGAGGTCTTATACATGCAGCAATTGATAGCAAAAAAAACAGAAGGTGCAAACAGGCCTCACTATGTTGCAATAACTACACAATGGTTCATAATTGGGTTTTAGGTTAATATGATAATAAATTCCACAAAATTAATGCAATTATTTTTTTAAACTCCATTTTGATCTTTGCTACTCATGTAATAAAGCAACCCAAAGTTTAACCACTCTTACAGTAAAGAATATTAGTCTAATGTGTTTTTAGCTCCCTTTTTACTTTTTATATTTATCACAAGATTTTGGTTGTTTAGCAGGGGCTGCTTGACATTGGTCAACTGCTACTAAAGTAATGGTTGATCAATGGTAAAAAACGATAATATCCGCGCTATGAAGAAAATGTTTAAAAAAGGCTGCTGCCTACCCCTAAAATATAGACTATAAAGTCAATATTTAAAATTATAAAAGACCAAGATCCACTATCCGGTCATGGAATAAATATGTATGTTGAACCTTCTGGTGTAACCCTCTTGGAGGGTTAAAAACCCTCTTGCTTTTACCCTTCTAAATGTGAGTACGTTTCTTGATGCTTTAATAAAAGATTGTATTTTAAAACGATACATCACTATATGAGGCTCTTTTTGCCTATGATGCCCTGGATACATTCCCCATGAGTTTACTCTGATATCCACGATCCATACGGCTCCAAGAGGGTTACACCAGAAGGTTCAACATACATATTTATTCCATGACCGGATAGTGGATCTTGGTCTTATATGCTGGATACCTCTGTAGGGGTGCGATCATCTGGTGAGTGCGGGACAAATTGGGAACAAGAGGGGTGCACTGTCCCCACACCCGGCACCTATACTTCTGGAGCACTATAAAAATGCCCACCCACGGAATAGAATATTGCCACAGCTCACCCTTTAATGAACTTTGAAGGACTCTTTACCAATTGATTTGATCGATTGAATTATCCATTTTTTCGAACAGAACCACAGATTAATTATTTTATACATTTTTGATATGAGTTTTTTGTAAACAACACTTTTAAAATTGAGTTATTTGCACTAATTAGCACCTTTGCACTATCCACTACTACTATAAATTATCTTTGATTATACTACACTTTATTTTGCAATTGATTATATTTATTATATTTATTGCACCTATTCATCTATCATACTTATCTTCCACGATATTGTCGCACAGTTATCTCTTTCACAGCTTAAGTTTAATATTTATTTCTGTTGATTCACTGGTCAGATACCCCACTGACTAATTTCACTTTAATTAATCTTATTGGGGTTTGCGCACTTTTCTTGCACTATTTGCAACATGTATGTTTTAAATCATATGTGCATATATATTGATCTGTGATTGTATTCATTTATTGCTTTGCACTTTATATCTATACCTATTTATATCTGGGAGATTCCCTATATATTGAATTGCTGTTTCACATTTTATCTGAGAAATCCTGTATATATTATTCATTGGTTTTATTGTTTTATCCTATTTTTATACAATTTTAGGCAGCGCCAATTACCTCACTTGCTTTTATAATGGTTGATCAATGTTGTCCCAAAGTTCTTCTGTACCTCTGTCTTCCCTGTGCCCAACTATATTCAGTTTAGTGAATATAGACAGTTTGCACTAGTTACATAACTTTATATTTTCTACAATTTATCTTCTGCGGATATTGCCATTTCTTATTGGATTTCCTGTAACACATTGCATATCATTATCCTGCTGTGTTTTAATAATTCTGCATAATTATTTGTCATCAGGACAAATGGCAAAATTACTTTCTGTTTCATTCATTAGATCATTAATAAATAGACTGAAAAATGTAAGCTTGATCTCTGTGGTACACTACTGCTAATTTTAGTCAATTTTGAATGTATCCATGCACAACTTTTGTCTTCTTTCTTTTAGCCAGGTTTTTATTGATGTACAGCTGTGGTAGAGGAAATGGGTGTAAGACTACTAAGATTGATGTAAAAAGAAAATAGGAATAAAATGTGTGGTCACCAACACCAATAAGAGATATAACATACTGTAGGTACTTTTTATTATTTTTTTATTTTAATACAATCCGGGTAGTTTGCATGTTACAGTGTCCTTTTATCTATTGAGGTCTATGGGATCCAAAATTGTCAAATAAAAAAATGCCCATTTTCTGGGCTAATAGGCAAAGGGTTGTCAAAAAATAAAACTGGTAAACATGTACTAACGCAGATTTTTTTTTTTTTTTTTTTACAATTCCATTTGGCCAGTAGTGTTTTTTTTTTTTTTTTTTTTCTTAAGAATTGACATTTACAAGTGTTATTCATGTTTTAAATTGCTGGCAAATTATATTTCCCTTTTGGCTTCATTAAAAAAAAAAAATAATAATAATTCACACAGACCACAAAGATTCCCCAAAATACATCATATCCTTTAGGGTTTTTTCAGCTGTGTTTATTTATTTATTTTTTTTTGCTTGGTCAGCTGGCATTGGGCAGCAAGACTGACATGGATTTACATCATGAGACCTTTTTTATATTTTTAAATGTATTTTTGATAACACTTTACTTTTTTTTACATGGGGCAGTATCTAGGTATCCCCTTATTGTAAAAACCATGTGCCAGACTTGTGGGGAAAAGGTCCTTGTCTTTGTTACCACGGGGACATGGTGCTTTGCAAAGTACTCCCCCCTCCATGTTGAAGGTATGTGGTCTGGTATGGATCAGAAGGAGGGTCGCATGCTCATCCTCCCCTTTTCTGGCCTGTCAGGCTACATGCTTGGATAAGAGTTTGGTGTAAATGTTTGGACTCCACATTTTTTTTGCATAGAGATCCTCCTTACAAATTTATACCAGACCTGAAGGGCCATGTATTAATTAGGGGGGAACCCCAATTAAACTATTCCCAGGCTCTATATAACACCCTTATCCTAGATGAGGGTCTGATATGGATGTAGGAACCTCAAATTGGGGTGGGGGCTCCCCAATAATTCAAACTAGGTCCTTCATCTAGCATGACTTTTAAGGGAGGCTCCACCAAAAAAAGTGGAATAAATATTGCATGAATATGGAGAGGAACAGATATAAGTTCTACAGTCCAAACAAGGGTAGTTGAGATTTTAGTGCAACAAAGACTCTGTGTTGCCAGCCCAAAAAAGAAGTTAGGGGCACACTAGGCTTCTGGTAGATCAACAATGGTATTTTTATGTACAGTGTTTTCTAAAAGGATAACACATGGAAAAATGAGCATGTATTACAGAGATTTGCTGAATATGTCTTCTTTGTTTTTTTGCCCTGAGATAAATTAAATTGATTACCATTGAATGGAGATGGTGGTTTTGTACTGGGACCATGCAGGTTAAGGAGGGCCTTATGCCAGGATATACGTTTTGATTTTATAAAACATGTCATACTTACTTAAACAAGTAATCTGAAGAAAAGGTTATTGCCACAAAGAGGTAAAGGTGTAATGTTTTTTTGCTAATCAATTACATACACTGCAACAGAGTTTTAGCAAATTTAGTGCCCAGTTCTTCCTGCTGCATTTCGTATTGCATCCCACATACAGATTCTACTCACTTCATAATTCCTGAAACAATAATGTAAATTCTCTCCCTGCTACAGTAGCACGCTCAGTCTAGATTTGTAATAGAATACAAACATTGATAACAATGGTGAACCAATGTAATTTCAAGCATGGAATGAGATTCCTGGAGCAGTTCAAGCTCAAGTTCCATACAAGGAACATTGATAAAGAAAGCTAAACATTGAATTAAAATAAATGTGTTTGTATAGACTATAATATGTATTAACCACATAAGGACCAAGCCTTTTTCTGACACATATTGTTTACAAGGTAAAATCAGTATTTTTTTAATAGAAAATTACTTAGAACCCCCAAACATTTTATATATTTTTAGCAAAGACTCTGGAGAATAAAATGGCGGTCACTGCAATATTCTATGTCACACAGTATTTATGTATCCGTCTTTCAAACGCAATTTTTTGGCAAAAAATACACTTCACTGAATTAACAAAAAAAAAAGTAAAGTTAGCACAATTTTTTTTGTGAAAGATGATGTCTTGCCAAATAATTAGATACCTAAAATGTTACGGTTTAAAATTGCGCACACTCATGGAATGGCAACAAACTAAGGCACTTAAAAATCTCCACAGGCAACACTTTAAAATGTTTTACCAGTTTAGTGTTAGGAGTTCTTTTGCTAGTATTATTGCTTTCACTCTGATGATTGTGGCAATACCTCACATGTGTGATTTTAACACCATTTACATTTGCGGGCGTGATTTACATATGCGTTTTCTTAGCTTTTTTTTCACTGTTCTTTAAAAAAAAAAACTGATCACTTTTATTGCTGTCATAAGGAATGTAAACTTCCCTTGTGACAGTAATAGGCTGTGACAGGTACTCTTTATGGAAAGATCTAGGGTCCAAAAGACCCCAAATTCCTCTTTGGACTTAAAAGTATTCAAAACACCAAAATTAGCATTTTTGAATACTGTTGCTTTTTTAAAATCGCCGCCATTGGCAGGCGAGTAAACCTTAAGTGATGTAGTGACGTCGCTTCCGGGTAACCTCATTGGAGACCTGATCAAAGCTGAATCTGGTGGAATGGGAGACCCGGCAGAGTGGCGGAAGGTGGAGGGAGGGGCGTGACATCCCCACCCTCTCCCTGTGATAACAGACGTGCAGCTGCTGAGCCACATTGGTTGTTATCATTAGAAAGCCGACTGCCGTCTCTAAAAAACGGTACTGGGGTGATGACTCTAGCTGCAGGCATCACCTCGGTACATCCACTTCTTACAACCACAGGTTCATCAGTTTGTGGGAAGTGGTTAAACAAAAAGGAGTACCCTTTAAATCCCTCGGTAGCAATGAATCAATATCATTAATGTCCTATAACTCTTAGAAGGTAACAGAATATCTGAACAATTTAGCACCTAATGGCATCCAACCTGCATTTCATTAGCATTCTATTTTTTGCTATATGTGTATCCCTATTAAATTCCAAGATTTAAGCAAATAATAATGGAATCAGTTCAGGATTAATCTAAATAAAGAACGTTTTTGGCAGGAAAAAGTAGCTATAGTAGAATATTTGCATTGAACAATACTTAAGCCAAAAAAAGGTTTTCTGGGTAAAGGAAACATATTGTGAGTTGATTTATTTTCATTTCCCAGTGGAGCATGCTGCAGCAAAAAAACATTTTGTTCCTATGTGTCTCTCTTTCAGGTAATGGGAAATTTTATACAAGGAAGAAATCTTTAAGTTTTCAGCTTGACGTTCTCCATTTAACATTTTCCACTCAAAGCAGCTGGAAAAAAATGTAGAAGATTGATAGAAATGATTCTGTGTGTCAAAAAGTCTTATGGTGTAGAATGAGCATCTGTCTTTGTGATTCTGCAATAAGCTCTTAAACCTCTAGGGAAATGAAGTAAGTTACAATATTTCATTGAGACTGAAATGTGGGTATTAAACAAGAAAACAATCAAGGCTTATGCAAGCTTTTGGTTCCTACAGTGCCCGTGATACCAGATATTCCTTAACAGGCACATCTGGTAAGACAGCTAATAATGAAGTAACCCATAGTAATCAACCAGAATTCAACTCTCTGATGTAACTGTGCAAGAGTTAAAGCTCAACTGAATTTTTAGTTCAAATCGGCTAAATGCATTCTAGGTGCAACATATTGTAACTGAAGGTGTGTAAAGTCTTACAGTTTTTTCTCTTTAAAAAGAAGTCACAACCTGAGTACAAAAGTCTGTCACCTGGCAGTAGGCTGCAGTTAGTGATCCTTGCTCTCTGTGTGGTAGTGGTCCCTCTGCAGAGGTCTGACACCTTCCCCCCCCCCCAATTATCATCAGTTCTGCCTGGATGAAGGGGAAGTATGTTTGGCCCCTGGAAACACGTTGAATTGGTTCTACTATGAATCAATTTTAATATTAAATTACCTTAAACTCTTGAATTTTCATTTGGCACTCTCATTGGATTATATGTCCCTGCTATGGTTCTGCAAAAGCAAGTTATCGGATGAATGAAAAGCTCCTGCTCTGACTCAGCGAGGGTGATGTCAAACCTCTGCAGAAAGATCATTACTTATACATTCAGGCCAATGGTCCTTCTCTGCAGCATGGGCTTCAATTCTTTCAGCAATAACCACAATTAGATACATATGCTGGCAACTAAGTTTTGTACTTAAAGTAAGTGTAGATACCTCTAGAGCTCTCTTTTACAATCTAGAACCAGAGCTGTTTCTAAATTCCAGCACTGAGGATTAGTGGGTGGTAATTGCTTTACCCCATGACCTAAATTGGTCATCAAAAAGGATTTTTATTCTTATTATGTGGGATTTTAGAGGCAATCCAATATATAAGTCCCCTGTGGCTTCAAGGGGTCTTTTTTTGATTCTCCTTTATATTCACTTTGAGTAAGAAATTCTCCAATGAATCCTGCCTTTTTGTATGTAATGAGGGGATTTTTAGTAACCAGACTCACCAAGGTAGGGTCCTCGGTGAGGATGGACCAATGTTTTTTGAGAATTTTCCTTACCTTCTAATGCCTTCTATTTCTTTAATAGTCAGCCTAACAAACAAGGCCAAAGCTGGGAGGAACTTTGTGTGATTTTTTATGAAACCTTTTGTGAGGGATCTCATTTCCATCTTCTCCTTCATTATCCTTACTATCAGAAGAACGAGATGACTCATTATCTATGTACACTCGACATATCATTTTGTGGCAGAGGTACATAGATGATATATTTATTGTGTGGGATGGGCCTGAATCCAAAGTAAAATCATGCCTGGATTGTATGAATCAGAACCACCTGTACTTGTTTTTTTCAATTTTTTGGATACCTGCATCTTCATGGAACAAAATGGTGCTCTCATGAGTAGGCTTTTCAGGAAGGAAACTGCCATCAACACTTTGCTTCATGCCGACAGTTTCCACCCTGAGCTCCTAAAAAAATCTATACCCTATAGTTAGTTTCAGCGGATTAAATGTAATTGTACCAATGAAGATCTCCAAAGGGAAGCAAATGAATTTACTCAAAGATTACTTACCAGGGGCTAAGTCCTCTCTAAAAAAAAGGCCTTCAAAAAGGTCAAAAATACTGAGAGGAAAGACTTTATTTTCAAATTTAAAAAGACTAACAAACAGGACAATGCCACAAGAATTATTATGAGATATTCAAATGCATATCAGAAGGAAAGGAAAATTATCAAAAACCATTGGTCCATCCTCTACTTTGGGGAGTCTGGTTACTAAAAATCCCCTCATTACATACAAAAAGGCAGGATCCGTTGGAGAATGTCTTACTCAAAGTGAATATAAAGGAGAATCAAAAAAAGACCCCTCTAAGACACAGGGGACTTTTCCAAGTGGGTCATGCTCTTTTTGTCCAGTAAATAGAGGTAACAAACACACGACTCTCCCTAAAGGTAAACGGTTTTATGCAAAATATTTAGCAAACTGTAAAACCAAGGGCGTGGTATACTTAATGCAGTGCCAATGAGGCTCCCTCTATATAGGGAATACATGACAATAATTTAGACAAAGAGGTAGTAAACACCTGCATAGTATGAGAATTGGTAACCTATATCTACCTCTGGGTCGACATGTTGCCAAACATCATAAATACAGAATTACAGGGGTTAGGTTTATGGTGTTAGACTGGGCCCATATTCCAATTAGAGAAGGGGGGATTGGAACAAGTTCCATCTCCAGCGCAAAATGCGCTGGATCAGGTACTTGAATGCTACAAACCCCCCCTTCCTTGAAGGTTTTAACTCCGGCAAAACAGACTAACTGACCCCTGTGTAATCAGGAATGGTTCTACAATAATATTAAAGCCCCTTTCCCTCTTTCTTCTTCCCCCTTTGGGTTTTTATTATATCTTTCTATTTGTGTGCATACTAATATATGCTTGTTGTTTTTTTTTTTTTGTTTTTTTCAATCGCCAAATGTACTGGTATGAGTGCACCCATGGGATCTTAGAAGAAATTTCCTCCTCTGCTGTAAAAAACAGTGATTGCACCCAACACAGCAAGGCCCCATCCTATTGTGATTGGGGTTTTTTTACTCTTTGGTGTAGCTGTATATGAGTAGAGAAACCTCTGCTTTTCTTTCTCGCTTTCAGCCACTAGAAAAACTTCCTATATTGGTGACTCATGTCTACAATATGCCTGCGATCACGTCTCCGGATGTTTTCATCATGGAGACCGGATGTGACACGGCAGTGTGTGACATCACTACGACATGCATGCGCATAACATATATGTAGACCCTGGGGATCGCCTGCAATGCCATTTTCTCTCCCCCCACACTCAGATGAGGGAAATTACCTTCAGCATTTGTTGAACAAGCTCAGGGACAGCTGCTGCAGTCCTCCCTGTACTCTAGTGAATTGACGGCAGGTGTGGAAGGACCCAAGAGACGTTGTCAGAGTAAGTACTGGGTATCTCCTCCCTTCCCTGCGCCCCTTTTTTATATCATTAGCCTTAAACCTTTTATATATATTTATATATATAAGGCTCTGATCTTCTTTCCCTTTCTCATATTACTATTTGAAGTTGGGCATTAGAATTGGTCATGCTTTCAAGTGATCCTTGTTGCAACACTATGGGATAATGGCAGCTTGGAGGTCATCTAGCCCTGTGGTCCTCAACCCTGGTCCTCAGGGCCCACTAACAGGCCAGGTTTGCAAGATAACTGAAATACATCCCAGGTGATAGAATTTGCTGCTCAGTGATTGCAGTACTCTAGTCTGCATCTCCCCAAGGTAATACTTAAAATCTGGCCTGTTAGTGGGCCCTGAGGACCGGAGTTGAGGACCACTGATCTAGCCTATGGGAGCAGTCAAACTAAATGGTCATATACACTATGTAAGCCTTTTTTTAACTTCATATTTATTGTTGGTAAATGCATTTTTATAGCATGCAACTTTAATGTAACTAATATATATTGCATAAGTGGCAGAAAAATCCCTGAAGAAGAATGTGTTATATATTTTGAAACGCATTGGATATTTCCCTCTCTGCCAAAACATCTATGCTGTTACCCTATATGGATTTAGACAGCAGCCAGTTGGGGAATGCCACTTTGTAACTGACCTTACATACTTTTTCTTGATTATATTGCTTCCTATGTTTACAAACACATATGCTTCTTTATCCAAAATTGTCCTTATTGTTTTTTGTTTTAAATGCTTCGAATAAAATATTTGTTTTTTATATAAATGTGTTTGGATTGCTTCTAAAATCCCACATAATGAGGTTTAAAATATTTTTTGATGATTAATTAAGGATGATGGCAATCACACCTATAGCCACCTAGAGTCACTCTATTATGACCTAAATGGGTAGCCTGCAAAGGTTCACTTGGAGTTAGGATAGAGAGAAGATAGAAAGTCTTTACTGTCATTGTAGGAGATGTGCAACCAATTTGTTGATGCCAGTTTCACATAGAGAGACACAATGCCTTACACACATCTGCACAATACAATACAAAAAAAGTAATTGTCTCAAAAATTACCATAAAAAACAGCATTAAAACATACTGCAATTCATTTCTGCTATTGCACAAGCACAGTCTAAACAGCAATTATGAGCTAGATTTAATATTCTATATATTAGTCTCAAGGATGTAAAAGAGTGGGTTAATGGTGTGGAGATCCTGAGGTTTGATTGATTGATGGTTTGGTTCTGTTGTTGTCCAACAGTATGATGTTGGTATAACAATAGGGCATATGAATATTAGGCATACAGCTTCTTTACACTGAAGGATTTGCACAACCATTTTGGGTTGTAATGAGCATAGATAAAATTAACAACTTATTGTATTTTATCAATCCAGTAGTTCTCTAATCATTTTTATCTTATTTTATCATATTCTGGACCTCTTTTAAAATTATATAGTTTACAAGATACAGTATTTACTATTATAGACTATGTTATTATTTTATAATGATCAGTATTTTTTTTTATCTTTCATGTCATATTTCAGCTTTGTAAGAATGGGTGGTGTACAGCTCCCTGAATCACATTGAATTCTTATATACAGTTTGTATTTGGAATAAACCTAATTGTGGACTCAAATATTACACTGTGGAGTTGCAATTCTAAACGTATCTATCCGAGATGAGGAAGTCATTGCTGCATTCACAAGTGCTGAAGGGAAATTCTCAAAATCTGCAATTGTTAGGTGAAGTCTCCCCATGAGAGTTCAGCAGAGAGCAGATGTGATCATTTGACTACTAAAAATATAAATAGGTGGTTTTATGCTGCCTATAATGAGTTGCTAGGGCAGATTGCGAGATGGGTGGAGACACAGGAGAATGAAGAAAACCTGAACTCTACAACCAGAAAGGGATCATCTTACTAGTTTAGCTGTGAAAACCATGGCAGGAGAATTGTCCGAAATACTGTATTTATTTTCCAGAAACAAAGTGATGATTAATAATAGAAGTATTTTATTTCAGAAATGAAATTACCAATGCCTGTTTTATAAGCATTTTAAAAGCAGAAAAAATGTCTAAAAGAAGTGCAGTATTCATTCTTCTATCATTGCTTGTACATTTTTAAGAAGTCATGCCTGAAATTATGCATTATTCACTGGATATTTATTGCTACTATTCATTGTGTTTATGAATTGTTTAGTACATATGGCATGTTTAAAAACATAACTTTCCACTACAAACCTTTTGAAAATCTTGTGCAGGAAATGCAACTTAGTGTTGATACAGTGTTTATCACAATGGGCAGAGGATGATTTTAGAGTACTGTGATAGAAACTCCTATCTTTCCTACTTACAATATATTCTTAGTTTGACCATAAAAGGTAATAGAAATCCAAATTTTCACCATTTATTTTCACATTTTCGCTGCAGAGGAATGTTGGGTTTTTAAATAAAAACCTTTGCCTATTTATGTAGAGGAGGGATTTGGTGATGTAACAGAAGTAAATTAAACAGATCCTATAATTAAGATAGATGGTGGTCAACAGTGCTGACTGCTAATAAAAATGGAATGTGTCTAGGGATTATTGGCTGTTTAGAAGTAAAAAACTGAAGAAGAACCAATCATTCACAATCGGCTGAAATGTTTACTGAACTTATTAAAAGTGTAATAACTGCACTTATACTTTATTTGAAAATGTAGAGACTGTTTTTCCTGATTGCCACACTCTATAATGTTTTTTTTAATGCACCACAATTGTTTATGTTGATGCATTATGCACTAAACTCCTGTAAGGGTTATTTTTGCATTTGTACTTCTTTAAATGTGGATTGATTTTGGAATTCTAAAGCCTTGTACTACAAATGCTGAAATTGGGGCAGGCAGATAACTAAGAAAGGTCTTTATTAGTAGTCTATGTGTTCTACATAATAATATCCAATTTATTTTTATTGAATAGTATGTATCCATATTGACCAATTTAAATGCTTTTTCTGTTGGTCTCCATGCACTTTGGTCTATCCTCTGAACATTACTGTGATCTGTGTGCAGGGTATTTTTTTCATAATTATAAAGGGGCTTTGCATTTGTTAAAGTACATCACAGAAGGGGGTGTGGCCTGGACATGGAGAAGTAGAAACACCTGGTGCCAGAGCTCCTGCTAACTCTCCAGCAAACCTCACTCTTATAACGGCCTCTTGAGCTCAGCCAAGAAGCGGAAGGTGAAGCGCCTCCAGAAACCTTCTCCCTGATCTGAGATTCATTGTTTCTTCCCAGGATCGCAGTTCACCAGCACCCAGACACGCATGCTGTCCGCTCTTTGACGGTCCCTCTTGCCACCCCGGCTTCTTCTGCAGCTTTTAGAGGTCCTGGTCTCCCACCTTCAGGCTCACCATCCCTGTCGACAGCTCCTTTTTCAGTCACAGCTGCCTCTGATCTCCATGCCCTTGTCCAAGTGCTGCCTACAAAAGCTGACATAGAAGTACTTATTCTTCACCTAGAGGAGTCCCACAGCTGGGATCTGCACGCTGTCCATTCGGAGGTACAACAACTACCATGTTTCCACAGAGGAAGTCTCTATAGCCTCCTTAGAGGAGCCATGTTTCCTAATTGGAGGAAGCCCACACCTTTCAGGCAGTTCATATTACAGCCCTGCAGCTGACTTTGGAGGACCTGCTTGGGACAAACATAGATCTATGCTCAGACAGAAAATTAAAAAAAAAAAAAAACGGAGAAAAAAAAGAAAAAGTTAGCAGACTTGATTGACTACTCAGTCTTTTTCTGTCATCACTTTTCAATGTTTCAAGCTTACTATGGGATGCTGAGGTCCTAACAGATGTCTCTAAGGAGCTGGCTGAGTGTTTCCAGATCAATGACACCCCAAGAAGTGACTCCGGCATAGTCTGGGAAGCACACAAGTTAGTCATGCAGGGTGTTCTGATCAAGCACAGTGTCCAAATTAGGTGAAATCACAAAGCCAAATTGAGGACCCTGCTGCCCGAGATCCAAAAAACTCCAAACACAACATACGAGTTTACCCATTGCCTCTTTAGGCTAGGTTCACATCTATACAGCTTTCTGCGGCATTTTTCAGTGCATTTTACATTTTTTAACCTGTATGTTTGATGCGTTTTTGTATGCAGTTTTCAGGATTTTTTTTTTTTATCCTTAACAAACTGTGAATAGCTGGTAAATAGCTGGTTGTTAAAGAGCAGGTGGCCGATGTGTCCTTAACAGCCGATGTGAGTGTAAAAAAGAATGATTAACCTAAAAAACGATTATGCGCTACCACCTAATAATATAGAGAAAAATGTGTGGCTGCTGCTATCACCTAATGTGTTCCCACATGCATAGTAAATAAATAAAAATATGTGATAGCGCTGCTCAACAGACAACCCAAACAAAATAGACCGACATATCAACAATGTTGTAACCAAATCAAATTAATATAGGGCTGGTGCAAACATATAAAGGAAAGTGCTAATGGTGCACAAAATGTGCCACAAGACTGAACAGTCCCCTTGCAATGATCAGTAGTAAATCTTCTTTAAATTGTGCACAAAAAGAGTCTCTGACACAATAATGTGCTTCCCAGATTAACAAACAGTGTTTCTCCACTCCATATCCTGTGATCCATTCACCAGGTGCAGTGCATGCTCATCTCCATCCTAGACCCACAGGGGGTCAAAACAGCATAAGGCCCCTTTCACATGGGCTTTACGATCAGGTCCGCCTGTCAGTTTTTTTCAGGCGGACCTGATCGGATGCTCCATGCCCATGGGTTTATTCTATGTAGCTTAAGGGGAGTCTTGTACCAGCGTGTGAATACCTTGAATCCATTTCCTGAGCTAATACATTACCTGCCCCCTTGTGTACATAAGTATAAATGTTCTCCCATTCTGCTTCAGAGAGGTCTAGGGCAAGCTCTTGTTTCCATCGGTTACCTGCTATGGTATTTTTGCTGAACTCTCATGGAGGAGTGATCAGAGAAAAGCATGAAGTAGATGTTTGATATTAGGTGTCTTTGGGGTTCTGTTTTTAAGCACATTGACTCAAATGGCATATGTTGCCATGACCATACAGATAATAGTTTAGGAATTCTTAGGAAGTGCCTGATTTGGACGTAGGTCCAGAAGGGGAGGGGGGTGTTCAATATGCTAGAGGAAAGTGAGGTGTGGGTCATAAAGTTTCCCTTATCGAAGAAATGTTCTGCCCAAATGGTGTAGTGGGGCCAAATGTTAGCTAAAACGTTGACGGATAAACCAGGAGAGAAGTACGTATTGTGTCGAATGGGAGTTAGAGGTCCCGGGGAGGGCGAAATGTTGTATTTTCTGCAGGCTTCTCGTTTGTTGGTTACTTTTCTGTCTAAATAAAGAATTAAAAAAAAAAAAGTACATCACAGAAAATATGGAGGAAAATTGCTTTTTGGGAAATTCAACCACTAGATATTGAGGATGTGAATTCAATAAAGTGCCCCTCAGGCTCGCGGAATGAACCAGTCCCAATCAGAGGAAAAGTTGGATCCAAGGATATTCCCACATGTATCAATGAGTAGTCACCAGAAGCCATTAGACCACATCCTTGGGGACTTCCAAATCTCTGGTTCCTAGATAGTTGCCTGCACCATTCTTATTTCTGGTAAGCATATGTTGGTGGTGGTCACAGTTATGGACTGAACCTGTCGCATGGGATAGATCTGTGGCGGCTTTGAACTTTGTTCTTTTATGTCATCAACCTATTTGTATCTGGTAGGCAGCCTATGATGTTGGTGGTGGTCTTTCACTATACCTATTACCTACTCCTAATTCATTCACTTAGGGGATTTATACCTAGTGTGTGCACTTCCGTTTCAAATACAGTATCACGCTATGAATATTTTATTTTATATGCACATGATTGAGGCCCATTGAGCTTATCGTGTCGTCTGAGGCCTGGAATCCTTCATAAGGGTCTTCCCCTGGATTTACAGTTGATCTGGAGAATTACCATCCTCTTATCAGGCGATTTAATTTACTGTTTCTGGTAAGCAGTATATACATCTAATGCCAATCTCTCTAGAGGATATATTATCTGGATGCATTTGGACTTATACTTCATTTTTCTTCTTTTTTATTCACTTAATTCCTTGTTTCATGGGACTTTATGAGGACTGTCTTGTATAATGTAAACATAATTCTGCCTTTTAGTACTCAATATATTTTAATTTCATTACCAGGTTTCTCCATAAGGTGTTGCAACTCCTGATTCCAGTATATTCCAGGAGCTGTGGGAGATGGTCACATAGAGTTTCTATTTTTTTTCTCAGATGTTGCCTTTATAATTTTTTTGTATGCAAAACAAATTGTCTTTTCCTCTTTTTTTCATAACTTAAATGTTCTCTTTTTTGGAAGCTGCAGGAGATAGACAAAGACAACTTTTTTTCTCATCTGCAGTTGCTTTTTTTAAATGCCCACATTGTTTAGTAAATGCTGAATGAGAACTTTCCATGAAATACAATAACAATTCAAATTCCACAAAAATATAATTCAGTATATACAGCTATCACTAAAAGGTCTAGTATTGGACACAGCCATTATTTGTCATTTAATTATTGATTTTTTGATAAGACATGATACACATTATCTGGGATTTCTATATATTGGCAGATAGGCCATTAGTGACATAAGTGTCAACTATTTATCACAGCTAGAGGTAAACACCATTTAGTTGGTGGCCTTGCATGGCTGTAAAGCTGACAGTTGAACTTAAGTGATTCATGAACTGTAGTTATTTATTATGGCTATTGCCCATTCTATTAGAGTAAAGTGGAAGGTTCTTGTGCTCAATAGAATGTCAGAGAATATTATCAGTAAAATAAATAACCCAAAACCTCAGGGTCTCACTGAATACAGAACTAGGATGATTTAAATATAAATAATTAATAGATTATATGATACTATGTGCAAAGAAATGTACTATATTTAGCTAAGTGATCTTCAAAGATAATATTACGATGCAGGCTCTCCTCCCGCGAATCCACTGACCTAGGGAGCCAACTCCCAGCAGTCTGCATCTGCTCTATAAACTCATGGTAAGAAATATCAGCGCTCAACCCTATCAGATAGCAGCTGGACACTAAAAACAGGCACAGAAACAAAACCTGGGTAGCAAAAATATAAACAGTAGAACAGTGCAGCGCTCTAAAAATAATAAAACACAATGGAATAAAATCGCAGCTAAAATCGCAGATAAAACACAAAAGCAAAGTCCATCTAAAAGAGCCAGATCAGAGGTCGGGTAAGAAGTAGTAGGTGTAATAGTCCTTATAAGGTGCAAAGATTTCTAATGAATTCCCGAGGAGCCAGGTGCAGATAGCAGAAGACACACACACTCCCTCCACCTTCCAGAGTGGCCTCTCACCTTATTAAGGTTTTACACGGGCATTGTAAACATAGACACATCACCAACTCCAACCTCTTGACAATCCTTCCGGTTATCAATGAAGGAAAACAATCTGTAGTAAGCATGAACCTACACAGCTTCGTACTGCACACTCCTGGATGTCTCTCCGATGACAGGGTATTAAAAGGAAAAAAACGCCAGGATAGTGTAATACTGATTTTTAATATGATTAAAAACTTCACAAAGTGGCCTCTTACTTGTTAAAGATGGACATCAGGCATATAACAATAGAAGGACCGGGACAGCGGGACTCGCTCGGTGTCACTCGGTCTCCTCCGTGCCAGCGGGTGACGTCAGACGCTCGACTCCTCCTCCCTCCCTCCTACTAATATGATTAAAAACTTCACAAAGTGGCCTCTTACTTGTTAAAGATGGACATCAGGCATATAACAATAGAAGGACCGGGACAGCGGGACTCGCTCGGTGTCACTCGGTCTCCTCCGTGCCAGCGGGTGACGTCAGACGCTCGACTCCTCCTCCCTCCGACGGAGGGAGGAGGAGTCGAGCGTCTGACGTCACCCGCTGGCACGGAGGAGACCGAGTGACACCGAGCGAGTCCCGCTGTCCCGGTCCTTCTATTGTTATATGCCTGATGTCCATCTTTAACAAGTAAGAGGCCACTTTGTGAAGTTTTTAATCATATTAAAAATCAGTATTACACTATCCTGGCGTTTTTTTCCTTTTAATACCCTGTCATCGGAGAGACATCCAGGAGTGTGCAGTACGAAGCTGTGTAGGTTCATGCTTACTACAGATTGTTTTCCTTCATTGATAACCGGAAGGATTGTCAAGAGGTTGGAGTTGGTGATGTGTCTATGTTTACAATGCCCGTGTAAAACCTTAATAAGGTGAGAGGCCACTCTGGAAGGTGGAGGGAGTGTGTGTGTCTTCTGCTATCTGCACCTGGCTCCTCGGGAATTCATTAGAAATCTTTGCACCTTATAAGGACTATTACACCTACTACTTCTTACCCGACCTCTGATCTGGCTCTTTTAGATGGACTTTGCTTTTGTGTTTTATCTGCGATTTTAGCTGCGATTTTATTCCATTGTGTTTTATTATTTTTAGAGCGCTGCACTGTTCTACTGTTTATATTTTTGCTCTATAAACTCCACTCACAGACCCACAAGAAAAAGGGAAGCAACTTAGCATCATACAGATAATAAAGGATTAGAGAGCGCATTTGCAGGCATGGGATACAGTCAAACTTCTAACCTGCGCTGCACATTGAGCTCATTTAAAGCAGTTTTGAAATCTCCAGGGGGTTGTCATCCTCCCCCATAGATCCCAGTAGTAGCAGTGACCCACAGCATGTTACTGAAGATGGTGGGGAAAACCTTTAGCAGTGTCACATGCTTCACACAAGCTGAAAAGAGAGGAGGAGGAAAGATGGCGGCCGGACCAATTCCTGCACCTCACACAGTAGGGAATAACAATGCATCACTGCCACAGAGTGCTAGAGGAAGATCTACAAAAGCTGCTGAGGAACATTCCACTGCTGAAGCTCTGGTGTGCCAGACTTCAGGTGAGCAAGACACCACATGCTCCCAAATCAGCCCAGTACCCTTTCCCTCCCAGGCCTCAACACATTTCACAGGGCATAATTTGTCATTTTCTGGGCAGGGCAGAGCAGCGAAACTTTTAAATCTGCTAGCCCCACTGACTCACCAGGAACACTATCGGTCCCAACACTATACTCAGGGAACTCAGTCCTTTTTGCACATTTTGCTGACCAGCTCCAAAGAGAACTAGAGAAAGCTACTACAAATTAAGCAACAAAGCTTAAACATGACCCTAAAGAACTGGGCTAGCATCCAGACACTATTGAATTAAAAATGGATGAAATAGTCCACAGAGTTACTCAGAACTCCAAACAAATCACTGAATTATACTCTTAACTGAAAAAGACTCATGCAAAAATCCAAGAATCAAATTTTCGAATCAGAGACTTACCCAAAAACATCAAAAACAATAAATCTGCGGCACAAGCCCTAATGAAAAGCAAAATTCCAGATAGTGATGCGCTTCATACAGAGCACTAGTGACCAGGTAGGCCGCCCAGGGACATTATTGAGAATCTGCACTTTCAAACTAAAAAGGTTGTAATGCATTATGCTAGCGATAATCCTCACCTAAAACTCTTGGGACATAAAATACAGATTTTTTTGGCTATAGCTCAACTAACGATTCAGAAAAGATGCACTCTGAAACCTCTTCTCTTGCCTCTTACCTCTCACAACATTCAATATTGATGGGTATGTCCCTTTTTTCGTACAACATTCAATATTGATGGGTGTAGCCCTTTTTTCATACAAAGGAATCCACTCATACACGATTCTGCACTGAAAATCTACTATTTCCCCACTGTAATTCACATCCTCCAAAAAACAAAATCTTCCAAACTCCTGATGACTCCTGAACAGGGGCCTATTTTCCTGTGTCCCAGAGGGTTTCTCTACTTTTTGACTAACCTAAGGGACTATTGCCTGCTCTCAGGTTCTTCTATTTTTGCCCAGTTTGATACTAACCTAGCATCCTTTCTACTACTCATTCTCGGTTGAGTTATTAAAGTCACAAGACCTATTATCCTTAAAGTAGTTTGCATTCTATACATTAAGTTAAAAAACCTTCTGTCACAGAATTCTCCCTTCACCCTTCTTATACTTATCTAAGCCCATTCTCAATCTAGCTCTGTGTGTGAGAGCAGCAGCCCCCCAATCCTTACAGTCTAGACAGATAGCAGTGGAAACCATTGGCTCCTTCATCTGTCCATCAAATTCTGTGATGAGGGAGCAGGGGTGGGGCCAAGTTGCACTGTCTGTGTCAATAGAAGCAGACAGAGCAGCTCAGATACGAGCCAGCATGTATGATCTCACAGAAAGCAGCTTTCTTTAGGGGCACTTGGCAGGGAGGAGGAGCCAAGAGCCCCAGTGGGGGACCCAAGAGGAGGAGGTTCAGGGCCACTCTGTGGAAAACTATTGCACAGCGCAGGCAAATATAACATATTTGTTATTTTATTAAAAAAAAAAAAGCTTTAAGATATCTTCAAAATCTTCTAATTTAAGAAAGTGCTGGCACTCAAGGCATTATCATGGTCTTACACAAATGTTACCCTACAAGACATAACTAGTATTCATGTTGTACAACCTGCAAAAAAAGCAGGACCATCACTTTCTTCTAAGCTCCATGACATTCTTCTCCTCCTGAGCTCTGTCATGGACTTCCTTTGAATACACAACCTTGACCTCTAGCGAGCATTACCATAAAGAAAGAAATGGTTCCCCTGGTATCAATGGTTCAGTTCGAATTTTGATGTATAATCTAAGTTGATCAATAGATGGCGCACTTGTTTTCATTAGCTGTTGTGAGTGGCGAAGATGTAGGTATAATGCATTGTACTTTTCACCTGCCAATATTGTAGATGTTACGTGCTATCTGAGCTGATAAGATCTGGAAAGATATTGATGATTGAATTCTTCACAGTTTTACCTGTTACACATGTTATGCAAACCTGCTTATTGTTTTCCCTTGTTGTATGACAAAAATTACAATAAAATCTATTTGAAATGAATACACAACCTTGTAATGCTAACAGGCCAGGACATCACCTTTCTCCCGTCATCCCCAGGGGGAAAATAGTGATGCCCTCTGAAACACTAAAAAGGGACGCATAGTGGACTATTTACATATGCCCAAAATATACTCTGTTCCCCTGCCCTCTTCTGGGCTTTTAAGGCGCTGTAGCTTGGGTGAAGGCAAGTAGGGTAGAGTGTTTTATCTTGCCACTTAAAACCACTTAAGCTCTGGAAGGTTTTACCCCCTTCATGACTGGGCCATTATTTGCTATTTACCACTGCACTACTTTAACTGGTAATTGCGCAGACACAAACTATGGTATATACAGTACACTGGATTTTCCTTTTTTTTTTTTTTTTTTTAAGTAGTAATGGTGATCAGGGACTAGGATAGTGCAGCAGGTGATCTGACACTAACTGACACTGGGTGGAAACTGACTAACTGACATTGTAATTTTCAGTGAGACTAGTACAGCAATCAGTGATAATACCATACACTGTCACTGTACTAATTACAATGGCTTGGAAGGGGTACCCTCTCAGGATAAAAAAGGGGTTACGTTTGTGCCTAACAAGTGTTAATGTGCTTAGTATGTGCTGTTTTTTATTAAAAATGTATTTGTTCATTATACCTGTGCATACCCTGTACCCGGAAGAGGTCAGTGCTGTGTCTATAGGAGCAGCCGTCATATGTGAAGAAACGCATTAGTCGTGACATGCTGACGTCACCTGTAAACTGTGTTGGTTCCCGGAAGGACAGTTGTAGCGGAGAGCCGGCCGGATCCTACAAATTTTTTTATTGCGTGATAACTTATGCAACACTGTAAGTGCAATCTTTATTATTCAATAAAGCTTTTTGTATGGTTTTACACTATGGAGCCCTTTATCTTTTTTGGAGATATTCTGTCTGGAAATGCCGCCTAAGATGGATGCAGTATGCCCAGGTTATTACCACTACCATTTCCTCTATTTGGCGTTTTGACCGAGGTTGATTACTACTGCTATTTCCTCCATTTGGCATTTTGACCTCTAAGGTCGATTACATCTCGTAAGCAGGTCTTCCTTACGGTGGTGGTTAGAGAGAAGGAATACTGCAGATCTGTCCAGACAGCACAACTTAACATAGGCAACAACCTAGTAAAAGTAGAAGAGGTGTGATGCAGGAAGATGAATCTCAGCAGCTATTTCAGGAAAAGGTTTTAGGATTGGGGAGTTCAGATGAAATAAGGATGCCATATATAACAGTCCTTTAGTGCGCCAGAGGTCATATGCCCCATGCTCCATGGGGAAACATTGGATTTCCATGAATTGATAGAAACCTGGAAGCATAGGGGGATAACTTGAGTTTTTTCTTAATCTCTCCCCAGGCGATAATGGTGTTCCATATTAAAATACTGTGTTGAAGTGTCCGTGGGAGGTGTGACATACCCAACCAGGACAGGGGCTTTTGTAGGGGACTGCAGGGTAGACTCTTGCCTATGGACTATGGGCCCTGGATTTTGAGGGGACTCTATTCTTTGGGAGATGTGTGCCTGGGGGACCGTTGGAGTTGTTTTGGATTTGGGTTCATGTCTACCCGAAACACACAAACTCTGGGAACCTAGGACCTGGTTACAGATTTGGAGCCTCTGTACCCAAACCAGCAATGACTGCTTCACCCCGCTTCCTAGATTCAGAGACTCAGAATAGATGTTAATATAATCAGCTCAAACAATCTGATGCTGGTGTCTTCTGCTGGTATATGTAATATGTTTATTAAGGTGCCTTACTCGTATTGTATGATTCCCCCATTGTGTGCCTTCTAGGTGTGAATCCCTATTGTTAATTGAGTCACCTATTGTTTCTGTCTGTCTGCTAGTGTTGTGTCCACTTCCCCTCATTACCAAACTATGGTGGGATGTTTATGTGTTTATGTTAGCTGTTTATTAGATGCACTGATATTATTGTTTACAGTGTACAATGTTTAGGACAATGTGATTAAGCTCTTACCGGATTCTGGGTGGTATATATTCTGTGTGAGTTTACAATAAAGGGAGTTCCAGTTTCAGTGGCGGGCGGCCCATAGGGGGTGCAGGGGCGCCACCCCCCCCCCCCCCCAAAAAAAAAAAGAAAAAAAAAAAAAAAAGATTAAAAAAAAAAAAATTTGCCCACAAGGGGCGCCCGCCTCATTGGTGCCTATGGGGGGTGGGGTTTTCCACCCGCAGAGGCGCCGAGAGGCGGCCTTCTGGGGCGTAACTGTAGCGCAGAGCACTGCGCTACACCCACCCCCCCATTTGGAGCCCGCTCCATTGGTGCCTATGGGGGGGTGGGGTTTTCAACCCGCAGAGGCGCCAAATGGCAGCCTTCTGGGGCGTAACTGTAGCGCAGAGCACGGCGCTACACCACCCCCCTTTTGTGATGTCTTGGATCATGATTGGTCCAGACTCCAGCCTGGACCAATCATGATTAAGGACATCCATGCTGACCTCGTTGGGGGCGGTGTCGGTGCGTGCATCAGTCACTCACTGTCACCGCCCGGTCAGCTTCCCGCCACCGCAGAAGAGGAGTCGCGAGGAGGGGAGAAGCCGCCTCCGGGAGCCGAGCAGAAGAGGACAGACGTCGGAGTCGTGAGGAGGGGGAGAAGCCGCCGCCGGGAGCCGAGCCATCGCCAGGTAAGTGTCTCAGCCAGGGAAGTGCTGACTCGTCACCTGTGCCATGCCTATTCCATCACCTGTGCCATGCCTGTACCATCTGTGCCATGCCTATTCCATCACCTGTGCCATGCATATACCATCATCTATGCCATGCCTATTCTATCACCTGTGCCATGCCTGTACCATCTGTGCCATGCCTATTCCATCACCTGTGCCATGCCTGTACCATCTGTGCCATGCCTATTCCATCACCTGTGCCATGCATATACCATCATCTGTGCCATGCCTATTCTATCACCTGTGCCATGCCTGTACCATCTGTGCCATGCCTATTCCATCACCTGTGCCATGCATATACCATCACCTGTGCCATGCCTGTACCATCTGTGCCATGCCTATTCCATCACCTGTGCCATGCATATGCCGTCACCTGTGCCATGTCTATTCTATCACCTGTGCCATGCCTGTACCATCACCTGTGCCATGCCTATACCATCACCTGTGCCATGACCTTACCATCACCTGTGCCATGCCTATTCCATCACCTGTGCCATGCCTGTACCATCTGTGCCATGCATATTCCATCACCTGTGCCATGCCTGTACCATCTGTGCCCTGCCTATACCATCACCTGTGCCATGCCTGTACCATGTGTGCCATGCCTATTCCATCACCTGTGCCAATGCCTATACCATCATCTGTGCCATGCCTATTCTATCACCTGTGCCATGCCTATACCATCTGTGCCATGCCTATTCCATCACCTGTGCCATGACCTTACCATCACCTGTGCCATGCCCATTCCATCACCTGTGCCATGCCTGTGCCATCTGTGCCATGCCTATTCCATCACCTGTGCCATGCCTATACCATCTGTGCCATGCCTATTCCATCACCTGTGCCATGCCTGTACCATCTGTGCCATGCCTATTCTATCACCTGTGCCATGCCTGTACCATCTGTGCCATGCCTATTCCATCACCTGTGCCATGCCTATACCATCTGTGCCATGCCTATTCCATCACCTGTGCCATGCCTGTACCATCTGTGCCCTGCCTATACCATCACCTGTGCCATGCCTGTACCATCACCTGTGCAATGCCTATTCCATCACTTGTGCCATGCCTATTCCATCACCTGTGCCATGCCTATTCCATCACCTGTGCCATGCCTATTCCATCACCTGTGCCATGCCTATTCCATCACCTGTGCCATGCCTATACCATCATCTGCGCCATGCCTATTCCATCACCTGTGGCATGCCTATACCATCTGTGCCATGCCTATTCCATCACCTGTGCCATGCCTGTACCATCTGTGCCATGCCTATTCCATCACCTGTGCCATGCCTATTCTATCACCTGTGCCATGCCTGTACCATCTGTGCCATGCCTATTCCATCACCTGTGCCATGACCTTACCATCACCTGTGCCATGCCTATTTCATCACCTGTGCCATGCCTGTACCATCTGTGCCATGCCTGTACCATCACCTGTGCCATGCCTATTCCATCACCTGTGCCATGCCTATTCCATCACCTGTGCCATGCCTGTACCATCTGTGCACTGCCTATACCATCACCTGTGCCATGCCTGTATCATCTGTGCCATGCCTATTCCATCACCTGTGCCATGCCTATACCATCATCTGTGCCATGCCTATTCTATCACCTGTGCCATGCCTATACCATCTGTGCCATGCCTATTCCATCACCTGTGCCATGCCTGTACCATCTGTGCCGTGCCTATTCCATCACCTGTGCCATGCCTATACCATCTGTGCCATGCCTACTATTCCATCACCTGTGCCATGCCTGTACCATCTGTGCCCTGCCTATACCATCACCTGTGCCATGCCTGTACCATCTGTGCCATGCCTATTCCATCACCTGTGCCATGCCTATACCATCTGTGCCATGCCTATTCCATCACCTGTGCCATGCCTGTACCATCACCTGTGCCATGCCTGTACCATCACCTGTGCCATGCCTGTACCATGACCTGTGCAATGCCTATTCCATCACTTGTGCCATGCCTATTCCATCACCTGTGCCATGCCTATACCATCACCCGTGCCATGCCTATTCCATCACCTGTGCCATGCCTATTCCATCATCTGTGCCATGCCTATACCATCATCTGTGCCATGCCTAATCCATCACCTGTGCCATGCCTATACCATCTGTGCCATGCCTATACCATCACCTGTGCCATGCCTATACCATCACCTGTGCCATGCCTGTACCATCACCTGTGCCATGCCTGTACCATCACCTGTGCAATGCCTATTCCATCACTTGTGCCATGCCTATTCCATCACCCGTGCCATGCCTATACCATCACCTGTGCCATGCCTATACCATCACCTGTGCCATGCCTATTCCATCACCTGTGCCATGCCTATACCATCATCTGTGTCATGCCTGTGCCATGCCTGTACCATCACCTGTGCCATGCCTATACCATCTGTGCCATGCCTGTACCATGACCTCAAAGTCACGCAATTTTTTACCGCGTTTTTTGCCGCGAAGCAATACCTATTACATTTTTCCTTTTGAGCCCCCCCAAAAATTTTGAGTACCAGCCGCCACTGTCCAGTTTACATCTAAGCTAGTGTAAATGAGTTACTGGGTGCAATGCTCATTTTATAATACCTGGTTCCTGGTTCCAGAATGGAGGAAGCTGTATCTTGGCGGAGGCACCCAAGCGGGTTGCTAGGCAGTCCGTCACAGGAGGGACCTCCATTTACAATGCAGTACAGCGGAAAATTCATAAAAGTTAACTAACTCTAAATCTAAGACATATATAGTATAAGCACAAGATTGTGAGAGACAGTCTAGACTATACTTAAGAAAGCAGGCTAAATTATAAACCTTAATATTAGGCAAGCTAGCTCCCCCTTCATTCTTCAGAAGATGTAACTTAAACTGCAAGGTTTCTTCTTACCCCGCAAAAAGGATACAATGGCTTTATTAAATGTTTGGATATCCTTATGTTTCAATAGAAGGGGAATGGTTTGGAGGGGGTTTAAAAGGCGCGGAAAACTCAACATCCTGAGTAAATGGCATCTTCCAAAGAATGACACAGGTAAATTTATCTAAGCCTCTAGTTCCTTCAAATTTTAGCAATTAGCAAGGGGTATTTAAAATAGTAAAGAGAAGAGGGCTCCTTCCTTATCTTGATACATTGGTATACAATAAAAAAAAAGAGCTAAAGAAAAATCATGCATTGTATATTACTCTCCCGCACTCTTCCTTGCGGACAGTGTCCAATTATAGTGTAATACCACTTTAAGAAAGCTATTATCAAAACGTGATAAACCACTCACATTCTTGCATGCAGACATTTATTCCCCCCCCCCCATACACTTACAAAGAAAGGAAAAAAAACACAAGCAAACCAGCATTAAAGATGGCCGCCACAACACTTCTGATGCACAACTGATGTAATTTTCTCTATGTACAATCCCTTAACTGGGACCTACTTGGTTAGCTCTCACCATTGGTACTAGTAATGTTGCAAAATATTGCTTAATTATCAACTTTCTGTCATGTATTTAAATCTACTATATAAAGGCATTGAATGTGTTTAACCACTTGCCGACCGCGTAACGCAGATTTACTGTGGCAGAGCGGCTCGGCTGTGCATAATCACATAAATCTACATGATCATGTGCACGTAGTTTCGGCCGTGTTCCTGCTGTGAATAGACACAGCGAGAGCCAGACCCCTGGAGGAGCGGGCTCGATCGCTGCCGGCCTCCGAATGACAGAAGACCCGCCTGCCTATGTAAACAAAACAGGTGGCTCTTCTGTTAGAGAGGCAGGGAAAGATTGTGTGATTCAGCTAAGCTGAATCACCGATCTCTCTCTGCCTCTGTCCAACCCAATCCCCCCACACAGTTAGTAAGAACAAAAGGGAACACATTTAACCCCTTGATCACCTCCGGTGTTAATTCCTTCCCTGCCAGTGTCATTTATACAGTAACAGTGCATAATATGTAGCACTGATTACTGTATTAATGTCACTGGTCCCCAAAAAATGTAAAAAATGTCAGTTAGGTGTCCAATCTGTCCGCCGCAATGTCGCAGTCCCGATAAAAATTGCTGATCATCGCCATTACTAATAAAAAAATATAATAATAAATAAATACAAATAAATCTATCCCTTAGTTTGTAAACACTATAATATTTGTGCAAACTAATTAATATGCGGTTTTTGGGAATTTTTTTTACCAAAAATATGTAGCAGAATACAAATTGGCCTAAACTGATAAAAAAAAGTGATTTTTTTTTTTTTTTTTTATTGGGAATATTTTATAGCAGAAAGTAAAACATATTGTGCTTTTTTAAAAAAATTGTTGCTCTTTTTTTGTTTATAGCGCAAAATATAAAAACCACAGAGGTGATCAAATACCACCAAAAGAAAGCTCTATTTGTGTTAAAAAAAAAAGGACATCAACTGTATTTGAGTATGGCATCGCAAGACCGTGCATTTGTCAGTTAAAGCAACACAGTGCCGAATCGCAAAAAAAATGGCCTGGTCATTAAGGGGGTAAAACCTTCAGGAGCTGCAGTGGTTAAGTTACATTTTAGTGCACATTTCAGCCCTAAATCTAAAACTTTGATCTCCTCCTGCGTTAAAGACACCAAACTTAGATTATAAATACCTTCCCCTACATTTCTCTTTGGAGAGAATGATATACAACGCATGATTACTCATTTCAATTGTATGGGTACATACTGAAAGAATTCAATAGTTGCATGAGGATGCACATTTTTTTTGGGGAGCGCATGGTTTAGTAAGGAACTAATTACATAATGGAAATGCGAGCACATTTATGTATTCTAAGGGATACTCATTTTAAATTGTACTACACTATATTTTGTGACTTTGTTTTCTGAGCTTCAAAGGGAATGCAAAGGGAAGAGAATTATTCTGGGAGGAAAAATTGGTAGTGAATTTATCTAAAGCACATCCAAGACGATCCAAAGGGTAAGGACAGATGTTTATGGACTGAGATTTGTCACAGGAGGACATGCATTTTGGTGATACATGGCACTTGATCACACAATTGAAATGTGAGCACACTCACTAGCCTTACAGTGTGTTTTGTTTGGACATACCACACTATATGTCGTTTTTTCACTTTTTTTGAGTGTCACCAGCAGATAAAAAAGGAAGAGTTTTAATCTGCAGAATTGTATTGCACTTGTGGAAGAAACAAGCATCCTTTTTTTCATGCATGTACTTTATTCTGATTCATAAATAAAGAGGCTCTCATTATACTTGGAAAAGACCATTTTGAGCATATTTTGATGAACTTTTAAGGACACCTGACATTTTCTAAGTGCTGGTTGTTGAATGTATATGCCATGGAAGTCAACAGCTTCCAAGTGGGTTTTCCGTTTGATAGGGGAGCAGACACCCTTGACATGCATTCCAAGATACATCATTCACCATAGTTACTAGAGGAGATAATATGGCTTTGGTAAAAAAAGGCTAGTCTACATTAGGGGCCAGACTCTTGGGCCGTAAGTGAGCAATATATTGTATGGTCTGCATTAAAAAGGAAGAACATTGCATGTTTATTTTTCACTAATGATTTACTTTCAGGGACTGAAATATATATTCTTGTATATCCCCATTTTTGCTAGAATGTACACCTACCTGAAATTCATAGTGGTATTTACCATATTTCCCCATCCCTTTCCTTTTTCCTGTTTTTTTTCCACATAGAATAACACAAGGGCCTAAATCTTTGAGCCCATATATCCCAAGAGAGGAGAAGCACTCAGCAGGACACATATATATGGAGCCTATTTCACAAAAGGCATGCAGATCAAGCAGATATGAGGATATGAGTGTCATGAATCTGCAGTAATGTTTCATGCCCTGATTGTCTGCTTCCCTCTCTGGTCTGTGTATCAGCTTTAGGGACTGTACGCTCACACCTGTGTGTTTAAATAATCTACTCTTAGCATGACTCCACCCCAGCCTCTAACAGGAACCACTATATGAACCCATGCACTGCAAGCCAGCTTTGTCTGAGCAGCAATTGTGTGAAGACTTCCCTGAGTGTTTCTTGCCATGTGCTCTACATCTGATCTCTGTGTACCGACTTTGGCTTGTTCACCTGACCATCCCTGTCTGCTTGTTGCCCCGACCTTTGGATTGTCCTCCCAACTACCCCTTGTTGCCCTGGACTGCTGCTTCCTCTCCATCCACCTGAGCCAGCCGTAAGCATGAGCTGGGAGACCCTGGGAGCCGCGGCCTGGCGTCAGCTGCAGCCAAGTTCATCCTCACCATCAGAGGCTCTGGGAAAAACCTGTTGGCTCTTAGACTCTGCGCCCTAGGGAATCTTATGCTCTAGTTCCCTGTCTAGGACAATGGCTGTGACCCTGTGTAGCTGCTTCTCTGAGCCATCGACCCTCAGCAATTAGCCGTTGGGTTCACAACGGCCGCGGTGTGAACCCAACCCGTCCCTTGGTTCCGCAGGTGACGCTGACAATGAGGGTGGCAGAATAATTAAAATCAGCATTAAAGCAACAATAAACATAGCAATGGATATAGCAGAATAGTCCAGAACAACATACACTATATTACCAAAAGTATTGGGACGCCTGCCTTTACACCCACGTGAACTTTAATGGCATCCCATTCTCAGTCTATAGGGTTCAACATTGAGTTTGCCCACCCTTTGCAGCTATAACAGCTTCAACTCTTCTGGAAAGGCTGTCCACAAAGTTTAGGAGTGTGTCTATAGGAATGTTTGACCATTCTTTCAGAAGCGCATTTGTGAGGTTAGGCACTGATGTTGAAGAGAAGAGAAGGGAAGAAGAGAGAAGGCCTAGCTGGCAGTCTGTGCTCTATTTTATCCCAAAGATGTTTTATCAGGTTGAGGTCAGCACTCTGTGCAGGCCAGTCAGGTTTCTGTACCCTAAACTCGCTCATCTATGTCTTTATGGACCTTGCTTTGTGCACTGGTCCAAATGATTTGGTGGAGGGGGGATTATGGTGTGGTGTTGTTTTTGAGGGGTTGGGCTTGGCCCCTTAGTTACAGTGAAAGGAACTCTTAAGGAGTCAGCATGCCAAGACATTTTGGACAATTTTATGTTCCCAACTTTTTGGGAACAGTTTGGGGATGGCCCCTTCCTGTTCTAACATGACTCCGCCCTAGTGCACAAAGCTAGGTACATAAAGACATGGATGTGCGAGTTTGGGGTGGAGGAACTTGCCTGGCCTACACAAAATCAATCCTTACCTCAACCCGATAGAACACCCTTGGAATGAATTAGAGCTAGGATGGTGAAGTAGGCAAGGGTAATTTTGTTGCGATTGTAGAACAGGGTAGAGCATACCTGGGAGTAGGCTTTATGTTTGCGGGATACTTCCTGTGAGTAGAAGTGAGTAGACAGCAAGCAGAAGCTTATCTCTCTCATTAGAATTTAAGGGAAGGTTGATTCTAGCGGAAGATTCTAATCTAGCTTTAGATCATATTTTGGACAAGTCCCACTTCATTGACTACAAACACCCTCCCAAATGCAGCCATTATTTGACTGACTTACTGACTCATTCAACATGACTTCATTGACTCATGGTAGGAGGCAAACCTGACTATAAAAAAATCATAATAATATTATAGTTTTAAATGATATGAAGCAACAGTCTCCAGTCCTCAATAGTGACTCATAGACACTCCATATCAAAGTAAAAATAAGGCAATTTCAATAGTGCAATGACGTTTAACAAACATTTATTAAAACCAAAATAAAAAGCCTCCAAATATTAAACTCACATTATGCACAGTGTAAAATCGCATATAATATATAGCGGCAGTAAACAACAGCGGTGGACCCAGCATGTATTGAGCAGTGTCTCTCCTGACCAATGTTGACTCCACTGGAATGTCACTTCTGGTGCTGCATATTGAGTCACTTGCAGTTGCCATACAGCCACAACCCAACGTGTTTCGTCATTACGACTTCGTCCTGGGATCCTAACTCAGACAAGCTTTGTAAATTCTGAACTTTGAACGGATGTAGAGAATACAGCAGATAAACGGGTACAACTTATGTAGGAGGATTTGTTCATCTTATGTATTATCTGAGGCCAGTCACTTCACTGGGTAAATGTAAGAGTTCACAATCACTTTAGGAGAAATTAGGAGTTGAATGCATTAAAGGCAGATCAAGTGGTATTTTTCTCTACTTTAAAACCGGGGAAATGTGCACGTTTTGCTGAGATGAAATGCATGTTTTTATTTATTTATTTACTCTGTTTTCTCTTGCCATATCGATTTACATAATAATCATTGAGCTTTCTTTCTAAAAATAAACTGATGGTTAGGTGTAAATTTTAAGAATACATTAGCATTAAACATTAATCCATTCTCTTTTTATTTCCTGTGGGGATTTATGATATATCACTTTTGGTAAATAATGAGCTCATATTATTGAGCACCAGATGCATTTTGTCTGTTATAGTATATATTTAAGGACATCTATAAAAAATGTAACATATGTTCACTATTCCTAACATTCCTAACATTTGTTTGTTAATATTACACATTGCTGTGTTCCTGGACAATTCCCCATATGTGTGAGAATAATCACAGCGGAGAAATATGTATGCTAGCTCAAGTTAATGTTTTTTACTGAATGTTTGTACGGCAGGAGTCTCTTACAATGTACACAAATATTCTCAATTGTAGACAATCAAGGCCAGAAGAATTATCTGTCTGCAGGCTTTTCATTAGTAGAAGTTCTAGTCCACTGCCAGCTTTATGTAGTCAGCAGATAATGTGCCACTTCACCAGAACATTCTGGTTTTAAAAATCAGAGATAAAAAATACATAACAAGGCTTAATATTATTATAGGGGGTGCAAAATGTTTGAAACAATATCATTCATATCACACGTTCGGCCGTCCTGCTTCCTGGATCGTGTCCTCCGGCCATCTGATTGGCCGGAGGCGCGAATACATCACTCCCACGCATGCGCGCGGGAGCCGCCGGTCATGGCCCAGGGCTCTGAAGGAACGGCACGGGTGGCTGTTCCTTTAGAGCACATGCGCCAATGACGTCATTGGCTGCATGGACTGTAAATATCTCCTAAACGGTGCAAGTTTAGGAGATATTTATAGCACCTATAGGTAAGCCTTAATATAGGCTTACTTATAGGCAAAAGCCCTTAAAGTGGGTTTACAACCACTTTTAAGCTGGCCATACATGATTCAGTTTTTTTTATTCAATCTGAGCACTGAACAAAACTAAATGGACTCCCCCATCCACACATTCAAGGTGAATTGGGGAATTGTCCATGCTGTGCTATTGTATTCTGCCAATGGGGAGACTCTCCCTGCTGTCAGAAAACATTCATCAAATCTGCAGCCACTGATCGAGCTGCTTTTATCTGAAATGGTGGTAGATTGACTCTTGTTCATCTGCAATGGCCACACTTTGATCTAAATTCAGCTGGTCTCTGTTGAACCAGCCAAATTTTGATCCATGTATGGCCAGCTTAGTGATTGTAAGGCCCAGGTCCTCCTCTTCTCGAGTCCCTCTTTGTCCCTCCTGGCCCCTCCCTCCTGTTAAGTGCCCCAACAGAAAGCAGCTTGCTATGGGGGCACTCAAGCCAAGCCACAACTCCATGTTTCCATTCAAACATGAAACCGTGGTTCAGCCCCCATCCCCTTTCTCTCCCCATTGGCTAACTGACTTTGATTGACAGCAGCGGGAGACAATGGTGCCACAGCCAATAAGGAGGGAGATTCTTGTACAGCCGAGGCACTCGTGCATAATGCTGGATTAGAGAGGAGGCTCAGGTAAATATTAGGGGGGTTGCTGCACACAGAAAGCGTTTTATCTTAATGCATAGAATGCATTATTAAAAAAAAAAAAACTTCTGCCTTTACAACTACCTTAAGTCTAGGATTAATCTTTTCTTATTTTTGTATCTTTTAGATACTAACCGAGAAATCCTAATTAGAATTTCTCTTTTTTTTTCCCTTTTATAGAAGACATGGATACTTTCCAGTATTACCTCAGAGACTCCTAATAATCAATACAAATACTGGGTTACTAGAATGGCTCCAGCTGACTAGCCCATTGGTGACTAATATTGTGACACCAGATTCACTGCTTCTAGTCACACAATGGGCAAGAGAAAGGCAAGTGGAGGTACTGTCTGTGATAACAACTCACCCAGCACTTACCTCTGGCTGATTGGAGGACGTGTGTGGCCAGAGGAACTAAAGCTGGATACACACTATACAATTTTTTTGTTAGATTTCCTTTAGATTTACCTTCAACTATGTAGTGCAAGGGCCTGTCTGATTGTATACAAATTGAAAGTGTTTAGATTTGACCTCATATTATATGGTTTTGGTAAATCTAAAGGAAAAAATCTAAAGACAATTGTATAGTGTGTATGGCCCATTAGAGACCACTGTGTGCAGTTATAATGCTTAGAGTAGAGTTATGGGGTAAGGGTGGGAGGCAGACTTGGCTGCAAAAATTGTACCTGTATTATCAGCACTGTTTGTTTTTTTGTCTTTGTCTATTTCTTACCCATGTGATACAACCATCAACTTTTTTTTTTTACCTATGTATTGCTTCCATAACACATGTTGCTACCATTACCTTTATGATATATTGTATGTATGTTGTTGCAGTATCACAATTGCACATTTGTTTTCTGTCTATTATCACAACAGCTCTTTTTTTTCTCCAATGTATTGTCTTGATTACTCAAATCTTGACAATATATTGTTACGATTGCAGGTGTGTTCCAGACATATAACCTCTAAAGCCCATGTATTACTATATTTTGGTGCTATTGTGTTATCTTTGTGAATGTGACCAAGTCCGTGTTTTTTTATTTTGGGGGCTATAATACCGAAGTTTAACCACTTGCCGACCGCCGCACACCGATCTACGTCGGCGGTCAGCCCCTCACAGGCAAAGTGACGTAGGGCTACGTCACTAGCTTGTGAGGGTCTAGGGAGCGGGCGCGCGCCGCCGGAGGCGCGCTCCCGCTCCCGCGTGGTCACGACCCCCCCCGCGCGTGTGACCGGCGGACCCGATGTCCGCCGGCCACTCTGCGATCGGCGGGGGAGAGGGAGAAAGTCAGGCAGCTTGTGTAAACAAGCTGCCTGTCATTCTCCCCTCTGTATGAGAGCTGATCATATGGATCTACTATGTAGATCCGTTGATCACTCTGCATACAGCTGAAGCCACAGCCAATCACAGTAAGAATCACGCCCCTAGGGACACACACAGCCCCTCCCTCTCAAATAAAGTTAACCCCTTCACTACCAGTGTATTTTTACAGTAACAGTGCATATATATAGCACTGATTAATGTAGAAATGTCACTGGTAACCCCAAAAGTGTCAAAAATGTCAGTCAAGGGTCCGATCTGTCCGCCGCAATGTCCCAGTACCGCAAAAAAAATCGCAGATCGCCGCCATTACGCGTTAAAAAACAAAACAACAAAAATGTCAAAAATCTTTCCCTTAGTCAGTAAACGCAATAACTTTTGCGCAAACCAATCAAAATACGCTTTTTGCGATTTTTTTTTACCAAACATAGGTAGCATAAAACAAATTGGTCGAAAATGTTAAAAAATTTTGATTTTTACATTTTTTTGGGGGGGAATTTCATATAAAAAAAAGGGAAAAATATTGCTATTTTTGCAAAATTGACGCTCTTTTTTTGTTTATAGCGCGTGATCAAAAAATCGCACAGGTGATCAAATACCGCCAAAAGAAACTCTGTTTGTAGGAAAAAAAGGACGCCAAATTCGTTTAGGTACAGCGTCGCACGACCGCGCAATTGTCCGTTAAAGTCACGCAGTGCCGAATCGCAAAATACCCCCTGGTCGTTTAGCAGCCAAATCCTCCGGGGCTTAAGTGGTTAAAGCTGTAGTAAACCACCGGCGATTTTTTTTTTTCTAAACTTGCAAGGCACATTCATAATGTGCTAGTATGCATCACATACTAGCACAATATGTGAAACTTACCATGGAATGAAGCCCTCCAGTGGCGCACTGTCACCGCTGACAGGGCTTCTATCTTCACCCAGTCTTTCTTCCGGGTTTGCGGACTCCAGCTGTGTGAGTGGTTGGAGCTGCGATGACGTTACATGCGTGCGGGAGCCACCGCTTTCAGCATAGGACTCTGAAGGAATGGGCCGGGTGGCGGTTCTTTCAGAGCGCATGCGCTGGTGATGTCATTGGCTGCATGTATAGTAAATATCTTCTTAACAGTGCACGTTTAGGAGATATTTACATTACCTATAAAAGTCATGCATGGGAGTTTGCTTCCACTTTAAACCTCTTGGGAAGGCCCATAACTATCCAGTACAATTTCTAGTTCACACATCTAATTTAACAAGTCAATATGGTGCTGTTCTCTCATGAAAGAATTTAAAACTTATTAGAATTTACTTAAAACTGACATTATTATTTTTATGGACTTGAACTTAAACTATGCAGTCTTTATACTATTTTTTTTTATTATCCACTCCACTAATTTATTATTATAAAAGAACATCAGAGTAGTGGACTTCTGCTTTTTTGAACGACATTTATAAATGTCACTCCAGAAATAGCCCTCAAGCAACAAATGGGCCCATTAGTGTCTGTAAACCAAGCAGTCCTCAGACAGCTCCATTTACAGACACTATGTGCAAAGGGATTCGGAGAGGTGCTGTGCCCTATGATCACTGTGATTGGCCATGGAAAGAATTATTAAAGGAATCACATAATGTAAAGAGTGTGTTGTCTGTGAGTTTCCCCTTCCTCTTACAATGAAGGAAGGAGAAAAAGTAAAACTAATAAATTAAAGTGATTGTAAAGTCTCATTTATTTTTCTACAAAAGAAACATATTATACTTACCTGCTTTGCTGCAGTGGATTTGCACACAGCAACCAAGATCCTCCTCTTCTCAGGTCCCTTTTCTGCTCTCCTGGCCCCTCCCTCCTGTTGAGTGCCCCCCCAGCAAGCAGCTTGCTGTGGGGGCACCCGAGCTGAGCCACAGCTCTGTGTGTTCATTCAGACATGGAGTCCTGACCCAGTCCCACCCCCCTCTCTCCTGATTGGCTAGCTGACTTTGATTGACAGCCGCAGCAGCTAATGGCACCACTGCTGTGCCTCAGCCAATCAGAAGGGAGAATATCTGATGGCTGAGACACTCATGGACATTGCTGGACAGAGAGGAACCTCAGGTAAGTGCTAGGGGGGCTGACCGGGGCTGCTGCACACAGAAGGTTTTTTACCTTAATGCATAAAATACATTATGATGAAAAAACCTTCTGACTTTACAACTCCTTTATTGAACCATTCCAGATCAGTGGCTGCAGTAGCAGCTGTTGTAGTAAAGTGATTTTAACCCTATCACCTCCTCCTCTCCAATAAAGCTGATCTTTAGGGTGTCTCAGCTGTGACCTGTATATTTGAATCCCTTCACCCCCTTATTCTTCATGCCTGAGCATTATCCCCCTCATCCTCCCATTGTATGTGATCTGTACAATAACCACTCCACTTCCTCCCCCCTCTATGTATGACCTGTATATTTAATATTTCTAGTGCATTATTACCATGATCCATGTTTTAACCCCTTCAGTTACAGCATTTTCTGCATTTCCAAATAATTGAGGCAAAAATTAGATCAGGGTGTTTACCTTCCAAAAAAAGGACATTTTTAAGGTTGTTTGTAATGTCCTGGGGCATTTGTATTTGCTATGTTTTATAATGGAGGGTAAGACAAATAGGTCTTTTTAGTATTTTTCTACAGTTAAAAAAAAAACAAACAAACAAAAAAAAAATCACATCACAATGTGCACAAGAAGGTATGGGCATGTCCACATCGATACTGGCACCTAGCGGGCTATTTATCGCTTTCCCTGCCAGAGCCAATTTTTGCATTTTTTTGTACACATTTAAAAAAATAATAATTTTAGGCCTGAAGATTACATAAAACCCCCAAAACATTATATATTTTCAAAAATCAGATACCCTAGAAAATATAATAATAGTTGGTCAAATTTTTTATGTCACACAATATTAGCGAAACGGTTTATAAAATGCAAGATTTCAGTAAAAAAATACAAGTTCATTTTAGGGCACATAAACACAATATATTACTCATTTTTTGGTAAAGTATAAAAGATGGGGTTGTGCAGAGTAAATACTGTAGGTACCCAACATATCAAGTCCACAGGTCATCAGATAGAGTTAACCAATAACCATGAAGAATGAGCTTAGAATTATGGCTCGAACTCTGATGTGATGGGGATATGTAGCATGTGTAGTGCAATTGACGTTTTAATGCGTAGGTGTCCCCTATGTGTGCATTTACATTTGTACGTGTGTGTATATGTGACAAAAAGTTCCCTGTATGATGCATTTTTTTGTGACAGGTTCTCTTTAGTGAGACATCAGGGGTCTACCTACTGTCTCATCTGTCCTTCAGATTGCACTCCATTAGCTTCTTCCCTGCCATACTGGCTGGGGAAAGTAGCACCAGGAACTGGAATTGACCTTTTACAAAATGCTTCTGGGTCATTAGCAGGAAGCAGAGATCAGTGAATGGACGTTTGCTAATCTCCTTCCACTCTATCTGGCGGCACCCACTGCACAGGGTCTTGGAAACATGACAGACACATACAAGAGCGTGTTGAAGTGATGCAGAATTTGCACAGTGAACACAGGAATTTGTCTTTTAAATGTTTTACATTAAACATTATTATAATTGAGGCTTCCTGCGAAAAATAATTGCAGTACGTGTCTGCTCAGGCATTGCCCAGACACCCTCCATGCCATTTACCTACTAGCCTTGAAATTGATCAGAGTTGATTTTGGAGATTAAGCTCCTATTGACTTTTCGGCCTCATTTAAACAGGTCCTAGTACCCATGTTGTGTGCAAGAGGTGTTTGTTTAGGCATCATCCTATGGAGGTGGATGCAGATGCAGCTACTGCACAGATACAATAATAAAATACTAGTGATGCGCCAGTCAAAAAAATTATTATGCACAATAAGTGATTCACAAACTTATAAATCAGTGTCCATAAGCCAAGTGTCCATATGTGAATAAATCAATAGGTAAATCAACTCCCGCGTGTCCAAAAAAGGTGATCCTGTATAAACTTAAATATTTACTTCTGTGAGCTGTGCAATCCCACCACCAGGTGAATTGGTCTTTCACCTCCACTGAAGACCCAGTCACGGGTCAGTAACAGCGTTGTTGTAAACACAGGGATCCCCGAACCTCATAGGCTATAGAAAGCCTTTCACCTCCAGAGTGATTACCATAAAATGGGGAACAAATAAGAGATCTAGTGCTCTCTGTTTTCATCAAGCAAGCGGCTTTATTTAAACATAGAGGAACGTACTCACAAGAAAGGCGCTCCACAGCGCATAGCAGTCAGCATGTACAGGAAGAGAGACGGTATCCAGCACACAGGCTCCGTGGAGCGCCTTTCTTGTGAGTATGGTCCTCTATGTTTAAATAAAGCTGCTTGCTTGATGAAAACAGAGAGCACTAGATCTCTTATTTGTTCCCCATTTTATGGTAATCTCTCTGGAGGTGAAAGGCTTTCTATAGCCTATGAGGTTCGGGGATCCCTGTGTTTACAACAACGCTGTTACTGACCCATGACTGGGTCTTCAGTGGAGGTGAGAGACCAATTCACCTGGTGGTGGGATTGCACAGCTCACAGAAGTATATATTTAAGTTTATACAGGATCACCTTTTTGGACATGCGGGAGTTGATTTACCTATTGATTTATTCACATATGGACACTTGGCTTATGGACACTGATTTATAAGTTTGTGAATCACTTATTGTGCATAATAATTTTTTTGACTGGCGCATCACTAGTATTTTATTATTGATTTTATATTGTGAGGTGTGGGCACATTGAGTGTGTGCTGCCGGTCTCGTCATTTATTTATTTATTTATTTATTTATATGTGGCACTATTGATTTATTGCACAATTTATTATATGCACGTTTAATTAGTCACATTTTGGTTGCGCTGATAGTTTTTTGTTTTATACTGCACAGATACAACCACATTTTAAAAATTGCTGATGCTGGTTAATGGCCCTGAATGCAGACAGTGTGCATTCAGGGTCGTGCAAAACATACACCGCCTGCACATAGTAAGGTGCAAGTGCACATCTGAACAAGGCCTAATCAGGTTTGAAATAACATGCAGAACTTGTACAACTTGTGCAGATACATTTATCCAGGGTCAAGAGAAGGGGTGAGCAGGAGGGACAGCTGGCACTGTGGTATCATGTGAGGTGGGGGAGGCACCACAAGGAGATCAGTGGGAGGTAATTTGTTTTGAGAAGGGGAATTTGGGGGGCAGTAGGGGGTAAGAATTGTTCTAGGAGGGTACATTTAGGGAGGTGTGCTAGGAGTGGTAATTTGGGGGGATTTGCCTTGGAAGGGGGGATGGGGGAAGAGGATTCGTGCTAGGAGGGGTGATTTGGGGGGGGGGTTCGTGCTATGAAAGTAAAATGATAAAGGGAATTTTTTTTGCGCAGGTATTTGTGCTAGTAGGGATGATTGAGAGGTATTTGTGCTAAAAGGTGGAATTATGGGAGGAAGTTTGTGCTGGAAGGGGGTATTTGGGGTGAGGAGGGGAAATTTGAGGGGTAGAGGATTTGTGCTAGGAGGGGGATTTTTTTTTGGTGGGGGGGAGTTTGTGTTGGAAGGGGGTATTTGGAGTGAAGGGGAGTTGATTTGTGCTTAAAGGGGAAATTTGGGGGTAGAGAATTTGTACACATTTTTTTGAGGGGGGAGGGGATTTGTGCTTGGGCATATGGGGAGAGAAAGGATTTGAGCTGGGGGGGATGGGGGGGGGCAGACATTTGTGCTGAAAGGGGATATTTCAGCAGGGGGGCAGTTTTGTACTGGGAGGAGGGGGAATTTATGCTTAAGGGTTTAGCATGCAGATTAGCGCTCAATATTTTTGAGGGGGAAGGATTTTTGCTGACACATAATGCCCATACATCTTGAGGGGCCCAATTTGGCATTTTTTTGCTCTGGGCTCTAGATGACCTTCTCCCAGCACTGCATTCATCTCATCCCTATACCTTTTTCTGAATTAGAATAAGGATGGACTAGATACTAGATCTTGTTATCTGCAAAAAAATTCTGATGTTTGATCTATTTACACTACTTTTGTAACATTCGTAATACTGAATATAAAGAGCATTATTTTAGAAGATTATGTTAATTTCTTAGTTGTATGCATTTACATTATATTTAGTTTAGACCATGACTTTAATTCATGTAAATGAAAACGGTTTCTGTAAATAAAATGATAAACCTTTTTCCTTTGGGAAAAGACTTGGAGTGCTTTTACTACTAATTTACTAAATGCAGGTACTCTTTAAACATCATTCACCTCTAATTATCTGATTTCTTTAATCTTTGTGTATAATGCAGACATGCATTGTGTGGTCTTCTGTACACAGATGAAGGAACCTTTTTTCAGACAGATGGTACAATCTGCTGCTTGTCAAAATGAAACGAGAAGCAGTTGCCTCTGTTCCCTTTACCTTTTTCAAACTATACTTGTTGGGTTTTTATTGTAAGGTGCATAACAATGATACATTTTCTTCTCCATTTAGTAAAGATCACTCACTAACTACTGAACAAGAGCACACCCAGTTGCTCAAATACCCGTATTACCTAAAAAAAAAATAATAATCACCTTCCACAATGGAAAAAAAAAATTATAAAAAAATTAAACTTATTTGACATATTTTATTCAAAAAGGGATTTTACATCAATGTACTGACAAGCTGTCATTATTACTTAAAGTGTTACTAAACCCAGGAGCCTGCAGTCACTATATCTGGTCTCCCGCAGTACACAGAACATGGAAATGCAATTATTTTAGTAAATATAAACTGCTAAATATCTTTTCTCATCAGCAGTATATAGCAGTCTTGTGACGTCCATCAGTGTCTGGTAAAGCTTGTAGGAGGAGTTTTTATTCTACTCAGACCTAGGAGGCTACAGGACCCCTGACCCTCTGTTTTGACAGTGCTGATTGGCCCTGTGCTGATCACCAAGAAAAAAAATATCTCTAGCAGTTCACACCAAACTGAGCATGTGCCGGATACCCCCAAGGCTCTGTACTATCAGGAGATGGATTGGGGACAGTGGAAGAAGAGGATAAGAGAAGACAGGATCAAACAGCCTTTTTACGCAACGCGGATGATTAACCCCTTAGGTTAATCAGTGAGTATAACAAGTTTGGTTTACTGCATATACAGACTGATTTTACTGTTGTGAGTTAAGTAACACTTTAGGGTAAACATGCTCCGAGACCATGCACACAAATGCATTGTTATATTCTGAGTAATCAGTAAGACTATTGCTATTAGAAACCCCTCATTAACCACTTGTTGACCGCGCTACAGCCAAATGATGGCTACAGCGTGGTCGTCTAGTTCTGGGACGCCATCATATGGTGTCATCCTGTGATCGCACCCGCTACTGAACATGCGCGGCGCGCTCTGTGATTGCAGTGTCCTCGGCCTCATCAGTGCTCATCGCTACAGCCTATCAGTGCCCATCAATGCCCAGCAGTGCAGCTTCATCAATGCACATCAGTGAAAGAGAAATATTTCCTGTTTCCCAAATTTTATAACAATGAATAAAATGTTTTTGTTTTTTTTTCATGAATTTAGCAAAAGATAAAAACCCAGTGGTGATAACGTTGATAAAAATTTAGTTTGGGTACGGTGTTGCATGACCACGCAATTGTCATTTAAAGTGTGACAGCACTGAAAGCTGAAAATTGGCCTGGTCAGGAAGGGGCTGAAAGTGCCCAGAAGGCAAGTGGGTAATATTTTTGTAGCTATTGGCATTGTGGAGAAATGTATCTTCAAATTTTACAATAGAGGCAAAAGCAGAATCTTATCAGCCTTCCAGACCTCTAATGGGAGTTAAGGGATACAAAATTGTCCAAATGGCGCAATGGATGCAGCCTGGGCTGAGACAAGCTACATTTAAGGAAAGTACAGTGTGGTCCATATTCTCAGACTAAATCCTATGGCTTTAGGAGCCGCTGCAGAATCCAATCCAGCAACTTAACGCAGCACTTCTGAGAGATTGCAGAGATCTGTAAGTGACAAAAAAAAAGCAAAGTGTGCAGAGTGAGTGTGTAAACACTTAAAGGAAGACAATTAGTGACTCACATAAATTCAGCTTAATTTGTTGTATTTTATGTGAGTTGCTAATTGTCTTCCTTTAATAAATGTTTACACACCCACTACACTTAGTGTGCACACTTTGCTCTTTTTGTCTGTTTCCAGACATCTAATGTAATCATCTCATTTAAAACCAATTGAAACACAATAATGAAAAATTTTGAGGATCTTTGAGGAGTAATTAGTTCACAGTACATGCAGCTAGAAAGATAAGAGATGCTTTGCGTTAAAGCTTGCTATTGCTTGTAAAACCAATCTATGAACAAACATTCTAAAAACATCATCTACATGTCAATTCCTAATTTTTTGCAGGAATTAACTCCTGAGTGCAAAGTGGTAATAAAGGCACTGGCCTATGGGATTCAGCAAAGCCCAGCACATGGTATGCAATTACAATATTGCTGTGGGTTTTAGATTGAGACTGTGCCAGTGGCTGTACTGTTCTGACTCACAGGGCCTTCAGTACAGTTGAAATATAAAGATAACTGCACTGTGGTAGATATAGGTCAACTTTAAGCCTTTCTGTGCTAGTCTGTAATACCCCTAAATTACCTGGCCATATTTCAGCTTTCAGTGCTGTGATATTTGCCACACTGGAGCCAAATTAATTCTATACTATTTTGAAGACAGATTGAGCTTTTCTTTGGTGGTATTTAATAATATCTGATTTTTTATATTTTCATGTATAAAGTAAAATAGCAGCTGTTACTACTGCTGAATAGGAGCTAATAAATTAAGGATTTATTAGTTCCTCTGTTCTACACAATAGCTAAGTGGTTAGCAGTAGGGTTGAGCGGACACCTAGATGTCCGTGTTCGACGGGTTCGGCCGAACTTTAAAAAAAAGTCCGGGTCCGTGTCCCGGACTTTTACCGAACTTTTCCCGGACACCGAACCCCATTGAAGTCAATGGGGACCCGAACTTTAAGGCACTAAAATGGCTCTAAAACACCAAAGGAAAGGGCTAGAGTGCTGCAAATGGCAGCAAAACGTAATTAAGAGCATGGCAAGTGCTCTGCAAACAAATGTGGATAGGGAAATAACTTAAAACAACAAAAAAAAACAGAAAAATAAAACAATGTTCTTCTTCATCTCTGAAGGACGAGGCCCATATGGAGTAGGAGGGAGGTTGAGGTGGTGGTGGATGTGGCGGTGACATAGGCGTGCGCACAGGGTGTGCTGGGTGTGCCTGGGCACACCCTAATCACCTAGGGCACATAGCATTGCCAGTGAGGAGATGGGAAAGATCTCCCTGGGACCTGCTCTGCTCTATTTCTCCTTGCCTACAGGTACATGGCCCCGATACATTACTCTCCCTGCTGGCAAACACATGCATGTGTATTTCAACTTTGGGGTGCACACCTTAATGCAATAGGCTGCGCACACCTATGGGCGGTGTAGGTGGAAGCGGCGGTGGAGGAGGACCAGGGCCGGATTAACAGCATCATGGGCTTGGTGCTGAGGATTTTGAAGGGCCTTAAGGGCCGTGCCTTGCCATGCACCCAGAGGAGGAAGGGTGCAGCCATGCATGCCTAATTCAACATAGGATGCTGTCTCTGAAGCCCATAAACACATCCATGCATCGCCAACTGTCCCTCCTTGTCCGGCCTTCACGCTGTGTGGGGAGGTTCTGAGGGTGCTGCCTGGGGAAGCGAGCATAGAAGCCAGACTTCTGTGTTTACAAGTGACAGAAGAGCGGTAACAGTGAATATGGCCAACCCGGGGCCTATATAAAAGGTAGGGGCCTGGAGCTGCAGCTCCAATAGCCCCTACATTAATCTGGCCCTGAGGAGGAGGACGAGGTAGCCAACACTGCTTCTTTTCAAAAATTTTAAATGAGGGTACACCCCAAAAGAGTGAGAAAGAGCAAAAATGGAACAATGGGTGGGTAAGGTCGGTATCCATTGCTATTCTGCATAAGGTACGGAAAAGTCCCGTGGGATCCATGCCTGGTTCATTTTAATGAACGTGAGCTTGTCCACATTGTCTCTGGACAGGCGGCTGCGCTTGTCTGTTATAACGCCCCCAGCCGTGCTAAATACCCGTTCAGATAATACACTGGCTGCAGGGCACGCCAGCACCTCCAAGGCGTAAAGGGCAAGCTCAGGCCATGTGCCCAATTTGGAGACCCAGAAGTTGAAGGGGGCAGACCCGTCATTCACTACATGTAGGCGTGTGCACACATACTGCTCCACCATGTTGGTAAAATGCTGCCTCCTGCTAAGACGTTCCATCTGAGCTGCTGGTGCTGCTGTTTGTTGTGGCGTGCTGACAAAGCTTTTCCACATTTCGGCCATGCTAACCCTGCCTTCTGAGGTGCTGGCGGTGCCCTGGTTGTGTTGGCGACCTCCTCCTCCTCCTCCTCTGCCTTGTGCTTCCACTGTGGCCCCGCTGTCAGATGGGAATGCCAGCAGCATGGCGTCTACCAGCGTGCGCTTGTACTCGCGCATCTTGCGATCGCGCTCCAGTGAGTGAATTAAGGATGGTACGTTGTCCTTGTAACGGGGATCCAGCAGCGTGGCCACCCAGTAATCAGCACAAGTTAGAATGTGGGCAACTCGGCGGTCGTTGTGGAGACACTGCAGCATGTAATCGCTCATGTGTGCCAGGCTGCCCAGAGGCAACGAAAGGCTGTCCTCTGTGGGAGGTGTATCGTCCGTGTCCTCTGTATCCCCCCAGCCACGCACCAGTGATGGCCATGAGCTGGCCTGGGTGCCACCCTGCTGTGAACATGGTTCCATCTCCTCCTCCAGCTCCTCCTCCTCCTCATCCTCCTCATCCTCCAGAACTGTGCCCCTGCTGGACAATTGCGTCCCTGGCGTTTGCGTGTGCAGGAACCCACCCTCGGAGCCCCTTGCGAATGACTGCCCTGAAAGCCTTGGAAATGTTACCTCTTCATCCTCCTCCTCCTCCTCATCCTGTGCCACATCCTCTTCCATCATCGCCCGAATTGTTTTTTCAAGGAGGCATAGAAGTGGGATAGTTAAGCTGAGAACGGCGTCATTGCCACTGGCCATGTTGGTGGAGTACTCAAAACAGCGCAACAAGGCACACAGGTCTCGCATGGAGGCCCAGTTATTGGTGGTGAAGTGGTGCTGTTCCGCAGAGCGACTCACGCGTGCGTGCTGCAGCTGAAACTCCACTATGGCCTGCTGCTGCTCGCACAGTCTTTCCAGCATGTGCAAGGTGGAGTTCCACCTTGTGGGCACGTCACATATGAGGCGGTGAGCGGGAAGGCCGAAGTTACGCTGCAGCGCTGCCAGGCGAGCAGCAGCAGGGTGAGAACGCCGAAAGTGCGCACAAACGGCCCGCACTTTCTGCAGCAGCTCTGACATATCGGGGTAGTTTTTAAGGAACCTCTGCACCACCAAATTCAGCACATGCGCCAGGCAAGGGATGTGCGTCAAACCGGCTAGGCCCAGAGCTGCTATGAGATTTCGCCCGTTATCGCACACCACCAGGCCGGGCTTGAGGCTCGCTGGCAGCAACCACTCATTTGTCTGCTGTTCCATGCTCCTCCACAACTCCTGCGCGGTGTGTGGTTTGTCCCCCAAACAGGCAAGTTGTAAAACTGCCTGCTGTCGTTTACCCCTGGCCGTGCTGAAGTTGGTGGTGAAGGTGTTACGCTGTCCGGATGAGGAGGCGGTAGAGGATGAGGAAGCGGAGTAGGAGGAGTTAGGAACAGGAGGCAAACTGAAGCGCCCTGCAATCCTCGGTGGTGGAAGGACATGCGCCAAATTGCTATCCGCCTCAGGCCCATCCGCCACTGCATTTACCCAGTGTGCCGTTAGGGAGATATAACGCCCCTGACCGTGCTTACTGGTCCACGTATCCGTAGTTAGGTGGACCTTGGCACAGATGGCGTTGCGCAGTGCACACCTGATATTTTCCCCCACTTGGTTGTGCAGGGAAGGGATGGCTTGCCTGGAAAAGTAGTGGCGGCTGGGCACGACGTACTGTGGGACAGCCACCGACATAAGGTTTTTAAAACTGTGCGTCTCCACCAGACGGAATGACAGCATTTCAAAGGCCAATAATTTTGAAATGCTGGCATTCAGGGCCAGGGATCGCGGGTGGGTAGGGGGGTACTTCCTCTTCCTCTCAAGTGTTTGGGAGATGGAAAGCTGAACGCTTCCACGGGACATTGTGGAGATGGTTGTTGGTGACCCAGGTGGTGGTGTTGCTGACAGATCGTCTGTTTGCGGGGTGGCAGGTGCCGGTATCACTACAGATGTGGCTGGAGCGGCCGAGACTGCAGCAGAAGAGGAAGCAGGATGAGCCAGAGACGTTTCTTGGTTTTGAAGGTGTGTACTCCACTGCAGCTCGTGCTTTGCACTTAGATGCCTGATCATGCAGGTTGTGCTCAGGTTGAGAAGGTTTATGCCTCGCTTCAAGCTCTGATTGCACAGGGTGCAAACCACTCGTGTCCTGTCATCAGCACATTTTCTAAAGAACTTCCACGCTAGAGAACTCCTTTGAGCTGACTTTGGTGCGCTCGTTCCCTTGCTGCGTTGGGCAGTAGCGGGCGTAGTGTCTAGGGCACGGCCGCTCCGCTTCTGCACCCTGCTCCCTCTTCTGCTGTGCTGGTGGCTCTGTGCGACCACCGCCTCTTCCTCCAAACTACTCAGGTCACCTGCATGACGTTCATTCCATGTGGGGTCGAGGACCTCATCGTCCTCCACATCATCTTCCACCCAGTCTTCACCCCTGACCTCCTTGTCGGTCTCCACAATGCTGAACGCCGCAGCAGTTGGCACCTGCGTTTCGTCATCATCGGAGACGTGCTGCGATGATCCTTGCATGTACTCATCTTGAGAAATAAGTGGTTGGGCATCGCTGCACTCAATCTCTTCCACTTCTGGGGCAGGGCTAGGTGGATGGCCCTGGGAAACCCTGCTGACAGAGTCCTCAAAAAGAATAAGAGACTGCTGTATGGCTTGGGGCTCAGACTGCTGGCCTGATTTGCAAGGGGGTGAGGTGAAAGACGGTTGGACATTGGCTGCAGGTGCCAACTCTGACCTTTCTGCAGTAGACTGGGTGGGAGACAATGTGAAGGAACTGGAGGCACTGTCAGCAGCAAACCAATCTACTATCGCCTCAACTTGTTCTGGCCTCATCACTTCTAGGGGCGTTTGATGCCCTACCAAATACTGATGCAGGTTCTGTCGCCTACTCACACTTGAGGAAGGTGTTTCACTTGTGCGTGTAGCTGGCACAGATCGACCACGTCCTCTCCTTGCAACAGGAGCTCTACCAGCAGCACCACGACCCAGGCCACGGCCCTTATTTGACGGTCTCCTCATATTTCTGTAATTTAAGATCTTGCCCTAGAAAGGTTTTTATTGAATAGCGGAATAGGAAATATGATCCAAAAAAGTGTATGTATCTCGCACGTACAAAACCACACTAGGCCCCAATTACTATTGTTTCTACCCCTAAAAGGATGGATGAGGAGTAGGAGGAGTATGGAACAGACAGCACCCTCAAATCTTCAGAAGTATGAGATGAACCCCAAAAACTTGGAAAGGTGGATCTCACACGTACCGACACAGACTATCCCGCAATTCAATTGATCCTCAAAGGTTTTTATTGAATAGCGGAATAGGAAATATGATCAAAAAAAGTGTATGTATCTCGCACGTACACAACCACACTAGGCCCCAATTACTATTGTTTGTACCCCTAAAAGGATGGATGAGGAGTAGGAGGAGGAGTATGGAACAGGCAGCACCCTCAAATCTTCAGAAGTATGAGATGAACCCCAAAAACTTGGAAAGGTGGATCTCACACGTACCGACACAGACTATCCCGCAATTCAATTGATCCTCAAAGGTTTTTATTGAATAGCGGAATAGGAAATATGATCAAAAAAAGTGTATGTATCTCGCACGTACACAACCACACTAGGCCCCAATTACTATTGTTTGTACCCCTAAAAGGATGGATGAGGAGTAGGAGGAGGAGTATGGAACAGGCAGCACCCTCAAATCTTCAGAAGTATGAGATGAAACCCAAAAACTTGGAAAGGTGGATCTCACACGTACCGACACAGACTATCCCGCAATTCAATTGATCCTCAAAGGTTTTTATTGAATAGCGGAATAGGAAATATGATCAAAAAAAGTGTATGTATCTCGCACGTACACAACCACACTAGGCCCCAATTACTATTGTTTGTACCCCTAAAAGGATGGTTGAGCAGTAGGAGCAGGAGTATGGAACAGGCAGCACCCTCAAATCTTCAGAAGTATGAGATGAACCCCAACAACTTGGAAAGGTGGATCTCACACGTACCGACACAGACTATCTCGCAATTGAATTGATCCCCAAAGGTTTTAATTGAATAGCGGAATAGAAAATATGATCAAAAAGAAAGTGTATGTATCTCGCACGTACACCACCACACTAGGCCCCAACTACTATTGTTTGTACCCCTAAAAGGATGGTTGAGCAGTAGGAGGAGGAGTATGGAACAGGCAGCACCCTCAAATCTTCAGTAGTATGAGATGAACCCCAAAAACTTGGAAAGGTGGATCTCTCTCACACGTACCAACACAGACTATCCCCCAATTTAACTGATCCCCAAAGGTTTTTGATTAAATAGCGGAATAGAAAATATGATCCAAAAAAAGTGTATGTATATCACACGTACACAACCACACTAGGCCCCAATTACTATTGTTTGTACCCCTAAAAGGCTAGATGAGGAGTAGGGGGAGTATGGAACAGGCAGCACCCTCAAACCTTCAGAAGTATGAGATGAACCCCAACAACTTGGAAAGGTGGATCTCTCTCACACGTACCAACACAGACTATCCCCCAATTTAACTGATCCCCAAAGGTTTTTGATTAAATAGCGGAATAGAAAATATGATCCAAAAAAAGTGTATGTATATCACACGTACACAACCACACTAGGCCCCAATTACTATTGTTTGTACCCCTAAAAGGCTAGATGAGGAGTAGGGGGAGTATGGAACAGGCAGCACCCTCAAACCTTCAGAAGTATGAGATGAACCCCAACAACTTGGAAAGGTGGATCTCTCTCACACGTACCAACACAGACTATCCCCCAATTTAACTGATCCCCAAAGGTTTTTGATTAAATAGCGGAATAGAAAATATGATCCAAAAAAAGTGTATGTATATCACACGTACACAACCACACTAGGCCCCAATTACTATTGTTTGTACCCCTAAAAGGCTAGATGAGGAGTAGGGGGAGTATGGAACAGGCAGCACCCTCAAACCTTCAGAAGTATGAGATGAACCCCAACAACTTGGAAAGGTGGATCTCTCTCACACGTACCAACACAGACTATCCCCCAATTTAACTGATCCCCAAAGGTTTTTGATTAAATAGCGGAATAGAAAATATGATCCAAAAAAAGTGTATGTATATCACACGTACACAACCACACTAGGCCCCAATTACTATTGTTTGTACCCCTAAAAGGCTAGATGAGGAGTAGGGGGGGTATGGAACAGGCAGCACCCTCAAACCTTCAGAAGTATGAGATGAACCCCAACAACTTGGAAAGGTGGATCTCTCTCACACGTACCAACACAGACTATCCCCCAATTTAACTGATCCCCAAAGGTTTTTGATTAAATAGCGGAATAGAAAATATGATCCAAAAAAAGTGTATGTATATCACACGTACACAACCACACTAGGCCCCAATTACTATTGTTTGTACCCCTAAAAGGCTAGATGAGGAGTAGGGGGAGTATGGAACAGGCAGCACCCTCAAACCTTCAGAAGTATGAGATGAACCCCAACAACTTGGAAAGGTGGATCTCTCTCACACGTACCAACACAGACTATCCCCCAATTTAACTGATCCCCAAAGGTTTTTGATTAAATAGCGGAATAGAAAATATGATCCAAAAAAAGTGTATGTATATCACACGTACACAACCACACTAGGCCCCAATTACTATTGTTTGTACCCCTAAAAGGCTAGATGAGGAGTAGGGGGAGTATGGAACAGGCAGCACCCTCAAACCTTCAGAAGTATGAGATGAACCCCAACAACTTGGAAAGGTGGATCTCTCTCACACGTACCAACACAGACTATCCCCCAATTTAACTGATCCCCAAAGGTTTTTGATTAAATAGCGGAATAGAAAATATGATCCAAAAAAAGTGTATGTATATCACACGTACACAACCACACTGGGCCCCAATTACTATTGTTTGTACCCCTAAAAGGCTAGATGAGGAGTAGGGGGAGTATGGAACAGGCAGCACCCTCAAACCTTCAGAAGTATGAGATGAACCCCAACAACTTGGAAAGGTGGATCTCTCTCACACGTACCAACACAGACTATCCCCCAATTTAACTGATCCCCAAAGGTTTTTGATTAAATAGCGGAATAGAAAATATGATCCAAAAAAAGTGTATGTATATCACACGTACACAACCACACTGGGCCCCAATTACTATTGTTTGTACCCCTAAAAGGCTAGATGAGGAGTAGGGGGAGTATGGAACAGGCAGCACCCTCAAACCTTCAGAAGTATGAGATGAACCCCAACAACTTGGAAAGGTGGATCTCTCTCACACGTACCAACACAGACTATCCCCCAATTTAACTGATCCCCAAAGGTTTTTGATTAAATAGCGGAATAGAAAATATGATCCAAAAAAAGTGTATGTATATCACACGTACACAACCACACTGGGCCCCAATTACTATTGTTTGTACCCCTAAAAGGCTAGATGAGGAGTAGGGGGAGTATGGAACAGGCAGCACCCTCAAACCTTCAGAAGTATGAGATGAACCCCAACAACTTGGAAAGGTGGATCTCTCTCACACGTACCAACACAGACTATCCCCCAATTTAACTGATCCCCAAAGGTTTTTGATTAAATAGCGGAATAGAAAATATGATCCAAAAAAAGTGTATGTATATCACACGTACACAACCACACTAGGCCCCAATTACTATTGTTTGTACCCCTAAAAGGCTAGATGAGGAGTAGGGGGAGTATGGAACAGGCAGCACCCTCAAACCTTCAGAAGTATGAGATGAACCCCAACAACTTGGAAAGGTGGATCTCTCTCACACGTACCAACACAGACTATCCCCCAATTTAACTGATCCCCAAAGGTTTTTGATTAAATAGCGGAATAGAAAATATGATCCAAAAAAAGTGTATGTATATCACACGTACACAACCACACTAGGCCCCAATTACTATTGTTTGTACCCCTAAAAGGCTAGATGAGGAGTAGGGGGGGTATGGAACAGGCAGCACCCTCAAACCTTCAGAAGTATGAGATGAACCCCAACAACTTGGAAAGGTGGATCTCTCTCACACGTACCAACACAGACTATCCCCCAATTTAACTGATCCCCAAAGGTTTTTGATTAAATAGCGGAATAGAAAATATGATCCAAAAAAAGTGTATGTATATCACACGTACACAACCACACTAGGCCCCAATTACTATTGTTTGTACCCCTAAAAGGCTAGATGAGGAGTAGGGGGGGTATGGAACAGGCAGCACCCTCAAACCTTCAGAAGTATGAGATGAACCCCAACAACTTGGAAAGGTGGATCTCTCTCACACGTACCAACACAGACTATCCCCCAATTTAACTGATCCCCAAAGGTTTTTGATTAAATAGCGGAATAGAAAATATGATCCAAAAAAAGTGTATGTATATCACACGTACACAACCACACTAGGCCCCAATGACTATTGTTTGTACCCCTAAAAGGCTAGATGAGGAGTAGGGGGGGTATGGAACAGGCAGCACCCTCAAACCTTCAGAAGTATGAGATGAACCCCAACAACTTGGAAAGGTGGATCTCTCTCACACGTACCAACACAGACTATCCCCCAATTTAACTGATCCCCAAAGGTTTTTGATTAAATAGCGGAATAGAAAATATGATCCAAAAAAAGTGTATGTATATCACACGTACACAACCACACTAGGCCCCAATGACTATTGTTTGTACCCCTAAAAGGCTAGATGAGGAGTAGGGGGGGTATGGAACAGGCAGCACCCTCAAACCTTCAGAAGTATGAGATGAACCCCAACAACTTGGAAAGGTGGATCTCTCTCACACGTACCAACACAGACTATCCCCCAATTTAACTGATCCCCAAAGGTTTTTGATTAAATAGCGGAATAGAAAATATGATCCAAAAAAAGTGTATGTATATCACACGTACACAACCACACTAGGCCCCAAATTACTATTGTTTGTACCCCTAAAAGGCTAGATGAGGAGTAGGGGGGGTATGGAACAGGCAGCACCCTCAAACCTTCAGAAGTATGAGATGAACCCCAACAACTTGGAAAGGTGGATCTCTCTCACACGTACCAACACAGACTATCCCCCAATTTAACTGATCCCCAAAGGTTTTTGATTAAATAGCGGAATAGAAAATATGATCCAAAAAAAGTGTATGTATATCACACGTACACAACCACACTAGGCCCCAATTACTATTGTTTGTACCCCTAAAAGGCTAGGAGTAGGGGGAGTATGGAACAGGCAGCACCCTCAAACCTTCAGAAGTATGAGATGAACCCCAACAACTTGGAAAGGTGGATCTCTCTCACACGTACCAACACAGACTATCCCCCAATTTAACTGATCCCCAAAGGTTTTTGATTAAATAGCGGAATAGAAAATATGATCCAAAAAAAGTGTATGTATATCACACGTACACAACCACACTAGGCCCCAATTACTATTGTTTGTACCCCTAAAAGGCTAGATGAGGAGTAGGGGGAGTATGGAACAGGCAGCACCCTCAAATCTTCAGAAGTATGAGATTGTGTTCACTGTACCCCACAAAGATTGAGTTCACTGCACCCCACAATGATTGTGTTCACTGCACCCCACAAAGATTGTGTTCACTGCACCTCACAAAGATTGTGTTCACTGTACCCCCCAAAGATTGTGTTCACTGCACCCCACAAAGATTCTGTTCACTGTACCCCACAAAGATTGTGTTCACTGCACCCTAAAAGGATGTTGTTCACTGCACCCCACAAAGATTGTGTTCACTGCACCCTAAAAGGATGTTGTTCACTGCACCCCAAAAAGATTGTGTTCACTGTACCCCCCCAAAGATTGTGTTCACTGCACCCCACAAAGATTGTGTTCACTGCACCCCAAAAAGATTGTGTTCACTGTACCCCCCAAAGATTGTGTTCACTGCACCCCAAAAAGATTGTGTTCACTGTACCCCCCAAAGATTGTGTTCACTGCACCCCACAAAGATTCTGTTCACTGTACCCCACAAAGATTGTGTTCACTGCACCCCAAAAAGATTGTGTTCACTGTACCCCCCCAAAGATTGTGTTCACTGCACCCCACAAAGATTCTGTTCACTGCACCCCACAAAGGATTTTGTTCACTGCACCCCAAAAAGATTGTGTTCACTGCACCCCAAAAAGGATTTTGATCACTGCACCCCAAAAAGGATGTTGTTCACTGCACCCCAAAAATGATTTTGTTCACTCCACCCCAAAAAGATTGTGTTCACTGCACCCCACAAAGATTGTGTTCACTGCACCCCAAAAAGATTGTGTTCACTGTACCCCCCAAAGATTGTGTTCACTGCACCCCACAAAGATTCTGTTCACTGTACCCCACAAAGATTGTGTTCACTGCACCCCAAAAAGATTGTGTTCACTGCACCCCAAAAAGGATGTTGTTCACTGCACCCCAAAAAGGATGTTGTTCACTCCACCCCAAAAAGATTGTGTTCACTGCACCCCACAAAGATTGTGTTCACTGCACCCCAAAAAGATTGTGTTCACTGCACCCCAAAAATGATTTTGTTCACTGCACCCCAAAAAGGATTTTGTTTACTGCACCCCAAAAAGGATGTTGTTCACTCCACCCCAAAAAGATTGTGTTCACTGCACCCCAAAAAGATTGTGTTCACTGCACCCCACAAAGGATTTTGTTCACTGCACCCCAAAAAGATTGTGTTCACTGCACCCCAAAAAGGATGTTGTTCACTGCACCCCAAAAAGGATTTTGTTCACTGCACCCCAAAAAGATTGTGCTCACTGCACCCCACAAAGGATTTTGTTCACTGCACCCCACAAAGATTGTGTTCACTGCACACCAAAAAGGATTGTGTTCACTGCACCCCAAAAAGATTTTGTTCACTGCACCCCAAAAAGATTGTGTTCACTGCAGCCCAAAAAGATTGTGTTCACTGCAGCCCAAAAAGATTGTGTTCACTGCAGCCCAAAAAGATTGTGTTCACTGCAGCCCAAAAAGATTGTGTTCACTGCAGCTCACACACAGAAAAATGGATGTGGATCACTGACACCTGCCTATCTCCAATCCCACACCACACAGCAATATCGATTGTAGTTTGTAGAACACAGTTTCCCTAAAATTCAGCAGACTCTGTCCCTAACAGGATTGAGAAGAGATCGTAGATCAGGATTGAGTGCAGATTCACCCCACCCCCCACACAGCAATATCGATTGTAGTTTGTAGAAGACACTGACCCTATAATTCAGCAGACTCTATCCCTAAAATGCCTACAACTCGCCCTGCCTAAACACTCCGACCTGTCCCTCAATTCTATCCGGACACAAATGGTTTTTTCCTGCCTATCTTTCCCTAATCAGCAGCCAGCACATTGATGTGTGCTCTGTCCCTTAGCTAAGCAGCAGAATGACGCTGCTGCGGCGGCTGCCTCGAACTTATAAAGACTTGGTCACATGCTTCAGACGGCCAATCACAGCTACTAAGACATTTGCAGGCATGGCTGGGATGGCTTAAGGCACACCAGTTAAACGATTGTTGATTGGCTGTTGAAAGCCCGCCATGAAAAGAGCGCCAAAGCATGCAAAACCCGGAAATAAAACGACCGAACACGGATTTTTACCCGAACATACAGTAAAGTGTCCGTGTCCGTGTTCGGGTAAAAAAAATCCAATTATTCGGTACGAACACGAATAATACAGTCCGTGTTCGCTCAACACTAGTTAGCAGCACTTTTGCATAGTCGCTAAGGTGCTCAATTTGAATCCAAATCAGGGCACTATCTGAACAGGGTCTCATGTTCCCCCTGTGTCTGTGCGCGTCTTCTCCAGGTACTCCAGGTTTCTTCTCATACTCCAAAGACATATTGGTAGTTTAACTGGCCCTAGTACAGGTACAGTGGGTACGGAAAGTATTCAGACCCCCTTAAATTTTTCACTCTTTGTTATATTGCAGCCATTTGCTAAAATCATTTAAGTTCATTCTTCTTCCTCATGAATGTACACATAGCACCCCATACTGACAGAAAAAAACAAAATTGTTGACATTGTTGCAGATTTATTAAAAAAGAAAAACTGAAATATCACATTGTCCTAAGTATTCAGACCCTTTGCTCAGTATTTAGTAGAAGCCCCCTTTTGATCTAATACAGCCAGGAGTCTTTTTGGGAAAGATGCAACAAGTCTTTCACACCTGGATTTGGGGATCCTCTGCCATTCCTCCTTGCAGATCCTCTCCAGTAGTGATGTCGCGAACCTAAAGTTCGCCGTTCGCGAACGGCGAACACGAACATCGGCAAATGTTCGCGAACCGGCGAACCGGGCGAACCGCCATAGACTTCAATAGGCAGGCGAATTTTAAAACACACAGGGACTCTTTCTGGCCACAATAGTGATGGAAAAGTTGTTTCAAGGGGACTAACACCTGGACTGTGGCATGCCGGAGAGGGATCACGAAAAAAAAAGTTCTTAAAAATTATAATTTTTTGATAGAGAGCCAATTATTGGAAAAATTAAAAAAAAATAAAAATAAAAAATTTATTTGGATTTAGCATCTGGGGGGTCTAAAAAGTGTACCTGTCAAGTTTCAGCTCTGTAGCATGTCCAGAACCCCTAAAAAACAGCATTTTTCTTATATTTTCAGGAATACGGCTTCTCTGCGGCTGGCTTTTTCTCTTGCAGGCATTTAGCGGGCATTTTTTTAGGCAGGCATGTCATTTTTTGTATTTAGTGTCTGGAGGGTCTAAAAAGTGTACCTGTCAAGTTTCAGCTCTGTAGCATGTCCAGAACCCCTAAAAAACAGCATTTTTCTTATATTTTCAGGAATATGGCTTCTCTGCGGCTGGCTTTTTTTTCTTGCAGGCATTTAGCGGGCATTTTTTTAGGCAGGCATGTCATTTTTTGTATTCAGTGTCTGGGGGGTCTAAAAAGTGTACCTGTCAAGTTTCAGCTCTGTAGCATGTCCAGAACCCCTAAAAAACAGCATTTTTCTTATATTTTCAGGAATACGGCTTCTCTGCGGCTGGCTTTTTCTCTTGCAGGCATTTAGCGGGCATTTTTTTAGGCAGGCATGTCATTTTTTGTATTTAGTGTCTGGGGGATCTAAAAAATGTACCTGTCAAGTTTCAGCTCTGTAGCATGTCCAGAACCCCTAAAAAACAGCATTTTTCTTATATTTTCAGGAATACGGCTTCTCTGCGGCTGGCTTTTTCTCTTGCAGGCATTTAGCGGGCATTTTTTTAGGCAGGCATGTCATTTTTTGTATTTAGTGTCTGGGGGGTCTAAAAAGTGTACCTGTCAAGTTTCAGCTCTGTAGCATGTCCAGAACCCCTAAAAAACAGCATTTTTCTTATATTTTCAGGAATACGGCTTCTCTGCGGCTGGCTTTTTCTCTTGCAGGCATTTATCGGGCATTTTTTTAGGCAGGCATGTCATTTTTTGTATTTAGTGTCTGGGGGGTCTAAAAAGTGTACCTGTAAAGTTTCAGCTCTGTAGCATGTCCAGAACCCCTAAAAAACAGCATTTTTCTTATATTTTCAGGAATATGGCTTCTCTGCGGCTGGCTTTTTTTCTTGCAGGCATTTATCGGGCATTTTTTTAGGCAGGCATGTCATTTTTTGTATTTAGTGTCTGGGGGGTCTAAAAAGTGTACCTGTCAAGTTTCAGCTCTGTAGCATGTCCAGAACCCCTAAAAAACAGAATTTTTCTTATATTTTCAGGAATATGGCTTCTCTGCGGCTGGCTTTTTTTCTTGCAGGCATTTATCGGGCATTTTTTTAGGCAGGCATGTCATTTTTTGTATTTAGTGTCTGGGGGGTCTAAAAAGTGTACCTGTAAAGCTTCAGCTCTGTAGCATGTCCAGAACCCCTAAAAAACAGAATTTTTCTTATATTTTCAGGAATATGGCTTCTCTGCGGCTGGCTTTTTTTCTTGCAGGCATTTATCGGGCATTTTTTTAGGCAGGCATGTCATTTTTTGTATTTAGTGTCTGGGGGGTCTAAAAAGTGTACCTGTCAAGTTTCAGCTCTGTAGTATGTCCAGAACCCCAAAAAAACAGCATTTTTCTTATAATTTTTAGTAGAAAACTAATGCAGTGTCTTTCCAGCTGTCTTTTTTTCTTTCTGGCAAGCTGAAATATGATATGCCAAGGCAAACATGCCTATCAGTTGAGCTATGACACAGACAACACTGCACACATGGGGAAATATGTAAAACAAAAAACAGGAAAAGGAAATTAGGTGACGGTCACAAAACATGATATTGTGATTGGCCAAATAAAAAGTCGCCTCGCGATGAGGTCGCGCCAAAGTCGCGCCAAAGTCGCACTGGAAGCGACGCTACTTTAGTGGTAGCGGCAGTGTAAACCAGCACTAAAACATCCAGTGTGTGAATACGATCAGGTATGATGTTTTATCGGTCAAGTAGTGTAAGGGTTACGCCCGTCGCCCGCTTCACAGTGACAGACCAAACTCTGACAGACCAAACTCCCCGTTTAACAGTCAGTCAGTCCATTTGCACAACCGCAAACTCCCCATTTGCACAAGGTTGGATACCAGCTAGCCATGTCCCGTTCCTTGTCCTCACTGACATCATTGAAGGTCTCTTCCTCCACCCAGCCACGTACAACACCAAGGGTCCCCGAAAGGTGACAACAAGCCCCCTGGGACGCCTGCTGTGGCTGGTATTCCACCTTCTCAAAGCCAACATCCTCCTCTGACTTCTCTTCTTCAGACTCCTCTCTCTGCGTTGCCACAGGTCCAGCAATTGACAACGACAAGGCGATGGGGACCACAACTCTTCCTCTTCATGCTCATCTACAGCCTGATCCAGTACTCTTCGCAGGGCACGCTCCAGAAAAAACGCATATGGGATGAGGTCGATGATGTTGCCTTGGGTTCGACTGACCACCAGGGTTGTCACCTCCGCAAAAGGACACATGAGCCTACAGCCATTGTTCATGAGCATTCAGTAACGCGGCCAAAAAATACCCAGCTCCGCAGAAAGAATGAAAGAAAATGAATGTTTTTTCTATGAAAAATTATCCTGCGGATCGCTTTTGGTCTGTTCACAATGAAGCAACGACCTTATCATCTGGGGTGTGCCAACACAATCCTAGAGGTGATCGCTTCATTGTGATGCGCAAGCCCCTTCACCACGACAAGGTAACGATCACGAAGGGGAATTGACACATGTATGTGCCATTTTTTTTGTTTTTTGTTTTTTTGCAGCCACAGTGTAGCACCAGAGGCCAGAAAAATTAGGCATTTACACATGCATGAAAAAGCAGGTATTGTTGCAGCCGCTGCTGTAGCAGCGGCCTGAAAAATTGAGGTTTTAAGGCAGAAAGTGCACTAAAAAATTGCGGCTTGAACCGTAGTTGGTGGCGGAGACGTCACGTAAGTCATCCGGCATGCAGAGAATGATTATATACAGCAGCGTGTGGACCATTTTTAGGCCAAGGCATCTCAGTCATCACCAGGCCTTTTTTAGTCAAATGCATCCCCCACTGTCAGTCCCTTCGGGATCCATGCCTCATTCATCTTAATAAACGTGAGGTAATCAAGACTTTTTTGACCTAGGCGACTTCTCTTCTCAGTGACAATACCTCCTGCTGCGCTGAAGGTCCTTTCTGACAGCACACTTGAAGCGGGGCAGGCCAGAAGTTCAATGGCAAATTGGGATAGCTCAGGCCACAGGTCAAGCCTGCACACCCAGTAGTCAAGGGGTTCATCGCTCCTCAGAGTGTCGATATCTGCAGTTAAGGCAAGGTAGTCTGCTACCTGTCGGTCGAGTCGTTCTCTGAGGGTGGACCCCGAAGGGCTGTGGCGATGCATAGGACTAAAAAAGCTCCGCATGTCCTCCATCAACAAGACGTCTGTAAAGCGTCCTGTCCTTGCCGGCGTGGTTGTGGTGGTAGGAGGAGGATTACTTTCACCTCTTCCCCTGTTGGATTCCCGTTGTGCTGTGACATCACCCTTATATGCTGTGTAAAGCATACTTTTTAACTTATTTTGTAGCTGCTGCATCCTTTGTGACTGCCGGTAATTGGGTAACATATCACAGACTTTCTGCTTATACCGGGGGTCTAGTAGTGTGGCCACCCAGTACAGGTCGTTCTCCTTCAGCCTTTTTATACGAGGGTCCCTCAACAGGCATGACAGCATGAAAGACCCCATTTGCACAAGGTTGGATGCCGAGCTACTCATGTCCAATTCCTCGTCCTCACTGATGTCATTGAAGGTGTGTTCTTCCCCCCAGCCACGTACAACACCACGGGTACCAGATAGGTGACAACGAGCACCCTGGGATGCCTGCTGTGGTTGGTGTTCCTCCTCCTCAAAGCCACATTCCTCCTCTGACTCCTCTTCCTCACACTCCTCTTCCAGTGTTGCCGCAGGTCCAGCAATCGATGGTAAGGCTGTTTCTGGTGGTGGTGATGGTGACCACAACTCTTCCTCTTCCTCTTCACGCTCATCTACGGCCTGATCCAGCACTCTTCGCAGGGCACGCTCCAGGAAAAAAACATATGGGATGATGTCGCTGATGGTGCCTTCGGTGCGACTCACTAGGTTTGTCACCTCCTCAAAAGGACGCATGAGCCTACAGGCATTGCGCATGAGCGTCCAGTAACGTGGCAAAAAATACCCAGCTCCGCAGAGGCTGTCCTAGCACCCCGGTCATACAAATACTCGTTGACCGCTTTTTCTTGTTGGAGCAGGCGGTCGAACATTAGCAGTGTTGAATTCCAACGTGTCGGGCTGTCGCAAATCAAGCGCCTCACTGGCATGTTGTTTCGCCGCTGAATATCTGCAAAGTGCGCCATGGCCGTGTAGGAACGCCTGAAATGGCCACACACCTTCCTGGCCTGCTTGAGGACGTCCTGTAAGACTGGGTACTTCTGCACAAAACGTTGCACAATCAGATTCAACACATGTGCCATGCACGGCACATGTGTCAACTTGCCCAAATTCAATGCCGCCAACAAATTGCTGCCGTTGTCACACACCACTTTGCCAATCTCCAGTTGGTGCGGGGTCAGCCACTGATCCACCTGTGCGTTCAGGGCGGACAGTAGTGCTGGTCCGGTGTGACTCTCTGCTTTCAGGCAAGTCAACCCCAAGACAGCGTGACACTGTCATATCCGGCATGTGGAATAGCCCCTGGGGAGCTGGGGGGGTGCAGTTGGTGTGGAGCAAGACGCAACAGCAGAAGAGGACTCAGCCGAGGAGGTTAGCAAAGAGGATGGAGTAGGAGGAGTAGAGGAGGTGGCAGCAGGCCTGCCTGCAAGTCGTGGCGGTGTCACCAACTCCTCTGCAGCAGAGCCACGCATTCCATGCTTGGCAGCCGCCAGCAGGTTTACCCAATGCGCAGTGTAAGTTATATACCTGCCCTGACCGTGCTTTGCAGACCAGCTATCAGTGGTCAGATGGACCCTTGCCCCAACACTGTGTGCCAGACGGGACATGATTTCCTTTTCCACAATAGAGTACAGGTTGGGGATTGCCTTTTGTGAAAAATAATTTCGGCCGGGTACCTTCCACTGCGGTGTCCCAATAGCGACAAATTTTTTGAAGGCCTCAGACTCCACCAGCTTGTATGGTAAAAGCTGGCGGGCTAAGAGTTCCGACAAGCCAGCTGTCAGACGCCGGGCAAGGGGGTGACTCTGTGAGATTCGCTTCTTACGCTCAAACATTTCCTTCACAGACACCTGACTGTGGGCAGGTGACGAGCAGGAACTGCTGAAGGTGAGAGGCGGAGGGGCGGGTTGTTGATAGGGGGCATGGAGGACAGCAGTGGTTGACGTGGCTGAAGATGCTGGACCAGGAGGAGGATGGTGGCTTTCAGTTTGTGTGCTGCTTTTACTCATGTGTTGATCCCATAGGCGTTTGTGATGTGAGATCATGTGCCTTCGCAAAGCAGTTGTACCTAGGTGGGTGTTGGACTTCCCACGACTCAGTTTCTTTTGGCACAGGTTACAAATGGCATCGCTGATATCAGAGGCAGACACACAAAAAAAATGCCACACTGCTGAGCTTTGCAAGGACGGCATTCTGGTGGTGGCAACAGCTTGCGTTGATTGGCGTGCTGTCTGGCTGACCCCGGGTGCCGAATCTACATGCTGTCTGACTGCGCCACTAGCTCCTTGCGATGACCTCCTCCCCCTGCTTCCAACTCGTCTCCTCCTCCTCTCTGTCTCCCCATCTGAACTTTCCCCCTCTTCTTCTGCTCTTTGAGCAGGCACCCAGGTGACATCCACAGACACATCATCATCATCAGCCGCTTCACTTGACAACTCAGCAAAGGCAGCAGCAGCAGGTACAACATCATCATCATCATCATCACAATGTACGTCCATGTGTATAATGCTGCCTGACTGAGACATATCCCCGTTATCTACATCCTCTGGCACTAATAGTTGCGCATCACTTATTTCTTCCAACTGATGTGAAAATAACTCCTCTGATGGATCAAGTGAAGCGGCTGTGGTGCTAGTGTTGGTGGTGGTGCCGGCGGGCTGGCGAGTGGTAAATTGAGAGGTGCCCGAAGCTGAGCTGGAGGAGGATGGTACATTAAGGTTCCGAGCGGAAGCTGTAGATGATTGGGTGTCCTGTGTAAGCCAGTCAACTATGGCCTCAGAATTTTTTGAGTTCAGGGTCTGTGGTGGCCTCTGAACACTGGGCATTATTCTAGGGCCTAAGGAAATCACAGCACCACGACCACGACGGCCCTTGCGGGGTGGCCTGCCTCTGCCTGTCATTTTTTTTAATGTGTTGTTACTGTTGTACTATGAGTGCAAGCTGCTGTGCCACCTTATATATCAGTGGTGAGTGGGCAGTGGCACAGTACACTCTCTGTGGACCTGACAGCAGTCACTGGCACCCAGGCAACTGCAATTTAAAAAATATATATATTTTTTACTTTGCAAGCTGCTGTGCCACCTTATATATCAGTGGTGGGTGGGCAGTGGCACAGTACACTCTCTGTGGACCTGACAGCAGTCACTGGCACCCAGGCAACTGCAATTTAAAAAAATATATTTTTTTTTTTACTTTGCAAGCTGCTGTGCCACCTTATATATCAGTGGTGGGTGGGCAGTGGCACAGTACACTCTCTGTGGACCTGACAGCAGTCACTGGCACCCAGGCAACTGCAATTTAAAAAAATATATATTTTTTTTTACTTTGCAAGCTGCTGTGCCACCTTATATATCAGTGGTGGGTGGGCAGTGGCACAGTACACTCTCTGTGGACCTGACAGCAGTCACTGGCACCCAGGCAACTGCAATTTAAAAAAAATATATATTTTTTTTTACTTTGCAAGCTGCTGTGCCACCTTATATATCAGTGGTGGGTGGGCACACAGTGGCACTGCAGTGGGCACAGTACACTCTGTGGACCTGACAGTCACTGGCAGCCCAGGCAACTGCAATAATAAAAAATATTTTTTTTTTCAATTTATTGCAACAAGATGCTGTGCCACCGTATATATATCAGTGGTGGGCAGTGCACTGCAGTGGGTACAGTGCACTCTGTGGACCTGACACAGCACTCACTGCAATTATGACAGAGGAAAAAAAAATATTTTTTAAAATGCCAGGTACTGTGCCTGTGCCACCCGAAATGAGTGTGGTGTGCACACAGTACAGTCTGTGGTAGGTCTTTGGCCTCTCACACACAGCGGGCAGGCAACTGCAGTGTACAATAGATATATATATATATATATATATATATATATATATATATATATATATATAGGAAAAACTCTATTACCAGTTACCAGCCCTTAAAAGGGCTTTTGGGGACGCTAAATATATATATATGTATATATATAAATAAAAAAAAAAAACCTTAATTACCAGCCCTTAAAAGGGCTTTTGGGGACACTAGATAGATAGATATATATATATATATAAGAAGAAACAACTCAATTACCAGCCCTTAAAAGGGCTTTTGGGGACGCTAGAAATATATATATATATATAAAAAAAAAAAAAATACACAAATACCAGCCCTTAGAAGGGCTTTTTGGGGTGCTGTCCTTACAGCAGTAGTGGACCAAGAACACTGCAAGACCAGGAACACTGACTAACTGTCCCTAGCTTAACAGCAGCAGCAGCAGCAGCAGCAGCAGCTCTCCCTACTCTCACTACACACACTGCTTCAGAATGATCTAAGATGGATGCTGCCCTTGCTTATTTATAGGAGGTGGGAGGGTGTGGGAGGGAGGTATGCTGATTGGCTGGAAATGTGTCTGCTGACTGTGAGGTTCAGGGTCAAAGTTTGCCTCAATGATGTATTATGGGGGGCGGACCGAACATCGCATATGTTCGCCCGCAGCGGCGAACGCGAACATGCAAAGTTCGCCGGGAACTGTTCGCCGGCGAACAGTTCTATACATCTCTACTCTCCAGTTCTGTCAGGTTGGATGGTAAACGTTGGTGGACAGCCATTTTTAGGTCTCTTCAGAGATGCTCAATTGGGTTTAAGTCAGGGCTCTGGCTGGGCCATTCAAGAACAGTCACGGAGTTGTTGTGAAGCCACTCCTTCGTTATTTTAGCTGTGTGCTTAGGGTCATTGTCTTGTTGGAAGGTAAACCTTCGGCCCAGTCTGAGGTCCAGAGCACTCTGGAGAAGGTTTTTGTCCAGGATATCCCTGTACTTGGCCGCATTCATCTTTCCCTCGATTGCAACCAGTCGTCCTGTCCCTGCAGCTGAAAAACACCCCCACAGCATGATGCTGCCACCACCATGCTTCACTGTTGGGACTGTATTGGACAGGTGATGAGCAGTGCCTGGTTTTCTCCACACATACCACTTAGAATTAAGGCCAAAAAGTTCTATTTTGGTCTCATCAGACCAGAGAATCTTATTTCTCACCATCTTGGAGTCCTTCAGGTGTTTTTAGCAAACTCCATGCGGGCTTTCATGTGTCTTACACTGAGGAGAGGCTTCCGTCGGGCCACTCTGCCATAAAGCCCCGACTGGTGGAGGGCTGCAGTGATGGTTGACTTTTTACAACTTTCTCCCATCTCCTGACTGCATCTCTGGAGCTCAGCCACAGTGATCTTTGGGTTCTTCTTTACCTCTGTCACCAAGGCTCTTCTCCCCCGATAGCTCAGTTTGGCCGGACAGCCAGCTCTAGGAAGGGTTCTGGTCGTCCCAAACGTCTTCCATTTGAGGATTATGGAGGCCACTGTGCTCTTAGGAACCTTAAGTGCAGCAGAAATCTTTTTGTAACCTTGGCCAGATCTGTGCCTTGCCACAATTCTGTCTCTGAGCTCTTCAGGCAGTTCCTTTTGACCTCATGATTCTCATTTGCTCTGACATGCATTGTGATCTGGAAGGTCTTATATAGACAGGTGTGTGGCTTTCCTAATCAAGTCCAATCAGTATAATCAACCAAGCTGGACTCAAATGAAGGTGTAGAACCATCTCAAGGATGATCAGAAGAAATGGAAAGCACCTGAGTTAAATATATGAGTGTCACAGCAAAGGGTCTGAATACTTAGGACCATGTGATATTTCAGTTTTTCTTTTTTAATAAATCTGCAACAATGTCAACAATTCTGTGTTTTTCTGTCAGTATGGGGTGCTATGTGTACATTCATGAGGAAGAAGAATGAACTTAAATGATTTTAGCAAATGGGGGTCTGAATACTTTCCGTACCCACTGTATGTGTACGCGAGAATGTGAGTTAGGGAACACAGATTGTAAGCATCTTAAAGGCAGGAACTTATGTTAATATATATATATATATATATATATATATATATATATATATATGGACTGCCAGCCTGCAGTCCAGATCTTTCACCTATATATATATATATATATATATATATATATATATATATACAAACCCAATTCCAAAAAAATTGGGACACTGTACAAATTTTGAGTAAAAAAGGAAAGGACTAATTTACAAATCTCATAAACTTATATTTTATTCACAATATAATATCGATAACAATCAAATGTTGAAAGTGAGACATTTTGAAATGTCATGCCAAATATTGGCTCATTTTGGATTTCATGAGAGCAACACATTCTAAAAAAGTTGTGACAGGTAGCAATAAGAGACCGGAAAAGTTAAATGTACATATAAGGAACAGCTGGAGTACCAATTTGCAACTTATTAGGTCAATTGGCAACATGATTGGGTATACAAAGAGCCTCTCAGAGTGGCAGTGTCTCTCAGAAGTTAAGATGGGCAGAGGATCACCAATTCCCCCAATGCTGTGGCGAAAAATAGTGGAGCGATGGATTTTTTCTTCCCTGATGTCACGGGCATATTCCAAGATGGCAATGTCAGGATTCATCGGGCTCAAATTGTGAAAGAGTGGTTCAGGGCGCATGAGACATAATTTTCACACATGGATTGGCCATCACAGTCAGGGCCGGTGCTAGACTATTTTAGGCCCAAGACCAACTACTCGCGCGCCCCCTCCCCGCCCCCAAAAAAATAAAGTAAAAAGGGAGGCGGTTAAAAACTCCTCTATGTCATACCCAGTGACCCTGATCTGATGATTCCTCTATGTTATGCTGTCATACCCAGTGACCCCCATATTCCTCCATGTCACACCTTGGGACCCTAATGTCCCTCTATGCCACACCAAGGGACCCCGATGATCCTCCATGTCACACCAGGGGCACCTGATGTTCCTCCATGTCACACCTAGGAACCTCAATCCCCCATAGCACACCCAGGGACCCCAATTCCTCATGGCACACCTGGTGACCCCAATACCATGTTACACCCGGTGACCCCTAACCCCCATGGCACACCTGGTGACCCTGATTCCCTTTCACACCAGGGAACCTCCATGTCACACCCAGGGACCCTGATCCCCGCTTCTGGGGACACTCACTGGGCGGTATGAAGAGAGTGGCCCGCACTCTGCCCTCCTTCACCGTGATCCTGCTGATTCCTTCTCCTAGGATGCTCCTCTCCAGGACCACAATGCTCACCACAGCTCCAACTGGCTCCTGGTGAAGGGAGAAGCAGCAGTCAGCTTTGCACATCCCTAATCCCCAACCTCCTCAGACCATTCCGGTGCCTCGTTGTTTCTGCTCCAGCAAAGGTGCCGCCCTCCAGTGCCAAGCTTGGGGTCAGGTTCAGCTCTCCTCTGCTCCCTGCTTAATACCGACCCAGGGAAATGAACGGCTGCCCACCAGCTCAGTGCAGAGGGTCACTTCCTGCCCAGGGTTTACACCCCTCAGCTCCAGCCGAAGAGGATCATCATGCAGACAGAACTCCTGTGTGCTCCCTTCCTGCCTCTTGGGCCCCCCCAACAGTGGTGGAAAGCCAGGGCCTGGTAGTTCAGCCACTGCCCCAGACACCTGGCATCTTCCTCTGTCCATTCTTCCTTCCCCACTGTGGCCTCCTCCCCTCAGCTCACAAGGATCATTCATGATGTACAGAGAGTGCCGACTCATGGCTGCACCCCTAGGTTGCAATGCGCCCTAGGCGGCTGCCTAGTTTGCCTAGTGGAAGCACCGGCCCTGATCACAGTGTCCAGAACCTAACCCCATTGAGAATCTTCGGGATGTGCTGGAGAAGGCTTTGCACAGTGGTCCAACTCTCCCATCATTAATACAAGATCTTGGTGAAAAATGAATACAACACTGGACAGAAATAAATCTTGTGACAATGCCACAGCGAATGCGTGCCATAATCAAAGCTAAAGTGGGTCCAACGTGTGTGTCATGCCTTCAGCTTGGAAGTAATTAATGTTAGTGGAAGTTGTAATACCAATATTGTCCACAAGATGCCACTGTGACAATACAATTGTTGTACGGAACTTTATGGTATCTCTTGTTCTCTATTACTGAGTATTAGTTCCACCCCTCTCTGAGAGAATCTCCATTTTAGATTTACCTCAGGAAGGAGCAGTCAGCATCTAAGGTTGCTGTGGGAAGATTCCTGAACCCCCCTTTGAAGCATCGCTGGTATGCCTATGAACTGTCAGTTATATACTCAGTGCATATATTGTTTATGTTCGTACACTGATTATATGCCTTTATCTGTTTATTTACAGTTTCACCATATTCACAATCCTATTTGCATATCCATTCTGACTTGTAACCTGTCATGTGACCACCATTCTTTCATTGGAATAAAGCCTTAAGTTACAAAAGGACTGGTTATTATAGGATTAAAGGTTTAGCTGTATGTTGAGCTGCACACGCCTGGGGCATATGTGTAGTGAGAACAGAACAGTGTGTAACCTTTTTTTTTTGGTGGTGACTCTTTTCTGGCCAGGCAGTGTGTGTGTGTATATATATATATATATATATATATATATATATATATATATATATATATATATATACTTGTATGTATATGTACAGTGCTGCATAAATTGACAGCAATATATAAGTACCTGTTATAAATAAATACATAGTGTAAAGTCACTCCATCGTGCCTGTGAACTGAGCCAAGGACAGCTCAGTTTGCAGGCAAGAACAGGTGCAACTGCCCCCAAGGGTAATTTCTGTACAGCAGAAATAAAGGTTATCACTTCACCTGTTAAATTACCTCCGATCTTTGATTTGTTTAAGGGCTACTGGTGCCTAAAAATCTTCATAATAAACACTTTCAGGAGCAGACGCAGTGCCTGCATTCCCCAAGCACTGCGGTTTCATTTTATTATTTTTTTTTTTGCAGCTGGAAAGATAACATTTATTTTACATGATATTTTTTTTTTTTTTGTATGCCAACGGGGTCACTTTAAGTGTTAAGTGTTGGATCTGTTGCATTAGTTTAGGAAATTCTTTATTAGTGAAAACATTGTTAGCTACAGTATTATTACTAAACAGTTCTCTGTTTAGGGAGCTTCACATTGAAAAATACCCATGCCGGACAGCAGAGCAAATATATCATTAATGTTAGTGCTACATTGTGGTTGGACAAATACCACATAATATGTACTTATTTTTATTAGAATTAATGTGCACTAGGCCACAGTTTTCAACAGATCATAAACATTTCCATGTAATAGTTTTTTCTGTATCATTAGAACTGTTTCCTACATTTTCTCACATAAACTATATACATAATGGTCTCATAATGACCACAAGCGCACATTCAAAGAGTAAAATATGTATTAACCACTTCAGAAGATTTTCCTGCTTCCTGACCAGGCCCTATTTTGGGATTCAGCACTGCGTTACTGTAACAGACAATTGCGCGGTCGTGCGACGCTGTACACAAATACAATTTTTTATCCACAAATCGAGCTTTCTTTTGGTGGTATTTGATCACCAGTGCGATTTTCATTTTTTGCGCTATAAACAAAAAAAGAGCGACAATTTTGAAAAAAAAAAACAATATTTTTCACAGTCTGCTATATAACATTCCCCCCCAAAAAATGTAAAAATCAAATTTTTTTAACATTTCAGGCCAATTTGTTTTCTGCTACATATTTTTGTTAAAAAAAAGTCGCAATAAGCGTATTTTGATTGGTTTCCGCAAAAGTTATTGTGTCTACTAACTACGGGAAAGATTTATGTCATTTATATTGTTTTCTCTTTTTTACTAGTAATGGCGGCGATCTGCGATTTTTTTGTGGGACTGCGACATTGCGGCGGACAGATCGGACGCCTAACTGACATATTATACACTTTTGGGGGTACCAGTGACATTACTACAGTAATCAGTGCTAAAAATATGCACTGTAATAATGAAACTGGCAGGGAAGGGGTTAACACTGTGGATGATCAAGGGGTTAAATGTAAGCCTAGGGGAGTGATTCTAACTGTGGGGGGGCGTGGCTTTTGAAATGATCATAGAGACATGCAATCCTATATAGCAGGATCACACAGTCTCTGTGATCATTGCAGGGAGAAGGACAGACAGCTGTGTTTACATCAGCCGACCGTCCTTCTCCATCAGCTCGGAGAGATCCAGAGTGTCAGGCGGCAATCGGAGGCTTCCCCGCTGACGAGCGGGGTCGGGAGCTCGGTGGCGGCGGCACGCGCTTGCCTCCTGAGTGCGAGTGACGTACGTCGGTTCACCCAGGAGCAGCTGCCTGCAGCAGTAAATCTGCGGCGGGTGGTCGTAAAGGGGTTAAAGTTATATATTAACAAAATGATGCTAATGGTTTTCTTGAAATGTTTTTTTTTTTTTTCTATGGTAATGGACTAGCAACTACGACAAAAAGCACATTTCTTTCTAAAGTAGGGAGATATGAAAGCTTCATTAAGATGAAAATACAAAGGATTATGGCAAAATATATACAGACTTTTTCTGCTATGTGCTTACATGTATTTACATGTATGACACTGAAAAAAAGTTAAAAATGTAAAAAAACCCACTTTACTTCATTTGTAAATAACTTTGCAATGCTTTGTACAAAAAGTCATAATTGTAGTGTTGTTTTAAACAGGGCAAATTACAGAATAAAATGTACACTTTTTTATGTGCAGTAACACTATTTATGTTTAAACTAACTCTGCTCAAAAAAAGAAAAAATGCCTTTTGTTTAGTCTTATTACGTTTAATTGTCTAAAGATTGGGAAAAAAAAAATATTGTTGCGGGTCAATAGTCACAAAAAAGAAAGCCTTATTTGTCCCTTAAAAAACAATGTACAGGCATACCCCGTTTTAGGTACACTCACTTTACGTACACAGCTTGGTCAGCTTGGCATGTCACTACTCCCGGTTTTTAACATTGGCATCTATAGGAAATCTTGGTCAGCTTGACATGGCAATGCTGCCAGTTTTTAGCATTGGCGTCTATGGGAAATCTAGGTCAGCTTGGTAAGGCCCTGCTCCCTGTCTAACATTGACATCTATGGGAAATCTTTGGTCAGCCTGACATGTCACTGCTCCCGAACCATAAGTGACAGAGACACCAAACTTAGGGAGCACTGAGAGGGGACCAAGGACTACAACATATCCATTTTTGTGGCTGGCCAGCTTGCCTAAGTAATTTACCATGTAATAGTCCTGTGTCCCCTTAACGTGCTCCCCAAGTTTGGTGTCCTTGTCACTTATGGTTTGGGAGCAGTGCCAAGTCAAGCTGACCAAGATTTCCTATATGTGTTTACATGCATTGAGAAGTGAAAAAAGGTATTGTTTCACTTTAAGTACATTTTAATTTTACATACATGCTCTGGTCCCATTGTGTACCTAAAAGTGGGGTATGCCTGTATGTATTATGTTGTTATGTTAAGTAATGACAAAATTATCGCCAAATAAATAGGCTCATAGCAGAAATTTGAAAATTGCTCTGGTCCATAAGGTAAGGTGATCCGATTTTTAAAATGAAATCCGGGGACATATTTATTTATTTTTTTTATTGGTAAATGGCACAGGACTGCATAATACACAGAGTGCTGGTCACCGGATTACATAATACATAGAGCGCTGGGTACAGGACTGCATAGTACACAGAGTGCTGGGCACAGGACTGTATAATACACAGAGTGCTGGGCACAGGACTACATACAATCCAGGAGGGTGTTAGGCATAGAGTACAGGGTTCAGAGATTTGCTATGCACAGAGGACACTTCTGCCCCCACATCCATAGCTCACCTCTGCACCCTTCTCTCCCAGATTATATCTGCAGCCACCTCTTAGCCCTTCCCCCACAACAGCTAAACTCTCCATGCAGCTGCATCAGCTCTGACCCCTGCTTCCCCACTGCCCTCAGCTGTGTACAGACAGACCCCCCATCTTCTCACCTCCCAGTCTCAGCCCTCCACACAGTCAACTTTTGTCTCTGCCTCTCCTCGACTGAACAGCAGCAGGAGCGGCAGTGAGATCGTCCAGCAGGGGGCGTCAGTAACTGAACCACCAGGCTGTTTCTCAGCCAGCATGGAATGCCCTGTCTACATTAATCTGGCCCTGAATCCGAGGACAAAACTGGGGACAGACTTGGACCGGGGACAGTGTCCTCAATCCGGGGAATGTCCCCGGAAACTGGGGACATCTGGTCACCCTACCATAAGGGTTAAACAGGTGTGAGAGCCAAAGTGGTTAAAGTGATCACAGCTTTGAGTAGACAGTGTGTATACTCCAGAAACAAAAGATCCACAGCTAAATTTTTTATAGCTTCCCACATCCAATGTGTAGTGCATGGAAACAATCCCTCTTCTAAGGAAAATAATAAATAAATCTTGGCATTTACGGCCACTTAAGCATCTTCCTCAATGATTCTTTATTGAAGTGCACCTTGCAAGCACTGACATATTTCTGCTAAACAGCTTTAGTCGTGATACACAAAAGTGTTTTTAAAGTAACCTTCGCTTGTGTGTACAAGGTGCATTTTCAATAAAGAGTCATTGAGGGAGATGCATAAAAGCCATTAAATGTTTTGATTCAAACATGTGATTATAGGTCTACTTTAAAGTTACCAATTCTGATTTTCTAAAATGAAACTAAATGTACGAGGCTCACATATTTAACCCATTTATATTGTGCTAAGAGCAAAATTCTTAGCTTTGTGCTCTCAATAACAAAAGAAAAAGGTTTCAGATGTTTCTTGAAAGTATAGAAATAATACTACATGTAATGAAATATAATTCCAAAACGAATATATTGAATTGGTTTAAATGTATCTCTCAAAATAAATCCCTCCCAGATGATCTATGTACATTTGAAGGAATTTAACAAATTTTGTTGCAAATGCCTCATTTAATCTGTTCTGAAGACTTAGCTGTTTGTTTCACTATGTCTTTTCCAGATTGGGAGGGTCTGTCTACATTATAATCACCTGAGTAACTCTTAGTGTTCTAATGTGGAAACCCGTAGTTGCTGCATCTAGAGATGAGCTTTGGGTTCAGACCAAAGATGAATGCGGTCCTAACTTTGCCTATTCAGCATTTGGTGAGCAGGCAAAGGAAATGGGTCTTTTACCCACCCTCTGAGCCAAACCTCCAGCTGCTGCAGGAAATGATATGCTTAGCAACTATCTAGCTAAATATAATAGCTCCCTGCTTAGACCATTTGTTAGGAAGTCTGCCTCCCCATGTTCAGGGTATGTGGCCTACAAGGGATTAAGAGGGGCCACAAGCTCACAACTTCCCTCTTCACTTTTTATCCCTAGCCAGGCTGGATGGTTTCATGAGAGTATGGTATGGATTTTGGAGGGGGATCCAGTGTAATATTTTTGTTTTTTTGGGGTAATCCCTTGCCCCAAAACATTTTTGGGAGACCCATGATGTTGCATGCTTTGTTTTCTTATTTGGAGTTTCCCCTTAAAATACATACAAACACTCTTTTAGGGTTAGGGTTCTAGTATGAATTTTGGAGGGAAACCCCATTTTAATGCAATTCTTGCTGTATGATGTACAGGACTACAGCAAAAGTGACAGTTTGGAAAGAAAAATAATTGCTTTCTTTTTACATCTTCCAGCTGGCTTCTTTTTTTCTGTACAAAATACACTGCTCAAAAGAATTAAAGGAACGCTTGTTAATCAGAGTATAGCATCAAGTCAGTTAAACTCCTGGGATATTGATCTGGTCAGTTAAGTAGCAGAGGGTATCAAGAAAAAAGACAAGACAAAAACAAAACAAATTTAAAAAGTTGTGACTTTATATGAGGCACTGCCCATCTAAGGCTAGATGCCTCCATCCCTAATCGTGTAGATATAAGGGGGAAGGGAATAAAATGGTTTAGAATGGGTACAAAGGAATCGGCATAATAAGTAAGGTGATGTAATATATAATATATATAGTCCGTAACATAACATTGGTATTATACAGCCGATTGCCAAATATTACTGACAAGGAAACAACGGGAAGGGGAGGAAGACGGGACTTTGTATGAAGTGTGTGGGAGTGGTTGGCATATAGAATAGTAGAGTCACTAATACAAAAGAGAACAATTTATTAATGGATATCATCATAATATATAACATTACAATGAATGCATGATACATACATGTGACAGTTGAATCAATAATGCAATAAAGAACATAATAAATAACAAATCATGCAAAACTGATAGGATGTACATTGGATGGTCTCCACTACTACATGCCTTAATCGTTTTATCTATAAATCCCTGCAGATTGTTATCTGGGACACCATCCACTACTTACCAACTTCGGTCACCCATGTTTTTCTCTTGGAATGCCCACTTGGTGTGCCCGATTGGCTCCTACAGCTTCCGGCACAGACCTCTTGCCTGTTGGACTATTGTCCACCATATTTTATTATATATTGACCCTACCGTGGATTTGGGATGCACATACTCCTGATGAAGTGGAATTTATCCACAATACGCGTCAAGCCTATTATTGATTCATCTTTTACATTTATCAAATATTTGGATCTCATACATGCTAATTGTTAATGTCTATTCCTTTACAATGTACATCCTATCAGCTTTGCATGATTTGTTATTTATTATGTTCTTTTTCCATTATTGATTCAACTGTTACATGTATGTATCATGCATTCATTGTAATGTTATATATTATGATGATATCCATTAATAAATTGTTCTTTTTGTATTAGTGACTCTACTATTCTATATGCCAACCACTCCCACACACTTCATACAAAGTCCCGTCTTCCTCCCCTTCCCGTTGTTTCCTTGTCAGTAATATTTGGCAATCGGCTGTATAATACCAATGTTATGTTACGGACTATATATACTATATATTACATCACCTTACTTATTATGCCGATTCCTTTGTACCCATTATTAACCATTTTATTCCCTTCCCCCTTATATCTAAGTAGCAGAGGGGGTTGTTAATCAGTTTGAGCTGCTTTGGTGTTAATGAAATTAACAACAGGTGCACTAGATAGTCAACAATGAGACGACCTCCAAAACAGGACTCGTTTTACAGGTGAAGGCCACTGACATTTTTTTTCCTACTCATCTTTTCTGACTGTTTTTCACTAGTTTTGCATTTTGCTAGGGTCAGTGTTACTACTCGTAGCATGGGGCGATACCTGGACCCCATAGAGGTTGCACAGGCGGTCCAACTTCTCCAGGATGGCACATCAATACGTGCCATTGACATAAAGTTTGCTGTGTCTCCCAGCACAGTTTCAAGAGCATGGAGTAGATTCCAGGAGACTGGCAGTTACTCTAGGAGAGCTGGACAGGGCCGTAGAAGTTTCTTAACCCATCAGCAGGACCTGTATCTGCTCCTTTGTGCAAGCAGGAACAGGATGAGCACTGCCAGAGCTCTACAAAATGACCTCCAGCAGGCCACTGGTGTAAATGACTCTGACCAAACACTCAGAAACAGACTTCATGAGGGTGGCCTGAGGGCCCAACATCCTCTAGTGGGCCCTGTGCTCACTGTCTGGTACTGTGGAGCTTGATCGGCATTAGCCATTGAACACCAGAATTGGCAGGTCTGCCACTGGCGCCCTGTGCTTTTCACAGATGAGAGCAGGTTCAGCCTGAGCACATGTGACATACATGAAAGGGTCTGGAGAAGCTGTGGAGAATGTTATGCTGCCTTTAACATTGTCCATGGTCTGTCGAGGCATATCCATGGAGAGATGCACAGACCTCTACAGGCTAGCCAATGGTACCCTGACTGCCATTAGGTATCGGGATGAAATCCTTTGATCCGTTGTAAAACCCTATGCTGGTGTAGGGGGTCCTGGGTTCCTACTAGTGCATGACAATGGCCGGCCTCACATGGTGAGAGTATGCAGCCAGTTCCTGGAGGATGAAGGAATTGCTACCACTAAATGGCCCCTGAGCTCGTCTGACCTAAATCCAATAGAACACCTCTGGGACATTATGTTTCGGTCCATCGGACACCACCAGGTTGCACCTCAGTCTGTTCAGGAGCTCAGTGAAGCCCTGGTCCAGATCTGGGAGGAAATACCCCAGGACATCTTCCGTCATCTCATTAGGAACATTCCCCAAAGTTGTCAGGCATGCATACAAGCATGTGGGGGGGCCATACAAACTACTGAGTACCATTTTGAGTTGCTGCAATTAAATTTCAGCAAAATGCACTAACCTGCTGCATCATTTTTTCACTTTGATTTTCGGGGTGTCTTTGAATTCAGCCCTCTGTAGGTTGATAATTTTCAATTCCATCAAACAACGTGGCATCCTTTTATTCCTAACACATTACCCAGTCCATATCAGTATAGATATCCAGCATAATATTTTTCCCTATTGAGATCTGATGTGTTTTCAAAGTGTTCCTTTAATTATTTTGAGCAGTGTATATACCAGACCCTTAAGGATTTAAAATGTATGTTGGGGGTCCCCATACCACTTTTTACAAAGAAACCAAGCTGACAGAAAAATGCACTGCCCCACCCTTCACATTATTTATTTCACAATCCCTTGCCCATTAGCTATGAAAATGGGCAGAACTGATATTAAAGATTCAGCTTTCATTGACTCCATTGGGGTTTGGATTAACAATTAGAACTTGTGAGCTGTTTGGTGAAAGTCTCATGAATTGAACCCTGGTACATTCAGCTCATCCCTGTTTGTATCTCTTTAGTAGACATATCTTAGGGTGCATCTCACCAAAGTAACATTATGTTTCCAGGGGATACCTAAAACTTTTCTTGTATCATATTGAAGTGTTCTGGGAAAATCAGTAATGAGATTGCAAAAGCAAGAAATTACATTTCTGGGGGCATTCCGTACACGAGCCGTGTACAAGACACCTCCAGGGTACCTTATTGTATTGCATTTTTTGACAGTTTAATAAAATTACAGGGCCTGCAGATTAAAATGGAAATGTAATTTTTATTAACAATAAATGACAAACTTTCTTGTGTAGTGTATTATTATTTTTAATACAAATGGAGTTTTCCTTTAAATTATTATGGCAAATAACCACTTTTCAAATGTTCTAAAACTTCCAAACTTGTAATTTACAATTATTTTTCTAAAAGCTTTAGTCAACTTATAATTTAAAATCTCTTAGGTATGTTCTTCAGTGCAAAAGTTTAAAATCATACACAATAAATGGAACATTCAACAAATACTCTGTCATTCAGACACTAAACTATTGTACATTGGAAATCTATTACAACAAAGAATAGAAAGCATTTGCAAAAATGTGTTTTTTTTTTTATTGAAGTCTAATAATTTGAAAAGCATCATAAATATATACTACATGATATCATTATTGACATGATTGCAATTATCTTTTCTTTCTAAAGTTGCAACGTATTTGAAAGCATTGTGCTCCGAAGACAGATACAAAAATAAATCAACAATTATTGAAGATGCATGTTGAAAGACATAGTTAAGATGAAAATACAAAGGATTATGGTAAAATATATACAGACTTTTTCTGTTATGTACCATGAATCAGCAGTAATGGCATGGCAAATACTTTACACAGCCTGTATTGACATTGTCTATATTGTATACATGTTGAGGGAAAACTCATACAAAGAGAAAAATGGAACACTGCATGGGTCAGCAACATACCCCCTACCCTATTATCTTTGTTGAAGAACTTATCTTTATTTTTAGACTTTTACCAATCTGTGTGAAGCATGTTTATGCTAAAGTATATGTGAACCCTTACTTTTCAAGACAACCTATTCAGTTTAGAATATACATGCAAATGTTTGTCTGTCTGTCTGTCTATCTATCTACAAAAGTGAGTACACCCCTCACATTTTTGTAAATATTTTAATACACCTTTTCATGTGACAACACTGAAGAAATGACACTTTGCTACAATGTAAAGTAGTGAGTGTACAGCGTGTATAACAGTGTAAATTTGCTGTCCCCTCAAAATAACTCAACACACAGCCATCAATGTCTAAACTGCTGGTAACAAAAGTGAGCACACCTCTAAGTTAAAATTTCCAAATTGGGCCCAAAGTGTCAATATTTTGCATGGCCACCATTATTTTCTGACACTGCCTTAACCCTCGTGGACATGGAGTTCACCAGAGCATCACAGGGTGATACCAGAGTCCTTTTCCACTCCTTCATGACAACATCACAGAGCTGATGGATGTTAGAGACCTTGCGCTGCTCCACCCTCTGTTTGAGGATGCCCCACAGATGCTGAATAGGGTTTAGGTCTGGAAACATGCTTGGCCAGTCCATCACCTTTACCTTCAGCTTCTTTAGTAAGGCATCTTGGAGATGTGTTCAGGGTTGTTATGTTGGAATACTGCCCTGCAGACCAGTCTCTGAAGGGAGGAGATCATGCTCTGCTTCAGTATGTCACAGTACATGTTGGAATTCATGATTCCCTCAATGAACTGTAGCTCCCCGGTGCCGACAGCACTCATGCAGCCCCAGACCATGACACTCCCACCACCACATGCTTGACTGTAGGCAAGACACACTTGTCTTTGTACTCCTCACCTGGTTGCCACCACACACGCTTGACACCATCTGAACCAAATAGGTTCATGTTGGTCTCATCAGACCACAGGACATGGTTCCAGTAATCCATGTCCTTAGTCTGCTTGTCTTCAGCAATTTTTTTGCGGGCTTTCTTGTGCATCATCTTTAGAAGAGGCTTCCTTCTGGGATGACAGCCATGCAGGCCAATTTGATGCAGTGCACGGCGTATGGTCTGAGCCCTGACAGGCTGACCCCCCCCCCCCCACCCCTTCAACCTCTGCAGCAAAGCTGGCAGCACTTATACATCTATTTCCCAAAGACAACTTCTGGATATGACGCTGAGCATGTGCACTCAACTTCTTTGGTCGACAATGGCGAGGCCTGTTCTGAGGTGAACCTGTCCTGTTAAACCGCTGTATGGTCTTGGCCACCGTGCTGCATCTCAGTTTCAGGGTCTTGGCAATCTTCTTATAGCCTTGGCCATCTTTATATTGGGAAATAATTCTTTCTTTCAGATCCTCAGAGAGTTTGTTGCCATGAGGTACCGAACTTCCAGTGACCAGTATGAGAGAGTAAGAGTGATAACACCAAATTTAAAACACTTGCTCCCCATTCAGACCTGAGACCTTGTAACACTAATGAGTCACATAACACAGGGGAGGGAAAATAGATAACTGGGCCCATTTTAGGTATTTTCTCTTAGGGGTGTACTCACTTTTGTTGCCAGCGGTTTAGACAATAATGGCTGTGTGTTGAGTTATTATGAGGGGACAGCAAATTTACACTGTTATACAAGCTGTACACTCACTACTTTATATTGTAGCAAAGTGCCATTTCTTCAGTGTTGTCACATGAAAAGATATATAAAAATATTTACAAAAATGTGAGGGTATACTCATTTTTGTGAGATACTGTATATATATATATATATATATATATATATATATATATATATACACACACACACACACACTATATTCTCAAGTATTGGGGCGCCTGCCTTTACACGTACATGAACTTTAATGGGATCCCAGTATTCATCTGTAGGGTTCAATATTGAGTTGGCTCATCCTTTGCAGCTATAACAGCTTCAGCTTTTCTGGGATGGCTGTCCACAAGGTTTAGGAGTGTGTTTATGGGAATGTTTGACCATACTTCCAGAAGTGCATTTCAGGCACTGATGTTGGACAAGAAGGACTGACTCGCAGTCTGTGCTCTAATTCATCCCAAAGATGTTCTATTGGGTTGAGGTCCGGACTGTGCAGACCAGTCAAGTTCCTTCACCCCAGATTGGGGGATGGAAATCTGGGGGACTGGCAGGATCACCAGGAATTTCACACGAAGGAGGGAATGCAGAAGAAAACAGGACACTTTTTCATACAAGTATAAAGTACAACATACACATATTAGGAATTTAAAATGTTGTGTTAACTTACACTTTAGGTAACTTCTGAATTGTGAATGGTTATCCAGAAGGTTATTATATTGTTAAGACTGTATGTGTGAAGCAAGTAAACGGTTTTCACTTGCTTGATAAAAACACTTGTTTCTGTATTAATTTTTCTTCTTGATTTTTCTCCTTGCTCAGACAATTAGAGGTAAGGTAAATATCTTGGACATTATTTCTGCTTTAAGAGAGCAACATTGCTGAGAGGATGACTTGAACAAGTGCAATATGTATTCTATGATTTTTCAGGATGACTTGCTCTACAGTGCCTGTAGCTCAGGAGGTCAGAAAGACTTGTTTTATATCTTACTTATGAGTTGTTATAAATATGTAAATACTAGCATGTCCACAGCCTTTGCCATTCTCTTTTATTTTCCTACATTGTACAACCTCAAGTTCCACTTCCTAGCAACATTTATCTTATTAATAAAGGTGCAGGTGTACCTTATAAATTAACTTCAAGGTCAGCCTTTTCTTGCTATTAAAAAAGTCTGTAAGATCCAGTGCCAGTACATTTGGCCTCTGACTAAATTGTTTGGGGTTATGTACATGTGAGCCAACATTTTCATTCTAAAAAAGAAGACATATATAGCACCTAAATATAAATGCTGGTGAATGAATATAAAAAGAACTATTCTATGTAAAAGATCATAATTCAGATGAGCTTAGATTGTTTCAAATCACAGAGGAATTGGGAAAAAGCTGGATAGCCTACTAGAAAGAAATGTCTTTGGAGAACTGCCAGTATGATGAAAGTAGGGCACATACAATGTTGTCTGGCAGCAGCGTCAGCGGCTTGGCGTTCCAAGAGGAAAAAAAATGAGAACCATCTATGTTATGAGCCAATGATCTTTTTTTACACCTTCATTGATTTAAATGGCACTTTAGGACTAGAAAAGATATTAAGGGCTGTGAAGGGATCACCAATGCTCGTTTAGAAGCAGAAACGGTGTTTAAGGACTTTATATTAAAGTTAACCTTTTAGTTTCTGGAATCTTGTGATGAGTTACAAAACAGTATGCAGGTTTATTCTTCAAAGGTTGTAAAGGAGACTTAATGATTTGCACAAGACAGTTACAATTAGCAACCAATGAAAAGTTGTCTTTTCCTGACCAAACTTAGTTTTTCTGGGTTCCTACAGTTTGTACATGTTATAAATTGCCCAGACTTGTGGAACAAGCTCAGCAATTTGATATTTATGTGGTTTAAAATTCTTCATTTTTTTTTAAATATGAAGTGGCATTATTCAAACAAAAATATTTTCCAAATAGAGTTATCAGTTACAGCTTTACAATTTTTTAGAGCTTCTAATTCTTGCTCTTTTTGTATTAGTAATTACAGATCACATCGACTGTCTTTTTTGTTTCATGGTACATAGATACACAACTGAGCCAGCAGTAGATATAGCCATGCAAGCCACTTATCCTGGACTGTTGCAGATTTAGTCACATTGTATATAGAGATGTCGCGAACATAAAATATTCCTTTCGCGAACGGCGAACGCGAATTTCCGCAAATGTTAGCGAACGGGCAAACCGCCACAGACTTCAATAGGCAGGCAAATTTTAAAACCCACAGGGACTCTATCTGGCCACAATAGTGATGGAAAAGTTGTTTCAAGGGGACTAACACCCGAACTGTGGCATGCCGGAGGGGGATCCATGGCAAAATTCCCATGGAAAATTACGTAGTTGATGCAGAGTCGGGTTTTAATCCATAAAGGGCATAAATCACCTAACATTCCTAAATTGTTTGGAATAACGTGCTTTAAAACATCCAGTGTGTTTATACGATTAGGTATGATGTTGTATCGATCAGGGAGTGTAAGAGTTGCGCCCGCTTCACAGTGATAGACCAAACTCTGACAGACCAAACTCCCCGTTTAATGCACCGCAAACAACCGCAAACAGTCCATTTGCACAACCGCAAACTCCCCATTTGCACAAGGTTGGATACCAAGCTAGCCATGTCCCGTTCCTTGTCCTCACTGATGTCATTGAAGGTCTCTTCCTCCACCCAGCCACGTACAACACCAAGGGTCCCCGAAAGGTGACAACAAGCCCCCTGGGACGCCTGCTGTGGTTGGTCTTCCACCTCCTCAAAACCACCTTCCTCCTTTGACTCCTCTTCTTCAGACTCCTCTCTCTGTGTTGCCGCAGGTCCAGCAATCAACGACGACAAGGCTGCTTCTGGTGGTGATGGTGACCACAACTCTTCCTCTTCATGCTCATCTACGGCCTGATCCAGCACTCTTTGCAGTGCACGCTCCAGAAAAAACGCATATGGAATGAGGTCGATGATGTTGCCTTGGGTTTTACTAACCAGGTTTGTCACCTTCGCAAAACGACGCATGAGCCTACAGCCATTGTGGCGGCCAAAACATACCCAGCTCCGCAGAGGCTGTCCTCTTTTTTTTTAATTAAAAAAATCTGTTCTTACCAGTTTAATCTCTGTTTTGTCCCCTATTAGGGGCCCGTGTATGGAATAGATTTTAGGAACCAGGAGATGGAAAAAGATGGTTGGTCGGTCCTCTTACTTCCAATTTGGGGCACTGCTAGTGCGCCGTGCATTGTACTGTGCCACCCTATATGAGTGGTGTGTTTAAGTAGTACTATTGTTATCAGTTTAATCCCTGTTACGTCCCCTATTAGTGGACGGTGTATGGAATAGATTTTAGGAACCGGGAGATGGAAAAAGATGGTTGGTCAGTCCTCTTACTTCCAATTTGGGGCACTGCGCCGTGCAATGTACTGTGCCACCCTATATGAGTGGTGTGTTAAGTAGTACTATTCTTATCAGTTTAATCCCTGTTACGTCCCCTATCAAGGGCTGGTGTATGGAATACATTTTAGGAACCGGGAGATGTAAAAAGATGATTGGTCGGTCCTCTTACTTCCAATTCTGGGCACTGCGCGTGTGCCGTGCAATGTACTGTGCCACCCTATATGAGTGGTGTGTTAAGTAGTACTATTCTTATCAGTTTAATCCCTGTTACGTCCCCTATCAGGGGCCGGTGTATGGAATAGCTTTTAGGAACCGTGAGATGGAAAAAGATGGTTGGTCGGTCCTCTTACTTCCAAATGGGGGCACTGCGCATGCGCCGTGCAATGTACTGTTCCACCCTATATGAGTGGTGTGCACACAGTACAGTCTGTGGGCCTGTGGCCTCTCACACATGGGCAGGCAACTGCAATATATATATATATATATATATATATATATATATATACATATAAAAAGCAGACTGATGTACCAAAAAGGGCTTTTTGGGGTGCTGTTAGGATGCTGTACTTACAGCAGATGGGTCTTTGAGGACTGGAGTGGACACAGAACACTGGCCTAGCTATTAATTCAGCAGCAGCACTCTCCCTGCTCTAACTAACACTGCAGCTTCAGATTATTAGTGATACTATGCATGCAAGGTACTGTGCCACCCTATATGAGTGGTGTGCACACAGTACAGTCTGTGGGCCTGTGGCCTCTTACACACGGGCAGGCAACTGCAATATATATATATATATATATATATATATATATATATATATATATAAAGCAGACTGATGTACCAGCCCTAAAAAGGGCTTTTTGGGGTGCTGTCAGGATGATGTACTTACAGCAAATGGGTCTTTGAGGACTGGAGTGGACACAGAACACTGGCCTAGCTATTAATTCAGCAGCAGCAGCACTCTCCCTGCTCTAACTAACACTGCAGCTTCAGAATGAATCTAAGATGGATGCTGTCTTTGCTTTTTTATAGGAGATGGGAGGGTCTGGGAGGGAGGGTATGCTGATTGGCTGGAATGTGTCTGCTGACTGTGAGGTACAGGGTCAAAGTTTGCTCAATGATGACGTATAGGAGGCGGACCGAACATCGCATATGTTCGCCCGCTGCGGCGAACTCGAACAAGCTATGTTCGCCGGCGAATAGTTCGGGACATCTCTAATTGTATATACTGCCACATTTTCCAGCATGGAATTGTGGAGCATGAACATCATGTCCTTCAGAGTGGTGTCAGACACAGGTTGGCCCGTTGTGACAAATGAGGCAAATGGATTTGGGGGGGTATGTAGGCCCCAGGGCTGGCATCCTCGTGAGAATTATTGCTCACCTCCATATGGGGATGTTCCAAGGTCGGCAAAGCCTCCTCCCACCGCGGCCTTGATTTTGCAGGGCTCTGCGTGGAAGGAGTGGATGGTGAAGAGTCCGCTGATCTGCTGGGCGCATCGGGCCGCTCTGTGCTGGAAGCCTGGAAGATGCAGGCAATGACACATCATCGAGGCGCGCCGCCGCTAGAGGGCGGACGCGTTGTGGGAGCGGAGGTGTTGCGGCGCCATTTTGGTATAGTCCGGCGGCAGCCGGCGGAAAGAATTCGGACAATTTGCGGGCGGCCGGTACCTCCGTCTTCCTCCTCGTCATGGTGGTAGTATGCCAAAGATGTTCCCACGTTCGGATCGGTGTGTGTCGAGTCTACACCGTCGCTGAGGATGGCTGTGGAAGTTGAAAAAGCGGGGTCACATGCCGGAGCACTCAAGTTAAGCGGCCATCTTGGACAGTGGGCACCACGCCCCCCTCAAACTCAATTTATCCAAAACTGAGCTCATAATATTTCCTCCCATGTGCCCCTGACATCTGTGTCAAGAATAATGGCACAATTATTAGCCTGTCTCTGCATGCCAGGGTGCTATTGGACATTCAATGTCCAATCTTAAAACCTCAATCTCCACAACATTTCCAAAATACGTCCCTTCTTAGCCAATGACACCACAAAGCTTCTAATTCACCCCCTGGTTACATCTTCCATGCCTGGGGGGAAGTTGGGGTTCCCTTGGATTGGAAGGTATCTAGAGATGAATGGGGAGAGGTTTAAGCTCTTGCTTATCTCTCTCCACGCTATGACTGTGTCCCGTAGAAGAGGATTATGTTGCAGATCTGCTATGATTGATTTCCATTTGCAGTGGAGGATGGCCACCAGAGAGTAAGGGTGAACCATATCTGATTCAGGAGAATAATTAGAGTAGCAGGATACCTTTGACGTCCAATCTAGGTCTATTCTTAGTAGGGAAGATAAGTTGTATGCCCTAATATTTGGGAGACTGATGCCCCCTTTGTTTCTGGGAAGATAAAGCTTTTTTAGAGCTATATGCGGTCTTTTGTTACGCCAGATACATTTTGAAATGGCTCTGTATAGCAGCTGAATATCTTTATGTTTTAGGAGCAATGATATTGTTTAAAATAAATGTGCGAAGCTGGCCATTTTAAAAAGATGACACCTTTCCAGAAGTGAGAGGCGGTGATCCATCAAGTTTTACAGCTCTTGAGTCATTTTTTTAAGTAAGGGAGGATAATTCAAGGTGTACAAGGAGGATATAATTTTCCCTTTTTTAATACCCAGGTAGGTGATGTGCATCTTGGCTACAGCAAAAGGCGAGTGTGATGTCCAATTGGAGTTGGCTGAAGAACCCAAGGGAAGGATCTCACCTTTAATATAGTTAATGCGCAGGCCAGAACAGTTCCTGAACTCATGTCTGAGTTGGGGTTAGATGAGAATATGAGTACATCATCTGCAAAGAGGGCGGTACATTACTCATGTTTGCCTATATGAATCCCATGTAGAGGAGTATGGCTGTTTAGGTATCTGGAAAGAGGTTCAAATGCCAGATTAAAAAGCAAATGTGAAAGGGACAACCTTGTCTCAGTCCTTTGTGTAAACGAAATTCTTCAGTGAGGAGACCTGCCACCATCAGTCTAGCCGCAGTAGATGTATACATGGGTTTGATGAGGTGGTTGAAGGAGCCAGAGAAGCCCATTTTATTTAAGACCAACGGAAGCCAGTTGAAACTTACATTGTCGAAGGCTTTCTCCACGTCCAGGTCGATGAAGGCAAAATCCCCCTCTGGTTAACATTTAGCACGGTCTAATATCATCAAAACCTTATGGAAGTTTAACGTAGCTGCTCTTCCTTTTTCAAAGTCAGACTGAGCTGGGTGTATTAAAGTGGGGATGAGACTAGCAAGTCTGGTGGTAACAATTTTCAAAATAATTTTACATTGAGATTCAGTAAGGAAATGGGCATGTATGATCCCAGGTCAAGGGGGTTGGTCCCTTTTTTGATAAAAGCTTTATGATGGCCTGGTTGCCAGTGGGTAGGTAGGAGCCTTCTGTCCAGATGCCATTATAGACGCTGAGAAGGGTAGGTTCAACTATCTCTTGAAGGGTCTTGCAGTATTCCCCATGGAATCCGTCAGGACCAGGGGCTTTGCTAGGGGCTAACTGGAAAATTGTCCTGGAAATTTGCGAGCTAGATTTGGGTGCGTTCAGGGTTTCGAGCTGAGCGGGAGTTACCGTCGGTAAATGCAATCTATCAAGGAATTTTTTAGCTATATTTTTGTCAATGGGGTCGGGAGCGTACAAGGAAGAATATAATTTCAGCATAGCCCTATTAATATCCTGTGTGGTTGTTCTAACAGTGCCTGAGGAATCTCTTAGGGCAGTAATGTGTGTAGGGCTAATTGGGCCTTTATATAGTCTCGCAGGGAGTTTACCGGCTTTGTTGCAATCTATCAAGGCATTTTTCTTGCAGGGAGTTTACTGGCTTTGTTACCATATTTAAATAATGTGGCATTCGTGAGTGAATGTTTGGTCAGTTCTAGCGTGTTTGCCCATGAGTCAAACTTGTATTTAGCCTTTTGCCAACCTTCTCTGTTTTCAGAGGAGTCTGGTGGAAAGAGAGTGCTGGGCTAACCTAAGGCGTAAGCATGCCTTCTTATAGCTGGAAAGGACATTTTTCTTGTAAGAAGCAGTGTATGAAATAACCCAACCTCAGGGATAGGATTTTGCTGTTTCCCAATAGAGGTTTGGGTTGTCAGTATGTGTTGCATTGGTGACTGTGAAGTCTTTCCAAGCCTGGGTCATATAAGTCTGGAAGTCGGCATTGTTGTATAGGTAAGATGGGAAGTGCCATAGGCAAGGATTCGAGTTGGAGGCTAAAAAGTCAAGTGATGTTGAAACTGGGGCATTATCCTATATGGCCATTTCATGGATTTCTGTTTTTGTTACCACTGGGATTTGTTTCGTTGTCAATGCAAAAGATGTAATTGATTCTAGTGAAAACCTTGTGAGGGATAGAGTAAAAAGTGATGGAAAAAGTTAACCCAATTGGTCCAGAAGGGAAAAAAAAAAAAAGAAAAAACATTTGACAGAGCTGGGATATTTAGGAGATAAATGCAACAAATGCATCTAGTGAGCACAAGAGGAAATTGCTGCAAGCAAAGGCTAGTGGAGCAAAAGTTGGCCACTGAGCAGAACAGGAGTGCAGGAGGTAGATGAGGCATAAAAATAAACAAATCTTTACCATAGTGAAGCCAATGCAGTCCTGCATTTACCCATGTGATCTTTAGGGAGAGTTCCTTAAAGCTTGAGTCAGTGAGGCTTGGAACGATTATTTGGGCCAGAGAATTTTAGGCATTTTGAAGAGTCCTTTCATGGGCTGCATTGATCCAGAGGTCGAGGGATCGGAGATGATCGGGATGGAAGGTTTGTTTGCTGTTCTGAGTTGAGGGAGTGTAGAAAGACCTCCATTTCCATTGGGTCATGGAAAGTGAGTTGATCCCCATTAGGAGCTTTGAGGCAGAGAATTGCAGAGAAGGCCAAGGTGAATTTAATTTGTTGCTGGTGAAGCCCCATGCAGATGTGTTGAAAAGCTTTTCTCTTTTTTGAGACTTCTATTGAGCAGTTGGGGAATATCAGAATTTTGATGCTATCGATTTGGAGAGATCTGGATTGCCTGTATTTTTGTAAGAATGTGGCTTTATCTGCATAGTTGAGATACTTGGTAATTATTGGACGAGGGGATGTGCGTTCAGTGGAGAAAGTCCCCATGCGATGGGCACGTTCCACTGTGCAGAGGCAGTCAGGCGTAGTGCTTCTGGAATGTTCCTGGTGCAGAAGTCTGCAATGGCTGAAGATTGCAGCAATTGGCTGAATGGCTGAAGATTGCGGCTGAAGATTGCAGCAATTCTGGGACTCCTACAAATTGCAGGTTGCTATGTCTCAAACTGTTTTCCAGATACTCTAGTTTCTGTATTATACTATATATTGTTTTGTTTTCTCTTGTGTCTGCTCCGTAGCCTGAGCCTGATATAATTCTTCCTCTATATTAGAAATTCAGTTCTCAGCCTCATTAAGACAAGAGACATATTCCCCCAGCTCTTTTTTGAAGAGAAGCATGCCTGCAATAACAGTCTTTTCCACTGAGACTGATATGGTGGGGGCAAGGATCACAGCCACAGCTTGAGTGATCTGTTGTGTGTGAAAATCCCCCTGCTGCTGTGAGGGAGAGGCGGGACCATAACTTACCTCCATGGCAGGCGCCTCCGCCATAGCTGATGACAAGGCCACATCCCTGGTGTTGATTTGATGCTGGGCCGCCTCCGATCGTGCTCCGTTTTTTTTCAAAGAAGCGATTTATGGATGGGGGAGAAGGTTATCCCGAGCATCTGTGGGCAGCAGTGGGCAGATTTAGATGCTGATTTTCAGGCTGTGCTTTGGGAGCTGTCAGTGTAGCTGGAAGTGTCTCAGCTGACAGTCTACAAGGATCATAGTACAGGCAAACACACAAGTCTATGTTTCCACTAGTGTGACCAATCAATGGCACCCGTTCCCATCCTCGCAACTTTGAAAATCAGCGACCTTGAAAAGCCCATTGATTTCCATGGCACTTGTTCCCATCTATGTTCCCATCTATGCGACATCTACGACATCTCAGTGACAATGAAAAGGTACCTGCACTACTTTGATGCAACTTTTGATGAAAATTTGATCCAGAGTGTGTAAAGTCATACTCTAAATTACAATAGTGAAAACGTAGACTAAAGCTCAGTTTCCACTAGTGCGACTTGTGATGCAATTTTGGACACACAAAGTTACATGACAAGTCACAGCCCATTGATTTCAATGGCACCCGTTCCCATCTATGCAACTTTGAAAATTAGCAACTTTGAAAAGGTACCTGCACTACTTTAATGCAACTTTTGATGTGACTTTCATCCAGTGAGTGTAAAGTTGGATCAAAGTCACACTCCAATGTCGCACTGTAGCCTAGTGGCTACGTTTCCACTAGTGTGATTCTTAAGTTGTGCGATTTAGAGTGTGACTTTCAGTGCAGCTTTGATCCAACTATACACTCTCTGGATCAAAGTTGCATCAAAGTAGTGCAGGTACCTTTTCACAGTTGCTAATTTTCAAAGTCACATAGATGGGAACGCGAGACATTGAAATCAATGGGCTGTGACTTGTCACGGGACTTTGTGTGTCCAAAGTTGCATGACAAGTTGCACTAGTGAAAATGGATCCTAAAACTCATTACTCACATGTTATGAGCAATAGAAATGGATCTGTATCCTTCTAAACCTTCCAAAATGTCACTTTGTACCTTATTTTTTTAATATATTGCGCTGGTCACATGACCCTGCCCCCCCCCCCTCTCTCTCTCTCTCTCTCTCTCTCTCAGAAGCTACTGATCTAAACGAGGCTATGAAGACAGGAGGAGATCATGGAGAAGATTAGGAGGGATAGGAGGAATAGGGGTGGGGCTGGGCAGGTCTAGGCATGCCTGTCTAAGAAAGGCCGACAACCTTTTCAGGAAGTGAAATACAGCTTAGCAAATTCAGATAAAGGGAAATAACATTGTCGGTGAAGAACAGGAAGAAGCTGATTGTCTAGTTTAGATAAGACTTTCTAAGCTACACAAGCAGCTAGGCAGAAAATGAATAATATCAAAGATAAAGATATTTAATATACTATTAATAGGAAAAATGTCATTTTTGAATGGAGTTTCCCTTTAAAATCCCAATCACTGTTTTGTGCAGAGCTGGGATAGAAAAACAAACATATTTGCTAAAAGACTAGAACTTCAATAATGTCAGAAGTGGGGTGACATTTATTTTGTTCCATGAATTCTGTGGAGGCTTGACGTCTGATGACCATATTCTGTAACAGTTAGACAGCGCTCCCTAGCACAGTATGAACACCCATCCTAAAGACAGTAGTTTGACAGTGATATATCATTGTAATTACAACTGGGAGCACCACTGAACAATGCAGGAAAGCTGGTGAAGCAAAAATAATGATAGGCTTGCTTTGTCCTGGTAGCCAACTAGAAATCTGTTAGCTGATTTTGGCACTGCGTTAATAATAATAATATTCTGCATATGGTTGGCTTCATAACTGTGCAATGCCTGAATAAATCATTACATGAGGCAAAATGAAAAGTTTTCTGCTTTGCAAGTTGCTGCAGTAGTTAACTGCTTCAGCTTCTTTTCAAAAGGATTTTCAAAAAAACAATCAATCAATCATTTAAAAGTAAAAAAGATCAGGTCTTCCAAATATAGCTAATATACAAGTTTACTTTTCTGCTTTGCAGAAGGTCATTCACAGTTGAGTTTATGCTGTTGTGTATAAGTTACTTTGCTACTTTATTATAATTCCACAGCCCTATTAAAATTATTCTTTTTATCACTTCCACTGTTGTTTTTTAGGTCTTAAAGAAACTGTTGCTTTTTTAACCATTTCAGCTCTAGGAGGTTTTACCCCCTTCCTGACCAGGCCATTTTTTGCAATACGGCACTAAGTTGCTTTAGCGTGGCCGTGAGACGCTTTCCTTACAGCAGTACCACTGCTCACTGACTGCCCCGCCACTAAATACTGCTCACTGACTGCCCTGTCACTAAATACTGCTCACTGACTGCCCTGCCACTAAATACTGTACACTGTCAATACGTAATGCTCACTGACTGCCCTGCCACTAAATATGCCACCTGTCTGCTCTGCCACTACATACTGCTCACTGACTCCCTTGCCACTAAATACTGCTCACTGACTCCCTTGCCACTAAATACTGCTCACTGACTGCTCTGCCACTAAATACTGTACACTGTCAATACATAATGCTCACTGACTGCCACCTGTCCGTTCTGCCACTACATACTGCTCACTGACTGCCCTGTCACTATATACTATTTACTGATCACCCAGTCATTACATACTGCTTACCTCTGCATTTCTTTTGGCCCATAACTACAGCTCTCGATGTACAGTATATGCCTTAAATATGGCATCCGATAAATTATTAGCCTCTTGTGAATTCACTCCCATCTTACATGATTGCTCCACCCCTAATAACGTACATTCTCCATCCACAATGGCTTGCAAGATACGCAGCAAAAAAGAGTTACGTTTTTAATCTACTGTATTATAAAAACTGTAACTGCCTAATATAATATGGTGCCTTTTTCAATGCTCAGGTAGGGTTGCACAGTAAGAGCTAGTATAATATGTTTTTCTCTGAAGAGCAATAAGTGTTCAGAACATTCTTCAGAGAGTGTTTGAAAAGCTTTAAGGAGAGGTGTTGTATCTCCATACTTACTCCTTATATTTCTTTCTGCCTGATTTAACCCCTTGAAGCCCACATTATTCTGTCCATAGAATTAAGATATACCTGTGTTCAAATACCAATCGCTTGTACAAGTATGTAATCTACTGTATGTATAAAAAGATAGGAATGCCCATATCAATAACTGTTAAAATACGGGTCCTCCCAAAATATATACAACCTCCATTTTTCAGTTTTAACACAGACCAATCTCCACCTTTTCATTTTTTTTATCTGCAATATTTTCATATATATCAATATATCATATTTGGAGCTTTTCCAGCTCATATTTTATGAGCAATTCTATTTAATTTTATTTATTTATTTTTTATTCTTGTGACCTTCCTTATGTCTTTTATATATGACATCTTATGTTAATTGGACCTATATACACACATATTTGTTTGTGTGTTGTATAGTTGGGGTCTCATATTTGTTGTCCAGCTCTTTCCGGCATCACAGAGGAACTATTTCCATTGCATCAATACAGGTATATGGGTATATTCACTTTTATTCTGGACATCCGGTGCTGAAATTCCGGAGGGCTGTTACTTTTTGTGGGCCTAGTAGGATAATTACTTCCGGATGGTCTCTGATGTTTGGATGCCATATCCAGAAAAAGAATATATCATAATATTTTTAGATTTATTTACTTACAAGTTTGTCTCCGGGTTATGTTTATTGACAGGAAATGAATGCAAAAGCAGAAAGTCATCTGCGTGTTTACTTCCCGGATTCCGTTGTGAAATGCCAGAAGAGTCTGGTTCATATGTCATAAAAAGCCTTCCTCCAATCCCAGTTGACGCCTTCTGAGGGGAAACGCGTCAGGTGGAGAAGCCGCACCGTCACTTCCCGCGGCCCGCGCTGCAGAGCGGCCATGAACATCTGATGCTGAAAGAATTTTGCCTGTTTATCATTGATGTTATGTAAGTGCCCTACTTTTCTTAATAAATTGTGTACCGGGTATAATGCACCATTGCCTGCTTCTAGCTTTTCCCACATGGGGACTGTTGTATCCTTGCTAAACTGAGAGTTACAGGTGGTGAGGCTTAATACCAACACAGTGAGGGGATCTAGCAGGAACATGCAGAGTGGAACATTTACATCATAAGGGCCCTGGAGTTGAGTTTGCGTTTGCCTGTAAATATCCAGTACATAGCACACAATATCCTAACATCTGGTAAGATTCCAATCCCCACTTTTCCACGAGGTGATTGATTCAGTTTGTGGGAAGATACCTTGTTCCATTGACCTTTCGCTCTTGACATTTTGTACCCTCATAATATCATCTTTCACATGGTGCTTTTGGGAATTGGAGTCTGCGAATCCTATTTTATTCACCCTTTTCACTATTATCACTAAGAAGATTGAGCAGTCACTTATTTGTTTAGACTTTATGGACTTGGCTTAATTCATGTGTGATTTAAGCATATTGTATTCCACATGTATTGATATACACTGTTCACATGTATTCCTTCATATACTCTGATGTATATTAATTTTGTCTTTCACCTATATTACTAAGTGCACTTACCTTTTTTTCTATTCACATTCACTCCATCACGGTTGGAGTTTCAGTTGCTGCTATTGTAATATAATTTAGTTTTTGAGCACTTTTTATTCTTTAACATGTATAAAAAGATACCACACTGATATTCTCTAAGTAACAAAATGTTTCTAGCATCACAAAAGGACAAAGGAATTTATGTTAACAATTGTATAGCATAATAAAATGAGGAGAATGGTATCTGCGGACACTCACCAATAGGGACCCGCACGGTTCATTCACTGATGTGACTAAAGTGCCTATGTACATCTGAGTACAAAAACTAAAATAAAATAACAGTTCAAATATGTTGGATGAAGAAATTAAAACCAAAGTTATACCATATAGTAAAGTGTCACGTGTAATAAAAGTGCAAATGTAGAAACAAAAATAATATGCTATGTAAACACAATGTCATCATGTGCTCATAGCCATATAGCGAAAAAAAGATCATATATAGAAGATAATATTGACGACAAAATAATTGAAAAAAAAAGTCTACAGTTGTTTTGCAGAAAGTCCCAGTATTAAAAAGACAATACTCCAATGTTAATGGCTGGTAATTAGGGTTGAGCGAACACCTAGATGTCCGTGTTCGACGGGTTCGGCCGAACTTTAAAAAAAAGTCCGGGTCCGTGTCCCGGACTTTTACCGAACTTTTCCCGGACACCGAACCCCATTGAAGTCAATGGGGACCCGAACTTTAAGGCACTAAAATGGCTCTAAAACACCAAAGGAAAGGGCTAGAGTGCTGCAAATGGCAGCAAAACGTAATTAAGAGCATGGCAAGTGCTCTGCAAACAAATGTGGATAGGGAAATAACTTAAAACAACAAAAAAAAAACAGAAAAATAAAACAATGTTCTTCTTCATCTCTAAAGGACGAGGCCCATATGGAGTAGGAGGGAGGTTGAGGTGGTGGTGGATGTGGCGGTGACATAGGCGTGCGCACAGGGTGTGCTGGGTGTGCCTGGGCACACCCTAATCACCTAGGGCACATAGCATTGCCAGTGAGGAGATGGGAAAGATCTCCCTGGGACCTGCTCTGCTCTATTTCTCCTTGCCTACAGGTACATGGCCCCGATACATTACTCTCCCTGCTGGCAAACACATGCATGTGTATTTCAACTTTGGGGTGCACACCTTAATGCAATAGGCTGCGCACACCTATGGGCGGTGTAGGTGGAAGCGGCGGTGGAGGAGGACCAGGGCCGGATTAACAGCATCATGGGCTTGGTGCTGAGGATTTTGAAGGGCCTTAAGGGCCGTGCCTTGCCATGCACCCAGAGGAGGAAGGGTGCAGCCATGCATGCCTAATTCAACATGGGATGCTGTCTCTGAAGCCCATAAACACATCCATGCATCGCCAACTGTCCCTCCTTGTCCGGCCTTCACGCTGTGTGGGGAGGTTCTGAGGGTGCTGCCTGGGGAAGCGAGCATAGAAGCCAGACTTCTGTGTTTACAAGTGACAGAAGAGCGGTAACAGTGAATATGGCCAACCCGGGGCCTATATAAAAGGTAGGGGCCTGGAGCTGCAGCTCCAATAGCCCCTACATTAATCTGGCCCTGAGGAGGAGGACGAGGTAGCCAACACTGCTTCTTTTCAAAAATTTTAAATGAGGGTACACCCCAAAAGAGTGAGAAAGAGCAAAAATGGAACAATGGGTGGGTAAGGTCGGTATCCATTGCTATTCTGCATAAGGTACGGAAAAGTCCCGTGGGATCCATGCCTGGTTCATTTTAATGAACGTGAGCTTGTCCACATTGTCTCTGGACAGGCGGCTGCGCTTGTCTGTTATAACGCCCCCAGCCGTGCTAAATACCCGTTCAGATAATACACTGGCTGCAGGGCACGCCAGCACCTCCAAGGCGTAAAGGGCAAGCTCAAGCCATGTGCCCAATTTGGAGACCCAGAAGTTGAAGGGGGCAGACCCGTCATTCACTACATGTAGGCGTGTGCACACATACTGCTCCACCATGTTGGTAAAATGCTGCCTCCTGCTAAGACGTTCCATCTGAGCTGCTGGTGCTGCTGTTTGTTGTGGCGTGCTGACAAAGCTTTTCCACATTTCGGCCATGCTAACCCTGCCTTCTGAGGTGCTGGCGGTGCCCTGGTTGCGTTGGCGACCTCCTCCTCCTCCTCCTCTGCCTTGTGCTTCCACTGTGGCCCCGCTGTCAGATGGGAATGCCAGCAGCATGGCGTCTACCAGCGTGCGCTTGTACTCGCGCATCTTGCGATCGCGCTCCAGTGAGTGAATTAAGGACGGTACGTTGTCCTTGTAACGGGGATCCAGCAGCGTGGCCACCCAGTAATCAGCACAAGTTAGAATGTGGGCAACTCGGCGGTCGTTGTGGAGACACTGCAGCATGTAATCGCTCATGTGTGCCAGGCTGCCCAGAGGCAACGAAAGGCTGTCCTCTGTGGGAGGTGTATCGTCCGTGTCCTCTGTATCCCCCCAGCCACGCACCAGTGATGGCCATGAGCTGGCCTGGGTGCCACCCTGCTGTGAACATGGTTCCATCTCCTCCTCCAGCTCCTCCTCCTCCTCATCCTCCTCATCCTCCAGAACTGTGCCCCTGCTGGACAATTGCGTCCCTGGCGTTTGCGTGTGCAGGAACCCACCCTCGGAGCCCCTTGCGAATGACTGCCCTGAAAGCCTTGGAAATGTTACCTCTTCATCCTCCTCCTCCTCCTCATCCTGTGCCACATCCTCTTCCATCATCGCCCGAATTGTTTTTTCAAGGAGGCATAGAAGTGGGATAGTTAAGCTGAGAACGGCGTCATTGCCACTGGCCATGTTGGTGGAGTACTCAAAACAGCGCAACAAGGCACACAGGTCTCGCATGGAGGCCCAGTTAAATTAAATAGCGGAATAGAAAATATGATCCAAAAAAAGTGTATGTATATCACACGTACACAACCACACTGGGCCCCAATTACTATTGTTTGTACCCCTAAAAGGCTAGATGAGGAGTAGGGGGAGTATGGAACAGGCAGCACCCTCAAACCTTCAGAAGTATGAGATGAACCCCAACAACTTGGAAAGGTGGATCTCTCTCACACGTACCAACACAGACTATCCCCCAATTTAACTGATCCCCAAAGGTTTTTGATTAAATAGCGGAATAGAAAATATGATCCCAAAAAAGTGTATGTATATCACACGTACACAACCACACTAGGCCCCAATTACTATTGTTTGTACCCCTAAAAGGCTAGGAGTAGGGGGAGTATGGAACAGGCAGCACCCTCAAACCTTCAGAAGTATGAGATGAACCCCAACAACTTGGAAAGGTGGATCTCTCTCACACGTACCAACACAGACTATCCCCCAATTTAACTGATCCCCAAAGGTTTTTGATTAAATAGCGGAATAGAAAATATGATCCCAAAAAAGTGTATGTATATCACACGTACACAACCACACTAGGCCCCAATTACTATTGTTTGTACCCCTAAAAGGCTAGGAGTAGGGGGAGTATGGAACAGGCAGCACCCTCAAACCTTCAGAAGTATGAGATGAACCCCAACAACTTGGAAAGGTGGATCTCTCTCACACGTACCAACACAGACTATCCCCCAATTTAACTGATCCCCAAAGGTTTTTGATTAAATAGCGGAATAGAAAATATGATCCCAAAAAAGTGTATGTATATCACACGTACACAACCACACTAGGCCCCAATTACTATTGTTTGTACCCCTAAAAGGCTAGGAGTAGGGGGAGTATGGAACAGGCAGCACCCTCAAACCTTCAGAAGTATGAGATGAACCCCAACAACTTGGAAAGGTGGATCTCTCTCACACGTACCAACACAGACTATCCCCCAATTTAACTGATCCCCAAAGGTTTTTGATTAAATAGCGGAATAGAAAATATGATCCCAAAAAAGTGTATGTATATCACACGTACACAACCACACTAGGCCCCAATTACTATTGTTTGTACCCCTAAAAGGCTAGGAGTAGGGGGAGTATGGAACAGGCAGCACCCTCAAACCTTCAGAAGTATGAGATGAACCCCAACAACTTGGAAAGGTGGATCTCTCTCACACGTACCAACACAGACTATCCCCCAATTTAACTGATCCCCAAAGGTTTTTGATTAAATAGCGGAATAGAAAATATGATCCCAAAAAAGTGTATGTATATCACACGTACACAACCACACTAGGCCCCAATTACTATTGTTTGTACCCCTAAAAGGCTAGGAGTAGGGGGAGTATGGAACAGGCAGCACCCTCAAACCTTCAGAAGTATGAGATGAACCCCAACAACTTGGAAAGGTGGATCTCTCTCACACGTACCAACACAGACTATCCCCCAATTTAACTGATCCCCAAAGGTTTTTGATTAAATAGCGGAATAGAAAATATGATCCCAAAAAAGTGTATGTATATCACACGTACACAACCACACTAGGCCCCAATTACTATTGTTTGTACCCCTAAAAGGCTAGATGAGGAGTAGGGGGAGTATGGAACAGGCAGCACCCTCAAACCTTCAGAAGTATGAGATTGTGTTCACTGTACCCCACAAAGATTGAGTTCACTGCACCCCACAATGATTGTGTTCACTGCACCCCACAAAGATTGTGTTCACTGCACCTCACAAAGATTGTGTTCACTGTACCCCCCAAAGATTGTGTTCACTGCACCCCACAAAGATTCTGTTCACTGTACCCCACAAAGATTGTGTTCACTGCACCCCAAAAAGATTGTGTTCACTGCACCCCAAAAAGGATGTTGTTCACTGCACCCCAAAAAGGATGTTGTTCACTCCACCCCAAAAAGATTGTGTTCACTGCACCCCACAAAGATTGTGTTCACTGCACCCCAAAAAGATTGTGTTCACTGCACCCCAAAAATGATTTTGTTCACTGCACCCCAAAAAGGATTTTGTTCACTGCACCCCAAAAAGGATGTTGTTCACTCCACCCCAAAAAGATTGTGTTCACTGCACCCCACAAAGGATTTTGTTCACTGCACCCCAAAAAGATTGTGTTCACTGCACCCCAAAAAGGATGTTGTTCACTGCACCCCAAAAAGGATTTTGTTCACTGCACCCCAAAAAGATTGTGTTCACTGCACCCCACAAAGGATTTTGTTCACTGCACCCCACAAAGATTGTGTTCACTGCACACCAAAAAGGATTGTGTTCACTGCACCCCAAAAAGATTTTGTTCACTGCACCCCAAAAAGATTGTGTTCACTGCAGCCCAAAAAGATTGTGTTCACTGCAGCCCAAAAAGATTGTGTTCACTGCAGCCCAAAAAGATTGTGTTCACTGCAGCCCAAAAAGATTGTGTTCACTGCAGCCCAAAAAGATTGTGTTCACTGCAGCTCACACACAGAAAAATGGATGTGGATCACTGACACCTGCCTATCTCCAATCCCACACCACACAGCAATATCGATTGTAGTTTGTAGAACACAGTTTCCCTAAAATTCAGCAGACTCTGTCCCTAACAGGATTGAGAAGAGATCGTAGATCAGGATTGAGTGCAGATTCACCCCACCCCCCACACAGCAATATCGATTGTAGTTTGTAGAAGACACTGACCCTATAATTCAGCAGACTCTATCCCTAAAATGCCTACAACTCGCCCTGCCTAAACACTCCGACCTGTCCCTCAATTCTATCCGGACACAAATGGTTTTTTCCTGCCTATCTTTCCCTAATCAGCAGCCAGCACGTTGATGTGTGCTCTGTCCCTGAATCTAAGCAGCATAATGACGCCGCTGCGGCTGCCTCGAACTTATAAAGACTTGGTCACATGCTTCAGACGGCCAATCACAGCTACTGAGACATTTGCAGGCATGGCTGGGATGGCTTAAGGCACACCAGTTAAACGATTGTTGATTGGCTGTTGAAAGCCCGCCATGAAAAGAGCGCCAAAGCATGCAAAACCCGGAAATAAAACGACCGAACACGGATTTTTACCCGAACATACAGTAAAGTGTCCGTGTCCGTGTTCGGGTACAAAAAATCCAATTATTCGGTACGAACACGAATAATACAGTCCGTGTTCGCTCAACACTACTGGTAATCCCAATTTCCATGGATAAGTCACCATGAGAGATATCCACCACCTTATGGGATTGAATATTCTTACCAAAGCTCATGGACCCAATCAACCTACGGTGCTGAGTCAAACAGGTAAAGGTGAATATACATCAGTGGAGGGATATTTCCATACGCATTCGCCGAAGGACAAACTTTAAGGCGACTTTAGGGACCACCAACTCCACCATCAAGCATGGATCATTTCCCCTTAGTAACACAAGAGTAATATTCCATCCAAAAAAAAAAAAAAACAGAACACCTTTTGAGTCTCTGTGCCAAGTCACTTGTTTTCCCAAAGGTAATTTCTTGGACTCTTTATTTCAGGCTCCTGGGACAAAGTCCCTCCCAACAATTGATCGCTGGTGAATTACTCCTATAGACCACAGGATATCTGTCTGCATACCAAGCCTTGGTATGGTAAAATGGGGCAAACAGACACAAGTTGGAGGAGAGCTACAGGTTCAGGTCAGGCCATTGATCTGCAATGCAAAAGAAATAAGATATAACTGTGCTCAAATCCAAATAGCTTGTACATGTAAATAATCCATCAGGTGCTAAAGAGGTGTGACCATATGTTAACACTACACATTCTGGATGAAACCTCTGAATATTGCTATATACCCCTTCTAGCAAATTTTGCAATGAAAAAATAGGGATTTTTAGTTCACACATATTGCAATATTTGTTTAAACTGGCCAACTGTGTCAAAGTAATCCCGCCATTGCCAATCTTAACCTGATCTGCAAAATGCAAATGCTACAATTGCTATAGTGCCAACATAGGGCAAACAGACACAAGTTTGAGGAGAGCAACAGGTTCAGGACTGACCACTGACCTGCAATGCAACAAAAATAAGATATACCTGTGCTCAAATCCCAATAGCTTGTACATGTATATAATCCATCAGGTGCTAAATGGGTTTGACCACATGTTGGCACTGGATGAACTCTCTGCACACTGCTATATACCCTTTCTAGCAAACTTTGTAATGAATAAACAGGGATGGATTTTAAGTGCACACATATTGCAATACATGTTTAGGCTGGCCAACTGCGTCAAAGTAATCCCTCTATAACTCCAACCTGCTCTGCAAAATGCTCCATTGGATGTGGGGTTGATTTACTAAACCTGAAGAGTGCAAAATCTGGTGCAGCTCTGCATAGGAACCTCTGCATCATTGGTTAAGCACAGTTGCACTGCGTGAAACTGGACTGGTTGGTGGTTTGTTGTGCCACCTTGGATATCTTAATTTGGAACTCCAGTGATGTGTGGCTGTTTCTTCTTATCTTGATATCGTTTACGGAGGCGAGCCGTGGCTGGCATTCATGTGGAGGTCCCATCAGACTCATCCATCTCAACTGGAGCAGCAGATCTCTTGCCTGCATAGGCCTGAATGCCTGTTCATTCACTGTGCTTTGTGAGTATATGTCTTTTTATATTAAAAGTGATATTTGTGAACATTGCACAATGAATGTTTCTTTTCCTCTTTTTATACGACTCCTGCTCTATATGAATATGTTGGTCTAATATTGTTGCTGATGATGTCGGAAGATCCATACTAAGGGGCCAACCTGCCATATGATTTATATTTATGGGAGCCATGTTGTCATACCCAAAGTGAGGGCAGATCTTACTAAGGCAAAGCTAGGCCCTGTAATAGGTTCAAGACATCTGATAAGAGACTGATCTGTATGCTTATGAGCGGAACACAGTTGGGTGGTCACTTGGAGCCCAAGAATATTAGGAAGTGCATGAGGGGAGCACTACTACCTAATCATCACCATTTTGTTTGGGACTTTGCTGCATTTGTATTTTTCTAATATTTTTGTATGTGACAGAACTGACTTTATGAACTGGGATTGTTATTATTGTTTTTATTTATCATGATGAATTTTTTTTATCACATGTATTTATGTGGTTTGTTCAAATATAATTTTTAGGCACTTATATGCACTTTAATTGATAGTGCAGCACTTTTTCCCTTTTTCTATGTAAAAGTTAAAAATAATCCGTTAGTGTGCCCCTTTGCAACATAGCAGCCAACCTAACTGAACAGGTGCAAAGGGCACCATCTTGTGTCAGGCAGTGCATATTTTCAAACTTTAGGATGACCGATATATACAAAACATTCTTGGAATTTGGTAGATAGTGGAATCAAACCGCGCTGACTCTGTGGTCAATAAAAGCTGCCAGCACTTCAACTTGACATAGGTAGTAATCATCAGACATAGATAAAATAAGCGCAGCGCTAAAAAGGTATATATGTAAAATCATAAATCACCTTCAAATGAATAAAGTGAAAATTAAATAATGTTACAAATAGTAAACTATAATCCTCATAAAAGGATTTGAAATATTTGTTAGAAAATGTCCATATAGAAATGTCCATATAGAAATGCAGAAACAGAGTCCCAAGTGAAAAGGTGACTTTGAAACAGATACTGGTGATAATAGTGATGGAATCCAACACCAGCAGGATAATTCAAATGCGCTCACCAGAAGTAATGGACCCAAAATTCCATATAGAATATGGGTCATTCAAAGCAGATTATGGTAATACGTCCTCTCTCTCAACCAGTGGCGTAGCGTGGGGGGTGCAGGGGGGGCCGGCCGCACCGGGCGCAATATTTAGGGGGGCGCAATCCCACGCCCGTGTGTCACTCCTGCCTGTTCTCTTAATTTTATTACAGTGTCACCAGACAGCCATGTTCCGCTGCGCCCTGTTATTGGGCGAATAGGGTCACGTGCAGCAGGGGGGGGGGGGGCGGGGCTGGCTTGTCTGTGATCAGGTGTCAGATGCGCACGGGAGTCCCGCCTCGGCACCTCCAGCATCTTCTCCTTCTCCTCTCCTCGCCTCCGGGTGGCACATCATGTGGCGCGCATGGGAGTCCCGCCTCCGGACTGTGAACTTCCACCACACAATCTTCTCCTCCTCCTCTGCTGGATCTCAGGTACGTCCTTTTACAGTCTAGCAGTGTGTCAGAGGCAGCCGCAGCAGCCAGAAAGATAGACAGAGTGAGTTAGGGTCAGAGTTAAGGTGAGTTAGGACAGAGCAGTTAGGGTCACGCTGTGTAGTGATCAGTATAGGAATACTGTAGGTAGGACAGTGTAGTGTAGTTGTCAGTGTACTGGACAATGTAGTGGATAGTGTAGTATAGTGTATTGGGTAGTGTAGTGGGTAGTATAATGTAGTGGTCAGTGTAGTGTAGTGTAGTGTAGTGGACAGGGTAGTGTAGTGGGTAGTGTAGTGTAGTGGGTAGTGTAGTGTAGAGGACAGTATAGTGTAGTGGGTAGTGTAGTGGACAGGGTAGTGTAGTGTAGTGGACAGTATAGTGTAGTGGGTAGTGTAGTGGGTAGTGTAGTGGACAGGGTAGTGTAGTGTAGTGGGTAGTGTAGTGGACAGTATAGCGTAGTGGGTAGTGTAGTGGGTAGTGTAGTGGGTAGTGTAGTGTAGTGTAGTGCAGTGGGTAGTGTAGTGTAGTGGGTAGTGTAGTGTAGTGCAGTGGACAGTGTAGTGCAGTGGATAGTGTAGTGTAGTGGGTAGTGTAGTGTAGAGGACAGTATAGTGTAGTGGGTAGGGTGGTGTAGTGTAGTGGGTAGTGTAGTGGGTAGTGTAGTGTAGTGGACAATATAGTGTAGTGGGTAGTGTAGTGGGTAGTGTAGTGTAGAGGACAGTATAGTGTAGTGGGTAGTGTAGTGGACAGGGTAGTGTAGTGTAGTGGGTAGTGTAGTGTAGTGTAGTGGACAGTATAGCGTAGTGGGTAGTGTAGTGTAGTGGGTAGTGTAGTGTAGTGTAGTGCAGTGGGTAGTGTAGTGTAGTGTAGTGTAGTGTAGTGCAGTGGACAGTGTAGTGCAGTGGGTAGTGTAGTGTAGTGGGTAGTGTAGTGTAGAGGACAGTATAGTGTAGTGGGTAGGGTAGTGTAGTGGGTAGTGTAGTGTAGTGGACAGTATAGTGTAGTGGGTAGTGTAGTGTAGTGGGTAGTGTAGTGTAGTGGGTAGTGTAGTGTAGAGGACAGTATAGTGTAGTGGGTAGTGTAGTGGACAGGGTAGTGTAGTGTAGTGGGTAGTGTAGTGTAGTGGACAGTGTAGCGTAGTGGGTAGTGTAGTGTAGTGTAGTGGGTAGTGTAGTGGGTAGTGTAGTGTAGTGTAGTGCAGTGGGTAGTGTAGTGTAGTGGGTAGTGTAGTGTAGTGTAGTGGACAGTGTAGTGCAGTGGGTAGTGTAGTGTAGTGGGTAGTGTAGTGTAGAGGACAGTATAGTGTAGTGGGTAGGGTAGTGTAGTGGGTAGTGTAGTGTAGTGGACAGTATAGTGTAGTGGGTAGTGTAGTGTAGTGGGTAGTGTAGTGTAGTGTAGTGGGTAGTGTAGTGTAGAGGACAGTATAGTGTAGTGGGTAGTGTAGTGGACAGGGTAGTGTAGTGGGTAGTGTAGTGTAGTGGACAGTATAGTGTAGTGGGTAGTGTAGTGTAGTGGGTAGTGTAGTGTAGTGGACAGTGTAGTGTAGTGGGTAGTGTAGTGTAGTGGACAGTATAGTGCAGTGGGTAGTGTAGTGGACAGTGTAGTGTAGTAGACAGTGTAGTGAAGTGTAGTGGGTAGTGTAGTGTAGTGGACAGTGTAGTGTAGTGTAGTGGACAGGGTAGTGTAGTGTAGTGGGTAGTGTAGTGTAGTGGGTAGTGTAGTGTAGTGGACAGTGTAGTGTAGTGGGTAGTGTAGTGTAGTGGACAGTATAGTGCAGTGGGTAGTGTAGTGGACAGTGTAGTGTAGTGGACAGTGTAGTGTAGTGTAGTGGGTAGTGTAGAGAAGTGGACAGTATAGTGTAGTGGGTAGTGTAGTGTAGTGGACAGTGTAGTGTAGTGGACAGTATAGTGTAGTGTAGTGGACAGTATAGTGTAGTGGGTAGTGTAGTGGACAGTGTAGTGTAGAGGGGAAAGGGGAGTGTAGTGGTCAGTTTAGTGTAGTGGACAGTATAGTGTAGTGATCAGTGTAGTGTAGTGGACAGTATAGTGTAGTGGACAGTGTTATGTAGTGGTCAGTGTAGTGTAGTGGTCAGTGTAGTGTAGTGGGCAGTGTAGTGTAGTGGACAGTGTAGTGGTCAGTGTAGTGACCACTACACTACACTACACTGACCACTACACTACACTGACCACTACACTGACCATTACACTACACTGACCATTGCACTACACTGAGCATTACACTACACTGACCATTACACTACACTGACCACTGCACTACACTGACCACTACACTACACTGACCAGCCTGGACAGTGTAGTGTAGTGGACAGGTAGGTCAGTTTAGTGGTCAGTTTAGGTATCAGGTAGGTTCCTGTTGTGGTCAGTTTAGGAATCAGGTAGGTCAGTGCAGTGGTCAGTGTAGTGGACAGTGTAGAGGTCAGTCCAGTTGCCAGTATAGGAATCCGGTAGGTTAGTGAAGTGGACAGGTAGGTCAGTGTAGGAATCAGGTAGGTTAGTGTAGTGGTCAGTGTAGGAATCAGGCTGGTCAGTACTATTGTAGGAAGAGACTCAGGGAGTACTAAAAGTCTGCAGGTTAGGGGGCGCAAATTGCTTGCCTTGCCCCGGGCGCTGACAACCCACGCTACGCCACTGCTCTCAACATACAGTTGCAGAATGTACATGCCAGGATGGACAGGGTGGTCAGCAGTGGAACGCCCGGACTTCCCAACGGATGATGTGTACATGAAAATAACCAAACGGTGCAAACATAGCGTAAAACTGTTTCCCAAAATGTATTATAAAAAAGAGAAATACACTTACAAGGTTATCATGTAAGGCAACGCATGTAGTGAGGAGATGGCAGAACAAGGTTCTGACGCGTTTCATCCAATAGGATATAATCATAGGAGAATTGCCATGCCAGTTCTCTCAAATTCTTGGAATTTGAGAGAACTGAACCCCCTCTCAGAGAAAATATTTAAATATCTACAGTCCTGGCTCTGCAGAAATTAGATATAAGCCGGGATTTCAAATCTCCAGACAGCTGCAACAGCTGTATGGTCACTGACAGCTAATTACCCATGGAGGTAAGTACAGCAGGGACCGGGGGAGTAGGGAAGGGGAACTAATCCTTTAACTTTTTAAATCAAATGGACCAACCCTAACAACTGCAGTTATTTGAAATGCAAAATAATTTGACTAAATGAGCTTATCTAGATATTTTTATCATGAGCAGAGTGTGAGATTTTAGCTCACAGTTTAACACAGCTGGAATGAATAAGCTTTGTGGTGAAATTCTATTTTTAATCAGTATGACATCATTAGGACCAAGCACAAGAAATTATTTCTGTGGTGTACAGACGGCTAATATATTTGCATGCACTGGAATAGGAGAAATTATTATAATGGGGAATGGCAGGGCGACAAAACTTACAATGTGATTTGTTAAACAGGATACTTTATTGCACAGACTGTCAAACATGTCAGGCAGCAAAATAATATGCCTTCTATGTTTGCATTTTTTTGCTTGAATAAAGCAGAAATTATTATAATTGAACCCTTTGAAGCTTGTTCTGTGCTTACCATAGCTAGAAAATAAAAAGACAGAACTCTGTAATGTACCAGCACTTTGTTTTAAATGCTACTGCTTGGGCTTTAGTGGAAATATAACTGTCTTTGAAGTGGGTGAGGCTAATTTATACCGCACTGTGAGTTTTCTTAGTGGCTCTGTAGACACTACGTTTGCCTCAGGCACAAATATAAATGTATTATTTCAATGCGGCTTATCCAAAAATTCACAGAGCAAAGGACAGCAGCACATAGCAGCAGATCAGAACTGAAGTATAAATGGTTATATTGAATTACAACCTACTGTATGCATATAATGATTGTTATGCAAGATAGTGCTGAATTAGCATAATCACATACAGCATTATTGTTGTAAGTTTCAGCAGTGACTTTTTTAAAGAGAAGGTATTTACAAATATTGAGGATTTTAATATCTAAAAAAGTGAGGATTTTGTTGTCGAAAAAATTGGGGATTTTTGTTACTCAGAAAGTGGAACTGAAACATTTAAATAAAATAGAAAGTAACATTTTGAACAATTGCTTTTAATATTTAAAGTTAATCTCCAGACTTTTTACAAAAAAATACACCTCCCACCCAGTGATGTATTTAGGTTTTGTGCTGCCCTAGGCCTGACTAAACTTAGGCACCCTTAATTGAAATATGATCCACCCCTTCCTGTAAAGGCCACACCCTTTGTTTATGACCCGCCCTGTCATCTGTAAACCACAGACCACAACCACAGTCTATCAGTGCCCATCAGTGCAGCCTCATCAGTTCCCATAAGTTCAGCTTCATCAGTGCCCATCAGCGCAGCCTTATCAGTGCTCATCAGTTCATCCTCATCAGTGGCCATCAGTACAGCCCCATCAGTGGCCACCAGTGCAGCCTCTCAGTGCAGCTTATCAGTCCTGCCTCAACAGTGGCCATCAGTGCAGTCTATTAGTGCCCATCAGTGCAACATATCAGTGCCCATCAGGGCAGCATATCAGTGCAGTTCCATCAGCTTTTTTGCTGCCCCCCCCTGCAAAGTGCTGCCCTAGGCCTGGGCCTTGTTGGCCTAGGCCAAGATACAGCACTGCTCCCACCCACCCCTAGATAACCACACCTTATTATTAAAAAAAAAAAGTAAAGCCCACACATTCTTACTTGAAATGGTGACCATGTGACAGGCTGTATCAGATTCAGCATTCTTCATTTCTGCACAGATCCTTGCAGTTCTGGCATTGCTTCCTGTTGATGGGTTCTGCCTGGTGGCTCCTGCAGGTGTCCATCATCTGTGTCATTGCAGAGTTCTTTTTTTTAATGACACTGTTACATCACAATTAAATGGTAAGGACACCAGTCAGGGAATGGAGGAGACAAGCAAGAATGCTCCTGCTGCAGTGGTCAGCGGAAGAAAAAAAATGGCCCTATGCCAGTGGAAGTAAATAATGGCCCTGCATTAGTGGTCAGTAAAAGAATACTATACCTGTTATATAAAAAGTTAATGATACATATCCATATGCCCTTATATATTACTTTATTATAACTAAAAGATTACCCCAGAACTGAAACTGTATCTATCAACCCAAGAGATTTATATATTTTTTTATATTATCTGTCTATGTAGTCTCTTTGCTAGCATATCTTTTCATTCCACACGTCCAGACTTCAGGGCCCTGGAAGTAACTCACTCACACCCAACAGCTTAGTGAATGGGTTACTCAATTAAATTTCAGTCTTTGGCTCTTATATACAGTATACAAAACAGGATATATTTCCAGTCTATACATGTCATATTCTACATCTAATAAAAATAGAATCCTGCATAACAGGAAAAAGTCCTTTGCCATATTAGTAAGCAAGGGACCCTTTAAAATATGCCTTTACATAAAGGAAACAGATGAGTATACAACAGGAAAGCAAACTCAAGAAACAACTTTTCAGAATAGCAAAATATCCTGCAAACAAAAATGTTCTCACAACTCAGATAACACTGAGAGGAAATTTACATCCTCAACAGCAAAAATGTCTAAGTTGCAAAGGGAGAGATTTTCAGTAAAATTTAAAAGTTAAAGTAAAACTCCAACATTTAATTAAGCATGACTATATAACATTTAAATAAAACATAATCTTAACAGTCAGTAGGATCAAAAAATGGGCCTGCTTCAGTGGTCATTAGGGGAAAAAATGTACTTAGGTCAGTGGGCATAATTAATGCCCTTTGATCAGTGAAATGAATAAAAAATCCCTGTATTGGAAGTAATAATTGCCATCAGTGGTCAGAATGTTACCCCATCATTGGTGATCAGTGGGAGGCAAAGTTTTCTGGCATTGGTGCCAGTGTGATTATTAAAATCATGTCATCATGGGTGTCAGTCAGCGATATCTTTACACTGCTCAAAAAAAAAAGTAACAGTTTGAAAACACATCAGATCCCAATGGGAAAAAAATATCATGATGGATATCTCTACTGATATGGACTGGGTAGTGTGTTAGGAATGAAAAGATGCCACATAGTTTGATGGAAATTAAAATTGAACAACCTACAGTGGACTGAATTCAAAGACACCTCAAAAATCAAAGTGAAAAAATTATGCAGCAGGCTAGGCCGTTTGCTGAATTTTTCATTGCAGCAACTTTAAAATGGTACTCAGTAGTATGTATGGCCCCACATGCTTGTATGCATGCCTGACAACATTGGGGTATGCTCCTAATGAGATGACGAATGGTGTCCTGGGGTATTTCCTCCCAGATCTGGACCAGGGAATCACTGAGCTCCTGAAAAGACTGAGGTACAACCTGGTGGCGTTGGATGGACCAAAAAATATTGTCCCAAAGGTGTTGTATTGGATTTAGGTCAGGTGAGTGTGGGGGCCATTCAATAGTATCAATTCCTTTACCCTCCAGGAACTGGCTGCATACTCTTTCCACATGAGGCCAGACATTGTCTGCACCAGGAAGAACTCAGGACCCACTGCACCAGTGTACGGCCTGACAATAGGTCCATTGTCTAGCCTGTAGAGGTCTGTGCATTCCTCTATGGATATGCCCCCCCAGACAACCACTGATCCATCACCAAACCCATTATACTGAACGATGATACAGGCAGCAAAATGTTATCCACGGCCTCTCCCTCCAGACCCCTTCACGTCTGTCACGTGCACTCAGGGTGAACCCCTTCTGTGAAAAGCTCAGGGCACCAGTGGTGGACCTGCCATTTCTGGTGTTCAATGGCAAATGCCAGTTTAGCTCCATGGTGCCAGGCAGTGAGCACAGGATCCACTAGAGGATGTCGGGCCCTCAGGCCACCCTCATGAAGTCTGATTGTTTGATCAGAGACATTCACACCAGTGGCCTGCTGGAGGTCATTTTGTAGGGCTGCTTTGGAGGTTGTCTCATTATTGCCTATCTAGTGCACCTGTTCCTAATTTCATTAACATTAAAGCAGCTGAAACTGATTTAGAACCCCCTCTGCTACTTAACTGACCAGATCAACATCCCAAGAGGTTAATTGACCTGATGCTATACTCTGATTAAAAAGTGTTCCTTTAATTTTTTTGAGCAGTGCATATTCAGACCAACACGGTCTAAAGTGTAGCTCTATTTATCAACCTTGCAAGGACTAGACACTTCTCTTATTGTGAAATAAACAGTGTTTAAGTAAGTGAAATCCAATAAAAATCAATTCCTATTGTAACAGGACGTCAAGTAAATGTGACAGGAAGTCAGCTAAATCTGTGAGTGTTGTCACAGATCGGAGATACAATTCACCAGTTACTATAGGGTGTCGGCTGCAGAAGGCAGCAGGAAGGTGTAAAGAAGTTAAAAAGGCCTTCAGCTGTTCAGAATGAGGGAGTTAAGGCTTCTATAATTGTCCAAAGGAAGTCTGAGTATTGCTGCCTCCGGAAGCTGCCTCCTGTCGCCGTGTGGGCTGGGAGAAAGAGGACAGTCAGCTGAGTGCCTCCCGACAAGCTGTGTGGGCATGGAAGAAGACCCCCTGAAGTGATGTGGGCTAAGGAGGGTAACCAAGTGTGAAGACGTCTCAAAGGTGAGAAAACAAACTATTTCTATGTGAAAGAAATAAAGGAATGTTTGCCATGTGGAGAGACAAGCCAAGAGACATTCTCATTGTGATGAGTTAAGCGACATGTTCAATGGACATTTGTGCTGTGTGAAGAGATTATAAATGGACTATTGAGTGTCCGCTGTAGGACAAGAAAGTCTGCCCAACAGTAGGTTGGAGACAGATTCTTAGGTAGGTTCCAGTGTGTGAAGGTAAACGCCCACCGTGGCAAGGATTTATTTTGTTTTATTTTATTTTGGCTGTTTTGATGCTTGCACTGGTATGAAGAAAAATTGCAAGAATAAACCTCATACACTGTTTTTGCAACCACTTCTCGGCTATCTTAATGTGTAAATGCACCCCCCCAAGGGGTCATCCACGCCTACCACCGAGCTAATCCCTCACACTATAAAATATTGATTTAAATCCAAAAGACAATGTCACCAAAATAGAAGTCCTGTGTTCTCTTCTGCCAAACATCATTTATCACAACCCTTATCCCTCAAGTAGAAAGGAGGCTTACTAGAGTTTAACAACCCTTAATAAAAGTCATACAACATTTTTCCATATGGTCTCAGCTTGCTCCAAGCTCTTTGGGAATCCTTTTTGCAAAGTATGTCTTTCTCTTTTCAATTCAGTCAAAATGTAATGTATCACAAGAAGAAATAGGACTTCATAGTGTAGTATATCAATTTACAAATAAATTCAAATGAGCATAGTGTAAAGTGTTAAGTTTGTATATTTTAGCAATGGTTTTTGGATGTTTATGGATGTTTTGATGTTTATGATATTGAAACACCAGGGAGTGTTATTTTACCAGCAGAGTGCAGGTAAAGTGGATTATTTAAGTAATAGACACTGTAAAGAGTTAAGCAAGCCATACACTATATAATTTTCTTTCTTTTTCTTTCAACCATGAGTTGAAGGAAAGAAAATTGCTTGATTCCCCATCAACATATTCAGTATTTACAGGGGAATCCATCCCTCTGTGTTATTGTATTCTGACAGCAGGAGGTTTACCAGCTGTCAGAATAAAATGATCACTGCCCGCACTAGAGGCATTTCATAGGAGAGGACCCGGCTAGAGTTTTCTTGAGCAGCACCCGCCATTCATTTTTTTGACCACTGCCGGCAGCTATAGCACTAAATTGATAAATCAGCTTCAGTACAATGAGCTTGCCCATAGAGGGTTTGAAAAGGAACCAGTTGAATTTTGATCCTTCAATGGCTGGCCTAGTCTATGATAAAGTACAAAATGACAATAAATTAGCCATCCTTGAAAATACTGTGAGGGAAATGTATCAACAAAATTGACAATTAATTCTTACAAGCATTAGGAGGTTTTTATTTTTTAAGTTTAATTTAATAAAAACACTTACCTGTCCAGGAATCCAGCGCTGGGTTCCCTTGTTCTTTTCCGGTCTACCATGTTGACTGTGGGAAGTTGGTTGTGACTCCCCATGACTTCCCACCTGGCTTCCCACTGCACATACATGAGCTGCACTGTGTTCTATGAGTGGTTGTCAGGGAATCAGGAAACCAGACCTCACAGGGATGCAGGTAAAATAAAGCAGTTTATTAGAGTAAACAACAATAAATGCACAGCAAAAGTGAGGTAGTGAGAGCAGGAACAAGCTGGGGTCAAGTCCAGAAGGAGGTAATCATCTAAGCTGGGGTCGAGTCCAGAAGCGGGTAGTCTGCCAATGCAGGCTGGTCTGCCGATGCCGGGTCGAAAGCCAGGAGACTCATCAGCTAAGCTAGGTCATATACGGAGGAACACGAAGAACAGAAGTCTGCTAGCAGAGATGCACCTTGGAGCACAAACGCAAGGGCCAGGACTGCAACCCATCAGGTGATAGATATAGTCAGATGTGTAGCATCATCCCTGTGCGACACCCAGGCAGCAGGCAGGCGATGGTGCAATTATATAAGAGGCAGCAGTCTGCACATGTCCAAAATCACTGCCAATAGGAGGGCAAGGTAAGACCATGACAGTGGTCCTGCACCCTCTGTGGGAGCGGATACCTGCTGGAAATAGGTACTCACTCCCCCTTCCCCTCAAAAAAAATCCAAAAGTGGATGAGGAGGAGGAGAGATAGAGGATCAGCAGAACTTCCATTTTAAGGTGAAGTTCTGCTGTACTTGCAAATCAGAATGATTTTTATTTCCCAAACTAGCTGCAATAGTAATGTGTATTTGTGACCTTAGCCCTATAATTGTGGGCAGCCAGCTGAAACAGTTTTGCAAAGTTCTTCCACAGATTTTCAAGCAAAAAACACACAATTAAGAAGTGACCAGGTCACTGTGCTACTTTCGCTGTGCCACTTTAAAGCAGCAGAGGTTGAATCCATGATTATTATTGACAACTAAAGCTTTCTGCACTCGCAAGTCTGTTCATCTGTGACCAAAGAAAGGATTTAAATGTTTGTCTGGCCTGAGACACCCTCAGATTTTGATGGCTGCAATATTTAATTTAGTTTGAAAAGTAAAATACATACAGTAGTATTACCATAAACCACAGGAATGTACTGGCTTTTAAGGAAAAAACTTTCAAACTGCATTCCCACATCAATGATTTTTAAGCTGTCTTCTTGTGCAAAAGGTCATGAATAGATTACTGTGTTCAAGGAAAAGGCTTAAATAAAGGTGATCTAAAAGAAAATAATTATTGGACATAGAACGGAAAAAGGTTTACACGACTGACATAGACCCCAGTAAGCTGAATTCCAGGCAGATTTACAGTGCCTTGCGAAAGTATTCGGCCCCCTTGAACTTTGCGACCTATTGCCACATTTCAGGCTTCAAAAATAAAGATATAAAACTGTAATTTTTTGTGAAGAATCAACAACAAGTGGGACACAATCTTGAAGTGGAACGACATTTATTGGATATTTCAAACTTTGTTAACAAATAAAAAACTGAAAAATTGGGCGTGCAAAATTATTCAGCCCCCTTAAGTTAATACTTTGTAGCGCCACCTTTTGCTGCGTTTACAGCTGTAAGTCGCTTGGGGTATGTCTCTATCAGTTTTGCACATCGAGAGACTGAAATGTTTGCCCATTCCTCCTTGCAAAACAGCTCGAGCTCAGTGAGGTTGGATGGAGAGTGTTTGTAAACAGCAGTTTTCAGTTCTTTCCACAGATTCTCGATTGGATTCAGGTCTGGACTTTGACTTGGCCATTCTAACACCTGGATATGTTTATTTGTGAACCATTCCATTGTAGATTTTGCTTTATGTTTTGGATCATTGTCTTGTTGGAAGACAAATCTCCGTCCCAGTCTCAGGTCTTTTGCAGACTCCATCAGGTTTTCTTCCAGAATGGTCCTGTATTTGGCTCCATCCATCTTCCCATCAATTTTACAGTTTTATATCTTTACGTTTGAAGCCTGAAATGTGGAAAAAGGTCGCAAAGTTCAAGGGGGCCGAATACTTTTGCAAGGCACTGTAAAAACTAAACTTAATAAAGGTCTTTGTTCATCAATCCTTCATTAGTATTGTATTTTTTTAATGCAAGCATTAAAAACTAAACTAAACTTAATAAAGGTCTTTGTTCATCAATCCTTCATTATCTGTATTTTTTTAATGCAAGCAGTATCTGAATTTGATGTGGTATCAGTTTCTTGTAACCAACTGTATAGTCTCTACAGAAGAGCTCAGAGTGCGGGTGGGAGAAGCAGCACAAGGAGACAGATGAGCATCTAGTCTGGATCCATCTATACAGTTTTTCAGATGGATCCAAGCTCAGCCACAATATACAGTATGTCTATGGGTGGGTGGATGTAAACAGACATACATCTGTTTACATCTACTTACATTCAAGTTATGTTATGTCTACAGAAATAAGTGGACAACATTTGCACGGTTTTCCATTTTTGCAGACATAAACTGGGTGTCATAAAGGTGTCATCTGTTTTTAGTCAAGAAACATACTTTTTGTTTGTTCACCTTCTGACTTTTTCTTCAACTGCCAAAAAATATGTAAAGATATGTAAACTCAGCTGAACTGAAGACATATGTATAAACTGATGTAAATTTATACATGAGGATGATGCTCATGGGAAAAGATCCTTAGGTTAGCTGCAGTGCAAGGCACTATGCTAATAGGGGGAGAGAGCAGAATGACAAAAAGATGAGCTCAACACTGTGCTGCCTCTCCTTTCACTGTTCAGTTACAAGGTTAGGGTGGTAACCTGTAATAGAAAGTGAAACCGTAGCATAGAAAAAGCAGGTCCCAACCCCTACTAGACAGGGCATTGCTGTGTAGCAGACTTGTTTAAATCTCAAAGGAGGATGGATAGAAAGTCAAATACTTTGGCAGGAAAAATGGTTCCCATATATGCATCAGTCTGTGTAAATCACAGCTTGTCTGGAGTTCTGGCTTAAAGGTTATTTTTTCTTGACAGTATACCTTCCTAAACAAAAAAATGCCAGGTTGTTTTAATTTTACTTATTTATATAGCACCAAGAATGTAACTAAAGTCAAAGCAGAATTTTTGACTTTTATTGGGGTCTAGAATCACAAGGATCTGCATCAGTCATTACCCATGCCTACTCTCTGGGCTCGTTTACACTCGCTTCAAAATGCAGCATTGAAATGCGTTTTAAAGCACTCTGAATGCCAATCAAAGCACCTGTAACTATATAAAATGGTAAGTTTGTTTATGTCACTGTGTTTGCTTTGCTTGGCTTCTCTTCAAAAACGATACCCCATGTTGCTTTCTTGGTGCTTCAAAGCATCTCCAAAGCATCAATAAAAGTCTATTACAATTCTTGCTAACAGCAATTTCAGATTTTGAGGGGCTTTTATTCAGAGTTAGCTCTGCTTCATTATAGAGGTATTTCAGGTATGGGATATCCCAGGATGCACTGGGAACCCAACAAGTAAACCAGAAAGACATCTTTAGAAGTCACTTCCAGTTCATGTGTATATATTCTGGAAGTGTCTGGTGCAGACGTTACATCTGGTGTGCAGCGCGGAGCACAGGAAGGCAAACAGGGTCAAGACGGGAGTGGAACATGGGAATGCTATAGAAGAAGGTGACAGAGAGAGATGAATAAGTGTCAGAGGATGAGCAGAGCTGGGAGACCAGAGCAGGAGAAACTAGCAGATGTTACACGTGGTGGGCAGTGTGGAAGCAATATAGAAAGAAGTGAGGAGAGAAAAGAGGGTCAGCAAACCAGAGGATTAGCAGAGCTGGGGGGGGGGTAATACTGAGTGGGGGTTCAGCAGAGCTTGGAGTTATCACTGAGTGGGGGATCAGCAGAGCTGGGGGCTCTAATAAGATGGGAATCTGCTGAACTAGGGTACCAATGAGCTGGGGGTCTGCTGAACAGGGGAAACAATGAGATGAGGATCTGCTGAGTGGGGGTACTACTGAACTGGGGTTTTACTGGGTCTCTTTAAAACAAATAGAAAATCAACACACACAGGACATTTACCAAGCTTCTTTAAAGCATCACAGAAGCATCAAAAATCCATCAACAATGTATGTTGAAGCAGTAGGCAGTATGTTAAAGTCAAAGCATGTGTAAATGAGCCCTTATAGTCTAATTTTCCTACCTCCCTGAAGCATGCACTAGGTTCAATTGTGGGAACTCAAGACGACCCTGTGAGTGCATTTCTGAATTAAAAAAAAAAACTTTTCATAGAATTAAATTAAAACTCATTTTATACTTACAGTATTCAGTATGTTACATCATTTTTTAACAAACTTTAATTCATACTTTTAGGGATCACAGTACCTAAAAATATATATTTTTCAAAAACTTTTAACATCTCTACCCCCCACAAACACACACACACACACACACACACCCCAGGTCTCATATACAGAAAGTACATACACCCCCTAGGTATCATACACAGAAAATTGCTGACATTTGTTTCAGCATTTCACATCAATACTGGTTATATTGATATAGGTTCTTCCAGTTTTAAAATGGAACTAAATTATGCTGTGTAGGTTTTTGCTATAATGTAACAATCTAAATATGCACAGCATACTTGCACATTATGGCACACTACCTCCTAGTTTGTCTTCTTTAGCTACAGGAGATCCAAACTTCAGGTTCTCCTCCATCCATCACTGCCATGTTTAATTCCAGGTCCAACATGGCTTATTTTTGGCCTCTGGATGAGCCCTGGTGTTACATGGGCATAGAGGTTACAGTACAGATGTCAGAAATGCTTCTTATAGATGCTGGAAATGAGGCAGTACTGCACATTTACCATGCCACGTACACAAAAAAGAAAACATTGCTAGGATCATAGCAAATTGTTTTTGGCAAAACAAATTTTTCTTGTCTCTTCTGTTAAGAAAACTCTAACTCCTAGTATTTATTTTCCTGTGGGACTTACATTCAGCTTTAAATCTGGAAATGATTGGCACCTTTCAGAGGTTTGTAGGCAATCCTCTGTGAGCAAAAGTTTTCAGCAAGAATGTTTTTTTTATTAATAATTTTTATTGAGGAAAAAAAAATAGTTTTACAGGCGAAAAGAGAAAGGGGAGAATAGGGGTAGGATATGCGTGTTCACAAAAAGATTATACACAAGTTGAAATCGATGTACAATCATTTTTGAAAATTGCACTGAAAAATTAAATGGTTAACAACAATAATTTACTTTGTCAGTAACATTGCTATTCATTGGTAAGGATCAGCTGCAACGATCAGATTAAGGTATCGGAGTAAATTTATCTGTCCATATTTTCTAAGATTTATCGAACTATGTACAGGACAGAATATTTATAGCTATTAGGTGTTCAAATGTGTGGTTTAGTTGGACTGTTGTTTTACATCTGTCAAATTAAGAGAGGTGATGGTTTTCCAATTGCGAAGCACCAGAGTATGAGTAAATAGTAATATATCAGTGATGACCGGTCTAAATGAGATGGGTATTTTTCTAAGCCTAGGTGGAGTATGGCTAGTGCAGCAGTGGGGGGGGGGGGAGCTATAACTCCAGTGATGGCTGAGATTAGCCTAAACACCTAGTTCCAGAAACTTTTAAGGCCTGGGCATTCCCAAAAGAAGTGAAGGAGGTGTCCCTTCTGACTGCAACCTTGTCAGCAAAGGTGGGATGCTGTTGGGAAATACTGTATGTAGATAGCTTGCAGGGTGTGTATTGCCATCTGTTAAATATTTTAGCATAATTTCCAGTGGTTAACACAGTGGGTTGCTCTGTGAATTTCCAGGAACGCAGACCTCCACTGTGTCTTTGAAAAGGTGGTGTGCAAATCTGATTCCCATTTTGTAATTGTGGCTGTTTTGTGGAAAAGTTTCTTGTTTTGCAAGAGGTTGTAGAAGAGGGGAATCCCCATCTCATGTAAGATTGGCTAGGAGAGAAATTGACGATCCTTTGGGGAAAAGGAAATTTCCGGGATAGGGTGTTGCTTTAAGAAGTGCAATCTACGCACACTGAAGAAATGCTGTTGGCTAGGGAGACCGTACTCAGTTACTAACTGCTCAATACCTTTAGGTTTATGTTCCTTCAGAAAGTCATTTATAGAGGTAATACTATAGGAATGGTATGGCTTGATAGACTACATTGGAATTTTGGCTTCAAGGAGTTGCAGGGGAAATTGATATGTTACTTTGTGTGTGCTGTTGGAGCGGTTACTATTTAGGAACCTCCAGGTTTGAAGGGATATCTGTATGGTAGGCGAGAATGTTGAGACATTCCAAGATACTCAAAAGTCACCCATGAGAAAAGCTCTCAGATCTCTTGTGGGAGCTATGGCTTTTTCTATGTCTAGCCAGAGAGAGTTGTTATGGTCGGTAAACCAGTATCTAATTTGGTCAAGTCTAACAGCTCTAAAATAATCATGGATATCTAATATGCCTGCGACTTCTATTCATTTGGAGCATGAGCATCTTGCTTTTTTTGCTTTTCTAAATTAATTTCCACATGAGACTCGACAGGGTAGTGAGGATTTTAGAAGGTATAGGGATTGGCAGAGTGCAGAACACATAGAGAATTTGTAGTAGAATTTACATTTTAAAAGCGGCAAGTCTACCCATCCAAGACAGTTCCCTTCTCTCGATATTGTTTAATTGGGTTTAGATTTTGTTAATTAAAGGTTTGAAGTTAGTGTTGGATAATGTGGAGGTTGTTGCTGTCAAGGTGACACCTGGGTAAGGGATGCTATGTAAGCTTCACATAAATGGGAGATTGTTTTAAAGGGATAGTCTAGTGGAGGTATCAACTCCAAGGTCTAGGATAAGGGATTTTGTAAAATTGACTTTAGTAGGAGACCTTGCTGAATTCTGACAGGGTTTGGTGGGCCTGTGGTAAGGATTTGAGCGGGTATGTTAGTAGTAGGATGACGTTGTCTGCAAATAAATTTATTACACGTGACCTGGTACCAAACTGAAATTCCTTGATTAGGGAGTGAGATCCTGTCACTTCTAGTAGTGGTTCAATAATTTGATTAAATATAATTGGAGATAAAGGGCATCCCTGATAAATCCTATTGGAGATGTGGACTGTTTTGGATAGGAGGCCTGACGTGTATACTTGAGCTGTCGGATAGGAGTAAAGCGCTAGTATTGCAGACAAGAAAAGGCCTTGGAACCCAAATTTGGAGAGTAATTGCGACATGTATTGCCAGTGAACTCTGTTGACTACCTTCTCCGCGTCTATTGAGAGCAACAGAGAAGGCACTCAATGGCTCTCAGCATAATGCATGATGTTCAGTAACTTTCTGCTAGCGTCCGAGGTTTGTCTACCCTTCACAAATCCCATCTGGTCCTTTTGAATCAGAAGAGGAATTATGTCAGTTAGGGTAAACAATTAAACAGTGCTGTGCAATTATGAATAAATAGCTTCCTGCCAACCGGTGAATAAATAATAAAATAAATAGAGATAACAGTGAAAATATTATGTGTGTGTGGATGAAACAAAGCAGTAGCAATAAAAAAATATATATAATATAATAATATAATCACGATAATTATAAAAGACCTATACAATTAGGTTTATATATATGTGTGGAAAAAACAATAAAAACAATAAGCACTCGGATAATATCCAAAATAAGTGCAAAGTGATACAAGGTGCAAAATTAAAAATCCAATATAAAAGTCCCAGTGATCAAATATTGTTCAAAATGTAGTATAAATCAATAATTGCCAAAGTACAAAGTGCTGTAAAGTGCAAAAAATAAGTCCAATATGACAGTCCCAGTGATAATTGGTGATGATGATGAAACAACAATCTTCTATAAGTGCTCAGGCCACCTGAGTGTGGCTGGTGCTTCCCAAAAAAGTGAGTGACCAGAGTGTCACAGATCAGCAGCAACTGTGCACCCCCTTGTGAGTGGGTGCTCACCTCAATGCAAATTCAATGGAGCATAAACGCAGGGGATCTCAGAGATAGCTGGCTGGCTCCACCCCAACAACAGTTATCAGGTCAGTGCATCTTAACTCGTCATCCAGCGTGATATGTAGATAAAAAAACTTGCAATAGTGCTGAAATCTTTTAAAACCTTTTATTCAAATAAAACTATGATATTGCACTCACATGTATAGGTGCATCTATGCACCTTTATGAAGCCATAAATGCAGTCAGTCAACCGAGGAAATACCGTAGTGGTGTAGTGGGAGACGCCGCAGCCGTATACTTCCTCCTGTGCTCAGCAGCCCGCCAGTCTCGCCAGCAGAATAGCGAAGCATTCCGTCCGTCCTTGGCCCTCCCCTACGCGTGACAACACAAGGGACCACGTGTCTTCATCAGGTGGATAACGTTGTTGCGATGCTGCTGTGCCTTCCTCCAGTGATAATATGGAGTGTGGCCCCATTGTGTGTGATGGAAAGTGTGGCAAGGTATCTCCACTTGTGCGGAATGGTATGATTCCTAATGGCTTTTGTGATAGTAGCTAGGTTTCGCTGGTGTTGCAAGGTATGTTTGGACAAGTCGGGAAGTAGCTGCAGAGCTGTGTATTGGACTGGGACATCAGCTGTTCTGCAGAAGGCCGCTAACAGTTTTTCTTTTGCTTGATAGAAGTGGACACTCGATAAAACATCCCTTGGTGTGTCTGCAGGGAGGAAGGAGGGCTTAGGTACCCTGTGGACCCTGTCAATGGTTAGATCTTGCCTTGACAGAGACAGTTCCATGGAGTTGAACAGGTCATGAACATATTGTGGCAGCTGGGTTGCTGATACTGTTTCAGGAATCCCCCTGATTTTTGAATTGTTCCTCCTCGACCTGTCCTCCAAATCTGCAACTTTATCTCTCAGCCAGGCAATTTCTTTGTTCTGAGCAGAAAAAGCATCTATTAGCGTGTTAAAAGAGGTGGTGTATTCATAACATTTTATGTTCAATATTATCAACTCTTCCTCCTAAGGCCTGTACCTCAGCCTGACAGTTATTGATCCCTGACATGAGATCTGATTGTAGAGATGCACCTAAGGATAGCAGCATGTCTTTGAGCATGGTGTCAGAGATTGACTGCCCTGAAGTAGGGAATGTGGCAATGGGATCTGCGGCCAGTGGGGAGGTATCTGTGTTACCTGACTGAGGCCCGCTTACCTCCATGCCCAGTTCTGCCTGGCTTCCAAGAGGAGAGTTTCTGCGTGGCTTCTGCTTTGCTGGGCTTCTTGTAGAGGGCTATATGCCCCAGGGGATGCTCTTCTCAACGGGATGGTGGATAGGGATTCAGTGTGTCCTGCTCCTTGGCTGCTGGATGAATCCGCGGCCTTGCTGCTCTCCGAGCAGGCTCCGCCGCTACTTTGTTTCAGACCACGTGGGCTTGGACAGAATAGATCTGTTTGATCTATTCTGCAGCTCCTTTTTGCACCTTGCCATGCCTGGTGGTGTAGGAGATCTGTTGGGGAAGAATGTGGCTCAGGAAACCGAACAGAGGCCCCAATGTTTGTGGATGTTCCCCCGGCAGCAGATCAGAGCCCCAAGCTCAGGCGTCCATCAAATATATATAATGGCATTTTTTTTCTATTGTCTCAATGGAAATATATTAGGGTTGCAATTGCAAAGGGCACAGACTTTTTGCCTTTAGTAAATCAACCCTCAGTCTCTATTCCTACTGCTGTGATGTCCCCTCCTTTCAGCCCCGTTATGCTGCTCCACGAACACTTAGGCTGCATTCACATGTCAGCGTATGGATTTGCCCGTGATTTGCAATAGCACCCCAAACGCTGAGCGATGTTGCTGCGATTTCCGCCTGCCGAATCGCGGTAACATTGCGCAAAAAAAAATCAGGGGACGCAAAGTACAAGAGCTTCTTTGGAGCGTATTGCGTCCCGCAATTTTTTTTTGCGCGACGTTACCGCGATTCGGCAGGCGGAAATCGCGGCAACATCGCTCAGCCTTTGGGGTGCTATTGCAAATCACGGGCAACGCACAGGCGTCCCGCGATTTGCAATGATCCCTGGATCGCGGGCGGAATCGCGGCGATTCTGCCCACGATCCATACGCTGACATGTGAATGCAGCCTTAGCTGACAGCTAGCGAACAAAAAAGATAGAAGCAGCTTTGTGTTTCATTCCAAAACTGAATTTACTTCTGTGAATAGTTCTGTAAAACTGCAATACAATCACATAAACTGAGGTTACAAAATGCTTTTGCACATCTCTCTTTCAAATGCATACAATAAACACATTTCATTTGCACACAACCCACCTTCAAATCCCCCAGCAAATGCATGGCAATGCAATATAGATAGATATATATCATGGACTTTACCAAACAATAAATAGACTTACAAGCATATGGGTACCAAAGGGAAAATGGATGAGACCTTCACTGGTGTTCTTCAGAAACCTAAATGTCTCTGCAATGGTTTATGGGAATTCTTTATTAACAAAACAAGGCACTTCTTATTCTTGTTGAAAGGCATAATAAAAACAGGTGCAATTGCAGTGAACACCCAATAGATGGCTACTCAACACAATGATGAAGGGATATAGGCTACACCCATTGACATTAGTGATCTGGGTAAATAGAGAGAGCAACTCTGAAAGTGGTTCTAACCTATTGCACTCTAAAATGTAAAACCTAAATAAAGAACACAAAAAGCGTTGGTCTTTCATGGAAGATTATTCATACAAGAAAGAGCAGCACAAATGTAACAAGTGAAACAGATTTGTACATTTTGTCAGTCTTTGACAGGGAGGATTTGATTTGAATACACAACTCCATTATAATGATTGGTTGCCAAGACTCATAAAAAGCTAATTTTATGAAAAACAGCATAAAAATTCAAATTTTACTAATTTGTGCTTTTTTTTTATAATGCTTTTGCTACAGCTATAGAGATGTCACCCAAAAGGCAAGAGAGAGAAACATTTTAAGCTGAACAAAGTAGTAATGTTTTATCATAAATACACAAACAAGGAAAATAAATGTTTTTTTTGTCTGGTTTACTAATTTAGTACATTATGCTCCCAGCCTTGCTGTGGATGGAAGAACAAAGCAAGCTTTGCCAGCTTTCAAAAGACTAATGAAGTCTCAATCAGCAACTTTCATTGTGTTACTCCATAAAGACACTGACCTACATTTCAATGGCTGAGTACACTTATTAGACAAATGCATCAGTTCTGCATATTTTCATAGTCCCATCAAAAAAGGATTCCATTTATCTACAATCTCAGTTGCTCTTTTGAAGACATGAAATGCAAGAAGTGAAATGAGAATTAGTTTTGTTTCTAACAATATTTGAAGACTAATTCTTTGCTATGGACATTTCCTGTAATGGATCCTAAACTCTAATGAGAAGGTCTCATTACAAGATCTTCAGTAACACAGCGCCCTTTTGTTGATAATACTCAGAAGCCCTGGGAAATAGTTATGTAGCACTACTCCCTTGGGAGCTGCTGAAAACGGGTCCCCCTGGGTTACTCATAGCAACCACTTGTGAATCCTTAAGACTTTAGATTTTTGGCTCAGTCAGTAAACAGTCCAAGGGATTTGGTTTTTTGTTGTTTTTATTTTATGATGGGATGGGAGAAGGGATGAGTGGGATACTCCAACTTAGCAAACTATGCACAATCTTGAGGACTTCTATCGATGATGAATGCGGCAAGGCCACTGCTTCACCTTGCCACTGAAGTGAAGTATTTAACAAGTGAACTACTTGGTAGATTACTCTTCAGAGTTCTACTTGACACCCCCTTTACACTCTTCAGGGTTCTACTTGGCACCCCCTTTACTACTATCTGTGTGAGCTGACCTTCTGTCCACTGGCCTCACTGGAGTGGTCCCCCTTACTGGGCAGACCCCTTGACAAGCTCCCTGGTACTCACGGACACTGTTTTTCCCAGGTAGCTCTGTCTGCAGCTTCACTGTCAGCTTCTCCAGGACCTTCAAGGCTCAGCTCCACACCTGGTTTACTAGGCCGACTGCCTGTGACCACTTTCCTCAGACTGCAGAAGGAGACACAGCCCTCCTCCTGGGACTCTGCTTCCCACCAAAGACGCCCTGTCACATGGGTTTTTATGGTCAATCCCAGGATGCATTGCAGTGGTACCCTCCCACTGGGACTGCCACAAAACCCCATGTGTCACTGGCTAGGTTTCCTCCACTGTCCAACCGGCTCCCCTATTGGATACAGTGGGGACACTTCCTCAGACCAAGTGACTCCCACCTGGACACATGTAACAAGCAGAACTAACAGATCAGGCTCCCATTATAAGCAGAATGGAGCTAAACAAATGCTTTTTCCTAGCACCTATCTAGGAGGGTGCTACAGTTATTTGAAGAGGAAGTAAACTCTTAACTTTTTTTTTCCCTGCAAAGTAAATGCATAATGTGCTAGTATGCATCACATACTAGCACACTATGTGACACTTACCTGCAACGAAGCCTGCGTTGTCCCTGCTGCCGGCCGCATCCATCTTCGGACTCCGGCTGTATTACTGGCCTGAGCCACGTGACGTCACTCCCGCGCACATGTGCGCGGGAGCCGCCAGTAACGACGCAGGGCTCTGAAAAAATGGCACGGGTGGCTGTTTCTTCAGAGTGCATGCACAGATGACCTCATCGGCTGCTTGCACTGCAAATATCTCCTAAACGGTGCAAGTTTAGGAGATATTTACAGCATCTATAGGTAAGCCTTAATATAGTCTTACCTATCGGTAAAAGTCATTAAAGTTGGTTTACAGCCACTTTAAACATAAACCTAAATATATTAAAATATATTGAAAGCCAAAACTTTTCATTTTCCATAGAGTAGGGAAAGGTTACAACCATTTTTTTTTCAAGCGCTCTATGTCTCATTATAGAGATTTCCTCATTACTTTCTCTCCTGCAGAAAATGTCTCCAAAGTGAGGGAAGTCAGACAGTTGCCACCAAAACAATGTCCCATGCCAGGTTTCCACTCATTTCTTATTCTTTTTTCAGCTCAAAATTTTAAATTTTCCACCACTTTCTGTCTCAATGACAATGGTCACCAGCGCAAATAAATTAAAGGAATCACAGAGCCAGTTATACAAACATACACATCTAACCCTTCTATAATCTATCCAAAACTACAAAAAAAATTTGGACTTTCGATACACTTTAACATAGTAATGGTTAAGCATTGCCTTGCTGTCACTTTGTGGAAAACATAACTGGACTCATGCATTGTAATATCTGACCTGTTCTTGCAGGCCCTAGCAGCTGATAAGCTACCCAGTTTTCTTTCGATTAGTATGGAAGAGTAAGAAATAAAATGTGATTGCTTGAAATGGAAACAATGAAGTTGAGGCCCTTTTATGTACAAGTTGAATGTTACAAAGACTAGGAATGTAAAAGATAGACAAGGGAACTTTCTGTAAGAGCGACTAGGTCTACCTCATTCCAATCTTCAAGTGTTGTCAATTAAAACATACACTATATTGTCAAAAGTATTGGGACACTTGACTTTATACACACCTGAACTTTAATAGTATCCCAGTCTTAGTCCGTAGGGTTTGATATTGAGTTGGCCCACCCTTTGCAGCTATAACAGCTTTAACACTTCTGTGATGGCTGTCCACAAGGTTTATGAGTGTGTCTATGGGAGTGTCTGACCATACTTATAGAAGCGCATTTGAGGGGTCAGGCACTGATGTTGAACGAGAAGGCTCTCAGTCTGCTCTCTAATTCATCCCAAAGGTGTTCTGTCGGGTTGAGGTGCAGGCCAGCCAAGTTCCTCTACCCCAAACTTGCTCATCCATTTCTTTGTGGACCTTGCTTTGTCATAGTTATATAGTTACATAGTTAGTTAGGTTGAAAAAAGACACAAGTCCATTTGGTTCAACCAAAAAAAAAAAAAAAAAAAAACAGTAAAGAAAACTCAACCATACAATCCCATATACACAATCTTATACCCGCAGTTGATCCAGAGGAAGGTGAAAAACCCCAGCAAACCATGATTCAATTTGCTACAGTAGGGGGAAAAAATTCCTTCCTGATCCCCCGAGAGTCAATTGGATATTCCCTGGATCAACTTTACCTATAAATATTAGTACCCATTTATGCACTAGTCCGAATCATTTGGTGGAGGGGGGATTATGGTGTGGGTTTTTTTTTCAGGGGTTGGGCTTTGTTCCCTTATAGTGTCTGCATACCAAGACATTTTAGACAATTTCATGCTCCCAACTTTGTGGAAACAGTTTGGGGATGGCTTGTTCCTGTTCCAACATGACTGTGCACCAGTTCGCAAACTAAGATCCATAAAGACATTGATTAGCGTATTTTGGGTGAGGAACTTGACTGGTCTGCACAGCATCCTGACCTCTTTGGGATAAATTAGAGCAGAGACTGCAAGCCAGGCCTTCTCATCCACATCAGTGCCTGACTTCACAAATGCATTCCTGGAAGAATGGTCAAACATTCCCATAGACACACTCCTAAACCTTGTGGACAGAAGAGTTGAAGCTGTTATAGCTGCAAAGGGTAGGCCAACTTTATATTGAACCCTATGGACTAAGACTGGGATGAAATTAAAGTTCATGTGTGTAAAGGCAGGCCTCCCAATACTTTTGACAATATAGCGTATAAATCAGTCCATCAAGTTTAACTAATAGAAGGGGGGGAAATATACAAAATGCTATACACACACTTGATCCAGAGGAAAGAAAAAATAAACAATAACGCATGATCCAATTTGCTTCAGCAAGGGAAAAAAAACTCCTTCCTGATTCCCCAAAAGCCAATCAGATATTCCCTGGATCAGTTTTACCTGTAAATATTGGTATCCAGTCATATTATCTGTATACAGGAAATAATTCAGGCATTTTTGTTAAAACAATCTACTGAGCTGGCCAGAACAACCCCTTAAGGGAGTCTATTCCACATTTTCACAGCTCTTGTGTATGTCTGGGGGAGATGGTGGCTGCCACTTGCTCGGAGACTGGAAGTGAGGTGCGTGTCACTGCCTGAAAATGATGTCAGCGGAAGTTACGTCATGTCTACGTTAACCAAGCTTCAACATGTTTCAACCTGATTGGTCATCCTCAGGAAGAATTCCATCTCCCACACAAACACAAAGCTGTTAACAGCAGATATTGGGTTTTAATGATATAAGGTGAATGTTAGTCCATTTGGGGCACTAAAAGCACTGTGGAGTGAAGTACATTGTTATATTCATAAGGAGCACTGGCACTTTAACCACTTTCCTCCCGCCCTATAGGCAAATGACGGAGGGAAGGTGGTTGCATTATCCTGACCGGACGTCATTTGACGGCGGAAGGATAGCTCTCTGCACGCCCCTCGGGGGGCACGCAGAGCGGCGATCGGTGATGTGGCATGTCACTCTGACACACCGTATCTCCGATCTCGGTAAAGAGCCTACTGACGCAGGCTCTTTACCATGTGACCAGCTGTGTCCAATCACAGCTGGTCACATAGTACACAGGAAGAGCCGTTGATCGGCTTTCCTCAGTTCGTGCCTGACAGGCACGAGTAGAGGAGAGCCGATCTGCGGTTCTCCTGACAGGGGGGGCCTGCACTGGTGATCAGATCATTGATTACCAGTGCAGACCCTTGAAGGGGGTTGCCACTAGAACCACCAGGGATCATCCATGACCCCAGGGATGCCCACCATGGCCACCAGGGATGGCAATCAGGGCTCAGGGAGCCCGCCAGTGAACTCCCCTTTAGTGCTGCCCACCAGTGCCCATCATTGCCATCTATCAGTGCCGCCCACCAGTGCCCATTATTGCCCACCAGTGCTGCCTATCAGTGCCCATTGGTGCCCATCAGTGCCGCCGATCAGTGCCCATCAGTGCCACCTATCAGTGCACATCAGTGCCGCCTATCAGTGACCATCAGTGCCACCTATCAGTGCCCACCAATGCTATCAGTGCTACATATCAGTGCCTATATATATATATATATATATATATATATATATATTCTGTTACAGGGACATCAATCTCAACAGTGCCCACCAGTGCTGCAAATCAGTGTCCACCAGGGCCACCTATCAGTGTCCATCAGTGCTGCCAATCAGTGATTATCAGTGCCTCATCATAAGTGTCACCTATCAGTGCTGCCTACCAGTGCTCATCAGTGCCACCTATCAGTGCCCATTAGTGCCATCTATCAGTGCACCCTCATCAGTGCCCTTCAGTGCCACCTATCAGTGCCCAACAGTTCCCATCAGTGCCGCCTCATTAGCATACATCAGCGAAGGAGAAAAATTAGCTGTTTGCAAAATTTGAAAAGCATACTATGAAAAACTCTTTTTTTTTTTTTTTTAAATATTCAGTCTTTTTTTTGTTTGTTTAGCAATAAATAAAAAACCCAGTGGTAATTAATTACCACAAAAAGAAAGCTCAATTTGTGTTAAAAAATAATACAAATGTCATATAAATACAGCGTTGCATGACCACACAATTGTCATTGAAAGTTGGACAGCGCTGACAGCTAAAAAATGGCCTGGGCAGAAAGAGGGTAAAAGTGCCCATTAGGCAAGTGGTTAACAAAGGTTAAGTTTTATACCAGTGGTGTTTGGTGCATAGGGAAACACACCCTTATTCGTTTTGAGAAATTTTGATTATCACAAAGGTAATTATTATTGTGCTTATAAAAGGCATTTGTTGTAAGTAAATTCATAATTACATTTACAGGTTTTTTTTTTCTTTCAGATAGAAATTTTAGATCTGCTAACAAACAGTACATCCTAATCTGGTGCACTGCTACTTCTGACCACTGGAGGGGATAATTGACAAAAGAAGATGCAAACTGATAGTGGATTCGTCTCATATATTCAATACAAGACATGCTCCAGACTATCTTATCTTGCTCATTTTCATTTAAACTCCCTCCTCGGTGAGTAATGGCATATGCTGCTAGTAAATGTAAGATGCGATAAAGATTTCTTGTCAATTTAGATTATTTAGCTTGTGTAACAATTTCTTTTTCCTTACATATCAGCTGCTGCATGACTGTTAGGTTCACACACTGACATTAGATGGATTTTCACTACAGCAAATGAGCGAGTTGAAACAAATAAGCCGTGCTGTGCAATGCATACTGTAGACCACGGTATTTATTGTTCCATCAATTTTTGATCAGTAGGTAGTGAGAAAGACTTACACAAAGTGTTAGCTCTATGTATATTTTCAGTGGGTAAAAAAGCATATCAAATGAAAGAGTTTATTTATTCTTATTTTTTTTTAACCATAAATTTTTATTAAAGATTATCACAAAATACATAGTTACATAGTTACATAGTAGGTGAGGTTGAATAAAGACAATAGTCCATCCAGTTCAACCTGTATAGGTGTGTGTGGCTGTAATCATCTCACATAGCCCTGAATGTCCTGATCCTTGAGATGTACGTCTAAGAGTCTTTTGAAAGCCACCATACTACCCGCAGAAACCACCTCTTGTGGTAGAGAATTCCACAATCTTGTAGCCCTAACAGTAAAGAACCCCCCACGTTGCCTGAGGTTAAAACGCTTCTCCTCTAATCGCATTGTATGTCCTCGAGTCCTCATGCAATCCCTTCGACTGAACAGCTTATTTTCTAAGCTGAGATCCCCATTGAGATATTTAAAAATTGCTATCATGTCCCCCCTCAGGCGTCTCTTCTCCAGGGAGAATAAATCAAGCGATTGCAGACGCTCTTCATAATTAAGGTCCTCCAATCCCCTAATTAGTTTAGTTGCCCTTCTCTGGACTTTCTCCAGCTCCAACACATCCCTCCTGAGGACAAATAAACAACAATGTATTGAACATTAGATGTATTCTGGTACAAAAACAAGTACATCCATAAATCATGTAGAAAGAAGTGCAAATAATATTATTGAAAGCCCTTATACACCATTTGTTGTGGAACCTGAGGAGTAATCAGAAACGTATTAATAATCGAGTGTCCTCGGAAATCACAATACTTCTGACCAGCGATAAGAGTCTGGGTTTCTGTTTTATTGAAGAGTCACCCCACTGGGTATACACTGTGAGCAGGCAGTCCTGGCGTAGCTCCGCCGAGGTGGAGGGGCTGCCACTTCCCACCCTCCCGTTCCAGACCAGATAGTCGCAGCTTGAGGTGAGCCCACCATTACATAAATACAAACGAGGTGGGCTATCATACTATTACATCAGTGTAACTAGGGTGTGGATGAAACTACTGGAAAGGAGTTTAACCAAAGGGTAGGAAAAGGGGAGGGGGAGGGGGGGTATCGGGGGCACCATCAGATGTTAGAAGGCATTTGAAGTTGGAAGTTGTAGCCAGTAGTCCTTGTGAGGTCAGTTCAAATATCTACTCAATTAGCTTTCTAGACAACGTCAGGAGAAATTGTTAACCATACTTGCCATTTTTTGTGGAACATGGAGGCCTTACGCTCTTTATATGCTAGCAATATTTTTTATAATCAAAAAGAGTTTTTATTATTATTGAAATGGTCATAAAGCAACATCATAAATGATGAGAAAGACATGCAGTAAGAATGTCATTTCTTTTTAAAGTATCTGTTGTCTTGAGACACCGGGCCAAATTCACTAAGTATAAGGAGAAGAAATAGTCATTCTTCATTTAATTACTCCCAATTAAAACAACTGAGACCTCAACTAGGTGAACATGTGAACGGAAAAGTAGGAGTACAAATAGGCGAATATGCGTTAGTGAATTCCAAATCGGCATAGTCACGGTTCCAAACCAGGCAATTGCCAACAAGTTTCCTATATGAAACTGCACTGCAGAATTTAGCGATGATCATGTGAGTACATGTATGCCAATAAATATGGGGTGTGCTCTATCTCGTGTGTGGCTATCTATTTATATTACAATTATTGTGCATAGTTTGTTTTCTTCTTTTGCTAACAATTGTATTTCTTAGGGATTATTACAGAGTAATGTCTGCTATTCCATGAGGTTACATGTATTTATCATTTCCAGTTACATATCTGTTAAATGTTTTTTTTTTTTTTTTTTTTATGTTACATTTATTTTTTTAGGAGACTAAAGAGTTTTAATTATTTATGTTTATTCTTTAATCATACTAAACTATTATGCAAGTCTAATTGTACTTGGCACATTGGCTTGGTGGTCTGCGCTCATGAGAAAAAAGTTCTTAGGTTGAGAGTTCAAATCCCAACGAAGCTAGCACTCTGTGTGTTCACGAGTGTTTCATTATTTTATTTCCACACAATAATATTTTTGCTAAATAACATACCATTGCATGCAATTGAGCATGCAAATTATGGAAACAACCATTCTAATGTGGATGTGGCAGTAGCAATTAGGTGTTCACCTATTTTCAGCATACTCTGCTGTTTAAAATTTAAGCAGATGATTAGCTACAGCGTAGGCTGAGGATTCTGGCTTTGTGAAGAAGAGTCAAGGTCTTTTTTTGTACAGACGTGAATGTTCAGAAAATGAGCTGATGTATCCTACGGTTTCCCAGTAAACATGGGAAACATTAGTGTTGAGTCCAACATAAGCTTCCTCCTAGTGGGTTAAGGGGCGCGGGGGGGGGGGGGGGGGACACGCTCATTATAGTAGAAAGTGGTTTTAAAAGCCCAAGGTTTTTACCTTCATGCATTCAACTAAAAAACTTTCAATATGCAGCAGCCCCACCTCAATACTCAGTGCATTCTAGATCTAGTGATGGGCACGAGAGCTGGGCTTCTCCCAGATCTCTCCTTCCTCATTGGCTGAGACAGCAGGCGGGCCAAGCCACAGCTCCATGTATCTTTTGGATGCATAGCATGGGGCTTGGGAGGGAGCATGCACCAGTGCCCCCAGAGCAAGCAGCTTGCTATTGGGAGAACTGGCTGAGGAGGAGGTGCCAGGAGCACCGGCGGGGACCCAAGAAGATATATGAGAGAATATTTGTCTAACCTGTGAGGATTCACGTGAAGATGATGTACAAAGTGACCTAACTGGTGCCAGCTTCCTAAAAACATCACCTCAGCCTAAGGAATGAGGAATTGATGTTGCTCTCTATTGGACTGTGGAGTAATTTAATAAACGTGGAAAGTGCAGAATCTGGTGCAGCTCTGCTTAGAAACCATTCAGCTTCCAGGTTTTATTGTCAAAGCTTAAATCAATAAGCTGACGTTAGAAGCTATTTGTCTACCATGCACAGCTGCACCATATTTTTCACTATCCAGTTTTAGTAAATCCCCCCTATGATTAAGACTGTATTGGATCTTAATAAGTGCACTTTTGAATATTATTATGCTCCAAGCGAAATTATTCCCGTTGTGCTAAAAAGCACCGTTCTCAGCTCTTTTGTGTAAGGTAATGGAGCGCGCTCAGCAGTACCCAGTAATACAGACACACAGGCTGTTATCACATTAGATGCTCGACAGAACGTCCTGCCTAATGCATTGAGCCCTGTTTATTTATGGGACAACACAGGGATAACAGCAGGAAGTGATGGCTATACAACATCAGCCAATCAGTTCCAAATGAACAGTCACATGACGTAAGTTACTCACATAGAATCAGCCAATGATACACCTGTATACATTCAAATATACAATAGAAAAAGGGAGTACACAAGCGTGAACGAGCAGAACAGCGTGGAAATTTGCGCACAGCAGTTAACAATGAAACCCACGTGTAGTGGAATTTCTTTACTGTAAGGGCTACAAGACTGTGGAATTCTCTGCCACAGAAGGTAGTTACTGAAGGAAGTATGGCTACTTTCAAAAGACTCTTGGACGAACATCTTAAGGATCAGAACATTCCTGAGTGTGAGAAATGATTATGGCCACACACACCTAAACAGGTTGAACTGGATGGACTATAGTCTTTATTCAACCTTAACTACTATGTAACTATGTAAAAAGGGAATACACGAGCATGAATGAGCAGAACAGCGTGCACGGCTTCCCGCTATTGATGTGTGGAAATCGGCGCACGTCAGTTAACAATGAAACCCCACGTGTAGTGGAATTCGCACCTAAAACTTCACAAGGAAACTAGTGTGTAGAACCTTGAACGCTGCTCTGATCAAACTCGTGCATGCACTCCCTCTACTACTACTAGCGTGAATCCCACTCAGCAAGGCTCAGAGAACAATGCCTAATAGGATTATACTATTGTTCTCATAGAAGTGAGGCTATCTGCAGGGAAAGAGCCATGTTGTTTCCACTATGGTAAACAGGAGCAGTAGAAAGACATGAGCGTGTATCCCTTCATAAAGGCAGATAGATATCAAAATGATATTGACTTCACAGAGCAAAAATATCCCCCCTGAGTGAACAAATCTGCACATTATACAAGGGACTCTGAACCGCAATACACATAGATCTCTACCGACAAACAGACCCGCGCATGGAGTGTTCGCCGGCGGAGACGTCTATGTAGAGCAAATGTGTCTACACATCTAAAGGAAGGTTTTCACTGCCAGTAGTATTTCCTCAATGCCGGTTCACCCGTACACGCTCTAATGAGCATATTGCAAGCAAACCGACAACAGGAGCCATAATGACAAGCTAAATAAAACACATCCTGAAAAAATGTTCACACTAGTCCTTATAACATTTCCACAACAGTCCCTCCTCTTTGATGCAGTGTGTGGCGTATGGTCTGAGCACTGACAGGCTGACCCTCCCACCCTTTCAACCTCTGCAGCAATGCTGGCAGCACTCATATGTCTAGTTCCCAAAGACAACCTCTGGATATGATGCTGAGCACGTGCACTCAACTTCTTTGGTTGACCATGGTGAGGCCTGTTCTGAGTAGAACCTGTCCTGTTAAACCACTGTATGGTCTTGGCCATCGTGCTGAAGCTCAGTTTCAGGGTCTTGGCGGTCTTCTTATAACCTAGGCCATCTTTATGTAGAGCAACAATTCTTTGTTTCAGATCCTCAGAGAGTTCTTTGCCATGAGGTGCCATGTTGAACTTCCAGTGACCAGTGTGAGAGAGTGACTCAGGCGCAATTGCTCTGAAGATCCCATTTTCAAGTTGGAAGCAGATAAACTTAGAACAAGATTGACCACCAGAGGCTATACACAAACTTGTCTTAAGAAGGCCTATCGCAGGGCTAAATCGCAACAAAGACAAGACCTCATTTTCAAAAAATCGATTAAAACTTCACGTGACAGCAATCAGATCCAACACCAGGCACGTATTATAACCCCATACACGAAACAACATGATAGAGTTTACAATGTCCTCAATAAATATTGGCATTTACTCACATGTGATCCACATCTCAATCCTTTTGTTACCGACAAACCGGCGATAACTTATCGCAAGGCTCGTTCACTTAAGGATAAATTAGTTAAAAGTGAATATACAGGCGAATTTCGCCAAGATCCTTGTAAACGCTTAGGAACTTTCAAATGTGGAGGGTGCAATATATGCCAATATATTTGCACAGACCCTAATATACTTCTTCCCAATGGGTCCCCATACAGACCCTTACATTTTTCCAATTGTCAAACGATAGGAGTAGTCTATCTCCTCCTCTGCTGCTGTGGGTGCTTTTATGTCGGGAAGACGAAAAATGAATTTCATAAACGAGCTCAACGACATATTACATGTATGCGTCAACGCAACCCTGATCTCCCTTTAGGGAGACATGTTCTAACTACACACAGTGGCATTTTCCCACGTTGCTTTTTTGTCATCCTCGACCGGGTGCACCCCAGCAGCAGAGGAGGAGATTGGGACAAGACTCTTTTACAAAGGGAATCTAGATGGATTCATAACCTTAGGGCTACCATCCCCCCAGGACTCAATGAAAGCATTAGCTTTAAGACCTTTCTTGAGGGTTTCTCATCAGGAGGATGGGATCCATGATACAAGCCCCCTAGGATATGATTTAGTGACGATACTATGGGGCAATATGTTTTAATGTAATATTTGCTCCACTTTAAAACTATTTAATATATCCATCTTTAACAATAGTATATCCACAACATATTGGATATGATTTTTCTTTTCTTTCTTTCATATATACAGAATAAACTCCCCTACACTGTACAGATTCATCTCTATATGGATCTTGCACGACAGACAAAACATCGATCTGTTTCCTTAACTGATCTAGTTATTTCATATGGTTCCATCCTGTCCCAGTCCCAATATTTGTGAACTCCATTGTTTATGTATACTTTTGCCTTAGTTTTTTTGGATTACTTGCCCTTTTCTTTTATTTATTTTTATTTTTTACCATATATCACATGTTACAGTATATAAGTACCACTGTGTGGTTATTAAATATACCCTGATTGCTTCCGTTTTTGCTTCTTTTTTATAGAATGCTACTCCTAGATACCCTATATCAATTGTATTCTATTTTTAGTGTCTGCTCTTCTATGCAAACACAGAGTTTGTTTTGCTTTGATGTCTCTCTTTGGTTCCGCCCCCTCAGCCGCAGCTCCATACTACCTACAGTGATGCTCGCCCGACAGACCTTCCCCCCGGCGCACACAGGGGCGTTTATTCGCCCCACTACCGGTCACCTGATCCCGCCGTGGGCGGAGATTCGGGCCCGGATGTTGTGCGTCGGCGTGCCCGGAACGCACGTCGCGGCCAACCTTGTGTGGGCGGCGTTTGTGCGTTCCGGACACGGGGGACCTCCATTGGTCCACACACGTCTTGGGAGGAGTTTAGACGCAGGCTCCGGCGCATGCGCCGGCGTACTTAATGGCGGGCCGCGCTCTAGCCCATATTAACTTACCAGTTAAGAATACATTAGAAACTAAACACATAGCAATCACAGACACTACGCATGCTATGGCTGCAGACAACACGGAATTTGAGGATCATTCATGAAATCCAATCATGTCCAATCATCATACCGTTATATCCCCTAGTGATGATAGTGATATCATCAACCTTTCAGATTATACTCTGTCATCAGCCCAAATATCTTTATTGTGTAAAGGCCTCACCTTCTGCCCTACTACTGACATAGACAAATTTACTTTCAAAAAAGATTTAAATTTATTTGCTCGAAAAATTCTTTTACAAAGTCAACACGCCCAGAAACATAACCCCAAGTTATTGCAACCCAAAACCAAAAAATTAGAAACGGAAGCATTAGATACACTAATCGCCTTGTTAGAGGAACAAGACAGACTTGACTTAATAGATAGGATCGATTTGGACTCATTACTAAACGAACATCCTCAATTCGGTGCAACGAACCGTTTTCAAAAAAAGTCGGACAAATTTCCCGCTTTAAATAGCAATACCAATTTGGCAGCTTTTGTCATGTTGGTATCTCAAGATATTAAGAAAATCAAACTTTCTCCTCAGACTCGAGCCTCTAATCTTAGCATAGAAGAAAACCAGGCCCTTACCGCTCTCACAAAACAATTACAATTGACTATCAAGCCCTCCGATAAGGGGGGCAATATTGTCATTATGCACAACCAACAATATGCCAATATGTGCTGGAAAATCCTCAATAACTCAACTTGGTATCACAAAATATCCAGAGTCACTATTGATAAGTATTTCGCAGAATTTTACGCTATGGTGGACGATGGATATTTAACAGGCTGTATAGACAAAACCACTTGGGATTTTCTTAGAATCAAATTTCCTACTATTCCCACGTTCTATAGTCTGCCCAAAGTCCACAAAAACAAAAACGACCCCCCGGGACGACCCATCGTCTCGGGCAGGGGCAGCATATCAGAAAATCTAAGTAGATATGTGGACAGCAAATTGTATCCATTTGTACAAATTCTCCCTTCTTTCGTAAAGGATACTATACATCTTCTGCAGCTGTTGGAGGGCATGTCGATCCCTGCGGATGCCCTGCTGGTGGCCATAGATGTTGAAGCATTGTATAGCTCCATCCACCACCAGCAGGGCATCCGCACGGTCGCACATGCCCTCACACAATCCAATTCAGATTCCCCAGCCACACAAAAATTCATTCTACAATCACTTGAATACATCCTCACCCGTAATGTATTTTCCTTTGATGGTTCCCATTTCCTCCAGGTACAGGGCGTTGCGATGGGGACATGTTGTGCCCCATCGTACGCCAATCTGTACCTGGGGGAATGGGAACGTTCTTTCCTCTCTGAGGAACAACATTTGGAATATACCCAGCACATATTGGCATGGCATAGGTACATCGATGATGTCCTCATTGTCTGGACAGGCAGTAAGGAATTACTCCTGGACTGTGTTCATTCTATGAATAGGAATAGCTTTAATCTTTCATTTACCCTAAATTATAATAGTGAGTCCATTGACTTCCTGGACATCACTATTAATAAAAATCGATTAGGCAATATCACGACCACATTGTTTAGAAAACCTACCGCTGCCAATACAGTACTTTACGCAACCAGTGCTCATCCAGCCCCATTAATAAGGTCCATCCCTTACGGGCAATATTTGCGACTCAGGCGCAATTGCTCTGAAGATCCCATTTTCAAGTTGGAAGCAGATAAACTTAGAACAAGATTGACCACCAGAGGCTATACACAAACTTGTCTTAAGAAGGCCTATCGCAGGGCTAAATCGCAACAAAGACAAGACCTCATTTTCAAAAAATCGATTAAAACTTCACGTGACAGCAATCGGATCCAACACCAGGCACGTATTATAACCCCATACACGAAACAACATGATAGAGTTTACAATGTCCTCAATAAATATTGGCATTTACTCACATGTGATCCACATCTCAATCCTTTTGTTACCGACAAACCGGCGATAACTTATCGCAAGGCTCGTTCACTTAAGGATAAATTAGTTAAAAGTGAATATACAGGCGAATTTCGCCAAGATCCTTGTAAACGCTTAGGAACTTTCAAATGTGGAGGGTGCAATATATGCCAATATATTTGCACAGACCCTAATATACTTCTTCCCAATGGGTCCCCATACAGACCCTTACATTTTTCCAATTGTCAAACGATAGGAGTAGTCTATCTCCTCCTCTGCTGCTGTGGGTGCTTTTATGTCGGGAAGACGAAAAATGAATTTCATAAACGAGCTCAACGACATATTACATGTATGCGTCAACGCAACCCTGATCTCCCTTTAGGGAGACATGTTCTAACTACACACAGTGGCATTTTCCCACGTTGCTTTTTTGTCATCCTCGACCGGGTGCACCCCAGCAGCAGAGGAGGAGATTGGGACAAGACTCTTTTACAAAGGGAATCTAGATGGATTCATAACCTTAGGGCTACCATCCCCCCAGGACTCAATGAAAGCATTAGCTTTAAGCCCTTTCTTGAGGGTTTCTCATCAGGAGGATGGGATCCATGATACAAGCCCCCTAGGATATGATTTAGTGACGATACTATGGGGCAATATGTTTTAATGTAATATTTGCTCCACTTTAAAACTATTTAATATATCCATCTTTAACAATAGTATATCCACAACATATTGGATATGATTTTTCTTTTCTTTCTTTCATATATACAGAATAAACTCCCCTACACTGTACAGATTCATCTCTATATGGATCTTGCACGACAGACAAAACATCGATCTGTTTCCTTAACTGATCTAGTTATTTCATATGGTTCCATCCTGTCCCAGTCCCAATATTTGTGAACTCCATTTTTTATGTATACTTTTGCCTTAGTTTTTTTGGATTACTTGCCCTTTTCTTTTATTTATTTTTATTTTTTACCATATATCACATGTTACAGTATATAAGTACCACTGTGTGGCTATTAAATATACCCTGATTGCTTCAGTTTTTGCTTCTTTTTTATAGAATGCTACTCCTAGATACCCTATATCAATTGTATTCTATTTTTAGTGTCTGCTCTTCTATGTAAACACAGAGTTTGTTTTGCTTTGATGTCTCTCTTTGGTTCCGCCCCCTCAGCCGCAGCTCCATACTACCTACAGCGATGCTCGCCCGACAGACCTTCCCCCCGGCGCACACAGGGGCGTTTATTCGCCCCACTACCGGTCACCTGATCCCGCCGTGGGCGGAGATTCGGGCCCGGATGTTGTGCGTCGGCGTGCCCGGAACGCACGTCGCGGCCAACCTTGTGTGGGCGGCGTTTGTGCGTTCCGGACACGGGGGACCTCCATTGGTCCACACACGTCTTGGGAGGAGTTTAGACGCAGGCTCCGGCGCATGCGCCGGCGTACTTAATGGCGGGCCGCGCTCTATCCAGAGCGCGCCGCCATTATTCAAATACACAGGGCTGTACAGGTAAGTTATCCTCTTTCTACTTCTCTGGACATCACAAATTATCCTTGGGATACTTGCACTCGCCATAGATTTTCCCCTACCATCTATTCCTTTACCTGGGCACCTTTTGTGACTTCCATTAGTACCATCTCTCCCTCACTTGGTGACTTTTATCCCCTGCCATATATTGCTCTAATATTCCTCCTCACTACCAAGCTTTCTTCCTCCTCTCTCCTTTCTTAAATCATAGGATCTACGTTGGGTAATGAGGTTTTCTCTATCATTACTCCTGCCTTCTACCTGCTAATTTTTATACTCCATACAATTTTTATGTTTGACATGTTTTATGTCAACAGGGATCTAGTGCTGGATACGTCCCAGCACCATATATCCATCGGGGGATACCTCTACTCTATTACTAATTTACAGGTAGTTACTATCAATAACATCTTTTTCCATTTCCTACTTGAGTCCCTATTATGGATATATTCCATATAATTTTCCTTTTACTTTTTCTTTTCCATAACCATCTAGATGACCTGTGTGTTTTTGACCTCACCTTGGAGATCCTCGTGGGAATTTCTGATCGGGGAGCTCTTTTTTCACTGTCATCTGCCAAGCCACTGTGTATTTGGCTTACAACCATTCAAATTCCCTTTGGAAGCCCATATAATATACATAAATTGTTCTGGGCCTATCTTGCATAGACCCAGCCAAATTGGCACATACTACTTGCGGCCATAGATATCTGAAGGCTTTTTTTCATCCACCAAGGCCCATCCATTTGGTCTTTCGTCCTGGATTCCATAGAGGTCTTACATATCTGGTATGTAATTATAGAGGCATTTTCGCCCCCTTTTTACATCTAAATACAACAAACACTGTGTATAATGAGTTATGTGATGTATTGTTTAAGTATTGTTTAATACATTTGAAATCTAACTCTATACTTACCATATGCACCATACTCACTGTTACCTTTTATGCTCCTAGTCTGAGCTCTGGTGTTTTCTGGACTATCGAGAAAGGCAATTGGACCGAAACGCGTCTAGTCCGATCCAGACACCTCAGACCCTCTTGGTTCCAAGACGTATCTATGACCATGTTTTTATCATATATTTTATTTGTGATTTTGTATGTTTCATTTTTGTAATATGTGTAATAAAATTTATATATTTTCATACTCAAGTCCTGGTTCTTGCCGTTGAAAGTCCCAATCCTCAGGGGTTATTTTTTGTTCCACAGTGTGAGAGAGTGAGAGCGATAACACCAAATTTAACCCACCTGCTCCCCATTCACACCTGAGACGCGCGTAACACTAACGAGTAACATGACACAGGGGAGGGAAAATGGCTAATTGGGCCCAATTTGCACATTTTCACTTAGGGGTGTAGTCACTTTTGTTGCCAGCAGTTTAAACATTAAAATGAAATGAACTAACATCTATGATCTCAGATGTTATGAACATCACAGGACCTAGCACACTATTTGAAAGGATCAAAATTGTGCGCCAGTAATCCTGTGGACTAACCATATGTTTCCTTCATTCGAAAGATCTACAAGGATGTGTTTTTTTTTGGGGGGGGGGGGCTGGAATCCCTTGTATGCAGTGCTTAAACTGTTGCTCCACTGATATTTATTCCCCTCTGCCGAAGACCCAACGCGGGGAATCTGTCACGCCCAGCTGGTGCAGAGGATTCCTAGATGTAGGCTCACACATCCATACTTTACAGTCTATGTTCCATACCTCAGTCAGATTGATACTTAGACTACATCACTTCCGGTCCGTGAGACGCAGCTGGAATGCGGAACGGTGTTCAGGACTTTCGGCCGGCTTTCACAGTCTTGTAATGTAAGTTACTAAATATGTAATAAAGATGTTTGGAAATGCTACACTATGAGCCTCCCTACATTTTATCCACCCATGCTGGAAATCCGAGAAAAGCACATACCCATGAAATGGATGTTGATTTACTGCCATCTACTCACCAATAACATTAAGCACTAAGAGCACTGTGCAGCAGATTAGACACTATTGCAATAATACTACCATTAGTATTCACTTTGGACTTTCACATTCACCAATATATGCCTTAATTGTATTTTATTCATTTTTGAACGTTTGAATTTCACATATTGGAGATATATTTATTTTACTTTATGAACTTATATTTATTTCATTTATTGGAGAATTATTGAGTCATATCCATTGATGTATTTATGAATATCACGTATTTATTTATCTATTTAATTATTTGAGCGTGGTCCCCTACCAAATTCAGTCCCCGTTCACACTGGGGCGACCTGTCAGGCGACCTGGTCGCCTAACAGGTCGCCGTAGGTCGCCTTCCATAGAGAAGCTGCGGACCCGTTCTAATAGGAGCGACACAAGTCGCTCTGACTTAGAAAAAGGGTCCGGAGCTTCTTTGGGGCGACCCGGAGCAACCTGCATAGACTTCAATGTTATGAAGTCCGTGCCGGCCGCTCCGAGGTTGCGGTGCGAGCAGCGCGCCGCAACCTATGAGGTCGCCCCGGCAAGTAGCGTCGCCCCAGTGTGAAAGGGGCCTCACTAGCATTGAACACCTTGTACTTCTGGGCACTCAAGGTAGGTTGCAGTTCTGGAATATGACAGCACTGGAGGATAATGGGTTCCTGGTAGCTTCCTGTTTGATTCTTCTCAAATCTTTGACAGTTAATTTGCAGTTTCCCAACATGTTTCTTGTAACCCTGTTGGTTATTTGCAACAAAATATTTGATTTCTGTAATCATGCAATTCTTAGAAATTTCAAGAGTTCTGCATCTTGCATCTGCAATTTACCTGAGGAAAAGAATGTGCCTAATAATTTTGCACACCTTGATATAGATCTCCTTAGGCCACACCCTCCCATCATTACATAAATACACATCACTTGATATGCTTAAATCCAATAAGTATTTAAGTTCATACAGCTTGAAAATACCTAACACTTGCCTAATAATTGTGCACACAGTGTAGATTTCATGCAGAATATGCTAAAATCAATATATTGAATTCATGAGTTTGGGACTATGAATGCAATATTCATCCTTCCATATGCATGGGGAATCATGACAGTGTATTGAAATTACTGAAAAAAACTATTCTACTGATTTGATTAGGATTTATAATAAACAATACTAATAAGCTAATGTGCATACTGATCTCCCGATGAACATGCTGCTACACTCCAAATAATTGTCTTTTAATTCTGATGATCACATTGGCACACTCCAGATGATATCCTATCAGTGAACTCCCGCAAGTTGGAAATATTTTGTAAACTTTCATATATATAAATGCACCATAGCTGATTTTCTAAAGGTGTTGAGAATGTTTATTCATTAAATTGTGAATATTCACATTAATTATCCAATTATGTGAAAAGGGGGCTCCTGTTCACTTTGGATACTCATTCATATGCAGATGAAACAGGTAAACACTTTCACTTGTATGGATAAATAAATACTCATGCAATTGATTGAGTTAAGATTCTCAACTCCATCCAGCTCCTACACGCTATTTCAGAGATTTGGAGAATGGCGTATATGACAGCTCTGGTTGGTGATGCTATAACTCGGTTCAACAAGATATGGGACCCCTGGGATCAGTCTGAATATAGATTCCCTCTCATGTCTTGATTGTGATTGAGTCTGCTGTGACACTATCTGGGGACGACCCATAATCCCTCCATATTTTCGTTTCATTGTATTTTGACCCGTGGTGTATGTCTTTTGGTTTTATTTGTTTTTTCCAATTTATTTCAATTTTTGTATATGGTCTGTTATTGATCTTCACTACAGCTTTGTTCATACATTTTGTATGTTTTTGACATTATTGCTTATAAACAAGTCTTTTTCTGGAGTTATGACTTACTATGTTCACTGATATTCTTTTGTTTTTATGCTTTTATTATACATACTTTGTATTCTTGAAAACTTTGAATAAAAATACAATTAAAAAAAAAAAAATAGATTCTCAACTCCTTTAGTAACTCAGTTAAACTGTGTTGTCTTTACATCAGATGTTCCTTCATTTTTGGTGTAAGGAATTATTTTCATGAGTAAGGATAAAATAAACAGTTCTTATCAATAAAAATATCTTGCTGATGCTAATATTCAAACATTCCACTTTATATGTGGAGTAAAATGATGGCATATATCTAAAAATATACTGAGAATAGCTTCTTCTATTAGTACTGTCTCTTTTCTAACTCTCTTTTCCTGTTGACATGTCTGTGTTTATAAGTCATGTCCCCAGTGGAATGCAAGTAAGACCTCTCTGGCCAAATACATAGAGAGATCAATTGAAATAGAACTTCAAGCAAACAACAGACCAATCAGGGTTTTGTTGCTGTGGAGACTGGTATCTACAAAGTCTTCAAAAGAATGTGACTTCCATTACTAACCTTGTATGTAGTGAGATTGCAATTGATTTGTAACCCCAAGAGACAAAGCCTTTGTGATGTTATTATACAGTGTCTAGTTTGTATTTCTGTCTAAATACAACACCCTTTAGCAAAATGCCAGGGAATGTCAATATATCCCCTTTAAACAAATTTATTGTAGCTTGAATTCCTTAATATATTATACAGTGTATCACAGATAGTAATGACATACTGGAACCACAGTAAAAAAAACGAAGGAGCTTACAGGGGGTATTGATATAGTTGCTGAGACAGAATATCTTGGGGGTGCTCTAAAGATATCATGGGAGCTTCCTCTCATTGGTTGTTGGATAGGGAGCAAACTGTCTTCTCTTGCACAAACAGGAATGTACAGTAGGAAGAAAGGGGTAAAATGAACTTTACTCTGAGTACGGTGGTTTTCGAGTGTTTTCTGTGAGGAGCTCCCCTTTTTCTGTGAATATCTCTTACAACATAAAAGTCATGAAGTACCTGCTTTAAAGTGACAAGAAATAATACCCTTATTATCCTAAATGAATCCATGCACATTTTTACCTAATGGTCCTTTAATCCCTTTTTTTTTTAATGATATCATGTATTACTGTGTTTTCTGCCGAACGAGCAGTGCACATTAGTTGCCGTCATGTGCACTTTCCTATGCACACTACACATGCCATAGTCCCCCCTCAATCTCAGGAGCAAGAAAGAGTGTGGCTACGTTCCTACATACAGTTGGATCACAGAGAATAAACTTAGCCACTCTCTAACAAGTCAGATCACATAAGCAAAAAAAAAAAAAAAGGAGTTTGGAGGTGATTTGGAAAAGGCTGAGAGCAATACATGGTACTTTTCTAAGATTAAAAAAAAAAAATAATAATAAACAGAATTTAGGTAAGTATTCTTTATTAAACCAGAGTTAGGCATCACCTTAGGTTATTAAGGCTCTTTGGGACCTTTGGGAGGTTCTGGGGCACCCATAGTAATATTGGGTGGCTCTTTTGTAGAGTGTGGAGAAGCAATATGCTTTGCTTAGGGAAGTGTGTAGCATGTATGGATGAGGATGGTACGAGTTGAATTCTAACTGCACTCAGATAAATGTGAGGAAGAAAGTAGTGCACTGAGGGGAGAATTACATTAAAGAATTTTTGAACCCACAGAAAATTGAATTTAGGGTAGGTGGAAGGCAAAATCTTCTACTTGCTTTACACTACTCTTACTTGATTTTGATTAGTGGCTTGCAAGGGGCAAGCTGGTGGTTGTTTGTTACATCATCCATGTTTCCCTCCTTGTTGTGTGCCAAGCAAGGGTAACATGAGAGGCCTACCCCGGGATGGGTTCTTCTGGACAAATCTAGGCACCTTGTACAGGCTACCTTTGCTTTGTTTCATCTTCATCAATTCCCTAGGAGCAGGTATACCAAGCACACTGACACCTTAACTCTTCTCCAGTTAACTCTCAGTTTCCATGACAGTATACACCTTCTCTGTAAGCTGCATTTAGGAGGGACATGCTGAGCCAATGGGCACATCCACCTGTCCAGCGTTTTCCACTACAATTCCACAATAGCAGAGTAGGCCACACCGTGCAGCATGCATGGGTTCCACATATATAATTGACTTAACTCTTAAACCTCTGTAACTCTGGTCAGGATGGGAAACCTCTACAGTGCAATCTACTCCTGTTGCTTGCGGAGACAGACCCATGGCGGAGGCAGTGCCAACAACATCTCCCTCATTGCTAGAGACCATGCCAGGCTGCTTTGTACACCTCTGTTATCCTAGGCAACCACTTGTGTCTTCACACTACTCCACTCCACACCAATGTCTTCATACCCCAGTGTGTTTAAGACCCACTCATTAAACCCTGTGTGTGCCAGTTACTTGTGATACACCTCTTTAGTAACTTCAAACCAGGCAAGGACAACATTTCAATACTTTTCTTAAGAAAGGTTCAAAATAGACATCTTACAGTTCAACGAATAAAGGCATTATTCATTCCTAATTCCCTAACGATAACTACAAGGTTGAGTGCTGCCCTGGCATACCTGCTAAGGTGTAGTCCAAGAATTACAGTCCTTCAAAGGCTCTTTCACTCAGATGCAAGCCCTTGGGAGGCATGTTCCAGTGCTGATGTCTTCAGGGTGACTCCAAGTTAAATGTCTCTAACTGCGTGCAGTGCAGAATGACATTCTTATGCTCCTCTGGGTCTCATCCACTGTCTCAATCCTATGGGCCTTGGAACTAACAGTTGTGCCAAAGCTCTCTCCAATTACCCCTTCCAGTGTACTGCTAGGGGGGAACCCTCTGTGCTGGATTATTGAAATCATTTATATATCACAGGATAGGTGGGCCAGACCTAGACAAGAACCCACCAAAAAGAATAAAGAATGGGGAAAGGCATTAACTCCCAGCCAGGACAGCATCTAACTAACTTTTTAAACCTACCCCCCGAACTTTTATGTGTTTAGGCCCAATGTACGCAGGATGCAGTGCCATATACTGATTTGTGATATGGTATGTCTACAGTGACAACTAAATTCCAAATATCCTTATATTTGAAATGGCAATTTTAGGCTTTCATAGTTTCTGAAACCATTATATTTTAACTAAATCCTGTTTGCCTAATATTTTGCACTTATTTCTGTGAACAGTCTATGATTAGATCTCTAATTTCATTTGTCTTCAGAAATTTCAGTACTTGCCAATTATCTATGTAATATATTCCTTCTGTGTATGCGATATTGCAGAGACCTTGTTCTATCTATTTCTTTGACTGAATATGTACAGCATAGATGCATGAACTTATCAGCAATGATGGTGTTACTATAACCATTTCAATGCTCATAAAAACTCCTTTGGTTTAAAAAAAGAATTGTTCATTCTGTAAAGTCTAATTGTATGTTCCTAAAATTCCAGCCTGTAAAACAATGTTGGAGTAGTAATCTTTGTGGGAACTGCTGCCAACCAGAGCATGGATCTGCAGAGACAAGATAGATTGAAGCTCCTCGCAAACAAGAGTTAATCAAGCGCACTGTTGTGAAGGAGAGGTGTCACAGTAACCCACAGTTTGTTATTTCATTCCTAACAAGAAAGGGGTTCTGTAATCTGTGTTATCAGAAAATGAATTTAGTCTAGGTCACTGTTATATTTATTTGATACTGTCCTGAATACACATATTGTGAGCTGCCACATGTGTTCCTGTGCATTCATTATCCCCATAACTTGTCTTAACAAAGTGAACCCTTAGAAATTTCTATATAAAGAGAAAGTAACATACCCTAAAGCTAGGTATACACTAGTACATTTTTAACCACTTTACCACCGGAGGATTTTGCTGTCTTACGTCCAGGCCACTTTTTGCGATTTGGCACTGTGCGAATTTACCTGACAATTGCGCGGTCATGCAACGCCGTACCCAAACGAAATTTACGTCCTTCTTTTCCCACAAACAGAGCTTTCTTTTGGTGGTATTTGATCACCTGTGCAATTTTTACTTTTTGCGCTATAAACAAAAAAAGAGCATAATTTTGAAAAAATAACAATATTTTTCACTTTTTTATATGAAATTCCCCCCCCAAAAAAATGTAAAAATCAAAATTTTTTTAAATTTTTGGCTAATTTGTTTTCTGCTACCTATGTTTGATAACAAAAATCACAATAAGCGTATTTTGATTGGTTTGCGTTTACTAACTAAGGGAAAGATTTCTGTCATTTATGGTGTTTTTTTTTTAACGAGTAATGGCGGCGATCTGCGATTTTTTTTTTGGGACTGCGACATTGCGGCGGACAGATCGGACCCTTGACTGAGATTTTTGACACTTTTGGTGGTACAAGTGACATTACTACAGTAATCAGTGCTATACATATGCACTGTTACTGTAAAAATGACACTGGCAGGGAAGGGGTTAATTTTATTGGAGAGGGAGGGGTTAATGTATGCCTGGTGCTTTCTAACGTATGTTGGGGGAGGTGACTGAGTGACACAGGGACAGATCGCAGGTTCAGCTATGATGAATCCTGCAATATGACCCTGTCTGTCACTTAGGAGATCCGCCCGCTTTGTTTACACAAGCGGACGGATCTCCAGACTCGATTCCCCGACGATCGGGGAAGAGCGGCGGTGATCACCGCCGCTCCTCCCCTGACCCGACTCCCGCTGTGACTGAATACAGCGGGAGCGAGCCTCCGGTGGCGCACGCGCCCCCCACAAGGGGAGGAGTCCAGCAAAGTAGGTCTACGTCGCTGGACGGGAACGAGCCACTTTGCCGCAGTACAGTCAACGTGACTGGTCGGTAAGTGGTTAAATGAACATTTTCAGTGCATTTGATGGTTTGATAAATGTAGTTTGAGAATAGTTTAAAGTTGCGTTTATAGGGTTGAGCGGACACCTAGATGTCCGTGTTCGACGGGTTCGGCCGAACTTTAAAAAAAAGTCCGGGTCCGTGTCCCGGACTTTTACCGAACTTTTCCCGGACACCGAACCCCATTGAAGTCAATGGGGACCCGAACTTTAACCACTTTAGCCCCAGCCCTATTTCGGACACTTTTTGTTCACAAGTTAAAACCAGTATTTTTTCCTAGAAAACTACTTAGAACCCCCAAACATTATATATATTTTTTTAGCAAAGACTCTGGAGAATAAAATGTCGGTCATTGCAAAATTTTTTGTCACGCGGTATTTGCGCAGCGGTCTTTAAAACGCCATTTTTTTGGAAAAAATTTGAAAAATCACATTTCACTGCATTTAAAAAATACTAAACAGTAAAGTTAGCCCATTTTTTTTGTATATTGTGAAAGATGATGTCACGCCGAGTAAATAGATACCAAACATGTTACGGTTTAAAATTGCGCCCCCCCGTGGGATGGCGACAAACTACGGTCAATAGAGATCTCAATCTGCGACGCTTTAAATTTATTTAACGGTTACCAGTTTAGAGTTAGAGTGTAGCTCTTTTTTTTTAATTATTGCCCACGCTCTGGCGATCGCGGCGATACCTCACATGTGTGGTTTGAACAGCGATTTCATTTGCGGCTCGACTTGCGTATACGTTTTTTTTTGTGCGCGAGCTAACGGTGACGGGGACGGCTAAATTTTTTTTTTTTTTTTTTTCCTATTTATTTTTTCTTTTTTTTAAACTTTATTACAGGTTTTTAAAAAAAAAAAAAATCTGATCACTTTTATTGCTGTCACAAGCAATGTAAACATCCCTGGTGACAGCAATATGTCGTGACAGGTACACTTTATGGAGGGATCGAGGGTCTAAAAGACCCTAGACCCCTCCACTACACTTCCCTGTATGCAAAACGCCGAAAACGGCATTTTTGCATACAGCCGTTTTTCAAATCTGCCGCCTTTTGCAGCACAGTAACCCGGACGTGACGTCATGGACGCCGCCTCCGGGTTACGTCATCGGAGACCCGATCGATGCCGTTTCCGGCATTCATCGGGACTCCATCCAGCCGGCGGACGTGCCGGCTGGGTGCTCGGGGCTCCCGGTGGGACGGTAGCCCCGAGCAAAGCCGCGGAAGGCGGCGGGAGGGGGGGGACGTCCCCTCCCGCCCCCCCGGGTAACGATCGAGCGGCTCCCGAGCCGCATCGATCGTTACCGACGGAAAGCCGACCGTCGGCTTCAAACAACGGTACCGGGATGATGCCTCTAGCTAGAGGCATCATCCCGGTATAACCACTCAAAGTCAGCCGACGTAGAGGTTACGTGACTGGTAGTAAAGTGGTTAAGGCACTAAAATGGCTCTAAAACACCAAAGGAAAGGGCTAGAGTGCTGCAAATGGCAGCAAAACGTAATTAAGAGCATGGCAAGTGCTCTGCAAACAAATGTGGATAGGGAAATAACTTAAAACAACAAAAAAAAACAGAAAAATAAAACAATGTTCTTCTTCATCTCTGAAGGACGAGGCCCATATGGAGTAGGAGGGAGGTTGAGGTGGTGGTGGATGTGGCGGTGACATAGGCGTGCGCACAGGGTGTGCTGGGTGTGCCTGGGCACACCCTAATCACCTAGGGCACATAGCATTGCCAGTGAGGAGATGGGAAAGATCTCCCTGGGACCTGCTCTGCTCTATTTCTCCTTGCCTACAGGTACATGGCCCCGATACATTACTCTCCCTGCTGGCAAACACATGCATGTGTATTTCAACTTTGGGGTGCACACCTTAATGCAATAGGCTGCGCACACCTATGGGCGGTGTAGGTGGAAGCGGCGGTGGAGGAGGACCAGGGCCGGATTAACAGCATCATGGGCTTGGTGCTGAGGATTTTGAAGGGCCTTAAGGGCCGTGCCTTGCCATGCACCCAGAGGAGGAAGGGTGCAGCCATGCATGCCTAATTCAACATGGGATGCTGTCTCTGAAGCCCATAAACACATCCATGCATCGCCAACTGTCCCTCCTTGTCCGGCCTTCACGCTGTGTGGGGAGGTTCTGAGGGTGCTGCCTGGGGAAGCGAGCATAGAAGCCAGACTTCTGTGTTTACAAGTGACAGAAGAGCGGTAACAGTGAATGAATATGGCCAACCCGGGGCCTATATAAAAGGTAGGGGCCTGGAGCTGCAGCTCCAATAGCCCCTACATTAATCTGGCCCTGAGGAGGAGGACGAGGTAGCCAACACTGCTTCTTTTCAAAAATTTTAAATGAGGGTACACCCCAAAAGAGTGAGAAAGAGCAAAAATGGAACAATGGGTGGGTAAGGTCGGTATCCATTGCTATTCTGCATAAGGTACGGAAAAGTCCCGTGGGATCCATGCCTGGTTCATTTTAATGAACGTGAGCTTGTCCACATTGTCTCTGGACAGGCGGCTGCGCTTGTCTGTTATAACGCCCCCAGCCGTGCTAAATACCCGTTCAGATAATACACTGGCTGCAGGGCACGCCAGCACCTCCAAGGCGTAAAGGGCAAGCTCAGGCCATGTGCCCAATTTGGAGACCCAGAAGTTGAAGGGGGCAGACCCGTCATTCACTACATGTAGGCGTGTGCACACATACTGCTCCACCATGTTGGTAAAATGCTGCCTCCTGCTAAGACGTTCCATCTGAGCTGCTGGTGCTGCTGTTTGTTGTGGCGTGCTGACAAAGCTTTTCCACATTTCGGCCATGCTAACCCTGCCTTCTGAGGTGCTGGCGGTGCCCTGGTTGCATTGGCGACCTCCTCCTCCTCCTCCTCTGCCTTGTGCTTCCACTGTGGCCCCGCTGTCAGATGGGAATGCCAGCAGCATGGCGTCTACCAGCGTGCGCTTGTACTCGCGCATCTTGCGATCGCGCTCCAGTGAGTGAATTAAGGACGGTACGTTGTCCTTGTAACGGGGATCCAGCAGCGTGGCCACCCAGTAATCAGCACAAGTTAGAATGTGGGCAACTCGGCGGTCGTTGTGGAGACACTGCAGCATGTAATCGCTCATGTGTGCCAGGCTGCCCAGAGGCAACGAAAGGCTGTCCTCTGTGGGAGGTGTATCGTCCGTGTCCTCTGTATCCCCCCAGCCACGCACCAGTGATGGCCATGAGCTGGCCTGGGTGCCACCCTGCTGTGAACATGGTTCCATCTCCTCCTCCAGCTCCTCCTCCTCCTCATCCTCCTCATCCTCCAGAACTGTGCCCCTGCTGGACAATTGCGTCCCTGGCGTTTGCGTGTGCAGGAACCCACCCTCGGAGCCCCTTGCGAATGACTGCCCTGAAAGCCTTGGAAATGTTACCTCTTCATCCTCCTCCTCCTCCTCATCCTGTGCCACATCCTCTTCCATCATCGCCCGAATTGTTTTTTCAAGGAGGCATAGAAGTGGGATAGTTAAGCTGAGAACGGCGTCATTGCCACTGGCCATGTTGGTGGAGTACTCAAAACAGCGCAACAAGGCACACAGGTCTCGCATGGAGGCCCAGTTATTGGTGGTGAAGTGGTGCTGTTCCGCAGAGCGACTCACGCGTGCGTGCTGCAGCTGAAACTCCACTATGGCCTGCTGCTGCTCGCACAGTCTTTCCAGCATGTGCAAGGTGGAGTTCCACCTTGTGGGCACGTCACATATGAGGCGGTGAGCGGGAAGGCCGAAGTTACGCTGCAGCGCTGCCAGGCGAGCAGCAGCAGGGTGAGAACGCCGAAAGTGCGCACAAACGGCCCGCACTTTCTGCAGCAGCTCTGACATATCGGGGTAGTTTTTAAGGAACCTCTGCACCACCAAATTCAGCACATGCGCCAGGCAAGGGATGTGCGTCAAACCGGCTAGGCCCAGAGCTGCTATGAGATTTCGCCCGTTATCGCACACCACCAGGCCGGGCTTGAGGCTCGCTGGCAGCAACCACTCATTTGTCTGCTGTTCCATGCTCCTCCACAACTCCTGCGCGGTGTGTGGTTTGTCCCCCAAACAGGCAAGTTGTAAAACTGCCTGCTGTCGTTTACCCCTGGCCGTGCTGAAGTTGGTGGTGAAGGTGTTACGCTGTCCGGATGAGGAGGCGGTAGAGGATGAGGAAGCGGAGTAGGAGGAGTTAGGAACAGGAGGCAAACTGAAGCGCCCTGCAATCCTCGGTGGTGGAAGGACATGCGCCAAATTGCTATCCGCCTCAGGCCCATCCACCACTGCATTTACCCAGTGTGCCGTTAGGGAGATATAACGCCCCTGACCGTGCTTACTGGTCCACGTATCCGTAGTTAGGTGGACCTTGGCACAGATGGCGTTGCGCAGTGCACACCTGATATTTTCCCCCACTTGGTTGTGCAGGGAAGGGATGGCTTGCCTGGAAAAGTAGTGGCGGCTGGGCACGACGTACTGTGGGACAGCCACCGACATAAGGTTTTTAAAACTGTGCGTCTCCACCAGACGGAATGACAGCATTTCAAAGGCCAATAATTTTGAAATGCTGGCATTCAGGGCCAGGGATCGCGGGTGGGTAGGGGGGTACTTCCTCTTCCTCTCAAGTGTTTGGGAGATGGAAAGCTGAACGCTTCCACGGGACATTGTGGAGATGGTTGTTGGTGACCCAGGTGGTGGTGTTGCTGACAGATCGTCTGTTTGCGGGGTGGCAGGTGCCGGTATCACTACAGATGTGGCTGGAGCGGCCGAGACTGCAGCAGAAGAGGAAGCAGGATGAGCCAGAGACGTTTCTTGGTTTTGAAGGTGTGTACTCCACTGCAGCTCGTGCTTTGCACTTAGATGCCTGATCATGCAGGTTGTGCTCAGGTTGAGAAGGTTTATGCCTCGCTTCAAGCTCTGATTGCACAGGGTGCAAACCACTCGTGTCCTGTCATCAGCACATTTTCTAAAGAACTTCCACGCTAGAGAACTCCTTTGAGCTGACTTTGGTGCGCTCGTTCCCTTGCTGCGTTGGGCAGTAGCGGGCGTAGTGTCTAGGGCACGGCCGCTCCGCTTCTGCACCCTGCTCCCTCTTCTGCTGTGCTGGTGGCTCTGTGCGACCACCGCCTCTTCCTCCAAACTACTCAGGTCACCTGCATGACGTTCATTCCATGTGGGGTCGAGGACCTCATCGTCCTCCACATCATCTTCCACCCAGTCTTCACCCCTGCCCTCCTTGTCGGTCTCCACAATGCTGAACGCCGCAGCAGTTGGCACCTGCGTTTCGTCATCATCGGAGACGTGCTGCGATGATCCTTGCATGTACTCATCTTGAGAAATAAGTGGTTGGGCATCGCTGCACTCAATCTCTTCCACTTCTGGGGCAGGGCTAGGTGGATGGCCCTGGGAAACCCTGCTGACAGAGTCCTCAAAAAGAATAAGAGACTGCTGTATGGCTTGGGGCTCAGACTGCTGGCCTGATTTGCAAGGGGGTGAGGTGAAAGACGGTTGGACATTGGCTGCAGGTGCCAACTCTGACCTTTCTGCAGTAGACTGGGTGGGAGACAATGTGAAGGACCTGGAGGCACTGTCAGCAGCAAACCAATCTACTATCGCCTCAACTTGTTCTGGCCTCATCACTTCTAGGGGCGTTTGATGCCCTACCAAATACTGATGCAGGTTCTGTCGCCTACTCACACTTGAGGAAGGTGTTTCACTTGTGCGTGTAGCTGGCACAGATCGACCACGTCCTCTCCTTGCAACAGGAGCTCTACCAGCAGCACCACGACCCAGGCCACGGCCCTTATTTGACGGTCTCCTCATATTTCTGTAATTTAAGATCTTGCCCTAGAAAGGTTTTTATTGAATAGCGGAATAGGAAATATGATCCAAAAAAGTGTATGTATCTCGCACGTACAAAACCACACTAGGCCCCAATTACTATTGTTTCTACCCCTAAAAGGATGGATGAGGAGTAGGAGGAGTATGGAACAGACAGCACCCTCAAATCTTCAGAAGTATGAGATGAACCCCAAAAACTTGGAAAGGTGGATCTCACACGTACCGACACAGACTATCCCGCAATTCAATTGATCCTCAAAGGTTTTTATTGAATAGCGGAATAGGAAATATGATCAAAAAAAGTGTATGTATCTCGCACGTACACAACCACACTAGGCCCCAATTACTATTGTTTGTACCCCTAAAAGGATGGATGAGGAGTAGGAGGAGGAGTATGGAACAGGCAGCACCCTCAAATCTTCAGAAGTATGAGATGAACCCCAAAAACTTGGAAAGGTGGATCTCACACGTACCGACACAGACTATCCCGCAATTCAATTGATCCTCAAAGGTTTTTATTGAATAGCGGAATAGGAAATATGATCAAAAAAAGTGTATGTATCTCGCACGTACACAACCACACTAGGCCCCAATTACTATTGTTTGTACCCCTAAAAGGATGGATGAGGAGTAGGAGGAGGAGTATGGAACAGGCAGCACCCTCAAATCTTCAGAAGTATGAGATGAACCCCAAAAACTTGGAAAGGTGGATCTCACACGTACCGACACAGACTATCCCGCAATTCAATTGATCCTCAAAGGTTTTTATTGAATAGCGGAATAGGAAATATGATCAAAAAAAGTGTATGTATCTCGCACGTACACAACCACACTAGGCCCCAATTACTATTGTTTGTACCCCTAAAAGGATGGATGAGGAGTAGGAGGAGGAGTATGGAACAGGCAGCACCCTCAAATCTTCAGAAGTATGAGATGAACCCCAAAAACTTGGAAAGGTGGATCTCACACGTACCGACACAGACTATCCCGCAATTCAATTGATCCTCAAAGGTTTTTATTGAATAGCGGAATAGGAAATATGATCAAAAAAAGTGTATGTATCTCGCACGTACACAACCACACTAGGCCCCAATTACTATTGTTTGTACCCCTAAAAGGATGGTTGAGCAGTAGGAGCAGGAGTATGGAACAGGCAGCACCCTCAAATCTTCAGAAGTATGAGATGAACCCCAACAACTTGGAAAGGTGGATCTCACACGTACCGACACAGACTATCTCGCAATTGAATTGATCCCCAAAGGTTTTAATTGAATAGCGGAATAGAAAATATGATCAAAAAGAAAGTGTATGTATCTCGCACGTACACCACCACACTAGGCCCCAACTACTATTGTTTGTACCCCTAAAAGGATGGTTGAGCAGTAGGAGGAGGAGTATGGAACAGGCAGCACCCTCAAATCTTCAGAAGTATGAGATGAACCCCAAAAACTTGGAAAGGTGGATCTCTCTCACACGTACCAACACAGACTATCCCCCAATTTAACTGATCCCCAAAGGTTTTTGATTAAATAGCGGAATAGAAAATATGATCCAAAAAAAGTGTATGTATATCACACGTACACAACCACACTAGGCCCCAATTACTATTGTTTGTACCCCTAAAAGGCTAGATGAGGAGTAGGGGGGGTATGGAACAGGCAGCACCCTCAAACCTTCAGAAGTATGAGATGAACCCCAACAACTTGGAAAGGTGGATCTCTCTCACACGTACCAACACAGACTATCCCCCAATTTAACTGATCCCCAAAGGTTTTTGATTAAATAGCGGAATAGAAAATATGATCCTAAAAAAGTGTATGTATATCACACGTACACAACCACACTGGGCCCCAATTACTATTGTTTGTACCCCTAAAAGGCTAGATGAGGAGTAGGGGGAGTATGGAACAGGCAGCACCCTCAAACCTTCAGAAGTATGAGATGAACCCCAACAACTTGGAAAGGTGGATCTCTCTCACACGTACCAACACAGACTATCCCCCAATTTAACTGATCCCCAAAGGTTTTTGATTAAATAGCGGAATAGAAAATATGATCCAAAAAAAGTGTATGTATATCACACGTACACAACCACACTAGGCCCCAATTACTATTGTTTGTACCCCTAAAAGGCTAGATGAGGAGTAGGGGGGGTATGGAACAGGCAGCACCCTCAAATCTTCAGAAGTATGAGATGAACCCCAAAAACTTGGAAAGGTGGATCTCTCTCACACGTACCAACACAGACTATCCCCCAATTTAACTGATCCCCAAAGGTTTTTGATTAAATAGCGGAATAGAAAATATGATCCAAAAAAAGTGTATGTATATCACACGTACACAACCACACTAGGCCCCAATTACTATTGTTTGTACCCCTAAAAGGCTAGATGAGGAGTAGGGGGAGTATGGAACAGGCAGCACCCTCAAACCTTCAGAAGTATGAGATGAACCCCAACAACTTGGAAAGGTGGATCTCTCTCACACGTACCAACACAGACTATCCCCCAATTTAACTGATCCCCAAAGGTTTTTGATTAAATAGCGGAATAGAAAATATGATCCAAAAAAAGTGTATGTATATCACACGTACACAACCACACTAGGCCCCAATTACTATTGTTTGTACCCCTAAAAGGCTAGATGAGGAGTAGGGGGGGTATGGAACAGGCAGCACCCTCAAACCTTCAGAAGTATGAGATGAACCCCAACAACTTGGAAAGGTGGATCTCTCTCACACGTACCAACACAGACTATCCCCCAATTTAACTGATCCCCAAAGGTTTTTGATTAAATAGCGGAATAGAAAATATGATCCAAAAAAAGTGTATGTATATCACACGTACACAACCACACTAGGCCCCAATTACTATTGTTTGTACCCCTAAAAGGCTAGGAGTAGGGGGAGTATGGAACAGGCAGCACCCTCAAACCTTCAGAAGTATGAGATGAACCCCAACAACTTGGAAAGGTGGATCTCTCTCACACGTACCAACACAGACTATCCCCCAATTTAACTGATCCCCAAAGGTTTTTGATTAAATAGCGGAATAGAAAATATGATCCAAAAAAAGTGTATGTATATCACACGTACACAACCATACTGGGCCCCAATTACTATTGTTTGTACCCCTAAAAGGCTAGATGAGGAGTAGGGGGAGTATGGAACAGGCAGCACCCTCAAACCTTCAGAAGTATGAGATGAACCCCAACAACTTGGAAAGGTGGATCTCTCTCACACGTACCAACACAGACTATCCCCCAATTTAACTGATCCCCAAAGGTTTTTGATTAAATAGCGGAATAGAAAATATGATCCAAAAAAAGTGTATGTATATCACACGTACACAACCATACTGGGCCCCAATTACTATTGTTTGTACCCCTAAAAGGCTAGATGAGGAGTAGGGGGAGTATGGAACAGGCAGCACCCTCAAACCTTCAGAAGTATGAGATGAACCCCAACAACTTGGAAAGGTGGATCTCTCTCACACGTACCAACACAGACTATCCCCCAATTTAACTGATCCCCAAAGGTTTTTGATTAAATAGCGGAATAGAAAATATGATCCAAAAAAAGTGTATGTATATCACACGTACACAACCACACTGGGCCCCAATTACTATTGTTTGTACCCCTAAAAGGCTAGATGAGGAGTAGGGGGGGTATGGAACAGGCAGCACCCTCAAATCTTCAGAAGTATGAGATGAACCCCAAAAACTTGGAAAGGTGGATCTCTCTCACACGTACCAACACAGACTATCCCCCAATTTAACTGATCCCCAAAGGTTTTTGATTAAATAGCGGAATAGAAAATATGATCCAAAAAAAGTGTATGTATATCACACGTACACAACCACACTAGGCCCCAATTACTATTGTTTGTACCCCTAAAAGGCTAGATGAGGAGTAGGGGGGGTATGGAACAGGCAGCACCCTCAAACCTTCAGAAGTATGAGATGAACCCCAACAACTTGGAAAGGTGGATCTCTCTCACACGTACCAACACAGACTATCCCCCAATTTAACTGATCCCCAAAGGTTTTTGATTAAATAGCGGAATAGAAAATATGATCCAAAAAAAGTGTATGTATATCACACGTACACAACCACACTAGGCCCCAATTACTATTGTTTGTACCCCTAAAAGGCTAGATGAGGAGTAGGGGGGGTATGGAACAGGCAGCACCCTCAAACCTTCAGAAGTATGAGATGAACCCCAACAACTTGGAAAGGTGGATCTCTCTCACACGTACCAACACAGACTATCCCCCAATTTAACTGATCCCCAAAGGTTTTTGATTAAATAGCGGAATAGAAAATATGATCCAAAAAAAGTGTATGTATATCACACGTACACAACCACACTGGGCCCCAATTACTATTGTTTGTACCCCTAAAAGGCTAGATGAGGAGTAGGGGGAGTATGGAACAGGCAGCACCCTCAAACCTTCAGAAGTATGAGATGAACCCCAACAACTTGGAAAGGTGGATCTCTCTCACACGTACCAACACAGACTATCCCCCAATTTAACTGATCCCCAAAGGTTTTTGATTAAATAGCGGAATAGAAAATATGATCCAAAAAAAGTGTATGTATATCACACGTACACAACCACACTGGGCCCCAATTACTATTGTTTGTACCCCTAAAAGGCTAGATGAGGAGTAGGGGGAGTATGGAACAGGCAGCACCCTCAAACCTTCAGAAGTATGAGATGAACCCCAACAACTTGGAAAGGTGGATCTCTCTCACACGTACCAACACAGACTATCCCCCAATTTAACTGATCCCCAAAGGTTTTTGATTAAATAGCGGAATAGAAAATATGATCCAAAAAAAGTGTATGTATATCACACGTACACAACCACACTAGGCCCCAATTACTATTGTTTGTACCCCTAAAAGGCTAGATGAGGAGTAGGGGGGGTATGGAACAGGCAGCACCCTCAAACCTTCAGAAGTATGAGATGAACCCCAACAACTTGGAAAGGTGGATCTCTCTCACACGTACCAACACAGACTATCCCCCAATTTAACTGATCCCCAAAGGTTTTTGATTAAATAGCGGAATAGAAAATATGATCCAAAAAAAGTGTATGTATATCACACGTACACAACCACACTAGGCCCCAATTACTATTGTTTGTACCCCTAAAAGGCTAGGAGTAGGGGGAGTATGGAACAGGCAGCACCCTCAAACCTTCAGAAGTATGAGATGAACCCCAACAACTTGGAAAGGTGGATCTCTCTCACACGTACCAACACAGACTATCCCCCAATTTAACTGATCCCCAAAGGTTTTTGATTAAATAGCGGAATAGAAAATATGATCCAAAAAAAGTGTATGTATATCACACGTACACAACCACACTAGGCCCCAATTACTATTGTTTGTACCCCTAAAAGGCTAGATGAGGAGTAGGGGGGGTATGGAACAGGCAGCACCCTCAAACCTTCAGAAGTATGAGATGAACCCCAACAACTTGGAAAGGTGGATCTCTCTCACACGTACCAACACAGACTATCCCCCAATTTAACTGATCCCCAAAGGTTTTTGATTAAATAGCGGAATAGAAAATATGATCCAAAAAAAGTGTATGTATATCACACGTACACAACCACACTAGGCCCCAATTACTATTGTTTGTACCCCTAAAAGGCTAGGAGTAGGGGGAGTATGGAACAGGCAGCACCCTCAAACCTTCAGAAGTATGAGATGAACCCCAACAACTTGGAAAGGTGGATCTCTCTCACACGTACCAACACAGACTATCCCCCAATTTAACTGATCCCCAAAGGTTTTTGATTAAATAGCGGAATAGAAAATATGATCCAAAAAAAGTGTATGTATATCACACGTACACAACCATACTGGGCCCCAATTACTATTGTTTGTACCCCTAAAAGGCTAGATGAGGAGTAGGGGGAGTATGGAACAGGCAGCACCCTCAAACCTTCAGAAGTATGAGATGAACCCCAACAACTTGGAAAGGTGGATCTCTCTCACACGTACCAACACAGACTATCCCCCAATTTAACTGATCCCCAAAGGTTTTTGATTAAATAGCGGAATAGAAAATATGATCCAAAAAAAGTGTATGTATATCACACGTACACAACCATACTGGGCCCCAATTACTATTGTTTGTACCCCTAAAAGGCTAGATGAGGAGTAGGGGGAGTATGGAACAGGCAGCACCCTCAAACCTTCAGAAGTATGAGATGAACCCCAACAACTTGGAAAGGTGGATCTCTCTCACACGTACCAACACAGACTATCCCCCAATTTAACTGATCCCCAAAGGTTTTTGATTAAATAGCGGAATAGAAAATATGATCCAAAAAAAGTGTATGTATATCACACGTACACAACCACACTGGGCCCCAATTACTATTGTTTGTACCCCTAAAAGGCTAGATGAGGAGTAGGGGGGGTATGGAACAGGCAGCACCCTCAAATCTTCAGAAGTATGAGATGAACCCCAAAAACTTGGAAAGGTGGATCTCTCTCACACGTACCAACACAGACTATCCCCCAATTTAACTGATCCCCAAAGGTTTTTGATTAAATAGCGGAATAGAAAATATGATCCAAAAAAAGTGTATGTATATCACACGTACACAACCACACTAGGCCCCAATTACTATTGTTTGTACCCCTAAAAGGCTAGATGAGGAGTAGGGGGGGTATGGAACAGGCAGCACCCTCAAACCTTCAGAAGTATGAGATGAACCCCAACAACTTGGAAAGGTGGATCTCTCTCACACGTACCAACACAGACTATCCCCCAATTTAACTGATCCCCAAAGGTTTTTGATTAAATAGCGGAATAGAAAATATGATCCAAAAAAAGTGTATGTATATCACACGTACACAACCACACTAGGCCCCAATTACTATTGTTTGTACCCCTAAAAGGCTAGATGAGGAGTAGGGGGGGTATGGAACAGGCAGCACCCTCAAACCTTCAGAAGTATGAGATGAACCCCAACAACTTGGAAAGGTGGATCTCTCTCACACGTACCAACACAGACTATCCCCCAATTTAACTGATCCCCAAAGGTTTTTGATTAAATAGCGGAATAGAAAATATGATCCAAAAAAAGTGTATGTATATCACACGTACACAACCACACTGGGCCCCAATTACTATTGTTTGTACCCCTAAAAGGCTAGATGAGGAGTAGGGGGAGTATGGAACAGGCAGCACCCTCAAACCTTCAGAAGTATGAGATGAACCCCAACAACTTGGAAAGGTGGATCTCTCTCACACGTACCAACACAGACTATCCCCCAATTTAACTGATCCCCAAAGGTTTTTGATTAAATAGCGGAATAGAAAATATGATCCAAAAAAAGTGTATGTATATCACACGTACACAACCACACTGGGCCCCAATTACTATTGTTTGTACCCCTAAAAGGCTAGATGAGGAGTAGGGGGAGTATGGAACAGGCAGCACCCTCAAACCTTCAGAAGTATGAGATGAACCCCAACAACTTGGAAAGGTGGATCTCTCTCACACGTACCAACACAGACTATCCCCCAATTTAACTGATCCCCAAAGGTTTTTGATTAAATAGCGGAATAGAAAATATGATCCAAAAAAAGTGTATGTATATCACACGTACACAACCACACTAGGCCCCAATTACTATTGTTTGTACCCCTAAAAGGCTAGATGAGGAGTAGGGGGGGTATGGAACAGGCAGCACCCTCAAACCTTCAGAAGTATGAGATGAACCCCAACAACTTGGAAAGGTGGATCTCTCTCACACGTACCAACACAGACTATCCCCCAATTTAACTGATCCCCAAAGGTTTTTGATTAAATAGCGGAATAGAAAATATGATCCAAAAAAAGTGTATGTATATCACACGTACACAACCACACTAGGCCCCAATTACTATTGTTTGTACCCCTAAAAGGCTAGGAGTAGGGGGAGTATGGAACAGGCAGCACCCTCAAACCTTCAGAAGTATGAGATGAACCCCAACAACTTGGAAAGGTGGATCTCTCTCACACGTACCAACACAGACTATCCCCCAATTTAACTGATCCCCAAAGGTTTTTGATTAAATAGCGGAATAGAAAATATGATCCAAAAAAAGTGTATGTATATCACACGTACACAACCACACTAGGCCCCAATTACTATTGTTTGTACCCCTAAAAGGCTAGATGAGGAGTAGGGGGAGTATGGAACAGGCAGCACCCTCAAATCTTCAGAAGTATGAGATTGTGTTCACTGTACCCCACAAAGATTGAGTTCACTGCACCCCACAATGATTGTGTTCACTGCACCCCACAAAGATTGTGTTCACTGCACCTCACAAAGATTGTGTTCACTGTACCCCCCAAAGATTGTGTTCACTGCACCCCACAAAGATTCTGTTCACTGTACCCCACAAAGATTGTGTTCACTGCACCCTAAAAGGATGTTGTTCACTGCACCCCACAAAGATTGTGTTCACTGCACCCTAAAAGGATGTTGTTCACTGCACCCCAAAAAGATTGTGTTCACTGTACCCCCCCAAAGATTGTGTTCACTGCACCCCACAAAGATTGTGTTCACTGCACCCCAAAAAGATTGTGTTCACTGTACCCCCCAAAGATTGTGTTCACTGCACCCCAAAAAGATTGTGTTCACTGTACCCCCCAAAGATTGTGTTCACTGCACCCCACAAAGATTCTGTTCACTGTACCCCACAAAGATTGTGTTCACTGCACCCCAAAAAGATTGTGTTCACTGTACCCCCCCAAAGATTGTGTTCACTGCACCCCACAAAGATTCTGTTCACTGCACCCCACAAAGGATTTTGTTCACTGCACCCCAAAAAGATTGTGTTCACTGCACCCCAAAAAGGATTTTGATCACTGCACCCCAAAAAGGATGTTGTTCACTGCACCCCAAAAATGATTTTGTTCACTCCACCCCAAAAAGATTGTGTTCACTGCACCCCACAAAGATTGTGTTCACTGCACCCCAAAAAGATTGTGTTCACTGTACCCCCCAAAGATTGTGTTCACTGCACCCCACAAAGATTCTGTTCACTGTACCCCACAAAGATTGTGTTCACTGCACCCCAAAAAGATTGTGTTCACTGCACCCCAAAAAGGATGTTGTTCACTGCACCCCAAAAAGGATGTTGTTCACTCCACCCCAAAAAGATTGTGTTCACTGCACCCCACAAAGATTGTGTTCACTGCACCCCAAAAAGATTGTGTTCACTGCACCCCAAAAATGATTTTGTTCACTGCACCCCAAAAAGGATTTTGTTCACTGCACCCCAAAAAGGATGTTGTTCACTCCACCCCAAAAAGATTGTGTTCACTGCACCCCAAAAAGATTGTGTTCACTGCACCCCACAAAGGATTTTGTTCACTGCACCCCAAAAAGATTGTGTTCACTGCACCCCAAAAAGGATGTTGTTCACTGCACCCCAAAAAGGATTTTGTTCACTGCACCCCAAAAAGATTGTGTTCACTGCACCCCACAAAGGATTTTGTTCACTGCACCCCACAAAGATTGTGTTCACTGCACACCAAAAAGGATTGTGTTCACTGCACCCCAAAAAGATTTTGTTCACTGCACCCCAAAAAGATTGTGTTCACTGCAGCCCAAAAAGATTGTGTTCACTGCAGCCCAAAAAGATTGTGTTCACTGCAGCTCACACACAGAAAAATGGATGTGGATCACTGACACCTGCCTATCTCCAATCCCACACCACACAGCAATATCGATTGTAGTTTGTAGAACACAGTTTCCCTAAAATTCAGCAGACTCTGTCCCTAACAGGATTGAGAAGAGATCGTAGATCAGGATTGAGTGCAGATTCACCCCACCCCCCACACAGCAATATCGATTGTAGTTTGTAGAAGACACTGACCCTATAATTCAGCAGACTCTATCCCTAAAATGCCTACAACTCGCCCTGCCTAAACACTCCGACCTGTCCCTCAATTCTATCCGGACACAAATGGTTTTTTCCTGCCTATCTTTCCCTAATCAGCAGCCAGCACATTGATGTGTGCTCTGTCCCTTAGCTAAGCAGCAGAATGACGCTGCTGCGGCGGCTGCCTCGAACTTATAAAGACTTGGTCACATGCTTCAGACGGCCAATCACAGCTACTAAGACATTTGCAGGCATGGCTGGGATGGCTTAAGGCACACCAGTTAAACGATTGTTGATTGGCTGTTGAAAGCCCGCCATGAAAAGAGCGCCAAAGCATGCAAAACCCGGAAATAAAACGACCGAACACGGATTTTTACCCGAACATACAGTAAAGTGTCCGTGTCCGTGTTCGGGTAAAAAAAATCCAATTATTCGGTACGAACACGAATAATACAGTCCGTGTTCGCTCAACACTATGCGTTTACTTTTGACTTTGATTTTGGAGTAAATTCATTTTTAGAAATTAGTTTGAGAAAAACTTTCCATCTCGCATTTTTTAATTTTGTTATCACTGCGGTCAAAAACAAACATTGATTTGATCGTACTAAAAATTAGAAAATCTAATGAGAGTTATTAAAACAAAAATATTTCTAACGAAAATCTACTAGTGTATACCTAACTTTAGACTGTCGTCCTGACATGTTATGAGTGTCCCCAAAACGGGAGCTGAGGAGAAATCTTACATTGTGGGTACAATGAGTGGGTTTCCACTTATCGTGGGGAGATTTCTACTTAGTTACTGCTCTGTTTCCTGAACAGGGAGTGAAGGGAAATCCCCCCACTTGTGCACAGAAAGAAATACATTATGGCAGAGGTTATACCAATTGATGTTATAATTATTATTATTTTTATATTACAAAAATGTTTTGGGTCCACGTTAAATATTTTAGGTTTTGGTTGCTTGAAAAACAGAATACAATCTCTTTTTCAATTACAGGGCCAAAACACACTGGTTGTCCCAGATTCCACCTGAAAAACCATTGGAGCCAGAGCCTTCTAACCTACAGCTCCTATTCTCGGTCACTTACTGCATAATTTAGTCAGAAAGACTTTACTGAATGTATTTTTATGCAGCATAGAAACCTAAATAGGTGAAGAAACAGATGCACCGCTCTGAACAGTGAAGCTGTGAATTGAATAGATAGATGAGGGAAACCACTCAGGTGCTCAGGATCAGATGTCCTCTTATCCAGCAATTGACAGAATACCAAATGAATGAGAGAGCTGGCAACTCCGAAATTCCTTCTGAATTCTTTATTAATACATGACCATGAGTATAAGCAAAATGGCTAACGCGTTTCGGCAATAAGCCTTGATCACAGCACAGCCTAGAATGAAATACAAGACACATAAATACAAAAGTAGGGTCCACCCCCCACTCATTGATTTCCTTAAGCAATCAAAAATCACTGCTGCAGATGTAGTATTGCAGGGAGGTTTGCATCAAAACACACTATGGTGATACCTTGTATAAAAAAGTATGGGTATATACCCCACAGTGGCAGTCCAAATATTGAGCTAGATTATTGTTTCTTTGAATGCTCTACTGGGACGCCCCCCCCCCCCCCGGGACACAGTTTGGTCCCATTGGGGTGCCTGGGGTGGGGACGTCACCCTACCTAATGTTTGGAATTGTACCTTTTTGACTGATTATGTTGGTGCTGGACTGATCCTAATGGATTTTGCACTTGTTATTGCATGTTTACTTTCACATGTGGAACTTTTCAACTACTGTTGTTACTACTACTGTTTGCTTGTTTTGTTACTGAAAACTAATATAAACTATTGAAACCAAAAAGTATAGATATAGACAAAATTTGATTGACGAAAAAGAAAAAAGAAAAACACACATTAACAACAAATTTTAACAAAGAAAAAGATCTACATCTTAACGGAAATTGTTACCTGAAGGCATAGTTCTAAAATCTTCTAGTGTATTCCTAACTTAAGACTGTTGCCCTGACATGTTATGAGCGTCCCCTAAACAGAAGCTGAGGAAAAATCTTCCATTGTGGATACAATGAGGGGGTTTCCACTTATCTTGGGGAGATTTTGACTTAGTTACTACTGTGTTTCCTGAACAGGGAATGAAGGGAAATCACCCCACTTAGGCACAGAAAGAAAAATATTATGGCAGAGGTTATACCCATTGTTGTTATAATTATTATTTTATTCCAAAAAAATGTTTTGGATCCACTTTAAATATTTTAGGTCTTGGCTGCTTGAAAAACAGGATTCAGGATTTCAATCACAGGGCAAAAACACATTGATTGTCCCAGATTCAGTATAGAAACCTAAATGTTCAACATTTTACGGTATATGAGGGCAAATAACTGCACTCATTCCTCTCTAATAACTTAGTAACAAAAAGACACTGATAGATGCCAGTATACACTGTACATGACTTTCATGTTGGGCCTTATTTTAAAACTCCTTTAATTACCAAAATATCCCTATAGAAGAAGTTTAAAACATCCCATATCTGTAACATACTAATCTTGCCTGAAATCCTTGCCACCAAACTCTTTTCGACCCGGAAAAATCTTCTTTTGAGGTTCACATTGAAACCAACATCTCCGTGAGTGAGGATCTTCTGGGTTCCTACCAACTTCCACATCACTACTGTTTCCTGTAATGTGTGGAAATCGGAGGGAGGAACCATTGTGGGAGCTGACAATATTGTAGGTGTTGTTTTACCTTTTTCAAATTTAGAAGGGCATTTCTCTGTATCAGTGCAATATTAAGAACACGGACAGGAGAAAAGTTCTGTCTTCTTTTACAGCTTTTGCTTTCTTTAACCACTTGCCGAACGCCGCACGACTATTTACTGCGGCAGTCTGGCTCTCCTGGGCAAACGGACGTAGGGCTACGTCGCTCGTCCAGGAGCCTCTAGGGGGCAAACGCGTGCCGCTGGAGGCGCGCTCCCACCCCTGCTCGTTCCCTGACATCCCCGCGCGAGTGACCGGCGGCTCCGATGTCCGCTGGTCACTCGCGATCTCTCGCTGGAGAGGGAGAAAGGCAGACGGCTGATGTAAACAAAGCCGCCTGTCATTCTCCCTGATCTAACTGCAGAGACTACACAATCCTGCTATGTAGGATCATATGTCTCTGTGGTTACATCACAAGCCACACCCCCCCACAGTTAGAATCACGCCCCTAGGGATAAATTTAACCCACTGATCACTAATAAAGTTAACCCCTTCCCTGCCAGTGTCATTTTTACAGTAACAGTGCATATGTATAGCACTGATTACTGTAGTAATGTTACTGGTACTCCCAAAAATGTCAGTCAAGGGTCCGATCTGTCCGCTGCAATGTCGCAGTTCCACAAGAAAAATCGCAGAACGCTGCCATTACTAGCTAAAAAAAAACAATAAAAATGACAAATCTTTCCCATAGTTAGTAAACACAATAACTTTTGCACAAACCAATCAAAATACGCTTATTGCGATTTTTTTTACCAAAAATATGTAGCAGAAAACAAATTTGCCTAAAATGTTAAAAAATGTTGATTCTTACATTTTTTGGCGGGGGGGGGGGGGGGATTTCATATAAAAAAATGTGAAAAATATTATTATGTTTTCACATTGTCGCTCTTTTTTTGTTTATAGCGCAAAAAGTAAAAATTGCACAGGTGATCAAATACCACCAAAAGAAAGCTATGTTTGTGGGAAAAAAAGGACGTCAATTTCATTTGGGTACAGTGTCGCACGACCGCGCAATTGTCCATTAAAGTCACGCAGTGCCGAATTGCAAAATAGGGCCTGGTCTTTGAGCAGCCAAATCCTCCGGGGCTTAAGTGGTTAAAACATTTTCAGTAGAAACTGGGTTGGTTTAATACTTATTGCTGCTGCTACATAACTTAGAGAAGCCCTGGCTTGTTTATGAAAGCCCCACTGTGGGCTGCTGGTAAATTGACTCAAACAGTAACTAACGATTAGTTGGCTGAGGAGTAAATAAATATGTACAAATATTTTACCTTACTAACAGCTCCCCCAGCCCCCCCCCCCCCTCAATGTGACCAGTCCCCTAAAGCAGCTTTACTTTAATGTGGCCAGTCACAGTTCTCTGACATCATCTTCAGACTTGCAGTGTACATGACACCAAGGGCCCGTCCACATCCATGGAGCATTGGGCAGAGGAGGAAAGCACTGTTTTCTGGGGGAATGAAGAATAGGGTAAGTATTTGTACTTATTCCTTTCCCTTGCAAAGTGAGCATTTAACCCATGCAGTGCTGGGGGACCCTGTGTAAATTTAACAACAGTACAGACGTAAATAAGATGTTGCATGAGGTCAGACACCACAAATATCCAGATGTTTCCAGACCTATGAAGCAGGTATCATAAATTAATCAGACCAAGGGTGTGTAAATTACCAATGTTGCTGTGGTTTGCAGTATGTTAATAATCACTACAAATTTTAAAAAGCCAAATATTTACTACCTTAATTTCTAGTTGCTGTGTATTTAAGCGTATTCAAGACCAAAGCATTAACCACTATAGGCATATGCTTTTAGGCAGCAGTGGTAAAGAGGTGATTATTGGCCACACATTGTTTTCCATTATCAATAAGAATAGTCATCTCATGTAAGGTTATTTACATATCACATCATGTTAAAACATGTTAAACTGGAAATACACCTTGTATAATAAAATTACCTGTGTAGAAGAGATGATTCTGGCAAAGGAGTGTTACTCCAAACCTTGTGTACCTTTAGTCCCCGTTCACACTAAGGCGACCTGTGAGGTGACCTGGTCGCCTCACAGGCGCCGTAGGTCGCCTTCCATAGGTAAGCTGCGGACCCGTTCTAATAGGAGCGACACAAGTCGCTCCGACTTAGAAAAAGCGTCCGGAGCTTCTTTGGTGCGACCCGGAGGTGACCGCCATAGACTTCAATGTTATGAAGTCCGTGGCGGCCGCTCCGAGGTCGCGGCGCGCTGCTCGCACCGCGACCTCGGAGGTCACCCCCCCAATTCGGATCACCCCAGTGTGAACGGGGCCTCAGGCTCCAGTGATGAAAATGTAGCTTTGAGCATATTATGACTCCTTTCCAATTAGCAATATAAATGATGAGCCTGTATAAATATTTTGTGTGTGTGTTGCACATACAGTCACATTTTTCTCACCAAACTACTTCACAGACAAGTAAGCTGGAATGTGATTGGTTGCTACAAGCACATCTAGTTTTCTTTTTATTTTGAGATCCTAGGTTTCATTTGATATTTAATTAACATGGCTCTGTGTGTAATGTCATCTATCATTGAACGGCTTGACTGTAGACCAGAAACATATTAGGAAGACATGCTGTTTTACTGTATACTGAAATATGCACTATTATCCAACTATGTTATTGAACTAATCACGGCTCTTTACATTTGTTGCCATTTAGGTTTATAATACAAAAAGAATTATAATAGCTCACTGGTAACTGATACAGGCTATAATTCATTAATGGACCACAATTGAGCTCTATTATAATCTTATTGTTTGTGAAAAATTGAAAATTTATTTTTTTCATAGCAATGTAGGGAAATCATTTTCAGTTTCACTGGATGAAGAAAAAAAGCATCAGTATCAGATTAATTTACTCTGTTTTATGCAATTTTTGATACTATAATTTTATTTGTAAAAGGAACCGACTGATGTGCAGAGGGTACAATGCAGTGCTAGGCTGTAAATATAGGGATGTTTTCTTGCTAGGTGAACAGGTGACATTAATGCCCATGTTTGAAGTGGGATGTCTAAACTCATAAAGTCTTGATATTCAGATGTTCCCAAACTTTTGGTTATAAAGTTTAAACACAACCTCGGGCCAGCTATTAAAAGAGGGCAGCTATGGTTGGAGTGGCTCCATAGTAACATTCACAATAAAGCAGGGTACTCTGAATATTATTATTTCAGGTACTTATATATAGCGCTGTCAATTTACGCAGCGCTTTACATATACATTACACATTCACATCAGTCCCTGCCCTCAAGGAGCGTACAGTCTAAGGTCCCTAACTCACATTCATACATACATAGTAGGGCCAATTTTTTTTTTATTATTATTATTTCAGGTACTTATATAGAATAATGAGATTATGTATCAAGCAGCTTACCCAAAAGAAAGCTGTTAAAGATGGGCACATGCAAACTTTGCTATGCATCCCTTGCATTTGGGAATGTGCCATCTTAGTGCACAGGACCAAGCACAGGGAATGATTGATAGAATGCTGTGCTATGCATCAGTCACCAGTCTACTCACTGAAAAACCACATATTCTTTTTTTTTTTTTTTGCAGCTTTAAAAATGCACACTCCTACATCACATCAATTTAAGAAAAGCCATTCAAAACTCTGGGGTGCTAAAGACAGGGGCTTTCCATTTGAAGTGCTTCAAGTTCCAGGTTTAACAATTACACTAGTAAACACAGTTCCTGAAGAAAGCTGCCGTTGCTTCTGCCACTCTGCTCTTTAAAGCGGTAGTATCCCGCTTTTTGACACTTTTACCTACAGGTAAGCCTATAATAAGGCTTACCTGTAGGTACAAATAATATCTCCTAAACCGGCATGGTTTAGGAGATATTTACAGTGCATGCAGCCGCTCGTGCGAGCGGCGCATGCACTCTGAAGGTCCGGGGGACCTTCAATTAAGTTGCCGGGAGCTTGCCGGAAAAATCACTCCCACGCGCATGCGCGGGAGTGACGTCATCGCGGCTCCGGCCAATCATCGCGCCGGAGCCGTCTCTTCCGGCAAATCAGCGTGCCGGAGCCGCCGAACCCAGAAGAGACGACGAGGGACCATGGCAACGCCCGCAGCGATGTCCGGGGGTCCGTGTCGGGGCTTCGTTTTCAGGTAAGTTACACAAAATGGGCTAGTATGCGTTGCATACTAGCTCATTATGCCTTTGTCTTGCAGGTTTTTATTTTTTTATTTATTTTTTTTATTGAGTTTACAACCGCTTTAAATAATTACATCATTTTTTGTAAGTAGGTGGTTTCAAAATTTACACCACAAACTGATGTAATTTGTACATTTAGAAAAGTCATTCAAAAACTATTTTTATTTTTATTTATTTTTTTGCTGGAGATAGGTGCTACAGAAGAAGAGAGAAGAGAAGTAAACATGGGAGTGGCACACAGCTTCTGGCAAAAGGTATACAGTAAGTTTCACATTTGCAGATTCCCAGAATGTTGTCATATTCTATACTGCACATTTAGTCAGTAATATAATTCCTAATTCAGAATTGATAGTGGCCCTTAAAAAGCATAAGATATACATGCAAGGTCCCCTGCTAGTGGCTTCTCCTAAGCTCTCCAAGAAACTCTTCAGCATAGTAGATGTCTCTGAAGATGCTCCATACAGGTAGCCATCTACCATAGTTAACCACTTGCCGACTGCGCACACCGCCGGAGGCTCGCTCCCGCTGTATTCAGTCACAGCGGGAGTCGGGGCCAGGGGAGGATCAGCGGTGATCACCGCCGCTCTTCCCCGATCGTCGGGGATCGAGTGTGGAGATCCACCCGCTTGTGTAAACAAAGCGGGTGGATCTCCTAAGTGACAGGCAAGGACAGATTGCAGGATTCAGCATAGCTAACCCCTTCCCTGCCAGTGTCATTTTTACAGTAACTACGTACCTAAGTACTGTAGTAATGTCACTGGTACCCCCAAAAGTGTCAAAAATGTCAGTCAAGGGTCCGATCTGTCCCCTGAAATGTCGCAGTCCCGCCAAAAAAATTGCAGATCGCCGCCATTACTAGTTAAAAAAATGACATAAATATCCCGTAGTTAGTAGCTTTTAGTAGTATAACTTTTGCGCAAACCAATCAAAATACATTTATTGCGATTTTTTTTTTTACCAAAAATATGTAGCAGAAAAAAAAAAATTGGCCTAAAATGTAAAAAAATTTTGATTTTTACATTTTTTTTGGGGGGGGGGGGGGATTCATATAAAAAAATGGGAAAAATATTGTTATTTTTTTCAAAATTGTCGCTCTTTTTTTGTATATAGCACAAAAAGTAAAAATCGCACAGGTGATAAAATACCACCAAAAGAAAGCTCTATTTGTGGGGAAAAAGGGACATATATTTAATTTGGGTACATCATCGCACAACCGCGCAATTGTCCGTTAAAGTAACGCAGTGCCGAATCGCAAAATATGGCCTGGTCAGGAATGGGGTAAAATCTTCTGGTCTTAAAGCGGTTAAAAATACGCTCATTGAGAATTTTTTTTGTCAAAGACATGTAGCTAAATACATTTTGGCCAAAATATATGACAAAAATTGAATATATTGGATATTTTTTAACTGTCAAAGTAGAAAAATATTGTTCATTTTTCAAAATTGTCGCATTTTTTTATTAATATCGCAAAAAATGAAAAGCACAGAGGTGATCAAATACCACCAAAAGAAAGCTCTTTTTGTGGGAAAAAAAGAACGTAAATTTCGTTTGGGTATGGCGTTGCATGACCATGCAATTGTCAGTTAAAGTGGCACAGTGCCGAATCGCAAAAAGTGGCCTGGACGTACAGCAGGAAAATCCTCCGGTGGTAAAGTGGTTAACCTTCCCCGGTAGCTATAGATTTTTCCTCTTAGCCATCATCCATAGTAGATATTCCTGGGTAGTTTTTTTTTTTCCGGGTAGCTGATTATTTTAAAGATTCTCCATTCAGGTAGCCATCCTCCTGATTCTTTTTATCATACCCCATGCAGGTAGCCAATTTTCTGTTTCCTTTTGAGATGCTCTGTACGGGAAGCCATCCCTTGCTCTAGGTCTTTCTAGATGTGCCCTCCAGCAATGAAGCTTAGGCCTCTGACTGGAGCAAAGCTCAAGAAGAAAATACCTTTTCACAGTGGCACTATCACCAGGCAAAATCAATGGAGGGATACACCCTTTTAGAAGGTTGCTCTAAAAATGTATCCTCTCCCCTAAGCTCACATTACTGGATAAAAACCTTCAGTGATTGGCCAAGGCAGATAAACATTTATAATTCATAAATTATTACTTCTAATACATATATACATTCTTACTTACTTTTTCACTAATTGCTGGGCTGAACTCAGAAATAATCAATATCCTGAAATTAGGAAAACCCAGCAAACACTGAAAATATAAAAAATCCCAGGCTAACTACAGCGTAACTACAAACAACACTACATTTAGCCAGGGCAAACCCCATCAAGGCAAGGTCCATGTATATAATATTTGTAACGCCCCCCTGGGTCTTCTGAAGACAGTGGGCAACCTCTAGAGACAGGTAGTGAGCTAGCATTTATCCCAGGGTTGAGTCCATGGCTATAATGGGGAGTTTCAAACAAAAATTGGGCACCAGTCATGCTTTAATGTAGAACTTGGAAGCAGGTAGTAGGAGAGGGGGTTCTGGGTATCAGATACTAACAGCCCATCACTTACAGACACCTTGGATCCAGAAAAAGTAGAGCTTCACAGTACCAGAACCTTTAAGCCGAGACGGAGATACTGCAAACGTTTTCAGATTGTAGAGCAAGATCCGGCTTCACAGTGTCAGAACCTTCAAAGCCGACCCAGCAACACTTTGAGGACCTTTTAGATGCAGTTGCGTCCTCTAAACCATTCACCAGGCCCTTCTGAGAGACCAGTCTTTATCCTGGCTCTCTCCAGCAAGGGTCCTGCCATGGGTCTTCTCATTTTGGCATGGCTTCTTCCATGCCAGGCATGACAGCCTAAGGAGCACCTCAGAATTAGTAGGCCCCAGACAGGCTTTTTTTTCTCCCTGCAATGTGCTTGTTAGTCCACCTTTACAGTAAAGTGTATACAAAAGTGAAATTTTATTACCCATATTTTATTTTTATTTTTTTGCTTTTGCTTTGTCCTGTTGGGGGGATTTCCTTTATTTCTTGTCCTGGAGATGCAACAGAAGTGAATAGAAATCTTTACAATGTGAGGTGAATTTCACTCTTAGTTGTAACAGTAACACAGTAAGTGTTTCCATTGGAGGATTTCCCCTTTCTGCTGGTCTGGTGACAAGCAAAATTTTGAATTTTTCCTTCACTTTTAGATGTACTGTAGTAGCTGTTTTTTTTTTTAAATTCAGCAACTAGGGTATTTGCAGCTGCTGACAATGGTCACCAGGAAAAATAGAGTCTCTGTACCAGTAACACAGTCATAAATAAAAATTCAACAAGTACTCTAACCCCTTTGTCTCTATTTAAAAGAACATTGGCTATCCATACATTTGAAGAGGAACTTCGCCTGGAGTTTTTGTTTGTTTTCAAGTCAGCAGCTACAAATAGCGTAGTTGCTGAATTTGAAAAAACAGGTACTTACCAGTGCCTGGGGTCTAGTGCTTTCTTACTGCATCTTGTTTTTGTTCTTGGATACAGGAGCTGGCTGTGTCTTCCTAAGGAACCACAACCTGGTGCCCACTGTCCATGTGCAAGCTTGGAAAATGCTTTTGTGAAAGGTCCCTGCAGCTTCCTGGGTATATTGGTCAGGATCGGAGGCCAGTAGCTATAGCAGTATAGAGGCTCCCACCAATCAGCTGGATATGTGTGTAAGCAGGTCATCCTTGTGGATGACTGGGGCTCACCCAAGGTTCTGATTCTAAGCACTAACCAGTGTTCACCAAAGCGCCTGATGGTGGTGATGGGTTTTGCTGTGTGTTAAGTACAAGGTCGTACTTGCCCACCAAGATGTGAGCAAGCTGGGGTTCAGTAGCAGATATAGCAAATACGGATCAAGTAAAAGCATAGTCAATAAACAAAGCAAAGATTGGTAACAAGTGGTCACAGGTTGTGATTCAGCAGAAGCATAGTCGAGGAACAATCCAAAAGTCGGTAATGAGTAGTAGCGGAGATATGGATGGCAGCAGGAGTGACAAGAGTGAGATATTAGCTGGAGGGAGCACAATAATGTGGCAAACATGAAGTGCTTCAGCAGAAACAAGGCACAGGTCAATATTGTCCAATGGATCAGACAGGGTGCTGTCCAGCATCCCAAGTAGCTCAGCAAGAAGAAACATTGCCAAACACAGCAGAAGTACTGGGTTCAGACCAGACCTTAACACTGGGACATGGGATATGTCTCAGGAGGCTTGAGGAGAGGATGGGGCAAGGGACAAAAAATTTGCCTATGTGAAGATTGTGGAAATGTGTAACAATAAAATTTGTGTCCCCCACAAAAACCTGTAATCAGTTACAGGCTAGGAGTAAGGAGCTAACCAGCAGAACTTCGCTTTTTGAGTAAAGTTCCACTTTAAGCATTGAAAATAGTTTATCTTTATATACTCAAGGAACAAAACACTTTTTATTTTACTTTTCTTTCAAGTTATTGCTATTCAGAAAAAAGCCTTTCAATGTTTTTTTACTAGAAAATACATCTCAAAACTAAACCACTTCTGTGTAAACATGAAACTACTTTGGTTACACTGGTGGACTGAGTAGGCAAATGACAATGTAATATAATGTAACCACCCAGAAAGAAAATCTTCAAAGTCTATTTATATAAAGTGCCAAATTTCAAACCGCAAGCCAGAGATACATTTAATTGGTGGTAGCAGAAAAACACAGTAATTTTAGATAATAAAAATGCCTCAGCATTGTAAAAATAGCAACCTTCTATTACAGCACAGGGGAGGGAATCTGTGTTAATCTGGGCCATCTGGGGCTTAAAAATTATTTAAAGCAGAACATAAGGCAATAAACACAATTCAAAGATATTTTCCTGCAAAAAAAGTTTAAAGAACCTTGTAGTCGCAGTTAATGTTTTCTCTTAGGACAACAAAAAAGGAACATTTGCAATGACTTGCTTAGTTGCTCTAAACATGACTATCACTTCTCATTGTTTCTGAGTTTTTTGGAAAGGAATTCATCAGGAATAGGAAATTAGGGAGAGTTTTCATATGGCCCTTTTTCACATGTGCCAGACCCGGTTTTGCTCAGCAGGGCATCTGTCCGTTCATCCCCTGCTGAGTAGTAATGGGCCGAACACCCCACTGTTCGGTTCGCACCAGAACATCTCGAACAGGGAAAAAGTTCTAGCGAACATGCAAACTCTATTAAAGTCTATGGGACATGAACATGAAAAATCAAAAGTCCTCATTTTAAAGGCTTACAGTATATGCAAGTTATTGCCATAAAAAATGTATGGGGAGCCGGGTACTGCCCTGGGGGATATGCATCAATCCAAAAGAAAATTTTTGAAACTATCGTTTTTACAGGAGCAGTGATTTTAATAATGCTTAAAATGAAACAATAAAAATAAAAAATTCCTTTAAATATCGTGCCTGGGGGGTCCCCTGAATGTGTCTGCAAAGTGGCCCATTTGTACGATGTATGTAGCCAGCTGCAGCAATACTGACATTTCTAAAGGAAAGACTGTCACTGAAACTTGCTTGCGGCTGTAATGTATTGTCAGCTCCCGGCAATACAGATGAAAAAATGTTTTTAAAATGGAGTAGGGTCCCACCCCAAGTCAATTCCAGACCCTCCGGGATTTTAGGGGAACCCCACGCCAAAATTAAAAAAAAAAATGGTGTGGGGCCTCCCAAAATTTATACTAGACCAAAAGGCCTGGCAGGATGGGGGGGGCGAGTGAGTGCCCCCTCCTCCTGAACGATACCAGGCCCCTTGCCCTCAACATGGGGAGGGTGCTTTAGGGTGCCCCCAAAGCACCTTGTCCCTATATTGATGGGGAAAAGGGTCTCTTCCTGACAACCCTGGGCTGTGGTTGTGAGGGTCTGCTGGTGGGGGGCTTATTGGAATCTTCAAGTCCCCTTTAACAAGGGGGCAGTGCCACCAGTGAAGTAACTGGATGGCCCCACCCCTTGCCTATAAAACTGCTGTCAAAACTAAAGAACGACATACGGCAAAGAGGCAAAGCGTTTTTGAATTATTTTTCTATTTTTCGGGTCAAGGGACACTATTTTTTTTCCTTTTTAATAAAGGACTTGTCAAAAACTGTCTTATGTGGTTTTTCCTTTTTTTATATTTTTTTGGTGAATGGGTAGGGGTATGATATACCTGATACCCATTCACATATGGGGGGCTGGGATCCTGGGGCCCCCTTGTTAAAGGAGGCTTCCAGATTCCAATAAGCCCCCCACCCACACACCCCCACAACCACAGCCCAAGATTGTCGGGAAGAGGCCCTTGTCCCCATGTTGAGGGGCGCTCGCTCGTCCACCCCCCCTATCTTGGCCTGCCAGGCTGCATTCTCAGATAAGTGTCTGGTATGGATTTTGGGTAGGACCCCACACCGTTTTCTTTTTAAATTTTGGTGTGGAGTTCCCCTTAAAATCTGTACCAGACCCAAAGGGCCTGGTATAGATGGGGGGCAGTTTTTTTTTTTTTAATTCTGTCATAGGGTTCCCCTTAATCACTTAAATACAGGGCACTTTCACCCCCTTACTGTCTAGACCAATTTTCAGCTTTCAGTGCTCATCGGCATCTATGGGGTTTCTTGGTCAGCTTGGCATGGCACTGCTCCCTGTCTTTAACCACTTAAGCCCCGGAGGATTTGGCTGCTAAACGACCAGGGGGTATTTTGCGATTCAGCACTGCGTGACTTTAACGGACAATTGCGCGGTTGTGCGATGCTGTACCTAAACGAATTTGACGTCTTTTTTTTTCCCACAAACAGAGCTTTCTTTTGGTGGTATTTGATCACCTGTGCGCTTTTTACTTTTTGCGCTATAAACAAAAAAAGAGCGTCAATTTTGCAAAAATAACAATATTTTTCACATTTTTTTATATGAAATTCCCCCCAAAAAATATGTAAAAATCAAAATTTTTTAACATTTTCGGCCAATTTGTTTTATCCTACCTATGTTTGGTAAAAAAAATCGCAAAAAGCGTATTTTTATTGGTTTGCGCAAAAGTTATCGCGTTTACTAACAAAGGGAAAGATTTTTGTAATTTTTGTTGTTTTTTTTAACGCGTAATGGCGGCGATCTGCGATTTTTTTTGCGGTACTGCGACATTGTGGCGGACAGATCGGACCCTTGACTGACATTTTTGACACTTTTGGGGTTACCAGTGACATTTCTACAGTAATCAGTGCTATACATATGCACTGTTACTGTAAAAATACACTGGTAGTGAAGGGGTTAACTTTATTTGGGAGGGAGGGGCTGTGTGTGTCCCTAGGGGCGTGCTTTCTACTGTGATTGGCTGTGGCTTGAGCTGTAAGGACACTGATCAACGGTTCTACATAGTAGATCCGTGTGATCAGTGTCTTTACACCGAGGAGAATGACAGGTGGCTTGTTTACACAAGCCGCCTGACTTTCTCCGTCTCCCCCGACGAGTGACCGGCGGACATCGGGTCCGCCAGTCACACGCGCGGGGGGTGCGTGACCGCGCGGGAGCGGGAGCGCGCCTTCGCGGGCGCGCGCTCACTCCCCAGACCCTCCCAGGCTACTGACGTTAATTAACGTCACTCTGCCTGGCCGGGGCTGACCGCCGCAGTAAATTTACTTGCGGCGGTCGGCAAGCAGTTAACCACTTCAATATAGGGCACTTTTCCCCCTTCCCGCCCAGGCCAATTTTCAGCTTTTAGCGCTGTTACATTTTAAATGACTATTGCGTGGTCATACAACACTGTACCTACACCAAATCTATGTCATTTTTTTCCCCACAAATAGAGCTTTCTTTTGGTGGTATTTGATCACAGCAAGGATTTTTCTTTTTTGCTACACAAATAAAAAAAGACCGAAAAGTTAAAAAAAAAAAAACGTTTTTTGTTTATGTTATAAAATTTTGTAAATAGATACGTTTTTTCCTGCACTGATGAGGCCGCACTGACATGCACTGATGAGGAGGAACTGATGGGGTGGCACTAATATGCAGCACTGATGGGCACTAATATGTGGCACTAATAGGTAGCACTGAGATGCAGCATTGGTGGGCACTGATGGGCACTGATAGGTGGCACTAATGGGCACTGATAGGTGGCGCTGATGGGCACTGATAGGCGGCACTGGTGGGCAATAATGGGCACTGGTGGGTGGCACTGATAGATGGCAATGATGGGCACTGGTGGACAGCACTGATAGATGGCATGGGGTGCAGCACTGATGGGGAGGGCACCACTGGCAGGCTCCCTGAGCCCTGATTGCTATCCCTGGTGGCCATGGTGGGCATCCCTGGGATCATAGGTGGGCATCCCTGGGGTCATGGGTGGTCATCCCTGGTGGTTCTAGTGGCACCCCCCCCCAAGGGTCTGCACTGGTAATCAATGCTCTGATTACCAGCACAGACCTCCCCCCCCTGTCAGGAGAGCCGCAGATCGGCTCTTCTCTACTCGTGCCTGTCAGGCACGAACTGAGTAAAGCCGATAAATGGCTCTTCCTGTTTACTATGTGACCAGCTGTGATTGGGGGGTGGGGGGTTCGAGCTTTGCCTGGAGATGTATTTTTGCCACGTAATCAGTGATTGCGGGAGGATGATTTAGTCACTGAAACATCTTAGTCTTCATAGTAGAGAAAACAAACAAGTATTTGCTAAAACTTTAAAAGCAAATCATCCCTGTCGTTCTCTGGATGACTGTGTAGTTCTTCTTATTGAACTTTACTGGTACTGACTTTTTGGTGCTTAAAACGAATATTATGATGAGTTTAGTATTCTTGCGTCATCGATGTGCTAATTGCATATTTAAAGAGACATGGCCCTCTCAATTTTGATTTATTTTCAATAAATATTTAATGAGAGGCTGTAATTTCTATACTCTATAAACTACAAAATTTGAATTACTTACAATTATAATAGTGATCAGTCTCTTTGGTTTTGGAAGCAGAACCGAAGGTTCCTGAAATCTTGGCTTAAGCATACACAAATACCAACTCTGCTCCACAAATTCCCAACTTTATAAAGACAAATGTAGCAGGTTTTCCAGGCATTGGGCCTGATGTGAGTCTGCCATTGTTACCGGTGACACCTTCAGCCCATTTAAGCTGAATACCCAAGTGTGAGATTGGAGACAATGACCATTCCGGCATCTTTGGTTTGTTTTGTTTTGTTGTTTGATAATGGGGATGGGAGAAGGGAATGAGTGGGATACTCCTCTGGCTCAACTAGGTACAACTGGGACACTTTGCAGAAAAATGCCTGCTTGCGCTGTCTTGATGCCAGCTGGATGCCGACCAACGCTTGCTGGCTCTTAAAAATACTGACTTGCTGAACTTGTGCTTGAGCTTGACTTCTGACACTGGTTAGCTCAAAAGTCCTCGACTGTACTGAGACTTGACTTTTGACACTCTGGTTAGCTCAAAAGTCCTGTAAACAGCTCCCTCCAGTCCTTCACTGACTGAGGTAGCTCTCTGTAACTGCTTGTGCACACTGTACACTTTAACTCTTTAGGGCCCAACCGCTGGCGCCCCCTTATACTTCAGGGTCCTCTCACTAGGCACCCCCTCTGAACTTCAGGGTCCTCTCACTAGGCACCCCCTCTACACTTCAGGGTCCTCTCTCTAGGCACCCCCTCTACACTGCAGGGTCAACACTGGCACCCCCTTTACAGCAAGCTGGCTCCTGGACCCCTTGGACCTTCACCGGAGTGGTTCCCTCTGCTAGGCAGACCCCCAGGGGCAGTTTACAGTACTCACAAACTGGGAATGCTATCCTGAAACTGGTCCCCCTCTGCTCCGCTGGTCCTCGGCACACTGGATCCTCTCTTCAACTCAGCTCAGCTCACTCCGTCCCCTCAGGCAAGCAGCCCGGGACACCCGATCCTGCTGACAGGAGGAAAGACAGCCGTACTCTCCCTCCTGGGACTCTGTTTCCCGCCAAAGACACTGCGTCGTGCGCTCCCCTCAAACTTATACCCACTCCCAGAATTCTGTGTGGCAGAATCTGCCTTTCTGGGGTAGATACAGGCCTGAGTGTGCCATTGGCTGGGTTTCCTCCACTGCCCATTGAGAACCCTCTAACGGAGCACAGTGGGGAGACTCCCCAGTCTCAACAGCTACACCTGGGAGACATGACAGCCCAGCTGAAAATCATGGCTCTGATGTTAGGCAGCTAAGGCCCACTATAATTTACCTAGCACCTACCTTGTAGGGTGCTACACAAATATTAACACTGCTCCTTAAATTTCACAATTTTTTGTGTACACAATAGGTTCACAATTCTTACTATTCAGTTTTCAAAAACGTCCTATTTCCTACATGTTAAACATGTTCACCTTATTCTGTATTTCAAAAATACGTGTTCTCATTTAATGCTTTGGGTAGATTTATTTTATTTTAAAAGAGAAGTATGTTTTTTTTTAATTATTATTTACCTAGGTGGATGCAGTAGCGGTCCGATGTTGCATCTGCCCCCCGACGCCTCTACACTGAGAACCGAGTGATCGAACACTTCCAATCACTCGGTTCTCACAGCAACGTGTGCAGCGAGCTGCTGACTGTCATTCACAGCTCTCTACTCTGCCTCCTCCTTGCTCACTGAAGCGCTGAGCTGTGGAAGGGATGGGAGCACTCGGCTCAGGCTCTCAGTGGCTCACTGAGAGGCTGAGCCAGGTGTCAGTCCAGGGTTCATTTGGACCAGCGCACAAAGCAAGGTCCATAAAGACATGGATGAGCAAGTTTGGGGTGAAAGAACTTGACTGGCCTGCACAGAGTCCTGAATTCAACCCCATAAAACACCTTTGGGATGAATTAAAATGCATACAGTGAGCCAGATCTTCTCTCCTAAATCAGTGCCTGACCTCACAAATGTGCTTCCGGAAGAATGGTCAAACATTCCCATAGACACACTCCTAAACCTTGTGGACAGCCTTCCCAGAAGAGTTAAAGCTGTTATAGCTGCAAAGGGTGGGCCAACTCAATATTGAACCCTACGTACTAAGACTAGGATGCCAATAAATTTCATATGCGTGTAAAGGCAGGTGTCCCAATACTTTTGACAATATAGTGTACAGGATACAGGATTTTAGCACCACTCCTGTTTTCCTGTTTACTAGCATCTATTAATCTGACAAGGCTGCCAGATTAGTTGTTATTAATTGTGATGGTTTCATGCTTTTGTTGCACTGCTTTAATTACATATATTTCTGTGTACAAGAATCCTTTGTTTTATTGAGAGATCCACCAATCATTATGCTCCTATGCCCTACCACAGCACACCATTATTCCTAAAATTATTAAAATGGCTATGACTTGGAGTCCCTGGAACTACTCGAGCAATATCCTCTGATGATGTCTGTGCGGACGATACGCGTCAGGAGCTCGCAGTAGAACTTAATTTTTCTACATTGCCTGTTACCATGCGAATTTTGTAAGTGCAATTCCTTTTACTTCATTAAAAGTTTTTAGCAATATTACGCTATGTGCACTCCTCTTTTTGGTTTTTATGTCATCTGGTTTTGAGAGACTTCCTTCCCTCTTCTCACCGCCACATGAGTTGAAAACTACTTCCATGGTTATGTTCGTAGGAGGAATCAAGATCATATTGTAAAGCCTAATAGGTCTGTTCGCTATAAGGCAATTTAGACCCATTGGATCTGGGGAGCGCCCATTTTATTTGTTCACTTGGTGTTGGGATTCATTTTCTCACAGTCTGGATATGATTATGTTCACCGACAAGATGCATCACTTATTTTGGACTTCAATTTAAGCATATCTGCATTTATTGGACTTTATTTGAACTTTCTATGCATATGTGATTTATGTATACACTATTAGCGCTGCACTTTATTTTTCCTTTTTGTCACTTTATAATCTGTTTATCAGTTATGTTGTGCTTGCAGCTTCTTTCACTTTGGTATTAGCGCTTATTAGAACACCACTAATATTTTACTATGAGTATATCTAGACAAATGTGCAGGATTTCAATGTGTAAATCATTTTCCTATTGGCAAAGGTGTGGTTTATTGGTAAATGCTATAGGCAATTGTAAAGAGCAACCTAGTGAAATGACAGGACTAGCTGAAATGAAGCACTGGGCTTTGCATGGCTCAAAAGAAGCCAGTAGACTAACATGGGCTGCATTCAGTGGAGCATGTTATGTTCTCAGTCATAAAACATTCATTAGGCTGGATACCTGCCTCTAGATAATTCCCTGTAATTTGTTTGCCAAGCCAGAGCTGAAGGGATTTAAGCACTGCTGTTATTTATAGGCATCTTTAAATGAGCAAACAAGAAATATGTTGACATTCTATACAGGCAGCTTCATTTCATTTACTTTTATTTATATTCTTCAAAAGGGAAAAGGAAATTTTAAGAATTGTTGATATTGATCTTTAATAGTCCTACAATTTTAACTGTGACCACAAATACATTTTTCAGCTGTATAGGTATTGAGTTTGATTTACTGAAGGCCAATAGACTGTGCACTTTGCAAGTGCATTTGCTCCATAGCTTAGTAAATTAAGTAAAGCTTTAAAACAAATTGCATATGCAATGGAATTTTTAGTGTGCCTAAAAGAACCATATGTTACATATTCAATAAAATAAAATGCACATTTTTTATTCCAAAGGTACATTGCAGTCAGTTTTTAACCACCTTAGCCCCGGAAGGTTTTACCCCCTTAATGACCAGGCCATTTTTTGCGATTCGGCACTGCGTTACTTTAACGGAAAATTGCGCGGACGTGCAACGCTTTACCCAAATACAATTAATGTCCTTTTTCCCACAAATAGAGCTTTCTTTTGGTGATATTTGATCACCTCTGCGGTTTTTAGATTTTGCGCTATAAACAAAGAAAGAGCGACAATTTTAACAAAAAAACGCCATATTTTTTACTTTCTGCTATAAATCATTCCCAATAAAACATTTTTAACAATTTTTTTTATCAGTTTAGGCCAATTTGTATTCTGCTACATATTTTTGGTAAAAACAATCCCAAAAAGCGTATTTTAATTGGTTTGTGCAAAAGTTTACAAACTACGGGATAGATTTTTGGACTTTTTATTTATTTATATTTTTTATTGGTAATGGCGGCGATCAGCGATTTTTAGCGGGACTGTGACATTGCGGCTGACAGATCGGACCCCTAACTGACATTTTTGACATTTTTTGGGGACCAGTGACACTAATACAGTAATCAGTGCTAAAAATTATGCACTGTTACTGTATAAATGACACTGGCAGGGAAGGGGTTAATACTGGGGGTGATCAAAGGGGTAAATGAATGCCTAATGTGTTTGCTGACTGTGGGGGGGGGGGGTTCTGTGACAGGCACAGAGAGATCGCAGTCGCTTAGGGTGAAACTGTTTATCTGTCCCTGCCTGTCTGACAGAAGATCCACCTGCTTTGTTTACATAAGCAGGCAGGTCTTCTCTCGGTCTCTCAGACGATCGCGGGAGGGCAGCAGCAATCGCCGCCGCTCCTCCCGCAGCCCACGCAGCACCGAAACTACCTGACTGGATGCAGCTGAGCCGCCCTGCTGCAGTAAAAAGGTGGCGGGCGGTCAGCAAGTGGTTAAAGAAGTCCAAAGCAGCATAATAGTTAGACGCTATAACCTTTGCGCAAACCAATCAATAGTCACTTATTAGGATTTCTTTTTATCAATAATATGTAGCAGAATACATATTGATACAAAAAGGGGAGGATTTCTGCGCTAAAATAATATGATACGTGAAAATTACTAAAATAAAGCTGCTGACACAGATCTATAGACAACGATCCAATACATATATAAACAGAATGTGCAGCGCTAAAACAGCAAGTGACATAAAATACAAATGTGATAGCAATGCAAATGTGATAGCAATGTGATGGCAGTGTAATCAAAAACACTGCAAATTTACAAAATTAAAGTCCATAGAGGAAGTGAAAAAAATGGATTAACCCAAAAAATGAAAAAATATTCCTGATGATAAAAGTGCTGAACCCGGAGTGTACCACAAGTTCCAGCAAGTATAGGATGTTCCAAATAATTCCTTCTCTCATGAAAGCAGCAGGAAAAAAGAGAGGGCACTGATGTGCAAAGGGGTAAGGAGGCTGCTTACCAGAAATCCATGGCTATTCAAACTAATGAATTGGCCCCAAGAACGCAAAGCGGATCGCTTAAAACAATGTCCCGGGCAAGCGTAGGTCACCTCCCAGATAAACAATCCTCAAATTCAGTCAGACACCCAGCAGGATCAAGTAACAATGGCATTTGGAAGAAACAGAAGGGTGGAGACACATAGCGTAATTGAGTAAACAGTATAAAAGGCTTTTTTAAAATAACACTTACAAAGAAAGCAGGTAAAAGTGCATGGGCATAGGTTCCAGGAGCTGATGAGAGGACTGCGCTGTCCCGCGTCCTCCCTGGAGAGAACAGAGCCGGCACGGATAGGGGGCGTGTTGACGTCACGTCTGGTACCGCCCGACACGTTTTGTCATAGGTTGACTTAGTCTGGGGCGTCGACGTCAACCTATGATGAAACGCGACGGATGGAAAATAGGGTTTCTATCTGTCCAGATTTGACGGATCGGATCGGATGTCAGCGGACATGTCTCCGCTGATATCCGATGCCCCAAAGACATGCATGGGGTGACCGTTCAGATCCGCCAAAAAGGTGGATCTGAACAGTCCGCCTGTGTTAAAGGGGCCTTAAGCTTTTGGAAGCTGATTTGTTACTATGCACAGCTGCACCAGATTTTGCACTTTACAGATTTAGTAAATCAACCCCTACGTGTGTAGGGCCAGCCGTACACACTTTTTAAATCATAGAGAAAACATTTTTTTTGGTTTCAGAGTTCATTTATCTGGCATCAGATTTTCAGTCTCATATACAATCTTTTAAATGTGCGTTTATTTACAACTGCTGTATGTCCGTCAAATTTGCAAGCTTGTTATTTCTTTAAACGCTGACCTGTTGGAATATTTATTTAGCCAATACTTATGTATCCATTATGGGGTTCACATGGATAAAACAGCAGCCTCTGCGCGGGAAACGTTTAGGTTTTAGAGAATTTTCTCTGCTTGCTTCCCAGTATGTATATGTAACCTGTAAAATAAAAAAAACACGTGCTCTGGCTGCCATATGGAAAAATCATTAAGACAGGCACAGAGAAATGTTTTCACAGAAACATTAACAACTTCTATATAATGCCGAGATGCCTTTATAGCAAAGTTTCTACCAGGTCATGCTGTGATAAACCATCTGTCTTGAAAAACTCGCCACGGGATACCTGTTCCAACCTAGACCACTCTGATGTAAATACCCCATTGTGTTTGCCTGAAATTAAAAATAAAATTGATGGAAAAGACCATTGCAGGAAGACAGGACGCTGAGTTTCATATTAACTTTATTCTCTTTCTTTGTGTTCAATCTCTTTCCACTCCAGATTTTTTTTTTTTTTTTTTATAAATACATCTTGGCTTCTTCATGAGATTTTGATTTTCATGACATTTTTTCCTAAGGCTCTCTAAACTGTCAGCAATTATAAGTGTAATAAGGGAGTCAATTATCAAATTGAAAGATTGGCTGTTATAACAAATTTCTGGTCCCTTGTTCACACTGGTGTACGGTATACGAGAAATATGTCTTGAAATGACTAATGGGGCAGAAGGCAAGGACCTGGAGGTTTGATTGCTGTGCAAGTAATGATAGAATACACTTCTGAGGTGCTGGAACAGAAGAAGTGATAACACTGTGTTACTGATCATATGCTGTAGAGAATATTGTGGATAACTGTGCCCTAACTACTAAAACTGAACTGCAGAAAGGCAGACAAATGCATATATGGGAGCCATTTTACCTGTCAAAGGATTTGTATTTCTATTTATCCAGTTCTAGGATCTTTATAGGTCTACCATACAGGCCCTGGTTTACATTGATGCTATGTTGAAATTGTGTTACTTCACTTGAAGTAGTGCAATTGCAAAGTAGCAGGTTGGCGCGATTTCAGGTGCTAATTGAAAGAGATCTGTGCGGCTTCATGCGCAGATGTCTATTCGAAAATGAAATCTGCAAAAGTAGTGCAGGAACTACTTTTGCAAATTAGTGCGGTGCTGCAAAGTCAGCGTTGCACTGATTGGAACAATAGGCTGCAATGTCATGCGATTTGACCTGTCAAATCGCTCCAATGTGAATGGAGCTCACTTACATGTCCTCTCCCCACCCCCAGGGCTGCCGCTAGAAATCCTGGGGCCCCAAACAGCCTACCTGTCAGGGCCCCCCCCCCTCCACTGAAAATATCAAAATGATATTATCACTGCCTCCCCCAATCCCTCTTCCTAGCAGAAATCCCCCACAATTTCACAACCCCATCCCTGTACAGAGTGCAGGGGTCAGGAATGCATTACGTACAGAGTGCAGGGGTCAGGAATACGTTCAGGAGAATGCTAGATACAGAATGCAGGGTTCTGGAGTGCATTATGCACAGGGTTCAGGAGAGTGCTAGATAGGGAGTAGTGCCTTACTAAGCTGACCAAGATTTCCCATAGATGCAAATGTTAGACAGGGAGCAGTGCCATACCAAGTTGACCAAGATTCTCCATTGAGGCCAATGTTAAAAATCAGGAGTAGTGCTATACCAAGGTGACCAAGATTCCCCATTGAGGACAATGTTAAAAATCGGGAGTAGTGCTATACCAAGGTGACCAAGATTTCACATTGAGGTCAATGTTAAAAATCAAGAGTAGTGCAACACCAAGCTGTACATAGTAGCGAATGAATGTAAATGCCTCTGTACTGCACCTCTTCCCAGCTGCTACAACCTCTGCAACACACACACACCTCTCCTCTGCCCTCATCTTCCCCAAAGGTCCCCCATCTTCCACATGATTTCCTTTCTAAAATACCTCTCTGTTGCTGGCTGCCATATCTTCCTTCTCCTTCTTCCCTATGCACGTGTTGCTTGACACAGGGGGCAGGTCTGAGTAGCAGTCCCACCCATTACCGACATCACAGCATGAATTTGACAGGTGCAGTCTCTCATTGTGGCTGTATAGTGCACACCTAGCTGGTTTGTTAGCCAATCCCTGGCTGTTCTAAATGTTCCCACTGCTGCAGGTCCTTCTGAGCTAGAAGGTAATATTTATCTATTTATATGCCGGACAAAGCCTCTGTACAGCGGGACAGTCCTGCCCAGGTTGGGAGATATGCCCTCATCCTACCGATCTTCCTGCTGTCCGGGCCCCCCTATGTGCCGGGGCCCCATACAGGAGTACTGGCTGTAGCCCACTGGACAGTAAAAGTTGAACTAGAGCACTGACAAGCTCATCTCTCTGTGACTCTGCAGTCTTCTGCTATCAGCATATTCCTTGCATTAGAACACCTGTTAAGTTGCATAGGTATATAGATTCACCCACTCTTTTTTTCCCCATTTTCCCTGGTGAAGCTTGTCACAAGAAAGGTTATGAGAAATGTAACATTTTCAAACTGTCCAACAAATGGAGGTAAGGGTCAATTTTCCAATGTGGACATCTGTTCTGGTGACAGTTGTCCAAAGGGGGAATTCCCCTAACTTTGTAGAGATTACTTACTTCCACATGCGTCTCCAGTATAGGACATGAAGGGAAATCTCCCCAATGGGAAACAGACAGCAAAGAAAAAAAAACTGACATGGGATTTATTCCTTCCCTTCTCCATCAAAAATTGATAAATAAAGTTTTTGGCTATACATGCACTTAAATTTGACCACACATATTAGAGTCTCATTGTACAAATGACCAATGGCTATGACTTGCAAGAGCCTACCTAAATAATTAATTCAATTTTTAACAATAAAGTTGTTAATAAACCAAAAAAAGATTATACAATCAGACAGTAACCTGTGTAGTAAGCTTTAAATATTTCTAAGGTAAGTGTAATTATGTCTATTATATTTTTTTCCATCCTCCTGATCCAGAGTTTTTTGAGTCTAAAGTTCAGGAGATAAAAAGGCACCAGATCCAAGAAGAGCCACACAGGGCAGCATTCATTTTCTGAGTACTTTGCCGGTCTCCTGTAGTTGAGGCAAGGAAAGGGAACAATCACCTCTCATACTTTATCATTTCTATATTACTTCAGTAGAGCCACCATTTCTTCAATAATATACCATGATTATTATTCAGATTTTACTTATTGCGGTATTATACTGCTTTATATTCCATCAGTACAGGGCCATATAGTTGCAGTAAACAATTTGCCCATGACTATTAAAGTTAGTGTTTATCATCACACAGCAGGTCTGTCCAGATGGTGAGCCATTTATATACTTGGCCATCAGCCAGTAAATGCAGAAGCATTCAGACAAGGCTGGTGATGTTAAGTGAAACTAGTGAGAAAGAGCCTTACTAGCACTAATACTATAAAAATGAGTTGGCTATTGAAAACATAAATATATCATGTTGTCATGAAGCACTGATATCGACACCATAACTGCACAGTGACTCTAATAACAAATTGTGCTTTGTTTAGTCCCCCATTTCCTCACCCTCCTCATGCTCTAAAATATTCCACCATCCCCAAATGCGCACCTTCTTCAAACCTAGGGCTGTGGCCTTCAGCAATGTTCACGTTCCTTGAGAAAAAGCTCTGAACTAGCCATGCCTGCTTAGTGAAATCCCATTGTGGTCTGTTGGACCATTTTCTGAGAGTCATTTGCCTCAGAGAGTAGTCCCATAGGAGTCACTAAGCCTGTGCATACAATATCTCCACTTCTGATGGATGTTAACATTTTGTTGGGCCACAGCTGCAGAATGGAGGTAGTTGTGCAAATATGGAGGGAACTTTAGGTTGCGGAGAAAAAGGATACACGCCTAAACATTTGACTCCCCAGCATCTATAAAATAACTTAATAAGGTTGTAAAGATATCCCCTGTATAAACCAGGCAGGCTTACAACCATTATGGCTCAGTTTTTGGAGTCCCATGGGGTCAGCAGCCTTTTCCTTGTAATTTTTTTTTTTTTACACAATTTTGTTCTTTTCAATCAAGATATATTTTTAGACTGTGGGCCTTTTTCTTAGTTAACTTCAAGCAAGACTCCAAATATACTGCTTGATCTGGTCTCTTATTAGCAGTAGAGTTGAGCGGACACCTGGATGTCCATGTTCGGCGGGTTCGGCCGAACTTGAAAAAAAAGTCCGGGTCCGTGTCCCGGACTTTTTTCGAACTTTTCCCGGACACCGAACCCCATTGAAGTCAATGGGGACCCGAACTTTCAGGCACTAAAATGGCTCTAAAAACAATGGAAAGGGCTAGAGTTCTGCAAATGGCAGCAAAATGTAGTTAAGAGCATGGCAAGTGTTCTTAAAAAAAATTCCCCTTTAAATTTGTAATTTTTAAATAGCAGATTAGAACAGCACTCTGTAGTAAAATATAGCTGAACGCTGCACACAACAGACTGATAAAATATATTTGTTTCTCCCTCCTCCTCCTCAGTGGGCTCAAGTGAGGTCAAAAAGATCGTTCACTGCACCACCCCCCACACAGCAAAATCGATGTAGATCGCTAGCGGACGATTGTTCTGTCCTGTGTCTCCTCATCTCTCCCTGCCTAATCTCTCCAGCCTGTCCCTAAAATGCTCAAATATCTTTCCCTGCCTACACTCCGACCTGTCCCTGCATTCTTTTCAGCACATTGTTGTTTTACCCTGTCTGTCCCTAATCAGCAGCAGCCAGCACCGTTCTGTATGCTCTCTCCCTACACTACAGCAGACTGACGCACCGCGCTGTGTCTCTCGAGCTTATAAAGACCTGGGTCACATGCTTCAGCTGGCCAATCACATCTACTAATACATTAGTAGGCATGGCTGTGATGGCGCACACCAGTTAAACGCTTGTTGATTGGCTGTTGAAAGCCCGCCATTAAAAGCGCGCCATTACATACAAAGCAGGAAATAAAATTACCGAACACGGATTTTAAACCCGAACATACAGTAAAGTTTTCGGGTGCGTGTTCGGGTAACAAAAATCCAATTATCCGGTACGGACCCGAATAATACAGTCCGTGTTCGCTCAACACTAATTAGCAGCTATTTGGATTGTTCTATCCTCAGAAAAAGCTTTGGAGGCTAGGAAGAACATGCTGGACTAAAAATTGTAGGGATAACCTGGAACGTGACCCTCAGCACTGGACTCTGGCTGTGGTGCTTTCCAGACCTTAGTGTTAGCAAGTGTCAGGAAGTTTGTATGCACAGCCATGCCTGGAGATCTGCACATTTACATAATACAGTTCATGCTCAACTGCATAGTGTCAGAAATGTGCTCATATCCACACGTTAGTGTGAGTGAGTGGGCATTTCGAGCATTGGCTTTGATGCCAAGATCCCTATTTGAAGCACAGGTTAGTTGCTGAGTGGTCATCATTTACTGTGACCGACCTGCATTCTGCTATCTAGTGTTTGACCCTGCCTGCCTTCTGACTCTGCTGTTCTCTGATCCTGTTGCTGACCTTGGCTCAGGTGTTGACTATACATTTTGCCTGTTGTCTTGATTTCTCTGCTGTCTTGCTGTCTGTGCACATTTGTCATGGTGATAGTTAGGGCTGAGGTAACTGAGCACTAATGTATTCTTTTCCCTGCCTTTCCTCTGACCCTGATCACTGATCAGCACCAGTTGTTTGGGTTTGTTTGTATGTGAGACATCCCGCCTCACTTTGGACCTATCTGTTCTCTGTATCACAGTGCAACATGTCATAACAAGCCTCTGCAAGAGAATAGTCACGCTGTGACGTGCAACCTCCTCACATATTACCAATAGTAGCGATTTCTCGGTTCTCCCAGATGGAATTGACATCTGAAACAGGGACCCTATTACTATGGGGTTGTCCTATCTGCAAAGCGAATCTCCGATTTCTCTTACAGCCACAAGATGCTTGATGTATACTTCTGATTTTTTTGTCAATTCATGTGCAATTCATGTAAAAATCTTCTTGTAACAGTTCTAAGCACACTTTGTTACGAGCTGCAATTGCCTTCACCCCTTAATATGTCTGAATTTTCTATTACTAGCCTAGCAAGTCTCATATGATTTAGCTTTACAGTAAGTTATTCATCCTCTGACTGATGCAGTACAGTCTACCCTGCAATTAGTGGACCAGTCTTCTGTTCCAGACATTGAGTCTTATCGGGCAGTAACAGCAAAGACCTACGCATTACATTCTTTTTGTAAAACTGTACTTGATGAGGACTGGAATCAACTAATGGAATCATGGGTCTCCTTTAATGATGTTGATAAATGCTTTTCCTTTGCAAGGGGATTTATTGACAGGTAGTATCTACCCCATGTGGATGATTCTGTCATCCACTCTAACAAATATGCCACCAAACAGGTCGATGATGTTGTTAGATTTAAGGATTTCACTGTTGGGCTCTGTTCTAAGGAATCAGTTAGAGATGGCTGGTATATTTGTTTGTCCCATATTGACAGTGACTCAACTTTTTGCATCCATGTCATGTTGATTAATTAAATTATTTAAAAAGATCATTCCACCTTCAGGGCAAACCCGCATACTCTGGATATTTTGGAACACGACATTGCATTTCAGCTGTGACAGCCTCCCGCAAGAAACTAAGCTTGCCTCTCACATGAGTCTAAAGTCCATTCACAGCACTTTGGTTCTGTGCTGGGGAATCCGATGATGCCCTCTAAGGATCATTTTATTTACTTCACCCCAAGGGTAGACATCTCTGGCTCTGTCATAGACTGTGGTAATTCTGATCTTCTTAGTGCTCAGAATGTATAACCTGTCAACTGCAGGACGTTTGTTGATGAGTGATGATGACTGAATGATGGCTTAACATCATTCTTGCTCTGCTTCTACAGCAGTTCTTTGGTTTTTAGTCTTTTTCTCTTGTAAGTAGCCGATCTTGAAGCCACAAATCCTTAGCCTTTTTTTTCAGCCCTCTTCATAAAGGTTGCCCCCAATATGCCATGTGGGAGGCTGTCTGTTGTTTTACCTGGACCACTTGTTAGGATACAACTAACAGTTTTGATGCCCAGGGTTTCCCCTGTAGCTCCTTGCTTTCTGAAATTTAAATTTTGTGATTAAAGCTTTGCTGTCTAATTTGAAACACGTCAATCTGATCATCAAACACATTCACAGGCTTCCCAAACCCCCATTCATGCCGAATTTAGCTGAAGACAAAGAAAAGAAAGAGGCGCCTCTAAGTGCGGACCATAAAAACACATTTATTTAGTAAAATCATGCACTCACATCTGTGCTTGTCAAAAGGCACATAGCCAGGGCTGGATTAAGAGCATCATGGGCTTGGTGCTGAGGATTTTGAAGGGCCGTACCTTGGCATGCACCCAGAGGAGGAAGGGTGCAGCCATGCATGCCTAATTCAACATGGGATGCTTTCTCTGAAGCCCATAAACACATCCATGCATCGGCAACTGTCCCTCCTTGTCCGGCCTTCGTGCTGTGTGGGGAGGTTCTGAGGGAGCTGCCTGGGGAAGCGAGCATAGAAGCCAGACTTCTGTGTTTACAAGTGACAGAAGAGCGGTAACAGTGAATATGGCCAACCCGGGGCCTATATAAAGGTAGGGGCCTGGAGCTGCAGCTCCAATAGCCCCTACGTTAATCTGGCCCTGTACATAGCATAAACCCTCCTGGGAAATTCCAAGATCGGTCAGTGGGAGAGAAGTCATCCAGTCCGTGCTGCCATCCCTCAGGGACTAGTCTCCTCTTCACCATAGCCGGCAGTAACGGCGGAGCTGGAGCGAGAGCGAAGCTCTGAAGTCCTTCGGTTGGAAACGAGGCTTGGTCAGCAATTGCATGTGGATGACGTCACAAGAATGCAACGCGTTTCCGAGCGTGCGTACTGCCGTGGGGCAGGCAGCCGCGCTCCTTCTTCACAGCAACAGAGATCAGAATGGGACAAAGATACTGGCCATAAATAGCAATCGGAGGGGGAGGGAAATACAAACTAATGCGGAAGTAATCATTGTTGTTCTTCAAAGGAATAAATAGGTATAACATAATAAATGAAAAATGAGATGTGAAAAAAATTATGAAAAAAATAGAAATAAATATAAAAATAAAAATAAAATAAAAATAAAAATGAAAAATAAAAATAAAAATAAATTAAGATAAAAATAAAGATAAAAATTAAAATTAAATTAAAAAAAAGTAAAAATAAAAAATAAAAAATAAATAAAAATAAAATTAAAAATAAAAATAAACTATCAGAATCAATATAGACATCATTTTTTATTTTTATTTATTTTTAATTTAATTTATTTCTTTGAAGAACAACAATGATTACTTCTGCATTAGTTTGTATTTCCCTCCCCCTCTGATTGCTATTTATGGCCAGTATCTTTGTCCCATTCTGATCTCTGTTGCTGTGAAGAAGGAGCGCGGCTGCCTGCCCCACGGCAGCACACACGCTCGGAAACGAGTTGCATCCTTGTGACGTCATCCACATGCAATTGCTGACCAAGCCTCGTTTCCAACCGAAGGACTTCAGAGCTTCGCTCCCGCTCCAGCTCCGCCATTACTGCCGGCTACGGTGAAGAGGAGACTAGTCCCCGAGGGATGGCAGCACGGACTGGATGACTTCTCTCCCACTGACCGATCTTGGAATTTCCCAGGAGGGTTTATGCTATGTGCCTTTTTGACAAGCACAGATGTGAGTGCATGATTTTACTAAATAAATGTGTTTTTATGGTCCGCACTTAGAGGCGCCTCTTTCTTTTCTTTGTCTTCAGCTTGGTGAACCCCTGGCTTATTGGTTCTGGAGGGCTGCCCTATATGCTGGACTTTCCTACCCCCCTTTCCCATCTTTTTAAAATAATTGGACCTTATATGGACTTATGTTTTTTTGTGTGGCTAAGCGCCTGTCATATGTTTTTTATGCTGAATTTAGCACCTAGGGATGTAATTCTAAGAATCCACTTTTTTCATGTAAAAGACCAGCTTATGGAAAAAGCGAGATCAATAGTATTTTTTTATTTTTATTTTGTAATAAAGGACTTATCAGAAACTGGCTTTTGTCTTTATTTTTTTGCACACTTTTTTGGTGAATGGGTAGGGGTACGATGTACCCGATATCCATTCACATATAGGGGGGCGGGATCTGGTGGCCCCCTTGTCATTAGCTGCTGAGTGCAGCACTTGGCTATTTGGAACTCATTACCCCTTTGTTGTTTTGTTCTCTTCCTTGGCACTTTTGGTGCCTGTTGCTTGGGCAGAATTGTAGGGCATGAGCCCATTTTTGTTCTATTTTGTTCTAATAGTTTCAATAGAGAGATTTTACCACTTGGTTGCCTGTAAGTGTTGAACTGATTTTAATTTTACCGGCTTCTCTTGACTGTTCTATTATAACTTTTCTCAAGTTTTCCTCCAGTAAATAAAGCGTCTACCACCATGACAATCAAAATTCTATCTATCAACGCTAAAGGTCTTAACTCTTAACCATCCTGCAAAAAGATCTGCACTATGGAAATCAGCTGCGCAATTGCAGTGCGACATGCTCTGCCTACAGGAGACTCACTTCCACACATCCAACCAGCCAACCTGCACCAATAGGGACTTCACCAACATCCTCACAGCCATGCTCCAGTAAAAAGAAAAGGCATTCTCATTGCCATTAACAAGTCCCTTTCTGTCAAACTTCAGAACCTTAACCTCCTCTGTTCCTTCAACAATGCTTTATATACCATTGTAACAGTTTATGCCCCAAACACCCACCAGCTGTGCTTCATGCGCAAAATTCATTAAATGGTTAGTGCCATACAACAAGTGGCAACTATATTGTGCGGGGACTTTAACAACACCCCTGACCCTCACCTGGACTCCTCATTTACCTATAAAAGATGTAAACCCTCCATGGGCCTTTTCCTACCTGCCTTCCAACTGTATGATGTGTGGAGATGTCAGCATGTGGAAGAACGGGACTACATGTACTTTTCTCCGTGACACAACTCATATTCTCATATCGACCTCTTCCTTCTTGACCAATATACCCTGCAGAAAGTATCAGACTCTACTATCCTTTCCACCACATGGGCTAACCATTCTCCAGTGTGCATCACTATTGAAGACAGCACCATTTCTTTTTCCGCCTATTTATAGCGCATGAACACCTAAATCCTGCAGTCTACTATGTATGCTCCTCTATCTGACCCACCCGCAACCTCTTAAAGGCCGTACTCTCCCTCAACCTCATCGCCAAGGGTTCCATAGCCAGGGCAAACAGTAGGGGCGACAAAGGGCACCCCTGTCTGGTCCCCCTGTGCATCGGAAAGGGTTCAGAGATCAACCCATTCTCCCTCACCCTCACCAAAGGCTCCGTGTATAATAGCTTTACCCAAGACAGAAAGACAGGACCAAAGCCATACGCTTCAAGCACCCTAAAAAGATACGGCCATTCAACTGAGTCGAAGGCTTTTTGTGTGTCCAGGGAAGCCACCACCCTCTCCCCTGAGTTATCGGGCTGCGCCTGAAGGTTAATGAAAAGTCTCCAAACATTCATCTGGGCACACCTTCCGGGCATAAAGCCTATTTGATCGGCCTTAACCGCCTGCAACCTCAGAGCCAGGGCCTTAGCCAAAATCTTAGTGTCCACGTTAATCAGCGAGATTGGTCTATACAACCCACACTCCCGCAAATCCTTCCCCGGCTTGGGGATGAGGACCACCAAAGCCTCCCGCATAGAAAGGGGAACACACCCCCCTCCCGCGCCGATTCATAAAGAAGTAGTAAATGTGGCGCCAGTAACTCTCTAAAGGTGCCATACCACTCCAAAGGTAGACCATCCATGCCAGGGGACTTCCTCAGAGCGAAGGAAGCAACTGCTTTCTCTATCTCCTCCAGGGAAAGCCCCCTGTCCAGGAAACTCCTGTCCTCCTCCGCCAGCTGCAGGAACTCAATGCCCTGCAAGTATTCAGTGAGCTCAGCAGGATCCCAAACCAGGCCCGATTTGTACAGGTCACCATAATAGCGGGTAAATTCCCACAGAATCTAAGTAGGGTCCGTAACCTCCTGCCCCTGTGCCCCCGTAACACACTTAATATGCACCGGGACATGATCCGGACGGGCCAGGAAAGAAAGTAGGCACCCATTTTTGTCCCCGAACTCAAAAACCCTCCGTCTCTGGGCCAGCATTGTTCTAGCCGTCTGGTCAGTCAACGTAAGCTGTAAGTCCCTAGTCGCCTGCCTCCAGCTAGTCAACCTGTTTGAGTCAGGGTTACGCACATAATCCATTTCTGCCCTAGAGACTTCAGATTCCTTTTCCACCCTAGTAGAGGCCAGCTGGCGTTTAAAACTCTTCAGTTCGGTCAAGAAAACCCCCCTCAACGTAGCCTTAAAGGCCTCCCATTGAAGCGGGGGAGCCCCATATACCCAATTCTCCACCCAATAATTGGCAATGGCTTGAGATCATTTAATTTTAATATATTCCTCCTGTAACCAGTTCGCCTCCATTCTCCACTGACGGTTACCCGCCCGAGTCCCCACTCGAAGAGTGAGGGCTAGGGGCGAATGATCCGAGTGAACTCTGGGCATATACTCCACAGACTCCACCAGTTCCAAACCTGGCTCCTCAGTGAGAACCGTGTCCACCCGAGAGAGAGACTTGTGCGTCTCTGAGTAGCATGAATACTCTCTGACATGTGGGTGAGCATACCGCCAGACATCTCGGAAACCATAGGTGGCCAACCATCTCGGCAAAGGAGCCGGGGAACCAGCCATGGCCCTCATTCTATCCAACTCTGGATCTGCCACAGCATTAAAATCCCCCATAATAAAAATCCTCCCCTCCGCCACCTCCATAGCAGTCCTAAAAATATCAAGTAATGCCAAGGAAAAAGGAGGAGGCAGATACACATTCACAATCGTCAGTACCCGAAGACATACCCTAATGACCAGAATCACATATCTCCCAAACACATCAGTCTTAACAGCCTGTACTGAGATGGGCATAGCTTTAGTAACCAGTATAGAGACTCCCCTTGCATAGGAAGAATAAGTGGAGTGATATGCACTAGCAATATGAACCCTTTTCAGGGAGAGGATCCTGGAGCCCTGAAGATGAGTCTCCTGCAGTAGAATCAAATAAAGCTTATGAGTCTTAAAATAATCAAAAATTAACGCACGTTTGAATTTGGTGTTCAGGCCCCGGACATTCCAGGACAACAATTTAAGACGCTCAGCCATCACGAACTTCCTTAACCACTTGCCGACCGCCGCACGACTATCTACGTCGGCGGTCAGCCCCTCACAGGCAAACTGACGTAGGTCTACGTCGCTTGCTTGTGAGGGTCTAGGGAGCGAGCGCGCGCCCCCGGAGGCGCGCTCCCGCGTGGTCACGGACCCCCCCGCGCGTGTGACCGGCGGACTCGATGTCCGCCGGCCACTCTGCGATCGGCGGGGGAGAGGGAGAAAGTCAGGCAGCTTGTGTAAACAAGCTGCCTGTCATTCTCCTCGGTGTAAAGACACTGATCACACGGATCTACTATGTAGATCCATTGATCAGTGTCCTTACAGCTCAAGCCACAGCCAATCACAGTAGAAAGCATGCCCCTAGGGACACACACAGCCCCTCCCTCCCAAATAAAGTTAACCCCTTCACTACCAGTGTATTTTTACAGTAACAGTGCATATGTATAGCACTGATTACTGTAGAAATGTCATTGGTAACCCCAAAAGTGTCAAAAATGTCAGTCAAGGGTCCGATCTGTCCGCCCCAATGTCGCAGTACCATAAAAAAAATCGCAGATCACCGCCATTACGCGTTAAAAAAAAAACAACAAAAATGACAAAAATCTTTCCCTTTGTTAGTAAACGCGATAACTTTTGTGCAAACCAATCAAAATACGCTTTTTGCGATTTTTTTTACCAAACATAGGTAGCATAAAACAAATTGGCCGAAAATGTTAAAAAATTTTGATTTTTAAATTTTTTTGGGGGGGAATTTCATATAAAAAAATTTGAAAAATATTGCTATTTTTGCAAAATTGACGCTCTTTTTTTGTTTATAGCGCATGATCAAAAAATCGCACAGGTGATCAAATACCACCAAAAGAAAGCTCTGTTTGTGGGAAAAAAGGACGCCAAATTAGTTTAGGTACAGCATCGCACGACCGCGCAATTGTCCGTTAAAGTCACGCAGTGCCGAATCGCAAAATACCCCCTGGTCGTTTAGCAGCCAAATCCTCCGGGGCTTAAGTGGTTAAGAAACATGGGGCCATGGGCATCCGCGAGACCAGGAACCAGTAACCCCATCCCGAGCTCCAGGACCCCCTCCCACACCCCAAAACAAAAAACAAGGACCCCAAGGACAAAACAAAAAACAATGAACACACTACATTGATCAAGCACCCATACCCGCCTTACTCTTGTTCCTGATATCCTCATGGAAGTTTCAGACACTCAGACATACTTAGATATCGCCCGTCTACCACACATGACATGCTGGGACTCACCACAATTTTAATGACAGATTAATCAGTTTAGGAGACAAGACCCCATAACTCAAACCAAACCATCCACCTGTCGACACCCTATCCCTTTGTGGTTGTTTGTGTTTTTTTTTTTTTTTCTCTCCCCATCTCTCCCTCGCTCCCTTTTCTTTTCTTCTCTCTTCTTTCTTGTTCCCTCCATCTCCCCTATATATGTACACCCACCTGCATTGATTCATAAAAACCAGAGTCCCCAAATGAGGTGCTAACCGGACACCCCCGAACCAGGTCTCAAAGACCTACAATTATCAGTGCAGACAGTCTCTCGGTCCAAAAAACCTGCAAAAGGAATCAGAAGAGAAAAAAAAACGGGGGGGGAGGAATGTGGAGAAAAAAATTCAAAAAAACCCTACTCCTGCCCTCGCAAAGACAAAAAAAGAGGGGGGAGGTGTAGAGGGCAAAGAAAGGGGGGAGGATAAAAATATTGGTCCGAGGGCCTGGAAACAGAAAATCAAAAAAGAAAGTCCACCGACCAAAAAGAACCCCTTATAGGGGAGATGAGGGGGGCAGCAAAAATTGGACAAAAGCAGAGTCCAACCGTCCGCCTGTAGGTACAGTTCCATATTGCTTGAACAAACAGCTTCAAGTCCGCAACATCACCCAAACAGAACCGCATCAGGATCTACGCGGGGACTCTCCGTGAGCATGAGGTCCCCTAGCATCAAGCCAGCCGGAAACCTACGTGGGGTTGTTAAAAAAGTGGGATTTACCCCTATCCACCACACGTAGTTTGGCCGGGTATAACATACTGTACCCCAGATTAAGCTCTCGTAGGCGTCTCTTCACCGACTGGTAGCTCGCTCTCTGTTTCTGCGTGGTCAATGAAAAGTCAGGATAAATGGAGATGCGATAGCCATTATATTCCAGCGCAGGGCCCGTGCGTGCCACTCTCAGAATGTTCTCCCTATCTCTGAAATGGACAAGTTTAGCAATCAGAGAACGAGGAATAGCGCCCCTTGGAGGCGCCCTGGCAAGGATCCTATGGGCCCTCTCAATAGCAAACAGTCTAGTAAAAGTTGTGGCCTCCATATTTGCTTTCAGCCAACTTTCCAGAAAGTCCTCAGGCTTCCCAGCCTCCGCACCCTCAGGGAAGCCCACAAATCTGAGGTTATTTGGGCGCATACAATCTTCCATGTCAGCCAGCTTGTGCGCATGTTCAGAAATAGCCTTTTTAGACACCTGCACCGTGGTCTCCATAGGCCTAACCACATCTTCCAAATCACTGATTCTCCTCTCAGCAGCGTTTGTCCTTTCTTTCACTTTAGCTAAGTTTTGTTTGGTTTAACAAAGGGATGGCAGACACCTGACACTACTGGCAGGATTATCAATATTATCCACTATGCCTAGAGCCACAGAGTGCCTTCTCTGCTTCTATCCTTGGATGCAGAGAAGGCATTTGATAGGGTGCATTGGCAGTACCTAGCTATGACATTGCAAAAATGTGGTTTTCAAAGTCACATTTTTTTAGCAATAATGGCACTATACACACATCGCTCAGCCCAAGTGTACTGTTCCTCCATGCTGTCCATAACCTTTAACATAATTAATGGTACCAGGCAGGAGTGCCCCTTATCACCCCTACTTTTCAATCTGGTAATGGAGCTGTTGGTAGAGAAAATTAGGTTTTAGATCGATATATCAGGCTTCCTTTTTGGTGCTAGAGAATCTCTCACTTATTTGGGAATCAAACTGATTAGCTCCGTACTCTCTCTCTCTCTCTCAGGCCAACTTCTTCCCTTTCTTGAACAGCCTCCCAAGAGAGCTCAACCACATTTCCAGGCTAGCACTCTCTTGATCGGGCAGGCTAGCAGCATTCAAAATGCTTAAGCTAGTTGTTAGATGTATCTATTTAGATCACTCCCTATCCCAGTTCCCATGTCCATTTTCATCTCCTTACAGGCTATCTTTGGACGGTTTGTATGGCAGAATAAAAAAGCTAGGTGTTCCCGAGCCACATTATGGAAGCATTGATCAGTAGGAGAGACAGGATTTATCAATTATAGAGACTACTACATTGCTGCTATTTTAGCGCAACTCAAAGCCTGGTTTATGTCCAGCACTACATTTCTTTGGCACAACATCAGGTCATTTCAGGTCCTCAATCATGACCTAAGTACTTGGCTGCTTAGTTCACCTCAAGTGAAAACACGGAATACAACTCTATCCCCCCACTATCATTGCTTCAGTGATGGCTTTCAACTATTTACTCTCTAAAACCTCTAAGGGGGACACCCATTGTAAAATATCTTTGCCATTATCTATAATTCCCTTACTTAGCCTCAATCTCACATTATTTACATGACAGGATGAAGGCATATATTATATCTTGGATCTGTACTCCAACAATCTCCTTAAGTCATTTACTTCCCTGCAACAGTCCTTTTCCCTATCCTCTGCGTATTACAAGTACATCCAATTAACTTACCGCCTGATACGAAACCCTCACCTTCACAAGTATGTGCATACAATGGTGTGGAAGTACTTTTGCAATAAGGTAGCCACTAAGGGCATCACACTATTTTCAAACTGCTTTGGGACAAAACTTATTTTAGTAACATGTCACCCTTACTGAAATTGGAAAAAGAAATTGGCTGTGATTCCCAGTAGTTAGTAGCATTCAAAGCAAGTTTTAGGGTGGCTCGCTCCTCTAACCTCTGTGAACTTGTCCACAAAATCAATCTCAGGTGGTATTTTACCCCACCCTTGATCCATACATTTAATTTGGCTGTGCCATCTTCTTGCTGGAGAAACTGCAGGGAACTGGGGAGTTTGCATCACATTTTTTGGCAATGCATCAAGGTATCAAATCTCTAGTCTGAAGTATTCCAACTTCCGTCAGAAGTTATAGGAATTCCTATAGAATTTGCTCTACTGAGCATCGGTATTGAGAACATCTTTCCTCATCTTCAATGTATAACTATTCACATCCTCTCAGCAACAAGGTTCACCATTGGAAAACCCCTGACCCTATATCCAGAAATGAGATGATCACCTTGGTACATACCCATGGTTCTTATGAACGCATGTTTGCTACATGTGAAGGTTGTTTGTCTTCAGTAACCCAGAAATTGTAGCGTTGGCTTGAGTGGTACCGGAGTGTGTTCTATAACACACCTTAAAATACCTTGAATACTTAACCTTTCAGGGTTCTGGTACAGTATATACTACATTCTTTTTTTTTTTTTATTCCATAAGGTTTACTACATTCTTAATGTTATGCATTATGGTTATACTCTTTCTGGATTTATGGAACTCTTATTGTGTATCTGCTTATGGCAGCCATGTATTTTTGCCTTATCTTTTTTGTTCTACATGCTGTACAAACTTCAATAACATTTATTGAAAAGAAAAATGGAAATGGAAAAACAAAACAAAAAAATCTTGGCCGGTTCAGTAGGGACCAGCCAAATTTTGATTCAGGCGTGGCCCCTACCTGGCCCTATTGGATGAAAGCCACTCAATCAGTGCTGTAGGCAGCTGTGCATAGCAGTAGCCAATCTTTTTCTAACTTCAGCTTGTTCAATTAAGCTTTGACAATAAAACCTAGAAGCTGATTGGTTTCTTTGTAGAGCTGAACAACATTTTGATTTCTCCAGTTTTAGTAAATCCCCTCATCCCCCACTGTTTCTGATGTTTATAATACTAAATAATTAGTTAGATATATAAAGATTTTTTGCACTGTGCATATGTGTTTTCTGAAGTTTATATGTTTATTCATTCTTTTTTTTTTCCCTTTTGTTTTTTTTTTTTTTAAATCACATTTTGAGGAAAAGCGCTAAACCATTTGATTATATAAATATAACCCACATATCATAGATGATTTTACATTCCTGTGTCTCTCAATATACTACAAACACAAACATTGTATTTTTGCTTGAGCTAATCCTCTAACCTACTACCATCCACAATCTGAAGCATTCCTTTTTGGATAAATGTATCTGTGAATATAAATTACTTTTCTAGAGTTTTTAAACTAAGTAATCAAGTTCATTATCTTGGAGCTATTGGCTGTCATGAAGCCCATTAGGAACAAACACGTATAATAACATAAATGCCATTTAACATCATCATTTATTATTTCTCACAGCATTCAGCCTGTTAAGATTTCAGCACGAGCACATCATCTTTGAAATTATTGTGGTTCTACTAATAAATGTAAAACTCGAAATAACACTCAGATTGTGCACTGATGACGTAAGCCTGTTTTGTTTAAACCACATATTTTATCGAAAGATTAGGGTGAGATTAACCTCGTCCCCTCACTTCTCCTGCTGTTTCTCCTTACATGAATCATTAATGAGATGTAATCTGAGTGATAATCCATTGGCCACCCAAGGTTTCTGAACCATTACACATCACCTCATAATCCTTTCCAGGTAGAAATATTGTGTTAGCTGTAAAATGTTGCTGTAATGGTCTTAAATTTTGTGGCTGCTAATAGCTCTGTGTTTATAGATGATGTTTTGTGAGAAGCTACGGAAATGGAGAAGTGATTTGCCATTAGGTGCCTTCTTTGAAGTTGATATATATGTGACACAGTGGTATTGATTGGCTGTGTGGCAGTGATTTATAGTTCATCACTAAACACAGAGGTCAACTGGAGACTGAGTAAGCTTATTGCTGAGAATTTATGAGACGTTACGATAGAGGTTAATCAAGAGGAGATCCTGTTTTTAATTGTATATGTATGATTTCATCTTCCTGTGGGTCACCTTTCCAGGACCATTCAGAGAAATGAAAGTTTAAGCCACCTCTTAATCTCAATAAGAAAAGCAATAACAAGCTTAGCCCATAAGGCAACACAAGGAGCTATGACCACCATACATACAAACCAGCAATAGCCTATTATTTGAGGAGAAACCTAATTTCCCAAATGCATATCTATTCTTTTAAAACAGATTATTTATTTTTATTTATTACAGGTACTGTACTTATTTAGCGCTGTTAATTTATACAGCGCTTTATACATATGCATTGTATTTTTACAACAATCCCTGCCCTCAACGAGCTTACAATCTAAGGTCCCTTACTCACATTCATACATACAGTACATATACTAGATTTGATTACTAATTATTAGATTAGCAATTTTAATATATCCAGGGGTATCAACTGACTTTGCAAGTATCATCTTTTAACACTAGCCTATTATTTACCTATGCTTTGACAGACCGAAGCTAGTGTAAACATTTCTGGTCTGCATTCTGCACTGTAGGTTGCAGAGAACTACATGCAAATCATGACTGTGGAAAAGGAAGGCATTAAGAATTTTCCAGATACAAAATTCTGTTTTCCACAATTGGCTATCTCCAGTCAGTATGGATTAAAGTTGGCAATGAAATGGGAGTTAGGTAAAACTTCAATGACGTCTTATGGGCACACCACATAATCATATCCAAGTTGTCCTTGTTTGGATTTTACAAAATAAGTACTTAATGTAATCCAAATATTACTGTATATCACATTGATGCTGTGCGATCTTAAAACAGTAGTCTACCTAAACATTATAAGATAAAAATAAATAGCCCATTATGCTTGGCAAGGCCCGAGCCTTGTGTGGTAAAGCCTCTCCACCTGCTCCATATCTGTGCATGGTGAGATGGTATCCATGCTTCAAGCAGACCAGGCATTTTAGATTCATCAATCTAGAAGACTCATGCCTCCCAAAGTGTTATGTTTCAATAATATTGCTTGACAAATCTCAGTTATATATATTACCACAAATATATTTAAAGTTGACTTGTTAATGTGCCAAAAAAGAAAATTCCGTAAAAAGAAGTAGTAGCATGTGAAAGAGATGTAGCTTTTAAGCCCAAAGTCTCAATTCCTGTGTCCATGACTCTTCAAATAGCACCACAGACTTTGACACACCTGAATCGGTGGGGGATTATTTATTGTAGATGCTTATGCAGCACCCCAGTTGCAGCAGAGATATGAACAACAGTAATGACACAGGTAAGGGTTAAAAAAATAGCAAGAAATAATTATGGAAATGAAAGGCTATCTGCAAACGTGAAAAACAAACTAAAGCAGTTTGAGAAAACCTGGAGCCCCTGTTGGCACATCTTTCCTTCTCTTCTTTTTCCTTTAATTTCTTTTTAGATCTTTTTTGTCTGTCCCTTTTCTTTTCTCTTTTCTGGGAGTCGGGGTCCACAAACTAATTGTGTGGGATATCCACTTCTATTATTCTGTGTTGCAAAGTCATTCCCTACAGTTGGAGGTAGTCGGGAGACATGTATTAGGCTAGCACATTAGGCTGTGGTGTGTTTATTCGGCCAATGGGATAGATGTCTCCTGTTGGGGTTTAGTTGTGAAGGTCACCTTGGCCCCTGGCAGTTTACTGCTATGTTAAAGTGGCTAACTTGACCTTTGGCCTGTTTAAGTTGCTAAATACCATGGTGGTATAATTTTGTTATCCCGATGTATGAGGTTAGGCTTACCACAACCATGGACTTCAGCAGGTCCTGATATCTTTACCATATGTGATGTACATTGTTTTTTTTTTTTAAGTTATTGGAGATGTATGGCTTGACATTAAACAACCAAAAAAGTCCTGGCGCTGGACCTCCGGACAACCTCCTATAGGAGTACTGGAGCCATACCCTCAATAGTTAATTGATAGAGGTAATGAAAGAAATTGTAGTTAATGGTTGCCACACCCAGTGCTGCCAAATCCCTTAGCACAGGATGGATTGCATAGGGTAAAGGAACTGGAAGGAGGGATGGCGCATAGCATTGATGTGGGACTAATACTTCTGGATGAAGCACAATAAGTACATAATGATGATTAAAAAGTTTATTGAAAAAAACAATAAAATCCACAAACCAGGCACCGATCCGATTGTCCTCGGCATCACATGAGGGTGCTGTGGGGGTCCTGCATGGTCTGGGGGGATAGCACTTGGCCACATCCTGGGAGGGATAGGGAGTGGAATCCAGATGGATACATAGACAGGGAAGGAGGTCCGCCCGGCGTGTGTGTCGGCCGGTATACATAGACGCCGGACCTCTCATCACTTCCGGGATCCTCGTGCGGCGCTCGTCACAGGACACGGTGAGCCATGTGCGGAGCGGAAGCCGGTCCGGCGTGGAACTTAAGCTTCTGGTTGCCATGACTACATGTTTTGTACACATGCTATCCAAGTGCTATCCCCCCAGACCGTGCAGGACCCCCATAACACCCTCATGTGATGCCAAGGACCATTGGATTGGTGCCTGGTTTGTGGATTTTTTTGTTTTTTTCAATAAACTTTTTAATCATCATTGTGTACTGATTGTGCTCCATCCAGAAGTATTAGTCCCACATCAATGCTATGCACCATCCCTCTTTCCAGTTTCTTTACCCTATGGCTTGACATTACCCCAATGTTATTTTCTAATATGGTTTATGTCTTTCGCTTTTAAAACATCTTTTCAATAAAAACTATTGTCAGCAGAAATATAGAAAGCAAAAGAAATATACTGTAAATAGGTGAACCTTAACAAGGAATATACTGTGAAAACAAACAATCAGCCTAAAAAGCAACCTTACCAGAACCCTATATTGGGGAAATATTAAGAGAGCTACACCATCATAACAGTCCAACAGGCTATAACATACCCTCTCTCTCCTCTGCTGGCCAGTTCATTGGGGTCCAACTCCTATGTTGAAGCACTCAGAATAATGTCCCCTCAAGCACTGATAAAGGCTCTGGCCTTGCAATACTTGCAGGCAACATGATACCTATTTGTTAATGTGTAGTGAGGCTTTGACCAGCAGCATCTCAACAACTCCTGTGATATCAGGCGATCTGCCTGTGTTCCCTGTTGGCTGCACAACCAGTCAGTGTTAGTGGTATCCTTTCTCTTAAAAAAGCAGTGGGCTCTGCCAGCTATTATGACACCCTTCAGTGTCCCAGGATGTCTGCCCCTGTATCTCTCTTCCTCTTTGATGTGGTGGATAGTGATCGGCTGGTAGCATTCCTTCTGAATCTCCTCCACACACTCCTTCTCATCACGGGAACAACAACTTCCCCCTTTTCCTTTCTGTTCAGAGCTCAAAACACTTTTGGATCTTTAGTTTCTTTTTGCTCAGTCCATAACACAACTTATTTTTTTAGAACCACTTTTCCCAGAATCCCTTGTTCTTCTCTGTATTCACAGGGATTCAGCAGTCCTTCTTTTGTGCCGTGAGTGGCCCCCACCGGCTACACAAATTTCTCTGTTGACACAGCAAACACAATGAAAATTCATCTGCTTTTCACCCTGTCAGGGCTACAGAGATAGAATATTTTAGGAAGGATTACCATTTTATAAGTCACTTTAAGCCCATGTGCAAAATCTGTCTTAATATTGGACACTACAGATTTGTAGTTTTTTAAGAAAAGTAGAGAAAAAAGATTTGTAATTTTTTTTTCATAAGTGTTCGGCCGCAGGCCGGTATTTGTGGGAGGAGCTAGCGGGCTATATAGCGCCGCCCCTCCGCTATGCCGGCCTGCTGCTGCGCTGTACGTCATTCGGCTGGTCAGGTGTGTTTTGGTGGTCACCTGACGTCGGCCGGATATCGCGGTATCGTGGACCGGACTTCCGGGCAGGACGCGAGAGTCACCGCTGCTGGCACCGAGCCCCGCTGGTCCTGCGGCATCCCAGCTGTTCCTTGCCTGTACTGTGGTCAGCCTTCTCGGGCATCCGCCCCATCTCCTCTGCCTCCGGCCGCCGCCTGCTCGTCCAGCTGCCAGCTCTGCGTGGCTGCTTCTCCCCGCTGTTCAGCAGGGGATCAGGTACCTGTAGGGCATGGGGGGGGAAAGGGGGGGGAAGTCTTCTACACACACTGCCTGCCTCCTGTAGGCCACGGCTAATTCACAGGCTCTCTTGCACACACTGCCTGCCTCCTGTAGGCCACGGCTAATTCACAGGCTCTCTTGCACACACTGCCTGCCTCCCTGTAGGCCACGGCTGAACCACGCAGACTCTCTTGCACACACTGCCTGCCTCCCTGTAGGCCACGGCTAAACCACACAGGCTCTTTGCACACACTGCCTGCCTCCATGTAGGCCACGGCTATTCCACCTTCTGGCTCACGCACACGCTGCCTGCCTCTCTGTCAAGCCACGGCTACCCCCTTTTTAAGTATTCATGTTCTGTGCACTCACTGCCTCCTGCCAGCTTCGGTACCTCTGCCCACGTCCTCCTGCATTTTCTGTGCCCACTTTGTCACTTAGGTACCCTGCGCGGGGGGGGGGTTGGTGCTCGGGGGTTGGGGGGGGCCTCATTAGCATGGCAGGGTTGTGTTGTTCCTGGTTCCATGTCATGTTCTGGTGGGGGGTATGGGTGACCCCCCCTTGACCGTTGCCTTTTCTCCTGCAGGTTCTCATCATGTCCTTCAATGCCGGCATCAGGTACTATGTCAGGTCCAGGTTCCTTTGTGTACCACACGGTTCCGGTTATCTAGTCTTCACAGACGCCGCTGGCGTCACCCATAGACACCGTTAGGCTACTTCTTCCCTTTCCTCCACTCACTTAGTCTTCGGTCTGGCTTGCGCCCGGTGGTTAGGCCCCCGCCGGTTGCTCTTCAGGCTCATTCCACTCTTCTGTGTTCCACCTGGTGATGCTTCGGTGCCTGGGCACCGTCACGGCTTCATCACCACTGTGCATACCGCACTTCATGTCGTTGTCCTCTTTGTTAGCACTGTCGTTGTTGCACTCCAACTGTGTTGTTCTTGTCTCGTGTTGTCCCCCCCCCTCCCCCGCAGGGCGAGTTCATACTGGCTGTCAGGGTTCAGGTGCTGGCCCCATAGCCCCCCCTTCATAGCCGGTCCCGCGAGGCCAACTCCCCATCTCGTCGGAGATTCCCCGCCCCTCGGGCCAAATCAAAGCTAGCGCCTCGCTCCACCCTTCTCATGGGTTTATAGCTAGGGCCTCACCTGTCACGGCCACTCGTTTTGATTCTGTACTGTCACCGAGAGGCCAACATTCCCGCCACCACGTCAGTGGCTCATGCCCCTCGGCCAGAATCATAGGTAGAGCCTCTCATCAGCCGCTTGGCATCTAGCAGGGCCTCACCTGTCACGGGGTAGTTAAGTTCTTCGCCTTTGGGCTTTAGCTAGCCAGCCAGTGATTCTTCCAGCACGTCACGGTATTAATCGGACTTGGGCTTTTTGTTCTTTGTTTTCTTCAACAGCGGGCCTCAAGGAGCCATCCTGGAAGAAGGATCTTCATCCCCCTCCACGCCAGCCAGGCCCTGCACCCCCGCCAGATCTGGTACCCCCAGGGGTCGTCGGGTTCCATCCTCGCTGGGTTCATATGGGTCTTGGACTATTCCGAGAATTTCGGCGGCGCTACGCCAGAAGGGGATCCCGTTCCCAGCCACGGCAAGGAAAGCGGAACTTTTTAGGTTGATGACGGAACATCCAGAAGATCCGGGATTGGGCACAAGCTCTCAGGGTTGTACGTTAGCTATGCAAGGGACCCTGGACTCTATCCTGTCTTCCCTGCAGTCCATCGGAGACAGGCTGACTAAGCTGGAAGACGCCAGTCCAGCTCAGAGGGGTCCTCCTCCTCCCTTGCCGGTGTTGTCCCCAGTTCCCGCCAGTGATCAGGGTAGGCCCCCAGTTTCCCTTTTCCCCTCTTCTACGGTTTCTCCTATAATCACCCCGGCCCACATGGTCCCCCCAGCTCTCCGCAAGGATATCTTGGAAGGGAAGGATGTAAACTTGGTGGCTCTCCTTATCGCCTCCCAGGATATGGTGGAGAATAAAATCTATAATTACAGGGATTTGTCCGTTGTTATGAAGGCCAGGGACCCCAGGCTCAATAAGAAACTCACGATCCCAGAGTTTGTCCTGGCCTTCGGTATCTACAGGGACGTATTGTGTTCCGTATACCCACATCGGCGGGAGGAGTTAGATCTTTACCTGCATAAAATCGTGGATCTAGGGCACAAATACGGAGGTTTCACCTTCTTTGACTTTCACAAGTCAGTCTCGGCCAAGGCGGCAGCGGCCTTGGCTCAATTTAACGTACGGGTCGATTGGAGTCTTTTGGACACCGAGCTGTTCTGCAGGCACTTTGCAGGCTTGGCACCTCCCTCCTGTGCCACATGCTCCTCCACTTCACACTCTGCCAGCCTGTGTCCCGTGGAGGCGGAATCCTCCCCGGCCGGGGTTCCGGGGGGGGGGGAGCTGGCAGGTCAGATCAGCGTGGCCTTAGGGATAAGCTGGGTCGTCCTATCGTTTTCTTAGGTAAGGCCCAGGTTTGCAACAATTTTAACGGGGGTGCATGCAGCTTCAGTGCCTGCAGGCTGCTCCACGTTTGTTCCATCTGTTTTAGGGCCCACACTAAATCCATGTGCCCGTCCAGGATCAACCCTAAACAATGACTAGCCGGGGTCAAGGTTGAGGTGTTGGAATTTTACCTACAGGCTCATCCTTCTCCTCACCTGGTGGAATATCTGGTTCAGGGGTTCTCGGGAGGGTTCCACACGGGGCTGGTGTCTCTTCCTTCTGGGACATTGGAATGTCCCAACTTGCTGTCGGCCAGGGAGGACCCGCAGTCGGTGGACCTTTTGCTCGAGAAGGAAGTACAGGAGGGGTTCATGTTAGGTCCCTTCCCGGCCCCCCCCCCTTCTCCTCCTGGCGTACCAACCCCATCGGGATCTCTACGAGCAAATATACTAATAAAAAACGTTTGATAATCGATATGTCGGCTCCTCATTCTTCCACCAACCCTAGCCTTAATTCCCTTATTCCATCAGCCGAGTTCTCTCTCCACTATACCACCGTGGACAACGCCATCCAGGCCATTCTAGGGGCAGGTAGGGCCGCTTGGCTTAGCAAGACGGATATCGCCAATGCCTTCAAGCTCCTGCCCATTCACCCCTCCTTATGGCATGTCCACGGTGTTAAGTGGAGGGAGAAATATTATTTTGCTATCAGGTTGACTTTTGGGTCCAAAAGCAGCCCGAGGATTTTCGATACATTCGCAGAGACACTCTGCTGGCTCCTTCTGAACATATCCAGGTGCCCCACGGTGTTGCATTACTTGGACGATTTCCTATTGGTCGAGCGAAGTCAATGCACGCCGGTCAGTTTGAGGAGCACCATGGCCTTGTTTTCCACCTTGGGGGTCCCTCTGTCACCAGGCAAGACGGTCGGTCCTGTCACCAGGTTGGATTTCTTGGGGATTACCCTGGATTCCGTGTCCATGCAGTCTAGCCTCCCTCAGGACAAACTTAATCGCATTCGTGAGGTAGTTGGCAGGTTTTTGGAACTAGGGTCGTTTTCGAGGAAAGAGTTGCAGTCCTTGATCGGGTCATTGAACTTTGCCATGCGCATCATCCCCCAGGGCAGGTCCTTCATCTCCCGGTTGCTGCGGCTGTTGCCAGGTCTTCCGGAGGGCGTCATTTCCCACTTGGATCCTCCTGCCAGGGCGGACCTGGGTATGTGGGTTGAGTTCCTGGAAAGCTGGAACGGCATCTCCATGTTCATCCCGCCCATCTCCTCCCAGTCCCCCGTGTTTTGGACGGATGCGGCTGCCAATTCCGGGTTCGCGGCCATCTTTGGGGACTCATGGTTCAGGGCTAGTTGGCCGGCTGAATCACTTGCCTTACCAGCTTTCCAGGAAACCTCAGCTTTGTTTGAGTTATACCCTATTGTGGCGGCTGCTGTCACCTGGGGTAGGTGCTGGTCAGGGATGGCAGTCAAATGTTTTAGTGACAACATGGCGGCCTGTGACATTGTCAATAGGGGCCGGTCATCATCCCTGACCATCATGAGGCTGGTTCGCAGGCTGACCTTGATTGCTGCCACTTACCAGTTTTTTCTGTACTGTGAGCATATCCCGGGCCACTCTAACTCAGCCGCTGATGCGCTTTCCCGGTCCAAATTGCAGGTGTTTTTCGCCCTTCACCCGACGGCCGACAGATGCCCCACGCGGACCCCAGAGTTCGAGGAACTGGTCCTGGACTAGCCCGGATCGTGGCGCATGGACGGGAGCTGGCCCGCATGGCTCTGTCAGCCAACACCAGGAAGGCCTACGACCGGGCCTGGTCAATCTTCCAAAGGTTCTTAGGGGAATTCGGGTTGGACGACCATTCGGTACAGACGATGGTCGCCTTTGCTGCCTTTTGCCACCTCCAGCTCAAATTGTCCGCCAGTACTGTCAAGCTGTATCTGGCGGGTGTCCAACACTTTGTCCTAACGCACCAGCCAAACTCCTTACCTTTTCTCAGGGCATATCCCCTAAAGAGCCTCCTGAAGGGTATTGGCAAGGTGGATCGCCATACCTCGGTCAGGCGGTTGCCGATTGATGGGGAGAAATTCCGGGCTCTCTCCAACTTGCTGGACTCGGCCCCTTTTGAGCCATTTACTAATACGGTTGTGAAAGCTGCCATGTACCTAGCCTTCTACGGCTTTCTCAGGCCCGGGGAGTTTACGGTTACTTCCTCAGCAGAGGGGCGCTCTTGTCTCCACAAACGAGATCTGGTCAAGCGGGGGGATCATTATGTTTTGACGCTCCAGTGTACTAAGACCAGGCAGGTGGGCTGCCCCGTTACCATCCCGCTTTACCCATCAGGGAATCTTTGGTGTCCGGTCAAAGTGTTGGATGAGTTCATGGCCCAGTCCCGGCGCTCTCCCAGCCATGCTCCACTTTTTACGTTACTGGGCGTTCCCCTCACCACGTCCAAGTTCATTTTCTACATCCGAACTCTTTGTATCAGACTGGGTTGGGACCCTGCAGCGCACTCTGGTCACTCCTTCCGGATAGGTGCGGCTTCGGCTGCCTCCGGGAATAACACGCCAGGCCATATCATTAAAAGGCTTGGTCGGTGGGAGTCAGACGCCTTCCAGGTCTATATTCCTCACCCAGAGAAGGAGTTGAGACTGGCATTTCATAGGCTTGTGACTTAAGTTGTATTGAATAAAGTGTGTTGTTTGCTTCCTCTTTTGCCCTCTTTATTTACAGGCTACCCCCCTTACGTCGGTTCAGGCACACCACACCGACTTTCCACACTAGGGACTCGACTTTAAGTGTTGACCACAAGTGTTCGGCCGCAGGCCGGTATTTGTGGGAGGAGCTAGCGGGCTATATAGCGCCGCCCCTCCGCTATGCCGGCCTGCTGCTGCGCTGTACGTCATCCCACCCTCCTTCACCCTTTTTTTCTCAACCTCTTACCTTTGGGGTGCCCTCTTTATTTACAGGCTACCCCCCTTACGTCGGTTCAGGCACACCACACCGACTTTCCACACTAGGGACTCGACTTTAAGTGTTGACCACAAGTATTCAATATGGGCAAGGGGGCTAGGTAGGGAAATGCTTTATGCAAAGAGTTTTGGACATCCTGTGGAACCTCAATATTAAGAATCTGACATTCGTATTACCTTTTTTTTTTTTTTATTAAACAATAGGTTTTTTTTTATTAAACTTTAAACAGAAAAAGTACATAGTGAGGTACTGACAGGTATACATGTTCTTTAAATTGTATGAAAGGACAACAGTAATTCAAAAAAGAAGTAGTCAAACAAGAGATCCCTGGGGTATATTTAGAAGTGATTCTCTATATGAGGGAGCCTGCCTCCCCCAGTGGGAACATACTGTGGTCAGGCTCAAATATTAACATAGAAGATGGTTCTAATGGGACTCGTGGGATTGAGTAGACCAATCCAAAAAGGCAGGACCATAGAATAAACAGAGTAAACTATAAACATTCTACCAACATAACAGAACAAAGTAGGGTGGTCTCCTAGCTATGGTTGAATCTCCATACTTTTTTTTTTAACAAGACAAGCAGCTATATATATTAAGAATCTTTTGGATTTCCAGGTGGAAAAGTTCACTTCAGCAACAATCAATCTGAAAAAGGCTTTTTTGTGATTATAATCACCAATGAGTATACCCTTTATCTGTGCATTAGAACATATTGGCTTGTGCGTTTCTTATTGAAAACAATTGGGACAACATTCCTTAAGTACAAGCCTGAGCTGATGGGTTAGTAAATAACAATGTAATTGCTAAGACTTTTGTACCCATGATTGCAAATTTTATGCCATATGATACTTATATTCTATTGAATGACTTTTTGGCATCTAATGCCAGGAGGAGAGAGAAACATTGTTTAATTTCAAACACTTTATATTAAATAATCTACATGTACTGTCAGGGGCTTGTCTACTCTTCACAAAACCTTCACCTGATCAGGCTTAATATGATCCAGGATAGTGTCAAGAAGTCGATTAGCAATAGCTATACATACAATTTCATGTCAGTATTCAATAAAGATATTTAAGTTCTGTGGGTGAATTGGCTCTTCACCTGGTTTAGATAATGTCATTATAATGACCCAAAGTATTTCTGATGAAAAGGAACCAGATCATTTGTCAAATAGCCAAGTTAGATATGGGGAGAGATCATCTTGAAAAGGTTTGTAGTGTTCTCCCTCAATCCCCAGGGAATGTGTTGCTTTATATTTGTTAAGCTGATTGATCATATCCAAATATGGAAAAAGGGATACTGTGTAGATTCAAGATTAGGGAAATGCAAGGGTTATAGGAATTTTGGGATTGTAGCTTTGGGGGCTTGAAGTTTGGCCCAATCAGATTAGAGGCTGTAAAGTTTTTCATAAATATTTCTAAAAATATTGGCTTTAAGTTGTGGGTTTCATAAATGTACTTCTAGTAGTTGGGTTAATTAGGTAAGACAGTCTTGCATTTGCTTGGTGATGTTTACATTTTTTGCAAGCAGTTTACCTGCCTTGTTGCCACTTAAATAATTGAGATATTTTCAGTTTTTTTCCAGGAGTTGTCATGATTTTCCAATAGGAGGTCTAAATGCAGCTTTATTTAAAATTCATTGAGAGACTGTGTCATGACCTGAAATTGAACCTGGGACCTCCATTGTCTCTGACTATAACTCTACTCGCTGAGCTACCTGAGATGCTGGACAGCACCCTCTCTGATCCATAAGAGAACCCTGCCTAACGCCTTGACGTCTGCTTAACCTCAGAACTTCCTGAATTAAGCCATGTCTCTGCATTTCTTGTTTGCCAGATTATTGTGCTCTCTTTAGCCAATATCCCACTCTCGTCTTCCCTGCTGCTGTCCATATTGTGCTACCATTCATTATTGACCCTTGGCTTGTTCCTCAACTATGCTTATGCCTGAGCCCAATCTGCAACTACTCATTACTGACCTTTGGCTTGTTTTACTGACTATACTTCTGTTTGATTCTTACCTGCTTTTTGATCCCGGCCTGCTCACCTCCTGGTGGGGTGATCCTGAGACCTGGTACTAACATGCAGAAAAATCTATCTCCACCTTCAGGAGCTCTTGTGAACATTGGTTAGTACTTAGACTCCACACCTCATGTGAACCTGTGTCATTCGCCAGTGTGACTGCCTGTGTACCTATCCTGCTTGTCCGTGGTAGTCCTTCCTGCTACTGCTATAGCAACTGGTCTTCCAGCCTGACTCCTGATCAGGACAGACTGTTTTATGGGCATGCCATATTTAAAAAATCCTTAGTATTAAGATCCAAATGCTTCAACGGTTGACTGGAGATTTTTGTGTGCTGGAGAGGCCAATTTGATGTGATTTCCTCCACAGGTAGATAGCACAATGATTATAGCCTTCTTGCATAAACAAAGTTATTGGTGCATGGTTTGACCAAGTATTTTATTGAATAGTAGAACAACAACATTTTTGAGGTCACTATTTATCTTCAAGAAATAAATCTATCCTTGAATATAATCTATGAACATTGGAAAAAAATGCATAACGTTTTTTCTGTTGAATGATAGTGCTTCTAAATGTCCCCGTCATGTAAAAATTGCTAAAGAGTTGTTTTGTGTTTTGCATGGGGGTAAGAAGTATCAATGATGTTGTTTGGGGTGGTATTAAAGTCCACACGCAGCTGTAGTAGACCTTTCTTAAGTTTCTCAACTAGTTATAAAAGTCTTTGGTATAAAACAGATTTGCCCATTATTGGGAGCATAAATGTTCACTATTGCATAAGAGATAATACAGTATTAATAGTGCAAATATGAAGAATACATCCTCCATTACGAGACTGTACAAGTTAACATAAGAGAAATGCAGCTGTGTTTATTATAGCAATAAAGACACCTCTCTTTTTTTTTTTTTTTTTCCTCTCTTACTTTTCAGGTGAGTTTGCCATGTCCTCATGAAAGAAATTTTAATGTGAAGTAGAGTGATTAAATGTGGCAAAGTGTGTGTTTTGCGCACAAGGGGGGCAACATTTAGTCTTAATAGCTTCTTAAGCACATTTTAATAACTTCTTGAGCTCATCTTTTATAGGGGCTGTTAAGGTCACTAGCATTTATAAAGGTTATCATCAGTACCATAGTGTAAGCTATTAGAAACATGCATTTGGTTTGTCAGATAGGAAATATAAAGTATAGGTATTTCCTTGAGATGGAAGCCTAGAAAAAGGCAAACCAAAAATTAATCCAGCTCAAGTTTACACAACATAGAAATTAGAGAATGTTAATAGAAAGAACATCATAAAAAGAGAAAACTACACAATTTTAATGAGCAGCATAGTACTTGATTTTAATCAGGATTGAGTGAGGAAGGGCTAGCATCTTTGTCAGATTTTTATTAACATCTATGTCCCTGTAGGAAAGATTTCCCAAAATGTTTTGCCTTAGGAACACAATAGGAATTATTTGGGAAATCAACCCAAAGTTGAAGGAAACCAAACTTTAATGATTGTCACTTAAATGCTTCCCTATTCCTCAATTTTGCATCCTGCCCAATCTGGATTTGTCAAAGGCCACTCTGCTACTCTCAACATCTGCAAGGTCCTTCTAGCTCTTGAATTTACCAAATCCCATCCCGACCGAGACACAGCCATTATCTCCTTGGATGCCAAAAAAGCCTTCAACAACATCAGTTTCAAATGGCTTTTCTTGGTCATGATATCCCTAGGTATGTCGGGCCCCAAATTACAATTTGTGCAAAAAATTTACTCGGCCCTTACTGCCCGTCTCATCACCCCGAACTTCATATCCCCAGACATCCCTCTCTCCAAAGGCACCAGAAAGGGATGTCCCCTCTCCCCTCTACTCTTTAATTTAGCTATAGAGCCATCATCCAGAATCCTCAATTCTTCTGCAGGAGTTAATGGCGTTGAGATAGGCAAACACACCCTGCAATCAGCATTTTTTGCCGATGACACCTTATTGTTCTCCTCTGACCCGCCCTCAGACATTCAGCTTCTTCAGCACCTCTTCACGACCTTCCATAGCTGCACAGGACTACGAATCAATTTAGACAAGAGTGAAATTCTGGCCCGCAACCCACAGCTGGCTCAGACCTGGAGTGACACCTCACCGCTTCCTGTGGCCAAACATCACATAATCTACCTAGGAATTTGAATAGGCAAGGAACCCTCTTCGCTATACAGCTTAAACTACTCCCCATTATTAGCTAAGATTGTAAAGGAGCTGGAAGCATGGGCCGACCTCCCCCTCTCGCTATTTGGGAGATGCCACCTCTTTAAAATGGTTTCCTTTGCAAGACTGCTCTACCCACTGCAAACAATCCCCCTACTGCTGAAGCACAATAACGTCCGCAAACTCCATGCGACTCAAACGAAATTCCTTTGGGGAAGCAAAAGACCTCGCATAGCGCTCACAAAACTTTGTCTCCCGAAGAGCGAGGGAGGGGCAGGTCTACCCAACATCAGGTTATATAACCTTTCCTGCCTATTTAGACAGGGTATTGACTGGTTGGCGAAAAGATCCCGCCACTCTAATTACAATTTGGAAGACGCACTAGTCTCGCCACTCTGCCTCCAAGCAATTCTCCACTCTAGGATCTATGCCCTACCTCCTCCACTGAAAGACAATATGTTATTTAGAGACAAGTCAGAAAAATCCTGGACTTGCCTTATTCCATATCACACCATCTACCGATACTGGGCAACCCTATGTTCCCAGCCTCTAAAGACTACAAATTTTCTGCAGCTGGGCCACATATGGCATCACAACCGTAGCAACGGTCATGGATCCTAATCTGGGCTCTCTACGGTCCTTCCAAAATCTCTCTGTACAATATCCCCTCCCCTCGCACCCTCGCATCGACTAAAATACCATCAGCTTGCCAGCTACCTCAGATCCTGTGGCTCCCCAAGAACAAACCCCTGCCAGCGCTCTTTTATTGATACCCTAATACACGGGATCACTACTCCATATCAGAAATCGACTCCAAACTCATCACCCACTAAATCTCATTGCACCATGCTACCACTTTTAAACCCTGGACTCATGCATTGCACAATCAAGATGCTCCTCAACAAATTCTCGAGGGATACCTACAAATCCGCTCACTGGTGATCAATGAAGTATGAAGAGAAACCCAATTTAAAATAGCTCACAGGGCTTCTTGCCCTTGGTGTAAAGCCCCCCGACCAACACTCCTCTACAGACTGTGGGAATGTCAAGCTATCTCCAGCTTCTGGGACCAGGTTCAGCGCTACATTGACAGAGTTCTACACCTCTCTATTGCCAAAGACTCTATGCTATACCTATTTAGCTACAGCAGCAAACCATCTCCTTCATCTACTACACTCACGCGTCCACTCCCTCATTGGGCACACATTTGCCTTCTCACGGCCCGCAGGAAAATCATGCAAGCCTGGATACACCTTTCTCCCCCAAATCTGACCTCACTGAAACAAGAGCTCTTAAAACTATTTCTCCTGGAAAAGTTAGACGCTATCACTCAACAATCTAAATCCTTCTCACCAGAGGAACTCTCCCTCCACATGATGCCGTTTAAATACTCCAAATGGTACCTGCGTGCAGATCACTATAACACCCTGGGCAAACTCAGGATCCAGCCTTCTATAGACTCCGCACAACTTTACAGCCCCCCCAGACATTCCAACATACCTCACTCTCCTTGAGTCTTCTGTCTTTTATGTACTCAAACCCTATTACCTTTGCGTCAGGCTCTCGATATGCCAATGGTATAACTTGATCGCAGCTTCCACTCCTTAAGCTCCTCAGCAGCAGAATCATCATTAGATTGAATCTTAGACCAGTTACCTCCTTGATCTAGTTCCGTACTAGGACATTCTTATCGATATTCACACTCGCCTGCCTTTCATGTTGTTTGTCTCTTTTGATGTTTGTACACTAACGTCCCATCTCTTCTTTGAAAGTAGAGTAATGCTTTTTTCTCATTGAGTTGTTACAGGGTTGTTAACATTGACTATTTCTAGTTTTATTCTTGCACTTTTGTACCTATATCTGCAAACCCTAATAAAAATATATATTAAAAAAATGCTTCCCTATTAAAAGATTTTCCATCCTCTTCTGGTAACATCCAAAAAAAAATATTTTGGTCCTGCTCTCAATGGCCACTAGGACAATTATTGAGGAGACAAAAGCAGCAATAAAACCCCAACAGAGGTTAATTCTCCACTCTATCAAAAACTAGAAAAAAGGCTAGAGTTATACCTACTGTAAAATCCCATTAAAGGGAAACAAAATAAAAAAATAAATGCACAATGACACTGGTTCCTTACAGGGCTTCATAAACATCACACATGGAATCATATGTGGGCTGGTGTGCTTTATATGCTACATTAGTTTTCTATACTTGGTCCAGCACTATTTTTCACCAGTGTGCATTTGGCAGTGGCAGTATTTTCAGAAGGCAGTTGTCTGCAATTCTAAAAAGAGATGTTAGCTGCAAGTCGTATGTTTTATTGCCTATGTCAAGTAGAGTGAATTGAAAACAGGTGTAAGGTCAGTGCGCTGGCATAGATTCAGGCTGTAAATTAGTGAGTACATCCAGAGATCTGTGCTTTCTGATGCAGTTCTCTCTACAAAAGAAAATCTGGAAAGGCGTGTAAAATTGTAATAGAACAAATGAGGCATTGTGTGTCTATAGGAAAGATACATTCCATCCTGTTTGTATTAGCAATCCTACGAATTGCAGTGTAGTGTTTATCTAGAATGGACAAGATTAACAGTAATGCACAAAGAGAATTGACTGGACACCAAGGGTGAATGAAACATGTGTTTAATTAATGTGGAAGCCAAGGAGACAGTACCTCTGACGCAAAAATCGTAAAAGAGAAACTACCATGTATATTGTAAGAATTTTGAGTTAATATAGTAAAAGAGACATTCAGTGCATACTGAAGAATCCCACTAATTCAGACCCTATGTTGTTTATAGAGGTCTAGGGAGTCTGAAGGTCATAACACAATACCAAATTTCGCCAGCAGATGTTGCTGCACACAGATTCTAAAATGTCAATTTGTGGCCAGGTACAGTAAATGCTGGTAACAGACAACAGTGAAAATATATATATTTTTTATTTTAAATGTATATGTTTTTAAACTGTTGTTTTTATCTTTTTTTATCTCAAAACATCTCAAACAGAAACAATGTATAAAATTAATAACACATTACTAGAGATATGTATTTATATTTCCAACATAATACACAAGGATAAATTTGCTTTAAGGGTTGCACTACTATACATTACTATATGTTATTAGCTTACCTTTTAAAAACCTTAAGATGTTGTAAATCTCAGACCTGAAATATAAACAAAGTTTTTTCTTCTATGCTGTGTATTTGTTTGTATCCAAAGCACTGAGTGTAATTTCACTCTGCTGCCATATCCCTTTGTTATCTGCATAACAGATACCTGACAGGTTTTCCTGACACCAAGAGATGCTCCAGCACACAGCCTGTGATTGTCAGCATTGTCTGTGCATCATTCCTGTGACCTGTGAGGAGGGGTGTATGTTTCTTCCCTCCAATCAGGGCTTAGAGCTTTTCTCACTGATCTCTGCGGTGTGAGACTTCAGAGTCCCTCTCCCTGCTTTTTTTTAGAGCTGAGATGTACTGTGTAAAAGTGTAAAATCTGTATTTTAGAAGACTGTATGGAAGAGACAGCTGCAGACAAACAGCCACAACTTATATAGGAGGGTTTATTTCATCTCTGTGTATCACCTGAGGCCAGTCACTTCACCAGGTATAAGTAGGAATTTACAACCACTTTAAAAGATGATGGCATATTATTAACATAAAGCACCCTTCCAACAGTTAACCTCAATACTTCTAAAGTATAAGTAGATATATTTACAAGCAATCAATGGTGCTACAGTTATTCAGCCCATAATGGGGTTGGTACATACATCAATACTAAAAAGCAAGCAATGCGGGTCTCTGTATTAGTTTTCCAATCCGTGTCTATGTCCCTGCTCCTTGGAACTTAGACCCAGGCTGTACTGTACATAGGACCTAAACCACTTTCCATGTCAAAATAAACCCTTACCCCTCCCCATTTACTAGCGATGAAAGAGCCTCTAGTTTCCATTTGACAATTGACTGACACAGGGTGTTGTTTAGAATCAAGAGATGGTTGGGCTAAATCAAAAGCTCTGAAAAAATCTAAACTCTGTGTACAACCTGGACCTCACAGGTACACAGACTGTTACATGTAGTAGTGCCAACACTTCAGATTTTTTAAAGGTGAGACAAGTGTGAAATAGAGACATCGGTGGGTGGATAGACAGTGTTTTTTTATTTTTTTCCGATACTGAAGGTGTAATTTTTAAAGCTTACAATAGTTCCTTGCACTTTATTGCTGATGTGACAGAAACAACAATCATTAATGGCTCCTGCTGCTGTCTTTGGACCAATCAGGAGGGAGAGAACAGAGAGAGCCTCTGCTGCCATGCACATCACTGGATCAAGATAGAAATCAAGCTCAGGTAAGCATAAAGAGGGGAGAGGGAGGGGGGGGGGGACTAGATGCAGGTTTTTTCTGCATTAAGGTAAAAAAAAAAAAATTCTGCCTTTAGAACCACTTTAATCACATCATAATTCTGCTCTAACAGCAAACAGTTCCATAATTGTTTCGGGGGTCTTAGGCAAAATGAAAATTATATTGAGGTATAAATTATTAAAATCAGTGGACAAGGGCTTATCAATATGAAGTAGGGCCTAATGACAACATTTAAAATGCTACAAACTTAAAGTGATTATAAAGTCTCATTTAAAAAAAAAAAAAAATACAACAAACATATTATACTTACCTGCTTTATGCACTTGGTTTTGCACAGATCATCCTGGATCCTCCTCTTCTCGGGTCCCTCTTTGGCTCTCCTGGCCCCTCCTTCCTGTTGAGGGTCCCCACAGCAAGCAGCTTGCTGTGGGGGTACTTGAGCCAAGTCACAGCTCCCTGTGTCTATTCAGACATGAAGCTGTGACCCGGCCCCATCCCCTCTCTCTCCTGATTTGCTGAATGATTTTTATTGACAGCAGCGGGAGCGAAACGTGCAATTCTGCTGTCTCAGCCAATGAGGAGGGGAGTCCCAGGCAGCTTAGACACTCCTGCAATATATAAAGATGGGCTCAGGTAAGCATTAGGGGGCTGAAGGGGGCTGCTACACAAAGAAGGTATGAATGATTAAGATAATGCATTAAGATAAAAAAAAAAAAACCTTCTGCCTTTACAACCCCTTTAATTTGGAAAAAAAATGTCTATGCTAAGATAAACTGTAGAGTCTCATTCTGAATTCCATCCACAATTTTACATTCTCTCCTTTAAAAGAGCCAGGATCCAATCAAGATGCTATTACAAAATAGTGAACCAGAGATCATATTAACAGCCATTTCCTAAAATAGTTACATTTGGCACAAAAGTGCCAGCTTTCAGTTGATATTTATTAACATTTTTTTGAGTCAATGTGAAAAAATATTGGTACTTGGCTTAATATATAAAGTGATAATAGTAAGGTTCAGGTTTAGATGCAGGGGATAAGGATACATTTAGTGATAGACTTAGGGATATGCTCAGGGTAAGGGCTAAGTTTTGGCATTATATCAAGGTTAAAGCGGAGTTCCGACCCCAAAATCGACATAGTCGATTTTGGGCCATCCGCTTGCTATAGGTCACCTGAAACAGAAACGGATAATTACGATTTTTTTTTTACTTACCTTGTAATTCCAGAAAAATATACTCACCTTTCTTCCACTTCCTCCCTCGGCGGCCGCGGCCCGCGCCGTCACTTCCGCTTTGCAATGATTCCTGATAGCTGAACGTCTTCGCTCCCAGGAATCAATGTGCCTGCACCGGCCCCGACGTCATTTCTGGTTCAGGCGCGTCATACCTTGATAAACAGCTTCTGGGCATGCGCAGAAGCTGTGCAGGGATGACGCTGCAGCCCCGAAAGTGACGGTGGGGCCGGCGCAGTGCATCGTGGGATCGAAGAGGACGGAAGAGGACGCAGAAGAGGATCACGCTGGCTTCAAGTTGCCCACACCTGAGATGCCAGCGCTGGAGAAGAAATTTTAAAAGTGAGTATTTCTTCTTGCAGGTAAGTGCGAGCCGGGACAGATCAGAGGCTATCCATTGTGGAATGTACTAGCCCTGACTGTCCCGGGGGTATTTTCATTTAAATTTTTTTTTGGTGGCCGGAACTCCGCTTTAAGGTTAGGGTCAGGATTAGTTTTACAGACTAAGAGTTTAAGTTAATGGTCAGGTTTAGGGATACATTTTAGTAAAGAAAGAATTCAGAGATCAGTAAAATTCTGAATTCTGAATCAATTATGTCTTGGCTGAACTTTGGAAACCTCTTGGAAAGTCTGCCTGATAAGATAATAGGGCTAAAAATGTAAATAATTTAGGGCTAAAAATGAAAATAATTTCATGTAGGTCTGGTAAAATCTGGGAAAATAGGAAGAACTAGCAGCAGCTTAGCCTATAATTGTTCCATACTGACAGATGTACTCATTAATGGCCCTCTGCTGCTTGCAGCATTGCCAAAGTCGAGTTCCATTCTGGTGGGCATGTCACAAATCAGGCGGTTTACGGGCAGGTGGTATTCCCGCTGAATTGAATCGAGCACTGGATGTGTATGAGCACCTGAAATGGCTACAGATCTTCCAACTGGGTACCTATTTAAGAAACGCTGCACCATTATATTGAGGATGTGCCAGGCATGGCACATGTATCAACTTTCCCTGTCTAAGAGCGGGCAAGAGGTTTGTGCTATTATCTCACACCACCATTCCTGGCTCCAGCTGTCGTGGCATGAACCATTTCTGAGCCTGCCCCTGCAGAGCTGCAAGAATCTCTGCTACAGTATAGCTCCTGTCTCGTAGACAGACCAGCTGAGGCACTGCATGGCATCTTTTAGTCTGACTCATTGAATAGCCCCTTAAATGCTTAGGGGGTACTGGTGGTTCATAGGACAATTCAGCAGAGGAGGGCATGGAGGAGGGGGTGGAGCTGACATATCTCACATCATCACCCACCAGCTGTATGGAGATGTGGCGTCAAAACAATCTGCAGCACTGAGCCCTGTCTTGCATCCTTCTGAGTTGCAAGCAGAGTTACCCAGTGTGCTGTGAGTGAAATATATCATACCTGACTAAACTTGCTGGACCACGTGTCAGCAGTAATATGGACCTTTTTTTTTTTTTGCTGCAGCAGATGGGGCGGAGAAATTTGCCTGCTATAGTCTACAGCTGGTGTTGTGCTACTGGCAGACATACTGCAAGGACCTGTGACACCCTTCACTATACCATCATGCCTTTCAGTGGAGGCTGCTGAGACGTCATGAGATATAGTGGGGGTTGACCTGAAAGTTGAGGAGTGAGGAGGAGCAGAATTGCATTTCTTTTGTGTGGCTTAAAGTGCTCTTGTCAACGGGCTGACTGGTGGGAGGTTAAATGCCTTGTCAAGCATGGTACCCACATGTTTGGTGTTTTTGCCAAATTTGATCAGCTTGAGGCAAAGTTTACAAATTGCAACACTGCGATCAGCTTCACATGTGCTAAAAAAGGCCCAGACAGCTGAGCTGTGGGAAGTGGGCTGGGAGATAACAGCTCCATAATATAATCTGATAAAATAGGATGGCTGATCTCTACTCTCCCTTGATGTCTCATTGGGATTGTGCCTCATCCTCACTTTTCTCCTCTGCACCCAAGTCACATCATCATTATCCCCTCCATCCTCATCATCACTGGAGCCATCTTTGCAATATGCTGCGGCTGGGGAAACATGACTGCTAATTGGTTGTTTACCAGTGTTCTCACCTCTCTGTAGGCTCATGTTCCTACTTTTCTCCACCTCAAAACCAACATCTGAATCAAGTTCCGGCTGTGCATCATCAAGAAGCAAGTGGCTGATGCGGTTTTCAAATAACTCAGCTGACTCCTCCATGCCTGATGCTGGGGCTATGGCAGGAGTAGCTGTGGACAAGGAGGCAGAATAAGCCACTTTGGCAGCTGCGGTGTGCTGCACATTAGTCTCTCTTGGGTGATGGAGGATGAGTATGGTTTACTAAGGCAGTCCACCACCTTCTCTGCCTGGTGTGGCTGGACAGCATGGGCAAAATCACTAAACAGATGAAATGGTGCTCTGCCTAAGGGCGGACAACGTCCACCTTTGCCTGTGGACGCAGATGCTGCTGGCCCCCTCACAATGCCATAGGAACGTCTGCCTCTCCTTGTTGGCCTCCCAGACATGATGGGGGGTCTTATTACCAAAATGTAATAAAGATGAATGGTTGCACTACACTCATCACGCTGCACCATCACTATATTCACACTAAATTGACACTAAAGTAAAAATATTGTGGAGAGCCTGTGATAAAGTCAAAAGGGTCTATAGTACCAACATCCCTATAAAATCGAAAAACAGAGGGAAATTATGCCCATTCTAAAACTCTTACAATTCATCCTTACTAGTAGTGTTGAGCGAACACGGACTGTATTATTCGTGTTCGTACCGAATAATTGGATTTTTTGTACCCGAACACGGACACGGACACTTTACTGTATGTTCGGGTAAAAATCCGTGTTCGGTCGTTTTATTTCCGGGTTTTGCATGCTTTGGCGCTCTTTTCATGGCGGGCTTTCAACAGCCAATCAACAATCGTTTAACTGGTGTGCCTTAAGCCATCCCAGCCATGCCTGCAAATGTCTCAGTAGCTGTGATTGGCCGTCTGAAGCATGTGACCAAGTCTTTATAAGTTCCAGGCAGCCGCAGCGTCTTCATTCTGCTGCTTAGATCAGGGACAGAGCACACATCAACGTGCTGGCTGCTGATTAGGGAAAGACAGGCAGGAAAAAACCATTTGTGTCCGGATAGAATTGAGGGACAGGTCGGAGTGTTTAGGCAGGGCGAGTTGTAGGCATTTTAGGGATAGAGTCTGCTGAATTATAGGGTCAGTGTCTTCTACAAAGTACAATCGATATTGCTGTGTGGGGGGTGGGGTGACTCTGCACTCAATCCTGATCTACGATCTCTTCTCAATCCTGTTAGGGAGAGGCTGCTGCTGCTGAATTTTAGGGAAACTGTGTTCTACAAACTACAATCGATATTGCTGTGTGGTGTGGGATAGGAGATAGGCAGGTGTCAGTGATCCACATCCATTTTTCTGTGTGTGAGCTGCAGTGAACACAATCTTTTTGGGCTGCAGTGAACACAATCTTTTTGGGGTGCAGTAAACAACGTCCTTTTTGGGGTGCAGTGAACAAAATATTTTTGGGGTGCAGTGAACAAAATCCTTTTTGGGGTGCAGTGAACAACATCCTTTTTGGGGTGCAGTGAACACAATCTTTTTGGGGTGCAGTGAACAAAATCCTTTGTGGGGTGCAGTGAACACAATCTTTGTGGGGTGCAGTGAACACAATCTTTTTGGGGTGCAGTGAACAACATCCTTTTTGGGGTGCAGTGAACAACATCCTTTTTGGGGTGCAGTGAACACAATCTTTGTGGGATGCAGTGAACACAATCTTTTTGGGGTGGAGTGAACAAAATCCTTTTTGGGGTGCAGTGAACAACATCCTTTTTGGGGTGCAGTGAACAAAATCCTTTTTGGGGTGCAGTGAACACAATCTTTTTGGGGTGCAGTGAACACAATCTTTGTGGGGGTGCAGTTAACGCAATCTTTTTGGGGTGCAGTGAACAAAATCCTTTTTGGGGTACAGTGAACAACATCCTTTTTGGGGTGCAGTGAACAAAATCCTTTTTGGGGTGCAGTGAACACAATCTTTTTGGGGTGCAGTGAACAAAATCCTTTGTGGGGTGCAGTGAACACAATCTTTGTGGGGTACAGTGAACAGAATCTTTGTGGGGTGCAGTGAACACAATCTTTGGGGGGTACAGTGAACACAATCTTTTTGGGGTGCAGTGAACAAAATCCTTTGTGTGGTGCAGTGAACACAATCTTTGGGGGGTACAGTGAACACAATCTTTTTGGGGTGCAGTGAACAAAATCCTTTGTGGGGTGCAGTGAACACAATCTTTGTGGGGTGCAGTGAACACAATCTTTTTGGGGTGCAGTGAACAAAATCCTTTTTGGGGTGCAGTGAACAACATCCTTTTTGGGGTGCAGTGAACACAATCTTTTTGGGGTGCAGTGAACAAAATCCTTTGTGGGGTGCAGTGAACACAATCTTTGTGGGGTACAGTGAACAGAATATTTGTGGGGTGCAGTGAACACAATCTTTGGGGGGTACAGTGAACACAATCTTTTTGGGGTGCAGTGAACAAAATCCTTTGTGGGGTGCAGTGAACACAATCTTTGGGGGGTACAGTGAACACCAACTTTTTAAGGTGCAGTGAACAAAATCCTTTGTGGGGTGCAGTGAACACAATCTTTGTGGGCTGCAGTGAACACAATCTTTTTGGGGTGCAGTGAACAAAATCCTTTTTGGGGTGCAGTGAACAACATCCTTTTTGGGGTGCAGTGAACACAATCTTTTTGGGGTGCAGTGAACAAAATCCTTTGTGGGGTGCAGTGAACACAATCTTTGTGGGGTACAGGGAACAGAATCTTTGTGGGGTGCAGTGAACACAATCTTTTTGGGGTGCAGTGAACAAAATCCTTTTAGGGTGCAGTGAACACAATCTTTGTGGGGTGCAGTGAACAAAATCCTTTTTGAGGTGCAGTGAACACAATCTTTGTGGGGTGCAGTGAACACAATCTTTGTGGGGTACAGTGAACACAATCTCATACTTCTGAAGATTTGAGGGTGCTGCCTGTTCCATACTCCTCCTCCTACTGCTCAACCATCCTTTTAGGGGTACAAACAATAGTAATTGGGGCCTAGTGTGGTGGTGTACGTGTGAGATACATACACTTTCTTTTTGATCATATTTTCTATTCCGCTATTCAATTAAAACCTTTGGGGATCAATTAAATTGCGTGATAGTCTGTGTCGGTACGTGTGAGATCCACCTTTCCAAGTTTTTGGGGTTCATCTCATACTTCTGAAGATTTGAGGGTGCTGCCTGTTCCATACTCCTCCTCCTACTCCTCAACCATCCTTTTAGGGGTACAAACAATAGTAATTAGGGCCTAGTGTGGTGGTGTACGTGTGAGATACATACACTTTCTTTTTGATCATATTTTCTATTCCGCTATTCAATTAAATCCTTTGGGGATCAATTAAATTGCGTGATAGTCTGTGTCGGTACGTGTAAGATCCACCTTTCCAAGTTTTTGGGGTTCATCTCATACTTCTGAAGATTTGAGGGTGCTGCCTGTTCCATACTCCTCCTCCTACTGCTCAACCATCCTTTTAGGGGTACAAACAATAGTAATTGGGGCCTAGTGTGGTGGTGTACGTGTGAGATACATACACTTTCTTTTTGATCATATTTTCTATTCCGCTATTCAATTAAAACCTTTGGGGATCAATTAAATTGCGTGATAGTCTGTGTCGGTACGTGTGAGATCCACCTTTCCAAGTTTTTGGGGTTCATCTCATACTTCTGAAGATTTGAGGGTGCTGCCTGTTCCATACTCCTCCTCCTACCCCTCAACCATCATTTTAGGGGTACAAACAATAGTAATTGGGGCCTAGTGTGGTGGTGTACGTGTGAGATACATACACTTTCTTTTGATCATATTTTCTATTCCGCTATTCAATTAAAACCTTTGGGGATCAATTAAATTGCGTGATAGTCTGTGTTGGTACGTGTGAGATCCACCTTTCCAAGTTTTTGGGGTTCATCTCATGCTTCTGAAGATTTGAGGGTGCTGCCTGTTCCATACTCCTCCTCCTACTGCTCAACCATCCTTTTAGGGGTACAAACAATAGTAATTGGGGCCTAGTGTGGTGGTGTACGTGTGAGATACATACACTTTCTTTTTGATCATATTTTCTATTCCGCTATTCAATTAAAACCTTTGGGGATCAATTAAATTGCGTGATAGTCTGTGTCGGTACGTGTGAGATCCACCTTTCCAAGTTTTTGGGGTTCATCTCATACTTCTGAAGATTTGAGGGTGCTGCCTGTTCCATACTCCTCCTCCTACTGCTCAACCATCCTTTTAGGGGTACAAACAATAGTAATTGGGGCCTAGTGTGGTGGTGTACGTGTGAGATACATACACTTTCTTTTTGATCATATTTTCTATTCCGCTATTCAATTAAATCCTTTGGGGATCAATTAAATTGCGTGATAGTCTGTGTCGGTACGTGTGAGATCCACCTTTCCAAGTTTTTGGGGTTCATCTCATACTTCTGAAGATTTGAGGGTGCTGCCTGTTCCATACTCCTCCTCCTACTGCTCAACCATCCTTTTAGGGGTACAAACAATAGTAATTGGGGCCTAGTGTGGTGGTGTACGTGTGAGATACATACACTTTCTTTTTGATCATATTTTCTATTCCGCTATTCAATTAAAACCTTTGGGGATCAATTAAATTGCGTGATAGTCTGTGTCGGTACGTGTGAGATCCACCTTTCCAAGTTTTTGGGGTTCATCTCATACTTCTGAAGATTTGAGGGTGCTGCCTGTTCCATACTCCTCCTCCTACTGCTCAACCATCCTTTTAGGGGTACAAACAATAGTAATTGGGGCCTAGTGTGGTGGTGTACGTGTGAGATACATACACTTTCTTTTTGATCATATTTTCTATTCCGCTATTCAATTAAAACCTTTGGGGATCAATTAAATTGCGTGATAGTCTGTGTCGGTACGTGTGAGATCCACCTTTCCAAGTTTTTGGGGTTCATCTCATACTTCTGAAGATTTGAGGGTGCTGCCTGTTCCATACTCCTCCTCCTACTCCTCAACCATCCTTTTAGGGGTACAAACAATAGTAATTAGGGCCTAGTGTGGTGGTGTACGTGTGAGATACATACACTTTCTTTTTGATCATATTTTCTATTCCGCTATTCAATTAAATCCTTTGGGGATCAATTAAATTGCGTGATAGTCTGTGTCGGTACGTGTGAGATCCACCTTTCCAAGTTTTTGGGGTTCATCTCATACTTCTGAAGATTTGAGGGTGCTGCCTGTTCCATACTCCTCCTCCTACTGCTCAACCATCCTTTTAGGGGTACAAACAATAGTAATTGGGGCCTAGTGTGGTGGTGTACGTGTGAGATACATACACTTTCTTTTTGATCATATTTTCTATTCCGCTATTCAATTAAAACCTTTGGGGATCAATTAAATTGCGTGATAGTCTGTGTCGGTACGTGTGAGATCCACCTTTCCAAGTTTTTGGGGTTCATCTCATACTTCTGAAGATTTGAGGGTGCTGCCTGTTCCATACTCCTCCTCCTACCCCTCAACCATCATTTTAGGGGTACAAACAATAGTAATTGGGGCCTAGTGTGGTGGTGTACGTGTGAGATACATACACTTTCTTTTGATCATATTTTCTATTCCGCTATTCAATTAAAACCTTTGGGGATCAATTAAATTGCGTGATAGTCTGTGTTGGTACGTGTGAGATCCACCTTTCCAAGTTTTTGGGGTTCATCTCATGCTTCTGAAGATTTGAGGGTGCTGCCTGTTCCATACTCCTCCTCCTACTGCTCAACCATCCTTTTAGGGGTACAAACAATAGTAATTGGGGCCTAGTGTGGTGGTGTACGTGTGAGATACATACACTTTCTTTTTGATCATATTTTCTATTCCGCTATTCAATTAAAACCTTTGGGGATCAATTAAATTGCGTGATAGTCTGTGTCGGTACGTGTGAGATCCACCTTTCCAAGTTTTTGGGGTTCATCTCATACTTCTGAAGATTTGAGGGTGCTGCCTGTTCCATACTCCTCCTCCTACTGCTCAACCATCCTTTTAGGGGTACAAACAATAGTAATTGGGGCCTAGTGTGGTGGGGTACGTGTGAGATACATACACTTTCTTTTTGATCATATTTTCTATTCCGCTATTCAATTAAATCCTTTGGGGATCAATTAAATTGCGTGATAGTCTGTGTCGGTACGTGTGAGATCCACCTTTCCAAGTTTTTGGGGTTCATCTCATACTTCTGAAGATTTGAGGGTGCTGCCTTTTCCATACTCCTCCTCCTACTGCTCAACCATCCTTTTAGGGGTACAAACAATAGTAATTGGGGCCTAGTGTGGTGGTGTACGTGTGAGATACATACACTTTCTTTTTGATCATATTTTCTATTCCGCTATTCAATTAAAACCTTTGGGGATCAATTAAATTGCGTGATAGTCTGTGTCGGTACGTGTGAGATCCACCTTTCCAAGTTTTTGGGGTTCATCTCATACTTCTGAAGATTTGAGGGTGCTGCCTGTTCCATACTCCTCCTCCTACTGCTCAACCATCCTTTTAGGGGTACAAACAATAGTAATTGGGGCCTAGTGTGGTGGTGTACGTGTGAGATACATACACTTTCTTTTTGATCATATTTTCTATTCCGCTATTTAATTAAATCCTTTGGGGATCAATTAAATTGCGTGATAGTCTGTGTCGGTACGTGTGAGATCCACCTTTCCAAGTTTTTGGGTTTCATCTCATACTTCTGAAGATTTGAGGGTGCTGCCTGTTCCATACTCCTCCTCCTACTCCTCAACCATCCTTTTAGGGGTACAAACAATAGTAATTGGGGCCTAGTGTGGTGGTGTACGTGTGAGATACATACACTTTCTTTTTGATCATATTTTCTATTCCGCTATTCAATTAAAACCTTTGGGGATCAATTAAATTGCGTGATAGTCTGTGTCGGTACGTGTGAGATCCACCTTTCCAAATTTTTGGGGTTCATCTCATACTTCTGAAGATTTGAGGGTGCTGCCTGTTCCATACTCCTCCTCCTACTGCTCAACCATCCTTTTAGGGGTACAAACAATAGTAATTGGGGCCTAGTGTGGTGGTGTACGTGTGAGATACATACACTTTCTTTTTGATCATATTCTCTATTCCGCTATTCAATTAAAACCTTTGGGGATCAATTAAATTGCGTGATAGAGTCTGTGTCGGTACGTGTGAGATCCACCTTTCCAAGTTTTTGGGGTTCATCTCATACTTCTGAAGATTTGAGGGTGCTGCCTGTTCCATAATCCTCCTCCTACTCCTCAACCATCCTTTTAGGGGTACAAACAATAGTAATTGGGGCCTAGTGTGGTGGTGTACGTGTGAGATACATACACTTTCTTTTTGATCATATTTTCTATTCCGCTATTCAATTAAAACCTTTGGGGATCAATTAAATTGCGTGATAGTCTGTGTTGGTACGTGTGAGATCCACCTTTCCAAGTTTTTGGGGTTCATCTCATACTTCTGAAGATTTGAGGGTGCTGCCTGTTCCATACTCCTCCTCCTACTGCTCAACCATCCTTTTAGGGGTACAAACAATAGTAATTGGGGCCTAGTGTGGTGGTGTACGTGTGAGATACATACACTTTCTTTTTGATCATATTTTCTATTCCGCTATTCAATTAAAACCTTTGGGGATCAATTAAATTGCGTGATAGTCTGTGTCGGTACGTGTGAGATCCACCTTTCCAAGTTTTTGGGGTTCATCTCATACTTCTGAAGATTTGAGGGTGCTGCCTGTTCCATACTCCTCCTCCTACTGCTCAACCATCCTTTTAGGGGTACAAACAATAGTAATTGGGGCCTAGTGTGGTGGGGTACGTGTGAGATACATACACTTTCTTTTTGATCATATTTTCTATTCCGCTATTCAATTAAATCCTTTGGGGATCAATTAAATTGCGTGATAGTCTGTGTCGGTACGTGTGAGATCCACCTTTCCAAGTTTTTGGGGTTCATCTCATACTTCTGAAGATTTGAGGGTGCTGCCTGTTCCATACTCCTCCTCCTACTGCTCAACCATCCTTTTAGGGGTACAAACAATAGTAATTGGGGCCTAGTGTGGTGGTGTACGTGTGAGATACATACACTTTCTTTTTGATCATATTTTCTATTCCGCTATTCAATTAAAACCTTTGGGGATCAATTAAATTGCGTGATAGTCTGTGTCGGTACGTGTGAGATCCACCTTTCCAAGTTTTTGGGGTTCATCTCATACTTCTGAAGATTTGAGGGTGCTGCCTGTTCCATACTCCTCCTCCTACTCCTCAACCATCCTTTTAGGGGTACAAACAATAGTAATTAGGGCCTAGTGTGGTGGTGTACGTGTGAGATACATACACTTTCTTTTTGATCATATTTTCTATTCCGCTATTCAATTAAATCCTTTGGGGATCAATTAAATTGCGTGATAGTCTGTGTCGGTACGTGTGAGATCCACCTTTCCAAGTTTTTGGGGTTCATCTCATACTTCTGAAGATTTGAGGGTGCTGCCTGTTCCATACTCCTCCTCCTACTGCTCAACCATCCTTTTAGGGGTACAAACAATAGTAATTGGGGCCTAGTGTGGTGGTGTACGTGTGAGATACATACACTTTCTTTTTGATCATATTTTCTATTCCGCTATTCAATTAAAACCTTTGGGGATCAATTAAATTGCGTGATAGTCTGTGTCGGTACGTGTGAGATCCACCTTTCCAAGTTTTTGGGGTTCATCTCATACTTCTGAAGATTTGAGGGTGCTGCCTGTTCCATACTCCTCCTCCTACCCCTCAACCATCATTTTAGGGGTACAAACAATAGTAATTGGGGCCTAGTGTGGTGGTGTACGTGTGAGATACATACACTTTCTTTTGATCATATTTTCTATTCCGCTATTCAATTAAAACCTTTGGGGATCAATTAAATTGCGTGATAGTCTGTGTTGGTACGTGTGAGATCCACCTTTCCAAGTTTTTGGGGTTCATCTCATGCTTCTGAAGATTTGAGGGTGCTGCCTGTTCCATACTCCTCCTCCTACTGCTCAACCATCCTTTTAGGGGTACAAACAATAGTAATTGGGGCCTAGTGTGGTGGTGTACGTGTGAGATACATACACTTTCTTTTTGATCATATTTTCTATTCCGCTATTCAATTAAAACCTTTGGGGATCAATTAAATTGCGTGATAGTCTGTGTCGGTACGTGTGAGATCCACCTTTCCAAGTTTTTGGGGTTCATCTCATACTTCTGAAGATTTGAGGGTGCTGCCTGTTCCATACTCCTCCTCCTACTGCTCAACCATCCTTTTAGGGGTACAAACAATAGTAATTGGGGCCTAGTGTGGTGGTGTACGTGTGAGATACATACACTTTCTTTTTGATCATATTTTCTATTCCGCTATTCAATTAAATCCTTTGGGGATCAATTAAATTGCGTGATAGTCTGTGTCGGTACGTGTGAGATCCACCTTTCCAAGTTTTTGGGGTTCATCTCATACTTCTGAAGATTTGAGGGTGCTGCCTGTTCCATACTCCTCCTCCTACTGCTCAACCATCCTTTTAGGGGTACAAACAATAGTAATTGGGGCCTAGTGTGGTGGTGTACGTGTGAGATACATACACTTTCTTTTTGATCATATTTTCTATTCCGCTATTCAATTAAAACCTTTGGGGATCAATTAAATTGCGTGATAGTCTGTGTCGGTACGTGTGAGATCCACCTTTCCAAGTTTTTGGGGTTCATCTCATACTTCTGAAGATTTGAGGGTGCTGCCTGTTCCATACTCCTCCTCCTACTGCTCAACCATCCTTTTAGGGGTACAAACAATAGTAATTGGGGCCTAGTGTGGTGGTGTACGTGTGAGATACATACACTTTCTTTTTGATCATATTTTCTATTCCGCTATTCAATTAAAACCTTTGGGGATCAATTAAATTGCGTGATAGTCTGTGTCGGTACGTGTGAGATCCACCTTTCCAAGTTTTTGGGGTTCATCTCATACTTCTGAAGATTTGAGGGTGCTGCCTGTTCCATACTCCTCCTCCTACTCCTCAACCATCCTTTTAGGGGTACAAACAATAGTAATTAGGGCCTAGTGTGGTGGTGTACGTGTGAGATACATACACTTTCTTTTTGATCATATTTTCTATTCCGCTATTCAATTAAATCCTTTGGGGATCAATTAAATTGCGTGATAATCTGTGTCGGTACGTGTGAGATCCACCTTTCCAAGTTTTTGGGGTTCATCTCATACTTCTGAAGATTTGAGGGTGCTGCCTGTTCCATACTCCTCCTCCTACTGCTCAACCATCCTTTTAGGGGTACAAACAATAGTAATTGGGGCCTAGTGTGGTGGTGTACGTGTGAGATACATACACTTTCTTTTTGATCATATTTTCTATTCCGCTATTCAATTAAAACCTTTGGGGATCAATTAAATTGCGTGATAGTCTGTGTCGGTACGTGTGAGATCCACCTTTCCAAGTTTTTGGGGTTCATCTCATACTTCTGAAGATTTGAGGGTGCTGCCTGTTCCATACTCCTCCTCCTACCCCTCAACCATCATTTTAGGGGTACAAACAATAGTAATTGGGGCCTAGTGTGGTGGTGTACGTGTGAGATACATACACTTTCTTTTGATCATATTTTCTATTCCGCTATTCAATTAAAACCTTTGGGGATCAATTAAATTGCGTGATAGTCTGTGTTGGTACGTGTGAGATCCACCTTTCCAAGTTTTTGGGGTTCATCTCATGCTTCTGAAGATTTGAGGGTGCTGCCTGTTCCATACTCCTCCTCCTACTGCTCAACCATCCTTTTAGGGGTACAAACAATAGTAATTGGGGCCTAGTGTGGTGGTGTACGTGTGAGATACATACACTTTCTTTTTGATCATATTTTCTATTCCGCTATTCAATTAAAACCTTTGGGGATCAATTAAATTGCGTGATAGTCTGTGTCGGTACGTGTGAGATCCACCTTTCCAAGTTTTTGGGGTTCATCTCATACTTCTGAAGATTTGAGGGTGCTGCCTGTTCCATACTCCTCCTCCTACTGCTCAACCATCCTTTTAGGGGTACAAACAATAGTAATTGGGGCCTAGTGTGGTGGTGTACGTGTGAGATACATACACTTTCTTTTTGATCATATTTTCTATTCCGCTATTCAATTAAATCCTTTGGGGATCAATTAAATTGCGTGATAGTCTGTGTCGGTACGTGTGAGATCCACCTTTCCAAGTTTTTGGGGTTCATCTCATACTTCTGAAGATTTGAGGGTGCTGCCTGTTCCATACTCCTCCTCCTACTGCTCAACCATCCTTTTAGGGGTACAAACAATAGTAATTGGGGCCTAGTGTGGTGGTGTACGTGTGAGATACATACACTTTCTTTTTGATCATATTTTCTATTCCGCTATTCAATTAAAACCTTTGGGGATCAATTAAATTGCGTGATAGTCTGTGTCGGTACGTGTGAGATCCACCTTTCCAAGTTTTTGGGGTTCATCTCATACTTCTGAAGATTTGAGGGTGCTGCCTGTTCCATACTCCTCCTCCTACTCCTCAACCATCCTTTTAGGGGTACAAACAATAGTAATTAGGGCCTAGTGTGGTGGTGTACGTGTGAGATACATACACTTTCTTTTTGATCATATTTTCTATTCCGCTATTCAATTAAATCCTTTGGGGATCAATTAAATTGCGTGATAGTCTGTGTCGGTACGTGTGAGATCCACCTTTCCAAGTTTTTGGGGTTCATCTCATACTTCTGAAGATTTGAGGGTGCTGCCTGTTCCATACTCCTCCTCCTACTGCTCAACCATCCTTTTAGGGGTACAAACAATAGTAATTGGGGCCTAGTGTGGTGGTGTACGTGTGAGATACATACACTTTCTTTTTGATCATATTTTCTATTCCGCTATTCAATTAAAACCTTTGGGGATCAATTAAATTGCGTGATAGTCTGTGTCGGTACGTGTGAGATCCACCTTTCCAAGTTTTTGGGGTTCATCTCATACTTCTGAAGATTTGAGGGTGCTGCCTGTTCCATACTCCTCCTCCTACCCCTCAACCATCATTTTAGGGGTACAAACAATAGTAATTGGGGCCTAGTGTGGTGGTGTACGTGTGAGATACATACACTTTCTTTTGATCATATTTTCTATTCCGCTATTCAATTAAAACCTTTGGGGATCAATTAAATTGCGTGATAGTCTGTGTTGGTACGTGTGAGATCCACCTTTCCAAGTTTTTGGGGTTCATCTCATGCTTCTGAAGATTTGAGGGTGCTGCCTGTTCCATACTCCTCCTCCTACTGCTCAACCATCCTTTTAGGGGTACAAACAATAGTAATTGGGGCCTAGTGTGGTGGTGTACGTGTGAGATACATACACTTTCTTTTTGATCATATTTTCTATTCCGCTATTCAATTAAAACCTTTGGGGATCAATTAAATTGCGTGATAGTCTGTGTCGGTACGTGTGAGATCCACCTTTCCAAGTTTTTGGGGTTCATCTCATACTTCTGAAGATTTGAGGGTGCTGCCTGTTCCATACTCCTCCTCCTACTGCTCAACCATCCTTTTAGGGGTACAAACAATAGTAATTGGGGCCTAGTGTGGTGGGGTACGTGTGAGATACATACACTTTCTTTTTGATCATATTTTCTATTCCGCTATTCAATTAAATCCTTTGGGGATCAATTAAATTGCGTGATAGTCTGTGTCGGTACGTGTGAGATCCACCTTTCCAAGTTTTTGGGGTTCATCTCATACTTCTGAAGATTTGAGGGTGCTGCCTTTTCCATACTCCTCCTCCTACTGCTCAACCATCCTTTTAGGGGTACAAACAATAGTAATTGGGGCCTAGTGTGGTGGTGTACGTGTGAGATACATACACTTTCTTTTTGATCATATTTTCTATTCCGCTATTCAATTAAAACCTTTGGGGATCAATTAAATTGCGTGATAGTCTGTGTCGGTACGTGTGAGATCCACCTTTCCAAGTTTTTGGGGTTCATCTCATACTTCTGAAGATTTGAGGGTGCTGCCTGTTCCATACTCCTCCTCCTACTGCTCAACCATCCTTTTAGGGGTACAAACAATAGTAATTGGGGCCTAGTGTGGTGGTGTACGTGTGAGATACATACACTTTCTTTTTGATCATATTTTCTATTCCGCTATTCAATTAAAACCTTTGGGGATCAATTAAATTGCGTGATAGTCTGTGTCGGTACGTGTGAGATCCACCTTTCCAAGTTTTTGGGGTTCATCTCATACTTCTGAAGATTTGAGGGTGCTGCCTGTTCCATACTCCTCCTCCTACTCCTCAACCATCCTTTTAGGGGTACAAACAATAGTAATTAGGGCCTAGTGTGGTGGTGTACGTGTGAGATACATACACTTTCTTTTTGATCATATTTTCTATTCCGCTATTCAATTAAATCCTTTGGGGATCAATTAAATTGCGTGATAGTCTGTGTCGGTACGTGTGAGATCCACCTTTCCAAGTTTTTGGGGTTCATCTCATACTTCTGAAGATTTGAGGGTGCTGCCTGTTCCATACTCCTCCTCCTACTGCTCAACCATCCTTTTAGGGGTACAAACAATAGTAATTGGGGCCTAGTGTGGTGGTGTACGTGTGAGATACATACACTTTCTTTTTGATCATATTTTCTATTCCGCTATTCAATTAAAACCTTTGGGGATCAATTAAATTGCGTGATAGTCTGTGTCGGTACGTGTGAGATCCACCTTTCCAAGTTTTTGGGGTTCATCTCATACTTCTGAAGATTTGAGGGTGCTGCCTGTTCCATACTCCTCCTCCTACCCCTCAACCATCATTTTAGGGGTACAAACAATAGTAATTGGGGCCTAGTGTGGTGGTGTACGTGTGAGATACATACACTTTCTTTTGATCATATTTTCTATTCCGCTATTCAATTAAAACCTTTGGGGATCAATTAAATTGCGTGATAGTCTGTGTTGGTACGTGTGAGATCCACCTTTCCAAGTTTTTGGGGTTCATCTCATGCTTCTGAAGATTTGAGGGTGCTGCCTGTTCCATACTCCTCCTCCTACTGCTCAACCATCCTTTTAGGGGTACAAACAATAGTAATTGGGGCCTAGTGTGGTGGTGTACGTGTGAGATACATACACTTTCTTTTTGATCATATTTTCTATTCCGCTATTCAATTAAAACCTTTGGGGATCAATTAAATTGCGTGATAGTCTGTGTCGGTACGTGTGAGATCCACCTTTCCAAGTTTTTGGGGTTCATCTCATACTTCTGAAGATTTGAGGGTGCTGCCTGTTCCATACTCCTCCTCCTACTGCTCAACCATCCTTTTAGGGGTACAAACAATAGTAATTGGGGCCTAGTGTGGTGGTGTACGTGTGAGATACATACACTTTCTTTTTGATCATATTTTCTATTCCGCTATTCAATTAAATCCTTTGGGGATCAATTAAATTGCGTGATAGTCTGTGTCGGTACGTGTGAGATCCACCTTTCCAAGTTTTTGGGGTTCATCTCATACTTCTGAAGATTTGAGGGTGCTGCCTGTTCCATACTCCTCCTCCTACTGCTCAACCATCCTTTTAGGGGTACAAACAATAGTAATTGGGGCCTAGTGTGGTGGTGTACGTGTGAGATACATACACTTTCTTTTTGATCATATTTTCTATTCCGCTATTCAATTAAAACCTTTGGGGATCAATTAAATTGCGTGATAGTCTGTGTCGGTACGTGTGAGATCCACCTTTCCAAGTTTTTGGGGTTCATCTCATACTTCTGAAGATTTGAGGGTGCTGCCTGTTCCATACTCCTCCTCCTACTGCTCAACCATCCTTTTAGGGGTACAAACAATAGTAATTGGGGCCTAGTGTGGTGGTGTACGTGTGAGATACATACACTTTCTTTTTGATCATATTTTCTATTCCGCTATTCAATTAAAACCTTTGGGGATCAATTAAATTGCGTGATAGTCTGTGTCGGTACGTGTGAGATCCACCTTTCCAAGTTTTTGGGGTTCATCTCATACTTCTGAAGATTTGAGGGTGCTGCCTGTTCCATACTCCTCCTCCTACTCCTCAACCATCCTTTTAGGGGTACAAACAATAGTAATTAGGGCCTAGTGTGGTGGTGTACGTGTGAGATACATACACTTTCTTTTTGATCATATTTTCTATTCCGCTATTCAATTAAATCCTTTGGGGATCAATTAAATTGCGTGATAGTCTGTGTCGGTACGTGTGAGATCCACCTTTCCAAGTTTTTGGGGTTCATCTCATACTTCTGAAGATTTGAGGGTGCTGCCTGTTCCATACTCCTCCTCCTACTGCTCAACCATCCTTTTAGGGGTACAAACAATAGTAATTGGGGCCTAGTGTGGTGGTGTACGTGTGAGATACATACACTTTCTTTTTGATCATATTTTCTATTCCGCTATTCAATTAAAACCTTTGGGGATCAATTAAATTGCGTGATAGTCTGTGTCGGTACGTGTGAGATCCACCTTTCCAAGTTTTTGGGGTTCATCTCATACTTCTGAAGATTTGAGGGTGCTGCCTGTTCCATACTCCTCCTCCTACCCCTCAACCATCATTTTAGGGGTACAAACAATAGTAATTGGGGCCTAGTGTGGTGGTGTACGTGTGAGATACATACACTTTCTTTTGATCATATTTTCTATTCCGCTATTCAATTAAAACCTTTGGGGATCAATTAAATTGCGTGAAAGTCTGTGTTGGTACGTGTGAGATCCACCTTTCCAAGTTTTTGGGGTTCATCTCATGCTTCTGAAGATTTGAGGGTGCTGCCTGTTCCATACTCCTCCTCCTACTGCTCAACCATCCTTTTAGGGGTACAAACAATAGTAATTGGGGCCTAGTGTGGTGGTGTACGTGTGAGATACATACACTTTCTTTTTGATCATATTTTCTATTCCGCTATTCAATTAAAACCTTTGGGGATCAATTAAATTGCGTGATAGTCTGTGTCGGTACGTGTGAGATCCACCTTTCCAAGTTTTTGGGGTTCATCTCATACTTCTGAAGATTTGAGGGTGCTGCCTGTTCCATACTCCTCCTCCTACTGCTCAACCATCCTTTTAGGGGTACAAACAATAGTAATTGGGGCCTAGTGTGGTGGGGTACGTGTGAGATACATACACTTTCTTTTTGATCATATTTTCTATTCCGCTATTCAATTAAATCCTTTGGGGATCAATTAAATTGCGTGATAGTCTGTGTCGGTACGTGTGAGATCCACCTTTCCAAGTTTTTGGGGTTCATCTCATACTTCTGAAGATTTGAGGGTGCTGCCTTTTCCATACTCCTCCTCCTACTGCTCAACCATCCTTTTAGGGGTACAAACAATAGTAATTGGGGCCTAGTGTGGTGGTGTACGTGTGAGATACATACACTTTCTTTTTGATCATATTTTCTATTCCGCTATTCAATTAAAACCTTTGGGGATCAATTAAATTGCGTGATAGTCTGTGTCGGTACGTGTGAGATCCACCTTTCCAAGTTTTTGGGGTTCATCTCATACTTCTGAAGATTTGAGGGTGCTGCCTGTTCCATACTCCTCCTCCTACTGCTCAACCATCCTTTTAGGGGTACAAACAATAGTAATTGGGGCCTAGTGTGGTGGTGTACGTGTGAGATACATACACTTTCTTTTTGATCATATTTTCTATTCCGCTATTCAATTAAATCCTTTGGGGATCAATTAAATTGCGTGATAGTCTGTGTCGGTACGTGTGAGATCCACCTTTCCAAGTTTTTGGGTTTCATCTCATACTTCTGAAGATTTGAGGGTGCTGCCTGTTCCATACTCCTCCTCCTACTCCTCAACCATCCTTTTAGGGGTACAAACAATAGTAATTGGGGCCTAGTGTGGTGGTGTACGTGTGAGATACATACACTTTCTTTTTGATCATATTTTCTATTCCGCTATTCAATTAAAACCTTTGGGGATCAATTAAATTGCGTGATAGTCTGTGTCGGTACGTGTGAGATCCACCTTTCCAAATTTTTGGGGTTCATCTCATACTTCTGAAGATTTGAGGGTGCTGCCTGTTCCATACTCCTCCTCCTACTGCTCAACCATCCTTTTAGGGGTACAAACAATAGTAATTGGGGCCTAGTGTGGTGGTGTACGTGTGAGATACATACACTTTCTTTTTGATCATATTCTCTATTCCGCTATTCAATTAAAACCTTTGGGGATCAATTAAATTGCGTGATAGAGTCTGTGTCGGTACGTGTGAGATCCACCTTTCCAAGTTTTTGGGGTTCATCTCATACTTCTGAAGATTTGAGGGTGCTGCCTGTTCCATAATCCTCCTCCTACTCCTCAACCATCCTTTTAGGGGTACAAACAATAGTAATTGGGGCCTAGTGTGGTGGTGTACGTGTGAGATACATACACTTTCTTTTTGATCATATTTTCTATTCCGCTATTCAATTAAAACCTTTGGGGATCAATTAAATTGCGTGATAGTCTGTGTTGGTACGTGTGAGATCCACCTTTCCAAGTTTTTGGGGTTCATCTCATACTTCTGAAGATTTGAGGGTGCTGCCTGTTCCATACTCCTCCTCCTACTGCTCAACCATCCTTTTAGGGGTACAAACAATAGTAATTGGGGCCTAGTGTGGTGGGGTACGTGTGAGATACATACACTTTCTTTTTGATCATATTTTCTATTCCGCTATTCAATTAAATCCTTTGGGGATCAATTAAATTGCGTGATAGTCTGTGTCGGTACGTGTGAGATCCACCTTTCCAAGTTTTTGGGGTTCATCTCATACTTCTGAAGATTTGAGGGTGCTGCCTGTTCCATACTCCTCCTCCTACTGCTCAACCATCCTTTTAGGGGTACAAACAATAGTAATTGGGGCCTAGTGTGGTGGTGTACGTGTGAGATACATACACTTTCTTTTTGATCATATTTTCTATTCCGCTATTCAATTAAAACCTTTGGGGATCAATTAAATTGCGTGATAGTCTGTGTCGGTACGTGTGAGATCCACCTTTCCAAGTTTTTGGGGTTCATCTCATGCTTCTGAAGATTTGAGGGTGCTGCCTGTTCCATACTCCTCCTCCTACTGCTCAACCATCCTTTTAGGGGTACAAACAATAGTAATTGGGGCCTAGTGTGGTGGTGTACGTGTGAGATACATACACTTTCTTTTTGATCATATTTTCTATTCCGCTATTCAATTAAAACCTTTGGGGATCAATTAAATTGCGTGATAGTCTGTGTCGGTACGTGTGAGATCCACCTTTCCAAGTTTTTGGGGTTCATCTCATACTTCTGAAGATTTGAGGGTGCTGCCTGTTCCATACTCCTCCTCCTACTGCTCAACCATCCTTTTAGGGGTACAAACAATAGTAATTGGGGCCTAGTGTGGTGGGGTACGTGTGAGATACATACACTTTCTTTTTGATCATATTTTCTATTCCGCTATTCAATTAAATCCTTTGGGGATCAATTAAATTGCGTGATAGTCTGTGTCGGTACGTGTGAGATCCACCTTTCCAAGTTTTTGGGGTTCATCTCATACTTCTGAAGATTTGAGGGTGCTGCCTTTTCCATACTCCTCCTCCTACTGCTCAACCATCCTTTTAGGGGTACAAACAATAGTAATTGGGGCCTAGTGTGGTGGTGTACGTGTGAGATACATACACTTTCTTTTTGATCATATTTTCTATTCCGCTATTCAATTAAAACCTTTGGGGATCAATTAAATTGCGTGATAGTCTGTGTCGGTACGTGTGAGATCCACCTTTCCAAGTTTTTGGGGTTCATCTCATACTTCTGAAGATTTGAGGGTGCTGCCTGTTCCATACTCCTCCTCCTACTGCTCAACCATCCTTTTAGGGGTACAAACAATAGTAATTGGGGCCTAGTGTGGTGGTGTACGTGTGAGATACATACACTTTCTTTTTGATCATATTTTCTATTCCGCTATTCAATTAAATCCTTTGGGGATCAATTAAATTGCGTGATAGTCTGTGTCGGTACGTGTGAGATCCACCTTTCCAAGTTTTTGGGTTTCATCTCATACTTCTGAAGATTTGAGGGTGCTGCCTGTTCCATACTCCTCCTCCTACTCCTCAACCATCCTTTTAGGGGTACAAACAATAGTAATTGGGGCCTAGTGTGGTGGTGTACGTGTGAGATACATACACTTTCTTTTTGATCATATTTTCTATTCCGCTATTCAATTAAAACCTTTGGGGATCAATTAAATTGCGTGATAGTCTGTGTCGGTACGTGTGAGATCCACCTTTCCAAATTTTTGGGGTTCATCTCATACTTCTGAAGATTTGAGGGTGCTGCCTGTTCCATACTCCTCCTACTGCTCAACCATCCTTTTAGGGGTACAAACAATAGTAATTGGGGCCTAGTGTGGTGGTGTACGTGTGAGATACATACACTTTCTTTTTGATCATATTCTCTATTCCGCTATTCAATTAAAACCTTTGGGGATCAATTAAATTGCGTGATAGAGTCTGTGTCGGTACGTGTGAGATCCACCTTTCCAAGTTTTTGGGGTTCATCTCATACTTCTGAAGATTTGAGGGTGCTGCCTGTTCCATAATCCTCCTCCTACTCCTCAACCATCCTTTTAGGGGTACAAACAATAGTAATTGGGGCCTAGTGTGGTGGTGTACGTGTGAGATACATACACTTTCTTTTTGATCATATTTTCTATTCCGCTATTCAATTAAAACCTTTGGGGATCAATTAAATTGCGTGATAGTCTGTGTTGGTACGTGTGAGATCCACCTTTCCAAGTTTTTGGGGTTCATCTCATACTTCTGAAGATTTGAGGGTGCTGCCTGTTCCATACTCCTCCTCCTACTGCTCAACCATCCTTTTAGGGGTACAAACAATAGTAATTGGGGCCTAGTGTGGTGGGGTACGTGTGAGATACATACACTTTCTTTTTGATCATATTTTCTATTCCGCTATTCAATTAAATCCTTTGGGGATCAATTAAATTGCGTGATAGTCTGTGTCGGTACGTGTGAGATCCACCTTTCCAAGTTTTTGGGGTTCATCTCATACTTCTGAAGATTTGAGGGTGCTGCCTGTTCCATACTCCTCCTCCTACTGCTCAACCATCCTTTTAGGGGTACAAACAATAGTAATTGGGGCCTAGTGTGGTGGTGTACGTGTGAGATACATACACTTTCTTTTTGATCATATTTTCTATTCCGCTATTCAATTAAAACCTTTGGGGATCAATTAAATTGCGTGATAGTCTGTGTCGGTACGTGTGAGATCCACCTTTCCAAGTTTTTGGGGTTCATCTCATGCTTCTGAAGATTTGAGGGTGCTGCCTGTTCCATACTCCTCCTCCTACTGCTCAACCATCCTTTTAGGGGTACAAACAATAGTAATTGGGGCCTAGTGTGGTGGTGTACGTGTGAGATACATACACTTTCTTTTTGATCATATTTTCTATTCCGCTATTCAATTAAAACCTTTGGGGATCAATTAAATTGCGTGATAGTCTGTGTCGGTACGTGTGAGATCCACCTTTCCAAGTTTTTGGGGTTCATCTCATACTTCTGAAGATTTGAGGGTGCTGCCTGTTCCATACTCCTCCTCCTACTGCTCAACCATCCTTTTAGGGGTACAAACAATAGTAATTGGGGCCTAGTGTGGTGGGGTACGTGTGAGATACATACACTTTCTTTTTGATCATATTTTCTATTCCGCTATTCAATTAAATCCTTTGGGGATCAATTAAATTGCGTGATAGTCTGTGTCGGTACGTGTGAGATCCACCTTTCCAAGTTTTTGGGGTTCATCTCATACTTCTGAAGATTTGAGGGTGCTGCCTGTTCCATACTCCTCCTCCTACTGCTCAACCATCCTTTTAGGGGTACAAACAATAGTAATTGGGGCCTAGTGTGGTGGTGTACGTGTGAGATACATACACTTTCTTTTTGATCATATTTTCTATTCCGCTATTCAATTAAAACCTTTGGGGATCAATTAAATTGCGTGATAGTCTGTGTCGGTACGTGTGAGATCCACCTTTCCAAGTTTTTGGGGTTCATCTCATGCTTCTGAAGATTTGAGGGTGCTGCCTGTTCCATACTCCTCCTCCTACTGCTCAACCATCCTTTTAGGGGTACAAACAATAGTAATTGGGGCCTAGTGTGGTGGTGTACGTGTGAGATACATACACTTTCTTTTTGATCATATTTTCTATTCCGCTATTCAATTAAAACCTTTGGGGATCAATTAAATTGCGTGATAGTCTGTGTCGGTACGTGTGAGATCCACCTTTCCAAGTTTTTGGGGTTCATCTCATACTTCTGAAGATTTGAGGGTGCTGCCTGTTCCATACTCCTCCTCCTACTGCTCAACCATCCTTTTAGGGGTACAAACAATAGTAATTGGGGCCTAGTGTGGTGGGGTACGTGTGAGATACATACACTTTCTTTTTGATCATATTTTCTATTCCGCTATTCAATTAAATCCTTTGGGGATCAATTAAATTGCGTGATAGTCTGTGTCGGTACGTGTGAGATCCACCTTTCCAAGTTTTTGGGGTTCATCTCATACTTCTGAAGATTTGAGGGTGCTGCCTTTTCCATACTCCTCCTCCTACTGCTCAACCATCCTTTTAGGGGTACAAACAATAGTAATTGGGGCCTAGTGTGGTGGTGTACGTGTGAGATACATACACTTTCTTTTTGATCATATTTTCTATTCCGCTATTCAATTAAAACCTTTGGGGATCAATTAAATTGCGTGATAGTCTGTGTCGGTACGTGTGAGATCCACCTTTCCAAGTTTTTGGGGTTCATCTCATACTTCTGAAGATTTGAGGGTGCTGCCTGTTCCATACTCCTCCTCCTACTGCTCAACCATCCTTTTAGGGGTACAAACAATAGTAATTGGGGCCTAGTGTGGTGGTGTACGTGTGAGATACATACACTTTCTTTTTGATCATATTTTCTATTCCGCTATTCAATTAAATCCTTTGGGGATCAATTAAATTGCGTGATAGTCTGTGTCGGTACGTGTGAGATCCACCTTTCCAAGTTTTTGGGTTTCATCTCATACTTCTGAAGATTTGAGGGTGCTGCCTGTTCCATACTCCTCCTCCTACTCCTCAACCATCCTTTTAGGGGTACAAACAATAGTAATTGGGGCCTAGTGTGGTGGTGTACGTGTGAGATACATACACTTTCTTTTTGATCATATTTTCTATTCCGCTATTCAATTAAAACCTTTGGGGATCAATTAAATTGCGTGATAGTCTGTGTCGGTACGTGTGAGATCCACCTTTCCAAATTTTTGGGGTTCATCTCATACTTCTGAAGATTTGAGGGTGCTGCCTGTTCCATACTCCTCCTCCTACTGCTCAACCATCCTTTTAGGGGTACAAACAATAGTAATTGGGGCCTAGTGTGGTGGTGTACGTGTGAGATACATACACTTTCTTTTTGATCATATTCTCTATTCCGCTATTCAATTAAAACCTTTGGGGATCAATTAAATTGCGTGATAGAGTCTGTGTCGGTACGTGTGAGATCCACCTTTCCAAGTTTTTGGGGTTCATCTCATACTTCTGAAGATTTGAGGGTGCTGCCTGTTCCATAATCCTCCTCCTACTTCTCAACCATCCTTTTAGGGGTACAAACAATAGTAATTGGGGCCTAGTGTGGTGGTGTACGTGTGAGATACATACACTTTCTTTTTGATCATATTTTCTATTCCGCTATTCAATTAAAACCTTTGGGGATCAATTAAATTGCGTGATAGTCTGTGTTGGTACGTGTGAGATCCACCTTTCCAAGTTTTTGGGGTTCATCTCATACTTCTGAAGATTTGAGGGTGCTGCCTGTTCCATACTCCTCCTCCTACTGCTCAACCATCCTTTTAGGGGTACAAACAATAGTAATTGGGGCCTAGTGTGGTGGTGTACGTGTGAGATACATACACTTTCTTTTTGATCATATTTTCTATTCCGCTATTCAATTAAAACCTTTGGGGATCAATTAAATTGCGTGATAGTCTGTGTCGGTACGTGTGAGATCCACCTTTCCAAGTTTTTGGGGTTCATCTCATACTTCTGAAGATTTGAGGGTGCTGCCTGTTCCATACTCCTCCTCCTACTGCTCAACCATCCTTTTAGGGGTACAAACAATAGTAATTGGGGCCTAGTGTGGTGGGGTACGTGTGAGATACATACACTTTCTTTTTGATCATATTTTCTATTCCGCTATTCAATTAAATCCTTTGGGGATCAATTAAATTGCGTGATAGTCTGTGTCGGTACGTGTGAGATCCACCTTTCCAAGTTTTTGGGGTTCATCTCATACTTCTGAAGATTTGAGGGTGCTGCCTGTTCCATACTCCTCCTCCTACTGCTCAACCATCCTTTTAGGGGTACAAACAATAGTAATTGGGGCCTAGTGTGGTGGTGTACGTGTGAGATACATACACTTTCTTTTTGATCATATTTTCTATTCCGCTATTCAATTAAAACCTTTGGGGATCAATTAAATTGCGTGATAGTCTGTGTCGGTACGTGTGAGATCCACCTTTCCAAGTTTTTGGGGTTCATCTCATACTTCTGAAGATTTGAGGGTGCTGCCTGTTCCATACTCCTCCTCCTACTCCTCAACCATCCTTTTAGGGGTACAAACAATAGTAATTAGGGCCTAGTGTGGTGGTGTACGTGTGAGATACATACACTTTCTTTTTGATCATATTTTCTATTCCGCTATTCAATTAAATCCTTTGGGGATCAATTAAATTGCGTGATAGTCTGTGTCGGTACGTGTGAGATCCACCTTTCCAAGTTTTTGGGGTTCATCTCATACTTCTGAAGATTTGAGGGTGCTGCCTGTTCCATACTCCTCCTCCTACTGCTCAACCATCCTTTTAGGGGTACAAACAATAGTAATTGGGGCCTAGTGTGGTGGTGTACGTGTGAGATACATACACTTTCTTTTTGATCATATTTTCTATTCCGCTATTCAATTAAAACCTTTGGGGATCAATTAAATTGCGTGATAGTCTGTGTCGGTACGTGTGAGATCCACCTTTCCAAGTTTTTGGGGTTCATCTCATACTTCTGAAGATTTGAGGGTGCTGCCTGTTCCATACTCCTCCTCCTACCCCTCAACCATCATTTTAGGGGTACAAACAATAGTAATTGGGGCCTAGTGTGGTGGTGTACGTGTGAGATACATACACTTTCTTTTGATCATATTTTCTATTCCGCTATTCAATTAAAACCTTTGGGGATCAATTAAATTGCGTGATAGTCTGTGTTGGTACGTGTGAGATCCACCTTTCCAAGTTTTTGGGGTTCATCTCATGCTTCTGAAGATTTGAGGGTGCTGCCTGTTCCATACTCCTCCTCCTACTGCTCAACCATCCTTTTAGGGGTACAAACAATAGTAATTGGGGCCTAGTGTGGTGGTGTACGTGTGAGATACATACACTTTCTTTTTGATCATATTTTCTATTCCGCTATTCAATTAAAACCTTTGGGGATCAATTAAATTGCGTGATAGTCTGTGTCGGTACGTGTGAGATCCACCTTTCCAAGTTTTTGGGGTTCATCTCATACTTCTGAAGATTTGAGGGTGCTGCCTGTTCCATACTCCTCCTCCTACTGCTCAACCATCCTTTTAGGGGTACAAACAATAGTAATTGGGGCCTAGTGTGGTGGTGTACGTGTGAGATACATACACTTTCTTTTTGATCATATTTTCTATTCCGCTATTCAATTAAATCCTTTGGGGATCAATTAAATTGCGTGATAGTCTGTGTCGGTACGTGTGAGATCCACCTTTCCAAGTTTTTGGGGTTCATCTCATACTTCTGAAGATTTGAGGGTGCTGCCTGTTCCATACTCCTCCTCCTACTGCTCAACCATCCTTTTAGGGGTACAAACAATAGTAATTGGGGCCTAGTGTGGTGGTGTACGTGTGAGATACATACACTTTCTTTTTGATCATATTTTCTATTCCGCTATTCAATTAAAACCTTTGGGGATCAATTAAATTGCGTGATAGTCTGTGTCGGTACGTGTGAGATCCACCTTTCCAAGTTTTTGGGGTTCATCTCATACTTCTGAAGATTTGAGGGTGCTGCCTGTTCCATACTCCTCCTCCTACTGCTCAACCATCCTTTTAGGGGTACAAACAATAGTAATTGGGGCCTAGTGTGGTGGTGTACGTGTGAGATACATACACTTTCTTTTTGATCATATTTTCTATTCCGCTATTCAATTAAAACCTTTGGGGATCAATTAAATTGCGTGATAGTCTGTGTCGGTACGTGTGAGATCCACCTTTCCAAGTTTTTGGGGTTCATCTCATACTTCTGAAGATTTGAGGGTGCTGCCTGTTCCATACTCCTCCTCCTACTCCTCAACCATCCTTTTAGGGGTACAAACAATAGTAATTAGGGCCTAGTGTGGTGGTGTACGTGTGAGATACATACACTTTCTTTTTGATCATATTTTCTATTCCGCTATTCAATTAAATCCTTTGGGGATCAATTAAATTGCGTGATAGTCTGTGTCGGTACGTGTGAGATCCACCTTTCCAAGTTTTTGGGGTTCATCTCATACTTCTGAAGATTTGAGGGTGCTGCCTGTTCCATACTCCTCCTCCTACTGCTCAACCATCCTTTTAGGGGTACAAACAATAGTAATTGGGGCCTAGTGTGGTGGTGTACGTGTGAGATACATACACTTTCTTTTTGATCATATTTTCTATTCCGCTATTCAATTAAAACCTTTGGGGATCAATTAAATTGCGTGATAGTCTGTGTCGGTACGTGTGAGATCCACCTTTCCAAGTTTTTGGGGTTCATCTCATACTTCTGAAGATTTGAGGGTGCTGCCTGTTCCATACTCCTCCTCCTACCCCTCAACCATCATTTTAGGGGTACAAACAATAGTAATTGGGGCCTAGTGTGGTGGTGTACGTGTGAGATACATACACTTTCTTTTGATCATATTTTCTATTCCGCTATTCAATTAAAACCTTTGGGGATCAATTAAATTGCGTGATAGTCTGTGTTGGTACGTGTGAGATCCACCTTTCCAAGTTTTTGGGGTTCATCTCATGCTTCTGAAGATTTGAGGGTGCTGCCTGTTCCATACTCCTCCTCCTACTGCTCAACCATCCTTTTAGGGGTACAAACAATAGTAATTGGGGCCTAGTGTGGTGGTGTACGTGTGAGATACATACACTTTCTTTTTGATCATATTTTATATTCCGCTATTCAATTAAAACCTTTGGGGATCAATTAAATTGCGTGATAGTCTGTGTCGGTACGTGTGAGATCCACCTTTCCAAGTTTTTGGGGTTCATCTCATACTTCTGAAGATTTGAGGGTGCTGCCTGTTCCATACTCCTCCTCCTACTGCTCAACCATCCTTTTAGGGGTACAAACAATAGTAATTGGGGCCTAGTGTGGTGGTGTACGTGTGAGATACATACACTTTCTTTTTGATCATATTTTCTATTCCGCTATTCAATTAAATCCTTTGGGGATCAATTAAATTGCGTGATAGTCTGTGTCGGTACGTGTGAGATCCACCTTTCCAAGTTTTTGGGTTTCATCTCATACTTCTGAAGATTTGAGGGTGCTGCCTGTTCCATACTCCTCCTCCTACTCCTCAACCATCCTTTTAGGGGTACAAACAATAGTAATTGGGGCCTAGTGTGGTGGTGTACGTGTGAGATACATACACTTTCTTTTTGATCATATTTTCTATTCCGCTATTCAATTAAAACCTTTGGGGATCAATTAAATTGCGTGATAGTCTGTGTCGGTACGTGTGAGATCCACCTTTCCAAATTTTTGGGGTTCATCTCATACTTCTGAAGATTTGAGGGTGCTGCCTGTTCCATACTCCTCCTCCTACTGCTCAACCATCCTTTTAGGGGTACAAACAATAGTAATTGGGGCCTAGTGTGGTGGTGTACGTGTGAGATACATACACTTTCTTTTTGATCATATTCTCTATTCCGCTATTCAATTAAAACCTTTGGGGATCAATTAAATTGCGTGATAGAGTCTGTGTCGGTACGTGTGAGATCCACCTTTCCAAGTTTTTGGGGTTCATCTCATACTTCTGAAGATTTGAGGGTGCTGCCTGTTCCATAATCCTCCTCCTACTCCTCAACCATCCTTTTAGGGGTACAAACAATAGTAATTGGGGCCTAGTGTGGTGGTGTACGTGTGAGATACATACACTTTCTTTTTGATCATATTTTCTATTCCGCTATTCAATTAAAACCTTTGGGGATCAATTAAATTGCGTGATAGTCTGTGTTGGTACGTGTGAGATCCACCTTTCCAAGTTTTTGGGGTTCATCTCATACTTCTGAAGATTTGAGGGTGCTGCCTGTTCCATACTCCTCCTCCTACTGCTCAACCATCCTTTTAGGGGTACAAACAATAGTAATTGGGGCCTAGTGTGGTGGTGTACGTGTGAGATACATACACTTTCTTTTTGATCATATTTTCTATTCCGCTATTCAATTAAAACCTTTGGGGATCAATTAAATTGCGTGATAGTCTGTGTCGGTACGTGTGAGATCCACCTTTCCAAGTTTTTGGGGTTCATCTCATACTTCTGAAGATTTGAGGGTGCTGCCTGTTCCATACTCCTCCTCCTACTGCTCAACCATCCTTTTAGGGGTACAAACAATAGTAATTGGGGCCTAGTGTGGTGGGGTACGTGTGAGATACATACACTTTCTTTTTGATCATATTTTCTATTCCGCTATTCAATTAAATCCTTTGGGGATCAATTAAATTGCGTGATAGTCTGTGTCGGTACGTGTGAGATCCACCTTTCCAAGTTTTTGGGGTTCATCTCATACTTCTGAAGATTTGAGGGTGCTGCCTGTTCCATACTCCTCCTCCTACTCCTCAACCATCCTTTTAGGGGTACAAACAATAGTAATTGGGGCCTAGTGTGGTGGTGTACGTGTGAGATACATACACTTTCTTTTTGATCATATTTTCTATTCCGCTATTCAATTAAAACCTTTGGGGATCAATTAAATTGCGTGATAGTCTGTGTCGGTACGTGTGAGATCCACCTTTCCAAGTTTTTGGGGTTCATCTCATACTTCTGAAGATTTGAGGGTGCTGCCTGTTCCATACTCCTCCTCCTACTGCTCAACCATCCTTTTAGGGGTACAAACAATAGTAATTGGGGCCTAGTGTGGTGGTGTACGTGTGAGATACATACACTTTCTTTTTGATCATATTTTCTATTCCGCTATTCAATTAAAACCTTTGGGGATCAATTAAATTGCGTGATAGTCTGTGTCGGTACGTGTGAGATCCACCTTTCCAAGTTTTTGGGGTTCATCTCATACTTCTGAAGATTTGAGGGTGCTGCCTGTTCCATACTCCTCCTCCTACTGCTCAACCATCCTTTTAGGGGTACAAACAATAGTAATTGGGGCCTAGTGTGGTGGTGTACGTGTGAGATACATACACTTTCTTTTTGATCATATTTTCTATTCCGCTATTCAATTAAAACCTTTGGGGATCAATTAAATTGCGTGATAGTCTGTGTCGGTACGTGTGAGATCCACCTTTCCAAGTTTTTGGGGTTCATCTCATACTTCTGAAGATTTGAGGGTGCTGCCTGTTCCATACTCCTCCTCCTACTGCTCAACCATCCTTTTAGGGGTACAAACAATAGTAATTGGGGCCTAGTGTGGTGGTGTACGTGTGAGATACATACACTTTCTTTTTGATCATATTTTCTATTCCGCTATTCAATTAAATCCTTTGGGGATCAATTAAATTGCGTGATAGTCTGTGTCGGTACGTGTGAGATCCACCTTTCCAAGTTCTTGGGGTTCATCTCATACTTCTGAAGATTTGAGGGTGCTGCCTGTTCCATACTCCTCCTCCTACTGCTCAACCATCCTTTTAGGGGTACAAACAATAGTAATTGGGGCCTAGTGTGGTGGTGTACGTGTGAGATACATACACTTTCTTTTTAATCATATTTTCTATTCCGCTATTCAATTAAAACCTTTGGGGATCAATTAAATTGCGTGATAGTCTGTGTCGGTACGTGTGAGATCCACCTTTCCAAGTTTTTGGGGTTCATCTCATACTTCTGAAGATTTGAGGGTGCTGCCTGTTCCATACTCCTCCTCCTACTGCTCAACCATCCTTTTAGGGGTACAAACAATAGTAATTGGGGCCTAGTGTGGTGGTGTACGTGTGAGATACATACACTTTCTTTTTGATCATATTTTCTATTCCGCTATTCAATTAAATCCTTTGGGGATCAATTAAATTGCGTGATAGTCTGTGTCGGTACGTGTGAGATCCACCGTTCCAAGTTTTTGGGGTTCATCTCATACTTCTGAAGATTTGAGGGTGCTGCCTGTTCCATACTCCTCCTCCTACTGCTCAACCATCCTTTTAGGGGTACAAACAATAGTAATTGGGGCCTAGTGTGGTGGTGTACGTGTGAGATACATACACTTTCTTTTTGATCATATTTTCTATTCCGCTATTCAATTAAAACCTTTGGGGATCAATTAAATTGCGTGATAGTCTGTGTCGGTACGTGTGAGATCCACCTTTCCAAGTTTTTGGGGTTCATCTCATACTTCTGAAGATTTGAGGGTGCTGCCTGTTCCATACTCCTCCTCCTACTGCTCAACCATCCTTTTAGGGGTACAAACAATAGTAATTGGGGCCTAGTGTGGTGGTGTACGTGTGAGATACATACACTTTCTTTTTGATCATATTTTCTATTCCGCTATTCAATTAAATCCTTTGGGGATCAATTAAATTGCGTGATAGTCTGTGTCGGTACGTGTGAGATCCACCTTTCCAAGTTTTTGGGGTTCATCTCATACTTCTGAAGATTTGAGGGTGCTGCCTGTTCCATACTCCTCCTCCTACTGCTCAACCATCCTTTTAGGGGTACAAACAATAGTAATTGGGGCCTAGTGTGGTGGTGTACGTGTGAGATACATACACTTTCTTTTTGATCATATTTTCTATTCCGCTATTCAATTAAAACCTTTGGGGATCAATTAAATTGCGTGATAGTCTGTGTCGGTACGTGTGAGATCCACCTTTCCAAGTTTTTGGGGTTCATCTCATACTTCTGAAGATTTGAGGGTGCTGCCTGTTCCATACTCCTCCTCCTACTCCTCAACCATCCTTTTAGGGGTACAAACAATAGTAATTGGGGCCTAGTGTGGTGGTGTACGTGTGAGATACATACACTTTCTTTTTGATCATATTTTCTATTCCGCTATTCAATTAAAACCTTTGGGGATCAATTAAATTGCGTGATAGTCTGTGTCGGTACGTGTGAGATCCACCTTTCCAAGTTTTTGGGGTTCATCTCATACTTCTGAAGATTTGAGGGTGCTGCCTGTTCCATACTCCTCCTCCTACTGCTCAACCATCCTTTTAGGGGTACAAACAATAGTAATTGGGGCCTAGTGTGGTGGTGTACGTGTGAGATACATACACTTTCTTTTTGATCATATTTTCTATTCCGCTATTCAATTAAAACCTTTGGGGATCAATTAAATTGCGTGATAGTCTGTGTCGGTACGTGTGAGATCCACCTTTCCAAGTTTTTGGGGTTCATCTCATACTTCTGAAGATTTGAGGGTGCTGCCTGTTCCATACTCCTCCTCCTACTGCTCAACCATCCTTTTAGGGGTACAAACAATAGTAATTGGGGCCTAGTGTGGTGGTGTACGTGTGAGATACATACACTTTCTTTTTGATCATATTTTCTATTCCGCTATTCAATTAAATCCTTTGGGGATCAATTAAATTGCGTGATAGTCTGTGTCGGTACGTGTGAGATCCACCTTTCCAAGTTTTTGGGGTTCATCTCATACTTCTGAAGATTTGAGGGTGCTGCCTGTTCCATACTCCTCCTCCTTCTGCTCAACCATCCTTTTAGGGGTACAAACAATAGTAATTGGGGCCTAGTGTGGTGGTGTTCGTGTGAGATACATACACTTTCTTTTTGATCATATTTTCTATTCCGCTATTCAATTAAAACCTTTGGGGATCAATTAAATTGCGTGATAGTCTGTGTCGGTACGTGTGAGATCCACCTTTCCAAGTTTTTGGGGTTCATCTCATACTTCTGAAGATTTGAGGGTGCTGCCTGTTCCATACTCCTCCTCCTACTGCTCAACCATCCTTTTAGGGGTACAAACAATAGTAATTGGGGCCTATTGTGGTGGTGTACGTGTGAGATACATACACTTTCTTTTTGATCATATTTTCTATTCCGCTATTCAATTAAAACCTTTGGGGATCAATTAAATTGCGTGATAGTCTGTGTCGGTACGTGTGAGATCCACCTTTCCAAGTTTTTGGGGTTCATCTCATACTTCTGAAGATTTGAGGGTGCTGCCTGTTCCATACTCCTCCTCCTACTGCTCAACCATCCTTTTAGGGGTACAAACAATAGTAATTGGGGCCTAGTGTGGTGGTGTACGTGTGAGATACATACACTTTCTTTTTGATCATATTTTCTATTCCGCTATTCAATTAAAACCTTTGGGGATCAATTAAATTGCGTGATAGTCTGTGTCGGTACGTGTGAGATCCACCTTTCCAAGTTTTTGGGGTTCATCTCATACTTCTGAAGATTTGAGGGTGCTGCCTGTTCCATACTCCTCCTCCTACTGCTCAACCATCCTTTTAGGGGTACAAACAATAGTAATTGGGGCCTAGTGTGGTGGTGTACGTGTGAGATACATACACTTTCTTTTTGATCATATTTTCTATTCCGCTATTCAATTAAAACCTTTGGGGATCAATTAAATTGCGTGATAGTCTGTGTCGGTACGTGTGAGATCCACCTTTCCAAGTTTTTGGGGTTCATCTCATACTTCTGAAGATTTGAGGGTGCTGCCTGTTCCATACTCCTCCTCCTACTGCTCAACCATCCTTTTATGGGTACAAACAATAGTAATTGGGGCCTATTGTGGTGGTGTACGTGTGAGATACATACACTTTCTTTTTGATCATATTTTCTATTCCGCTATTCAATAAAAACCTTTGAGGATCAATTGAATTGCGGGATAGTCTGTGTCGGTACGTGTGAGATCCACATTTCCAAGTTTTTGAGGTTCATCTCATACTTCTGAAGATTTGAGGGTGCTGTCTGTTCCATACTCCTCCTACTCCTCATCCATCCTTTTAGGGGTAGAAACAATAGTAATTGGGGCCTAGTGTGGTTTTGTACGTGCGAGATACATACACTTTTTTGGATCATATTTCCTATTCCGCTATTCAATAAAAACCTTTCTAGGGCAAGATCTTAAATTACAGAAATATGAGGAGACCGTCAAATAAGGGCCGTGGCCTGGGTCGTGGTGCTGCTGGTAGAGCTCCTGTTGCAAGGAGAGGACGTGGTCGATCTGTGCCAGCTACACGCACAAGTGAAACACCTTCCTCAAGTGTGAGTAGGCGACAGAACCTGCATCAGTATTTGGTAGGGCATCATACGCCCCTAGAAGTGATGAGGCCAGAACAAGTGGAGGCGATAGTAGATTGGTTTGCTGCTGACAGTGCCTCCAGTTCCTTCACATTGTCTCCCACCCAGTCTACTGCAGAAAGGTCACAGTTGGCACCTGCAGCCGATGTCCAACCGTCATTCACCTCACCCCCTTGCAAATCAGGCAAGCAGTCTGAGCCCCAAGCCATACAGCAGTCTCTTCTTCTTTTTGATGACTCTGTCAGCAGGGTTTCCCAGGGCCATCCACCTTGCCCTGCCCCAGAAGTGGAAGAGATTGAGTGCAGCGATGCCCAACCACTTATTTCTCAATATGAGTACATGCAAGGATCATCGCAGCACGTCTCCGATGATGACGCAACGCAGGTGCCAACTGCTGCGGTGTTCAGCATTGTGGAGACCGACAAGGAGGGCAGGGGTGAAGACTGGGTGGAAGATGATGTGGAGGACGATGAGGTCCTCGACCACACATGGAATGAACGTCATGCAGGTGACCTGAGTAGTTTGGAGGAAGAGGCGGTGGTCGCATAGAGCCACCAGCACAGCAGAAGAGGGAGCAGGGTGCAGAAGCGGAGCGGCCGTGCCCTAGACACTACGCCCGCTACTGCCCAACGCAGCAAGGGAACGAGCGCACCAAAGTCAGCTCAAAGGAGTTCTCTAGCGTGGAAGTTCTTTAGAAAATGTGCTGATGACAGGACACGAGTGGTTTGCACCCTGTGCAATCAGAGCTTGAAGCGAGGCATAAACCTCTTCAACCTGAGCACAACCTGCATGATCAGGCATCTAAGTGCAAAGCACGAGCTGCAGTGGAGTACACACCTTCAAAACCAAGAAACTTCTCTGGCTCATCCTGCTTCCTCTTCTGCTGCAGTCTCGGCCGCTCCAGCCACATCTGTAGTGATACCGGCACCTGCCACCCCGCAAACAGATGATCTGTCAGCAACACCACCACCTGGGTCACCAACAACCATCTCCAGAATGTCCCGTGGAAGCGTTCAGCTTTCCATCTCCCAAACACTTGAGAGGAAGAGGAAGTACCCCCCTACCCACCCGCGATCCCTGGCCCTGAATGCCAGCATTTCAAAATTATTGGCCTTTGAAATGCTGTCATTCCGTCTGGTGGAGACGCACAGTTTTAAAAACCTTATGTCGGTGTCTGTCCCACAGTACGTCGTGCCCAGCCGCCACTACTTTTCCAGGCAAGCCATCCCTTCCCTGCACAACCAAGTGGGGGAAAAAATCAGGTGTGCACTGCGCAACGCCATCTGTGCCAAGGTCCACCTAACTACCGATACGTGGACCAGTAAGCACGGTCAGGGGCGTTATATCTCCCTAACGGCACACTGGGTAAATGCAGTGGCGGATGGGCCTGAGGCGGATAGCAATTTGGCGCATGTCCTTCCACCACCGAGGATTGCAGGGCGCTTCAGTTTGCCTCCTGTTCCTAACTCCTCCTACTCCGCTTCCTCATCCTCTAGCGCCTCCTCATCCGGACAGCGTAACACCTTCACCACCAACTTCAGCACGGCCAGGGGTAAACGACAGCAGGCAGTTTTACAACTTGCCTGTTTGGGGGACAAACCACACACCACGCAGGAGTTGTGGAGGAGCATGGAACAGCAGACAAATGAGTGGTTGCTGCCAGCGAGCCTCAAGCCCGGCCTGGTGGTGTGCGATAACGGGCAAAATCTCATAGCAGCTCTGGGCCTAGCCGGTTTGACGCACATCCCTTGCCTGGCGCATGTGCTGAATTTGGTGGTGCAGAGGTTCCTTAAAAACTACCCCAATATGTCAGAGCTGCTGCAGAAAGTGCGGGCCGTTTGTGCGCACTTTCGGCGTTCTCACCCTGCTGCTGCTCGCCTGGCAGCGCTGCAGCGTAACTTCGGCCTTCCCGCTCACCGCCTCATATGTGACGTGCCCACAAGGTGGAACTCCACCTTGCACATGCTGGAAAGACTGTGCGAGCAGCAGCAGGCCATAGTGGAGTTTCAGCTGCAGCACGCACGCGTGAGTCGCTCTGCGGAACAGCACCACTTCACCACCAATAACTGGGCCTCCATGCGAGACCTGTGTGCCTTGTTGCGCTGTTTTGAGTACTCCACCAACATGGCCAGTGGCAATGACGCCGTTCTCAGCTTAACTATCCCACTTCTATGCCTCCTTGAAAAAACAATTCGGGCGATGATGGAAGAGGATGTGGCACAGGATGAGGAGGAGGAGGAGGAGGATGAAGAGGTAACATTTCCAAGGCTTTCAGGGCAGTCATTCGCAAGGGGCTCCGAGGGTGGGTTCCTGCACACACAAACGCCAGGGACACAATTGTCCAGCAGGGGCACAGTTCTGGAGGATGAGGAGGATGAGGAGGAGGAGGAGCTGGAGGAGGAGATGGAACCATGTTCACAGCAGGGTGGCACCCAGGCCAGCTCATGGCCATCACTGGTGCGTGGCTGGGGGGATACAGAGGACACGGACGATACACCTCCCACAGAGGACAGCCTTTCGTTGCCTCTGGGCAGCCTGGCACACATGAGCGATTACATGCTGCAGTGTCTCCACAACGACCGCCGAGTTGCCCACATTCTAACTTGTGCTGATTACTGGGTGGCCACGCTGCTGGATCCCCGTTACAAGGACAACGTACCGTCCTTAATTCACTCACTGGAGCGCAATCGCAAGATGCGCAAGTACAAGCGCACGCTGGTAGACGCCATGCTGCTGGCATTCCCATCTGACAGCGGGGCCACAGTGGAAGCACAAGGCAGAGGAGGAGGAGGTCGCCAACTCAACCAGGGCACCGCCAGCACCTCAGAAGGCAGGGTTAGCATGGCCGAAATGTGGAAAAGCTTTGTCAGCACGCCACAACAAACAGCAGCACCAGCAGCTCAGATGGAACTACTTAGCAGGAGGCATTATTTTACCAACATGGTGGAGCAGTATGTGTGCACACGCCTACATGTAGTGAATGACGGGTCTGCCCCCTTCAACTTCTGGGTCTCCAAATTGGGCACATGGCCTGAGCTTGCCCTTTACGCCTTGGAGGTGCTGGCGTGCCCTGCAGCCAGTGTATTATCTGAACGGGTATTTAGCACGGCTGGGGGCGTTATAACAGACAAGCGCAGCCGCCTGTCCAGAGACAATGTGGACAAGCTCACGTTCATTAAAATGAACCAGGCATGGATCCCACGGGACTTTTCCGTACCTTGTGCAGAATAGCAATGGATACCGACCTTACCCACCCATTGTTCCATTTTTGCTCTTTCTCACTCTTTTGGGGTGTACCCTCATTTAAAATTTGTGAAAAGAAGCAGTGTTGGCTACCTCGCCCTCCTCCTCAGGGCCAGATTAACGTAGGGGCTATTGGAGCTGCAGCTCCAGGTCCCTACCTTTTATATAGGCCCCGGGTTGGCCATATTCACTGTTACCGCTCTTCTGTCACTTGTAAACACAGAAGTCTGGCTTCTATGCTTGCTTCCCCAGGCAGCACCCTCAGAACCTCCCCACACAGCGCGAAGGCCGGACAAGGAGGGACAGTTGTCGATGCATGGATGTGTTTATGGGCTTCAGAGACAGCATCCCATGTTGAATTAGGCATGCATGGCTGCACCCTTCCTCCTCTGGGTGCATGGCAAGGCACGGCCCTAAGGCCCTTCAAAATCTTCAGCACCAAGCCCATGATGCTCTTAATCCGGCCCTGGTCCTCCTCCACCGCCGCTTCCACCTCCACCGCCCATAGGTGTGCGCAGCCTATTGCATTAAGGTGTGCACCCCAAAGTTGAAATACACATGCATGTGTTTGCCAGCAGGGAGAGTAATGTATCGGGGCCATGTACCTGTAGGCAAAGAGAAATAGAGCAGAGCAGGTCCGAGGGAGATCTTTCCCATCTCCTCACTGGCAATGCTATGTGCCCTAGGTGATTAGGGTGTGCCCAGGCACACCCGGCACACCCTGTGCGCATGCCTATGTCACCGCCACATCCACCACCACCTCAACCTCCCTCCTACTCCATATGGGCCTCGTCCTTCAGAGATGAAGAAGAACATTGTTTTATTTTTCTGTTTTTTTTTGTTGTTTTAAGTTATTTCCCTATCCACATTTGTTTGCAGAGCACTTGCCATGCTCTTAATTACGTTTTGCTGCCATTTGCAGCACTCTAGCCCTTTCCTTTGGTGTTTTAGAGCCATTTTAGTGCCTTAAATTTCGGGTCCCCATTGACTTCAATGGGGTTCGGTGTCCGGGAAAAGTTCGGTAAAAGTCCGGGACACGGACCCGGACTTTTTTTTAAAGTTCGGCCGAACCCGTCGAACACGGACATCTAGGTGTCCGCTCAACCCTACTTACTAGGAACTATTTTACTTACCTGAATGATATGTATCTTCAAATCCAGGGCGTGGCCATGGGGACCACATGTGCACCATCCTATGCCAACATTTACCCAGGGGGGTGGGAGAGGATGGTCTTTTCTAATGTTGAATTCACCCCCTATTTACAGCATGTGCCCTTTTGGCACAGATTCATAGATGATTTGTTTTTGGCCTGAACAGGCACTGAACAATTATTGGAGGAATTTTTAGAAAGACTCAACAACAATGAGTGGAACCTATGGTTCACTTATACCCACAGTAAATTTCAAATTTCATTCCTTGACCTCATGATTCAAAAATCCCCTGAGGGTTATCTTTCCACTGACCTTTATCGTAAACCGTCAGCTGGAAATACCCTTCTCCATGCCACTAGTTCACACCCCAGACCCTTGATCTAAAGCATCCCTTACGCACAGTTCCTGCGCCTAAGGCGCAACTGCTCCCAGGATGAGGATTTCCTCATCCAGGCAGATGGTCTGCGAAAACGCCTCCTACACAGAGGCTATACACGTACTAACCTAAAAAAGGCATTCAACAAGGCCCGTGTTAGGGACAGACACTCCCTATTACACCCACCCCCCAAACCCTCACTACCCAATACGGTTAAACTGGTTACCAAGTTCTCAACACACCATCAAACACTGCAAACAATCCTTTCACGCCATTGGCACATGCTTACTCAACATCATATCATACAGAAATATGTTAGGGAAAATCCAGAAATGGTATTCCGCAGGGCTACCTCCCTGCGAGACTATCTAATACACAGTCATTATGAAATTGATGGTCGTCAAACCACGGGCACCAGGGGTACCTTCCCTTGTGGTGGATGCCCCAGATGCCCTTGGATACTGGCAGGTACCAGTCACCGCTTACCGGGTGGCAATCTGTTCTCACCACGGGTACACACCACCCAAGTGACACCAAATGTGGTCAAATTCTTTGCCCTTGATGTCATCCCAATGAATCCTAGGGGTGGCAACTGGGACAGGGAGCTTTTACAATACAAAACCCGCTGGATCAAAAGATTAAATGCAGTCATTCCTCCGGGTATAAATGAGGTCAATAGTTACAAGCCTTTTTTATAAACTTATGTACAGTTATAATCGCTATTGTGAATATTCCCCCCTTTTTTGTTATTTTCTGTCTTCCCCCGCTGTATCCTTCCCTACCCTCCCCCTCCCCTTCACCTTATCCTATTTTACTTTTTCATTTTTTTCCTATTACTTATTTTTCTGAGCCTTAAATCATTGTAATATTTTGTTAGGTAGCCAGCAATATGGCACCTGTCTATACTTATATAAATGTTTATCTATTTCTAATAACATTGCATGTATTCAGCAGTTGTTCAACTGTATTTGCTTATATACAATTGTGTAATGGGCTTTGTTTATTCTTCACAGCAATGTTTGTTTATATTGTATTTGCATCTCTCTTTGGATCGGGCTCATCTGGATCCGCCCTGCTGGGCGTGGCTAACACTCAGCCGGCAGGCATGTGATCCCGACGCTGACAGCGTCTAATGACGCCAGTCACTATCGCGGTGTTTGATACACGGCGGTACCGCGCCTGCGTGTTGATTCGCGCATGCGCGGCCTTGGACCAGTGCATGATGACGTGTGCCGCTCGGTGGACACTTAAATAGCATTCACTGCCAGTAATGGCGGCGAACGCTATTGATCCTGCATCTCCACACGGGCTCGTTCTCAATCCACTATTGGCGGGTAAGCACCTCATTTTACTGGACTTTGTCACACTCTCTAAGGGGTCAATAATTTCCTAATTGGAACTATATGCCTCATATTTATACATCGTCCTATCTATTATACAGATGACCCTGCCAACTGTGGACAGTTCCAGCCTTTTCTTGATACCTTTTGGCTTTATATAATTAGGTGGAATAAACATCTATTTACCACCCTATGCCAAGGTTTCCCTTTCTTTTATACGGCCCGGTGGAGAACATTGGGGATCCAAGTTTTATAGTAGTCTATTCTACAATTATCAAATTCCTGTTCACCAGCCATGTGGGCTCTAATTAATCACCACCTCTATTACCTCTCCCAACCTTTCTAACCTTCCCGGTTTTTCTGGTTATTCCCTCTCTCCTTGTCCGGTCCTTCTTCCTTTATTCCCCCCCCCTTCTTCCCCTCCCCCACCCGGCCTTCACATTCAGCCAGCCCTCTTTGGGAATGGCATTTATCACACGTTCTTCCTACTGGTCTGCTAATTCTCCATTAGTGAATCTATTAAGTTTGCTAAAGTTTTTGACATAACAAAAATAAGAGTATCTATTTAATTGACTTAAATTCAGTGTCTCCCATGTCCGCCGGTGAGAGGATTTTGGTGGCTGTGCACACAGGTCTGTGATCCCCTTGAGCCTTGAACCTTAGGTGAGATAATCCTCCCATATCTTTGCATCCACTATATATACGCATTGTACCATTTTTGTATATTATATTCCATTGTACTAATTTATTGTTTATCATTGTTAGAAAGAGCATAGTGTGTATTAATGCCCTCCTGAAGAAGTAGTTCGCCACGAAACATGTCGAGGTACACACACTTTGAAGTTTGAAAATCCGCTTCTGGATTAATTAAACTGCATCTGTGCTCATAACATTGTTCAAATAAGCTCTTATACAGTACCTATATGCATTGTAAGTCTTTATTGTTTTTAAGTTTTATACTTCAATAAAAATGTACATTTTATCCTGAAATAATTATTGAATACAGTACCGAGAAAGTCCCCATTTCAGTTTATTCCCTTTTTCCACTAAAGTAAAAATGAATGGTCACACTACACTCACGCTGCACTATCACTAGATTCACACTAAACTGACTCTTTACACTCACAATAGAATCACAATAGCACACTAGCTCGCTAGTAGCAATGAACAGAGCCCTGTTCTATCTCTCTCCATGCTGATATCACACTGCAAATGGCTGCTAATGAAAGGATATTTTTATAGTGTGGGGGAGGACCATGAGCAATGAGCCATGACTGGAGAGGGTCATCATGGTTCTGACAGTGCTATATGCCCTGGTCGGGCGGAGGTTTCATTGCTTCAGCCAATCAAGGGTTCCAATGCACTGTGCTGTGTTTGGCGCTACGTGACAATTACATGTTCACTGAGCGGGTAAAAAGCCAATGTTTGGCCCGAACTCATGCTCGGGCTGAACCATTTTTCCTACACCACCAACCAGTAAGTCTATTGCTTTTCAAAAGAACAGGCTCTTCATCAGTAAGTATCAGTTACAGAGATGAGACAACCTATTTAACACTAGCAGGGGTGCTAACAATGATCACTTTTTTTTATTTATGTGAATCCTTTATCCCAAACGGAAAAAACTATTTGCTGTAACTGCATATAACGTATTAGCTTGAGTTTGGTTTAAATTTTTTAGTGTATCTAAATCCACTACTACATCCAACACTCCCTTCCCACAAAATTGACAATGGTGCTGTCCAAAGGTGCCTCCTGTGCTCATAAATGCAGAGTAGGGACACTCTAAAAGGTATGTTACTGGCTGGATCACTGGGTGATCTGGCTAGTAACATACAAGCTGTACACTCACTACTTTACATTGTAGCAAAGTATCATTTCTTCAGTGTTGTCACATGAAAATATATAATAAAATATTTACATAAATGTGAGGGGTGTACTCACTTCTGTGAGATACTGTATCTAAATCTACAGTATATCAAACTCTTTTTGTAATTAGACTATTTGGTCCAGATTTAGTCAAATCTGACAATAAATATTTGTGTTTATTCTCTGCTTTTGGTCGGGAGCTTTTAACTACCTGGTCATTCTTTTCCTGCTTCATCTCAAATGTATTTTCTTGATAAGCAGCATAAAAATTAAAAAAGTGAAGCATTTGAAGGCTTTTGGTGTAGTTACATGATCCCCTCTAGGGCTTAGCCACAGAGATCTGCATTCTCCAATGTTCCTTCTCCTCTCAAGTCAGTGCAGAGCTTTGCTTTTTTTTTGGAAATCAAAGTGCATTTCTACTACAAAACAGTGCAAAACACTGTTGCCTGGTAGGAAGGTTGTTCTCAAAGCCAGAGTCCAATGAGCATGGATAAAGTGATCCCCTGGTCTTCCAGTTTCATGGTAAACGCAAAATATCATGTCCCTTTGGCTGCTGAATCACAGTTCTGCCTTGTTCCACATTTATTTCCTGCCTGGGTGTTGGTATAGAATATACCAGAATAGAGTTTTAGACTCCTACAAAAGACAAGGTATCTTTTTAGAACCACCTTATCGTTATACTTGTATACGGTTTATGTGATTCAATTGTTCTTGGGTTTTTGGTGTTTGTATCACACATTATGCCTATGAGCAGAATTTTACTAGTGGACTGGATGCTTCTCATTTCAGGCCTTTAATTCCCTTATTGGCATGTTGGTTATGTTAGAAGGTAAAAGAGCATCTACTGGTTTTGGCACAAATGTATTTAAACTTAAAATGTTAGCTTCATGTGGGAGGTCAGAATTAGTTTTAGATGAATATTTTCCAGTTGTCTACAAATGCAACAGAATCTTTCGAATGTGGTAATTTCCACTTTGGCAAATAGTGTTCAGCATTTTGACCAGAATATTGTATTTACACAGTATCCCTAAGGATATTGTTCACTTGGGCTCTTCCTTGTTGTTGTGGCTGTGGCACTTTGGAACCAGCAGTTCAGCCTCCAGACCCTCTTAATAATGAATGTTAGAATAGCATTTCTATGCAAATAACTATCTAGGATATCTAGTCCATCTTGGTCATTTTATATTTAGGTTAAAGTAAGAGATTTTCAGGGTAGCAAAACATTTAATAGCAGATGCTTTGTTTTGCCTTGATTCCAGTATTTCAGGACACCATTTACCCCAGCATTGAGCAAAGGCCTTCAAATTCCTTAACAAAGCTTGTTTTTTGCCTGCAGTTATATGCGATATGATATTAAATTCCCTTGCTGAAACAACCTACATTATCTATGCCACTGGTTGCATCCCCTTTGAGGACTCTTTAGAACTATTCTGGCCTTTATATGGCATGTGTCAAAGTGGTTGTTTCCAACTCTTAGTGTGTCTCAAGCTCCTGTTAGTAGGAGCTTGAGACACAATGACTTAGCATATAATTCTCGCTTTTGGTAAGAAGTCCTGAAACAGACTTTAAAAGCTATGTTTATATACTGCTGTTGGGTCACAATTTGCATTCAACATGTCATGTAATTTCGCTAGTGCTATGGAATCAATCTGTTCTTCTGCATATAAAACACTTAAGAACTGCTTTCCCACTCAGTTCAGTCTGGTTAGTTGAGGTAAGTTGTTAAATTGCTTGACAGAAGTGTTTGCAGAATCAGATTAGCAAGACGAAGATAGGCAGTTATCAATTCATGCATTAGGCGTTCACATTGCCCAATAGAGCTGATTCAGCAACTTTCACTATTTGCAAAGCTTTCCTTTCTTTTTCTGTTTCATGTAAATGTCTCTCCTCTATCAGAATCATAATGTAAATCTGTTTGTAAAGATGTTGATGGTGCAGGATATGCAGCTGCTACATAGGGAGTGCATCAGGACGTAGATGAGCACCCTGCTCTTTATGTCCGTCCTGCTCTTTGCATTTATTACGTGCATCCTCACCTTTTATAAAAAATATTATATAAAAGAGATAAATAGTATGAATAGTTGACATACATATGTTTTCTCGTGCGGAGGATTTTATTTTTCCTCCAGTTAAAATTCCAGCTCTCTTGCAGGGTATATGGGGTATGTATTTGGAATAGCTGGAGGCTCATATTCCCTATTTGCAAGTGTGAGCTATGTTGGATATCCTTGTTGTTCACCTGGAAGGGAATGATTTAGATGGATTCAAAATATTAGACCTTCTAAAAAAAAAAAGGGAACTGTTCTGTCTACAATTAATGGTTTTCTAGACCTGGGCTTCAGTTCATGGTAAAGTTCCCCTAAAATATGAACTGATTGATATGCTGATTCCCTGTATACTCATTATTAGTGACTTAATTTTCTCTGTTGTGAACTGGAGAGTTCCATCAGAGATCTAGCAGTGTTTGGCATAGAGCCCAACCTTCACTCCTTTGGGACCAAATCCCTTTGTCTTTCATGCAGTTACAGTTGTCTCTCGTTTTGGTCCGATGTATACATCTCTATACAAAATGTACAATTTTACTGCCAAATGTTTTAAGCTGCACTAAACCTTTTATCCAGCCTCTAGATTACTGCATTTGTTATTTTGGAGGGCCATCATAGTGGAGGAGTAGAGGTAAGAAAAAAGCATGTGTTGTTAAGCCAATTATTTTCTGCATATTAGATATTTGAGGTCCCTGTAACCAGAGATGTGTCCTTTTCTACTTACTGTGTAAAACGGTGTCCCTCTTTATAATTTCAGAAATTTGGGAGGTATGGTTTAGTACATTTTGTTAAATATTGGTAATTGCATTTTCAATAATGGATTGTAAAGAGTGATTGTTTAGGCCGCGGTAGTGGGGTGGGGCCAGGTTGGTAACCTGGCTTTTGGGTAATGTCGCCCAATTTGTGGGTGGACAGTGGTTGGTAAACTGTTATTTGGTTGGTATAAGATATTGCTGCTTGAGTCTTCGTGACTAAGCACGTTGGTCTGTTATTGGTTAACAACAGTTCTGTTTGATATTGAAGGTCCATCTTTTTGGGTAATGTCGCCCACTTTGTTGGTGGACAGTGGTTGGTAAATTGTTATTTGGTTGGTATAAGATATTGCTGCTCGAGTCTTATTGACTAAGCATGTTGGTCTGTTATTGGTTAACAACAGTTCTGTTTGAAACTGAAGGTCCATCTTTTTGGGTAATGTCACCCACTTTGTGGGTGGACAGTGGTTAGTAAACTGTTATTTGGTTGGTACTGTATAAGATATTGCTGCTCGAGTCTTAGTGACTAAGCATGTTGGTCTGTTGATGGTTAACAGCGGTTCTGTTTGGTAATAAAAGTTAAAGTTCATTTCCTAATTAAAATTGTTTTAAACCCAATAAAGGGGCCGCGGCCTAAACTTTTCCTTAATCCTTGTTGTGTGTTTATTTTATATTTTAGGTATGTTCTTATGGTATGATGGGTGTTAATGGGGTGTACAATCACATGTCAGGGCCACAAAAGAATAAAATAGAGAAGTGGCCCCATGGGATTGTCACCCTTACCACCCATTTGTTTTATAAATAAATGTTACTTTTAATAGAAGGCTATGATGATTGTTAAGTACATGACTCTCTAGGGCTGCTTTGCTGGTTCTTTCTGTTTTGTGCTTCAGGAGAAAAGCTGCCTGCTGTTGCTAGGGAGATTTACCTCAGCTGCTGAGCACTGGATTTGTGACAAATCTTTTGGCGGGAAACATCTAGCCAATGAGTGTAAACTTTTACTTATATCCTCTCCTGTCACTGGGCGGAGTCAGGATTTACCTCAGGTCTGTCAGCTGAACTCACCGCTGGGATTCTCCTCAGCCTTCCTTCTGAATCTTTTGACCTTCTCACCCACCTCCCCCATTGCTATTTCCCCTTGTCGCGTTCCACCTTTATGTGGGTAACGTTGCCCACTTTGTGGGTGGACAGTGGTTGGTATGCTGTTATTAGTATAAGATATTGCTGCTTGAGACTTAGTGACCAAAATGTTGGTCTGTTAATGGTTAACAGAGGTTCTGTTTGGTATTAAAAGTTAATTTCATAATTAAAATTGTTTTTTTTTTTTATTTAAAATTTTGCATCAAACAAAGAAAACGGAATGCGTGATACAGAAAACCAAAAGACATTTTTCATTTAACATACAGTGGAGAAACTGGGGGGGAGGGGGCACAGGGGGGGAGGGAGGTCCCCGGATCGGAACTCAACGACCCGTGACCTAGGGGAGATGGCCTCAAGGTGGTGACTGTGGGCGGATTGCCATAGCTAAAGGAGATAGTGTCTGTGGATAGGTCCGAGTCCTTGAGAGTGGTTGTGAGAAAACTAGACCATATGCGGTAGAAGGACTTCCGGGAGGTTTGTGATGAAAAGTCAGTGTTGAGACGATCAAGAGACAGAAGGGTGGCAAGCTCCGAGTGAACCCGAGATATTGAGGGTGGTGTAGCAGAGATCCATTGGGCCAGGATAGTCCTCCTCGCCACTAGAAGGCACGTAAAGATCCACAAGCGGTGTGGGGAGGGGGATGCCCCTGACCATTTTTGCAGACGTTTGTCCCAATATCTGAAGAGGAGGAGTAAAGGGTCTTTAGGAACAATAGAGTGGGTGACGTCCGTGATGAAAGCCAAAAGGCGGTCCCAAAACAAGGAAATCCGGGGGCAGGACCAAAACTTATGAAAGAGAGACGGTCGCTCGACAGAACATAGAGGACATTAGTAGCTGCGGGATTGTCTTTGTCGGATAGAAACGGTATGTGGGCGCGGTGGAATATTTTCAACTGTGTCTCTCTCCAGGCCTCATTAGGCGTGATCCCAAGAGTAGTGCGAAGACCGCTGACGATATTAGGCAAGACATTTTCCCCAGGGAGGTCCTTAAGCCAATTGGAGGCAGTAGAGGTGAACAACGCTGGAGGACAAGTCTCTAGAAGGGGCTTATAAATTCCAGAGATAGTGAAGTTTCTGGACTCAACCAGACGGTTGATAAGGGACGGCTTGAATCTGTCCCCAGGCCTCCCCGGTGTAGAGTGGATAAAGTGATGGCATTGGGCCAGGTAGAAGTGGTCCATATCTTGGAGGGCATATTTGGCCGTGATGGCCTGTAAAATTGTTTTAAACCCAATAAAGGGGCTGCGGCCTAAACTTTTCCACAATCCTTGTTGTGTTTATTTTATATTTTAGGTATGTTCTTATAGTATGATTGATGTAATGGAGTGTACAATCCCATTATTGTGCTTGTCGGGTAGATTTTTTGCCCATTTGAGTATATAATTGTGTTTCCAAGCACTGCTTTATTCACAATGTTTTTATATTGCACTTTATAAGCATATATACGTTTAGGTAATAACGCTGCCTTACTTACACTTAGTTTAAACTTAGATTGTACACAATTCAGTAATCTACAGAGAAAGTGAAGAAGCTTGTATATTAGTTGAGCCCAAGAGAGTCTTTTGACCCTATTAAGCAGCCGCTGTACCAGCTCTGCTCCTTGATTCGGTCAATAGTGGTCAATGATTACTATACACTAACAAAAAAATAAAATAGGCTAGGGCCTGCATACCAGCTGTCAGGGTCCGGACTGGTAGCAGGAGCGGTGCAGGAAGTGGATCCTCTGTGTCAGTGAGGGATTGGCGTGGACCATACCGGAGGATCGGTTCTAAGTAGTTACTGGTTTTCACCAGAGCCCGCCGCAAGGCGGGATGGGCTTGATGCGGCGGTAACTACCAGGTCGTGTCCTCTGGTAGCGGCTCAACCTCACCGACTGCTGATATAGGCGTAGTACAAAAGGGACAGGCAGAGGCGTAGTCAGACGTAGCAAAGGTCAGGGCAGGCAGCACAGGTTCAGAGGCGATAGTCGTTAGCAAAGGGTTCGGCAACAGGCAAAGGATTACACAAATAACGCTTTCACTAAGGCAAAAAGGCAACAAAGATCCGGCAATGGCTGGAAGGGGCAGGTCACTTATATAGGAAACAGGAAACAGGAAACAGGTCACAGGAAACAGGTCACAGGAAACAGGAAACAGGTCACAGGTCACAGGAAACAGGAAACAGGTCACAGGAAACAGGAAGGGAGGTTTGGACCAGGCACCAATTACTGGTGCACAGGCCCCTTAAATTTCAAACGACCTGCGCGCGCGCACCCTATGGTGCAGGGGCGCGCGCTCCGGGAACCATGTGAGCGGGGAGCGGAGGAGGGAGCCGGAGCGGGCACAGGTGAGTGGATCTGGAACGAACGCTGCGAGCGCTCCGGTCCAGAAGCAGGGACCGGAGCGCTCAGCGTTACAGTACCCCCCCCCCCTTTGGTCTCCCCCTCTTTTTGGTACCCAGAAACCTGAGGATGAGGTTACGGTCCAAGATATTCTCCTCTGGCTCCCAGGATCTCTCTTCAGGTCCGCAGCCCTCCTAGTCCACCAAAAAATATCTTCTCCCCCTGACCAATTTAGAGGCCAATATCTCCTGAACGGAGAAGACATCTGAGGTACCGGATACAGGCGTGGGAGGAAGATTCTTGGGGGAAAAGCGATTGAAGACCGCAGGCTTGAGGAGGGAGACATGAAAACAGTTGGGAATTTTAAGGGAGGGAGGGAGATGGAGTTGGTAACACACAGGATTGATCCTCTTCTTGACCTTGTAGGGTCCCAAATAACGAGGACCAAGCTTGTAACTAGGAACCCTGAAGCGGACGTACTTGGAGGAGAGCCAAACTCTGTCCCCAGGAACCAGGACAGGAGGAGACCGACGTTTCTTGTCCGCTTGGATTTTCATGCGGGATGAGGCCTGTAAGAGGGACAGGCGCGTCTCACGCCAGATGGCAGAAAAGTCTTGCACCAGGTCATCCACTGCAGGTACACCGGAGGAGGAGGATAACGGCAGAGGAGGCAGAGGATGACGACCGTAAACCACGAAGAAGGGAGACTTGTTGGTGGCGGAAGAGTCTTTGTGGTTATAGGAGAACTCCGCCCACGGGATGAGGTCGACCCAATCGTCTTGACGGGAGGAAACGAAGTGGCGAAGGTAGTCGCCCAAGATTTGATTGACCCGCTCTACTTGTCCGTTGGTTTGGGGGTGGTATGAAGAAGAGAAATCCAGCTTGATTTTAAGCCGTCCACAGAGAGCCCTCCAGAACTTGGACACAAACTGGACTCCTCTATCGGAGACAATATGTGAAGGCAGGCCGTGTAACCGGAAGATGTGTCGGAGGAAATGCTTGGCCAACTGAGGTGCGGATGGTAAGGCTGGCAACGGGATGAAGTGCGCCATCTTCGAGAAGCGATCTACGACGACCCAAATTATCGTTTTCCCGTGAGATGGTGGTAGGTCCGTAACAAAGTCCATCGCGATATTGGACCAAGGGGTCTCTGGTATGGGAAGTGGCTGGAGAAAGCCGGCGGGTCTTTGGCGAGGGGTTTTGTCTCTGGCACTTACAGAGCAGGACTGTACAAATTCAGAGATGTCCTTCTCCAAGGATGGCCACCAATATCTCCTGGAGATAAGTTGTAGAGTCTTTCGGACGCCAGGATGTCCTGCGAGAAGAGAAGAATGTCCCCACTTAAGAACCTTTAGGCGAAGACGGGGAGAAACATAGGTCTTTCCGGGAGGGAGGTTACGCAAGTCTATAGGTGCCACGGTGACCAGACATTCCGGGGGCACAATGTGCTGTGGCTTGACTTCCTCTCCTGTGACATCAGACGAACGAGAGAGGGCATCGGCCCTGAGGTTCTTGCTCGCTGGACGAAAGTGGATCCGGAAGTTAAATCGGGCAAAAAATAGAGACCAGCGAGCTTGGCGGGGATTTAGTCTCTGAGCAGACTGGAGGTAAGATAAATTTTTATGATCCGTGTAGATGTTCACGGGATGTACCGATCCTTCCAGTAAATGCCGCCAGTCTTCCAAGGCCAGCTTGATGGCGAGTAATTCTCTATCCCCAATAGAATAATTTCATTCAGCGGGAGAGAAAGTCTTAGAGAAAAACCCTCAAGTAACCGACTTGCCTCTCGTAGTCTTTTGCATGAGCAAAGCACCAGCACCAACAGAGGAAGCGTCTACTTCCAGGTAGAACGGCTTAGTAGGATCCGGTCTGGACAGAACTGGGGCGGTGGCAAAGGCAGACTTAAGAGCGCTGAAGGCCTTCTCGGCCTGGGGCGGCCAAGATTTCGGGTTAGCCCCCTTCTTGGTTAGGGCTACAATTGGTGCCACAAGGGTGGAGTAATGCGGTATGAACTGTCTATAATAGTTTGCGAATCCGAGGAATCGCTGGATGGCCTTAAGGCCAGAGGGACGAGGCCAGTCCAGGATGGCAGACAGTTTGGCAGGATCCATTTGTAGTCCCTTGGCAGAAATGATGTAGCCCAGGAAGGGAAGGCTGGTACGGTCGAACAAACACTTTTCAAATTTAGCGTAGAGACGGTTCTTTCTGAGACGGGAGAGTACTAAGCGGACATGAGCACGGTGTTGATCCAAGTTAGTAGAGAAGATGAGGATGTCATCCAAATAGACCACGACACAGGTATAGAGCAGGTCTCGGAAAATGTCGTTAACGAACTCCTGGAAGACCGCTGGAGCGTTACAGAGCCCGAAAGGCATGACTAAGTACTCAAAATGCCCGTCTCGGGTGTTAAAAGCCGTCTTCCACTCGTCACCCTCTCGGATGCGAATAAGGTTATAGGCCCCTCTGAGATCCAACTTGGTGAAGTACTTGGCGCCTTGTAACCGGTCAAAGAGTTCCGTAATCAGGGGAAGAGGGTAACGGCTCTTTACAGTAATGCTGTTGAGACCCCGAAAGTCTATGCAAGGCCTAAGGGTACCGTCCTTCTTCGCAACAAAGAAGAATCCTGCTCCGGCAGGAGAAGAGGATTTCCTGATAAACCCTCTCTGCAGGTTCTCCTGGATATACTCTGACATGGCTAGAGTCTCTGGAGGGGAGAGAGGATAGATTCTTCCCCTAGGCGGCGTAGTGCCAGGTTGCAAGTCAATGGGGCAGTCATATGGCCTATGTGGAGGCAACACCTCCGCCTGTTTCTTGCAAAAAACGTCTGGAAAATCCGCATATGGTTCAGGCAGACCGGGAGGAGGAGAAATAACAGGTGCAGACTTGACTCGTACCGACTTGAGACATCTGCCGAAACAAGCCGAACCCCAGCTTCGAACCTCTCCGGAGGTCCAATCCAGAACGGGACAATGGCGCTGGAGCCAGGGCAGACCCAAGAGGAGTTCTGAGGTGCAATGGGGTAACACAAAAAACTCCAATCGCTCCGAATGCAGGACTCCGATGTCCATCTGGAGGGGTTCTGTACGGAACTGCACCATACCGTCGAGTCTCTCTCCATTAACTGTGGAGATGAAGATGGGCTTCAGTAAACGAACCACAGGGATGTGGAACTTGTTCACCAGCGAGGCGTCGATGAAGTTACCGGCTGAACCGGAATCCAGAAAGGCAGAGGCAGCAAAGGAGATCTTGGCGGACACGGAAATCCGCACGGGTACCATAATGTGTGGAGAGGAGGTATTCACACCTAGCAACGCCTCTCCCACGTTGACTAGGTGCGAGCGTTTCCCTGACGCGGTGGACGGAGAGGACAGTCCTTTAGAAAGTGCTCAGTACTGGCACAGTACAAACAGAGGTTCTCGTCTCTACGGCGGTTCCTTTCTTGCGTGGTCAGGCGAGACCGATCCACCTGCATGGCTTCCTCGGCGGGAGGCCCAGAAGAGGGTTGCGGTGGAGGCTGGAAGATAGGCGCCAGACGAGGAAAGCGTCTGGGACGAGCACTTCCCTTTTCCTGTAGCAGTTCCTCTCGTCGCTCAGCAAAACGCAGGTCAATCCTGGTGGCCAAATGGATGAGGTCACTCAGGTTGGTAGGGACTTCTCGTGCGGCCAGGACGTCCTTTATGGCGCTGGACAAGCCTTTCTTAAAGGTAGCACAGAGCGTCTCGTTATTCCAGGAGAGTTCCGAAGCCAGGGTGCGGAAACAGATAGCATAGTCTCCGACAGAGGAACTCCCCTGGGACAAGTTCAATAACGCAGTCTCTGCTGAGGCAGCCCGGGCTGGCTCCTCAAAAACACTCCGGAATTCCACAAAGAAACTCTGGACACTGGCAGTGGCAGGATCATTGCGGTCCCAAAGTGGTGTAGCCCAGGCCAGGGCCTTCCCTGAAAGCAGGCTAACGACAAATGCCACCTTGGCTCGCTCCGAGGGGAACTGGTCAGCCGACATCTCCAGGTGAAGGGAGCATTGGGATAAGAATCCGCGGCACAACTTGGGATCACCGTCGTACTTGGCCGGCATGGACAGACGGACTCTAGAAGTGGCGGCGGCCACAGGCTGCGGTGGTGAAGCAGATGCAGGTGGTGGAGGCGGCTGCTGCTGTGCTGGAAGAAGCTGCTGCAGCATGGCGGTCAACTGTGCCAGCTGTTGACCTTGCTGAGCGATCTGCTGCGACTGCTGGGCCACAACTGTAGTAAGGTCCGCGATACTAGGCAGAGGCACATCAGCGGGATCCATGGCCGGATCTTACTGTCAGGGTCCGGACTGGTAGCAGGAGCGGTGCAGGAAGTGGATCCGCTGTGTCAGTGAGGGATTGGCGTGGACCGTACCGGAGGATCGGTTCTAAGTAGTTACTGGTTTTCACCAGAGCCCGCCGCAAGGCGGGATGGGCTTGCTGCGGCGGTAACTACCAGGTCGTGTCCTCTGGTAGCGGCTCAACCTCACCGACTGCTGATATAGGCGTAGTACAAAAGGGACAGGCAGAGGCGTAGTCAGACGTAGCAAAGGTCAGGGCAGGCAGCACAGGTTCAGAGGCGATAGTCGTTAGCAAAGGGTTCGGCAACATGCAAAGGATTACACAAATAACGCTTTCACTAAGGCAAAAAGGCAACAAAGATCCGGCAATGGCTGGAAGGGCAGGTCACTTATATAGGAAACAGGAAACAGGTCACAGGAAACAGGTCACAGGAAACAGGTCACAGGAAACAGGAAACAGGTCACAGGTCACAGGAAACAGGAAACAGGTCACAGGAAACAGGAAGGGAGGTTTGGACCAGGCACCAATTACTGGTGCACAGGCCCCTTAAATTTCAAACGACCTGCGCGCGCACGCCCTATGGTGCAGGGGCGCGCGCTCCGGGAACCATGTGAGCGGGGAGCGGAGGAGGGAGCCGGAGCGGGCACAGGTGAGTGGATCTGGAACGAACGCTGCGAGCGCTCCGGTCCAGAAGCAGGGACCGGAGCGCTCAGCGTTACACCAGCACACTGGAAATCCCCTTGTTCTCCTAACATGTGCCATTGGGTTTGAACAGTAAATGACAGAATGCTTATGAAGGAACTTACAGCCTCGTTGAGGAGATAGGAAGTCTATTTTTAAAAAACGTGTCTCTAGTGGACCAGCTTTACTTTGCTTGTAGATGTATTGGTAATAATATACAGTACACAACACTCTATTCATTTTTTCTTTTTTTTCTTTCTATCTATTTTGACCCCCCCCCCCATTTTTTTTCTTTTATGCTTTTTTCCATTTTATTTACCCCTCCCTTTATGCCTTTTTAAAATAGAAAGAAAAAATCATTGGTGGGCACTGCAATCACATCCCTGCTAACAAGATATATTTTCTGTTTCCCGATATATATTTTTTTATTTGGTACTGCCAAATTTCCTCTTTTAATGGTATTAAACCCGAGCAGATTTACTATATATACTGTATAATCTAACTTTACAATTTATAACCACTTCAGCCCTAGAAGGTTTTACCCCCTTAATGACCAGGCCATTTTTTTGCGATTCGGCACTGCGTTGTTGTAACTGACGATTGCGCAGTCGTGTGACACTGTACCCAAATACATTTGATGTCCTTTTTTTCCCACAAATAGAGATTTCCTTTGGTGGTATTTGATCACCTCTGCGTTTTTTAGTTTTTGTGCTATAAACAAAAAAAGAGCATCAATTTTGAAAAAACACCAATATTTTCTACTTTCTGCTATAAAACATTCCCAATAAAAAAATCAAAAAAATCCAATTTTTTTATCAGTTTAGGCCAGTTTGTATTCTGCTACATATTTGTGGTAAAACAATGCCAAACAGTGTATAATAATTGATTTGCGCAAAAGTTATAGCATTTACAAGCTATGGGATAGATTTATGGACTTTTTTTTTATTAGTAATGGCAGCGATCAGCGATTTATATCGTGACAATGACATTGCGGCGGACAAATCTTACACTAAGTGACACTTTTTGGGGACCAGTGACATTAATACAGTAATTAGTGCTAAATAATATGCACTGTTACTGTTTAATGACACTGGCAGGGAAGGGGTTAACATTGGGGGTGATCAAGAGGTTAAATGTGTTCCCTAGATGTGCTTACTAACTGTGTGGGGAATGGATTGAACAGAGGCAGAGAGAGATTGGTGATTCAGCCTAGCTGAATCACACAATCTTTCCCTGCCTCTCTGACAGGAGACCCGTCTTACGTTGTTTACATTCCAGATGGCTCTCCTGTCAGTTTTGCCTAAGATCACGGGAGGCCAGCAGCTATTGAGCCCGCTCCTCCCACGGTCTGCCTCCCGCTGTGTCTAATCACAGCAGGAGCGTGACTCCGGCGGTGTGCTTGCACTGCCACAACCACCTACACATAATCCTGTAGATCTACGTGATTATGCGCAGCCAAGTCGCCCTGCCGCAGTAAATTTGCGTGGGGCAGTCGGCAAGTGGTTAATAGCAATGCACTAATGGTTAATCATTTTGTAACTGTTCAAAATTGATTTTATATTCAGACCTTGAGTCCCAGTTCACAAATTTGCGATGCGAGAACCCTGCGAATCCACTGCGGGTACCCGCATCATACTCAACTTGCAGGCAGTTCACACTGCTGTATGCGAATCGCTGGAGGTGTCAATAAAGACTTAATGACACCCCCAGATCAGTTGACATATTGCAGTGCGAATTGTCAGTTCAGACATGAATTGGATCGCATAGGTGTGAACACCCATGTGATCCGATTCTGGTGCGGACCCAAAAAAGGGTCCTGTGCAAGTTTGGTCCAAATGTGATTCAATCTGTATGGCTGAATTTGCATCGCACAGACATGTGATTTGTAGAACTGTCAATGTATATGTGTGAACCGACTCTTAGGCTTTATTGTGTATTAAGGTATGTGATTGTCTGTATTTGTCTGTATTTGTCAATTTAAATAAAGAATATAAAAAAAATGTAGACACTAATTGAAATTATGTCTGTGGTACCACCTACTTTAGCTCTGTTGCCCTAGGCAGATGCCTGCAGGGACTCTATGGCAAAAATGGCTTCAAGCTTGTTGTAACTTGGAGAGTGGGATATGTCCAATTTAATTTTTTTATTGACTTTTGATTATATTAATAACTCAATATATCTATAATTAATAAAGATTCTTTCAAAATAAGCTTTCCTTCAAAAATGTAAAAGAAGCAGATCATCAAATTTATATCTGTTCCACGCATCTTCATCAAGGCACCCTGTCAGTGGCTCAAATGCTAATCAGATGATGTTGCAAGAGAAGCCACGGGGGAACTCAGTCAAACTAAATTATTTTGTGCAATCATCTGTTTGCTAAAACATCACTGATGTATGCCAGTGAAAGGGAAAAAAAATCCCCATTATGCTTGGATCTTTGCGTAGCATAATTAACTAAAATAAAAATGATTGGCCTAGTAATACATATAGAGGGAAAATTCCGAGTAATTGATGGTTTGAGGGATAAAATACAACACATGTAGTCTTCGCTTATAAATACACAGTTTGCCAAAGAAAAGCCATTAATTTTCATGATTCCTTCTACCATGTGACAGGAAAGTAATAGCTCAAACAGCATCTGATGAAATCTAATGTCTTGGTATCATTTTTTTCCTCATCGATTGCTTTAGGAGCTATCTGCTTTGATTTATGAGGGGACCAAAAAGTGAGATCAGAGGACAAATCTGCAGGAAAGCAACAAGCCGAAGATGGCTGGAGCCACATTAAGAAGCCTGGATAATACAGGATGATGATCCGGATTTATCTAGTGCTATCTTTTATCGCACAGCCTTTTGTACGTGAAATTTCCTTGCTGAAAAGATTAAAGAAGCTGTGCTTATGAGAAAACATACACTTGTTACCAGCAGAACTCAACTGTTGTTAAAGGTGTACCATATATACAGTAGATGCTTCAGCGGTACATGAAATATTGCATACACATCATCAAAGACTTGATCTGCCAAGAACAGATATATCATATATATTTTTATTTGTGAAAACACCCCGCAGCTTTCTATATCTCTGTATCTAAGGTCTCAGTAGGAATGATGTAATCGGGAAAATAGCCAATTCATCACCTTCAGGGTCTCCTGAACATCTGTGTGGAGCTCAGTCTGACCTACAAGGAATCAGTCACTCCAGGTTATCATCATTCATGAATTGAATAATTCTCTGCAGATAAAACAAATCTGCATGCATATAATAAAGTTAAGCTAAACTTCCCTTTTCTTCAATGGTCCCTGTCCATCACCAGCACCGGGAACCTTCTTCTTGGTCTTTGGCCATCTTCATTGGCTGAAGCTGGATGCCGTCACTCCTGCACATGTGCTGAAGTCAGTCATCCAGGCGCAAAGGGACTGTGCTGGTAATGTAAGCTCGGCTGCACGTACGCAGTTTAGTTTACATGCTGAAGACCATGTAAAGCAGTATTAAAACATTTTTAGTTTGTTGGATGAGGACCTAAGACCTGATACCTCAATTGGGGAGGCCTAGAAGCATAGACAATATAATAAACCAGTGGCCAATTTTACCCATCCATCATCAATCAACCACCAAAAGTGAGATATGGGTTTTGAGTTGACCAAAGCTGACCACATACCCTTACAATTGGATTGTGCATGTGTACGTATATATATATATATATATATATATATATATATATATATATATATATATATATATATTTATACACTGAAGTACACAACTACGTTTTAAAAAAATATTTTTCCATCCCTATATTTTATTTCACCATCCTCTTTTTATTATATCATTAATTTACCTTAATCTATTTACCTGCAGACAACTTGATCCTGCAGGTTGTATAAACGTATTCCATCTACTGTGTAAGCCATTTCACCTATTTTATCGCACACATAGGCTTTCTCTCTTCCCCACTTTGTATCCATGGTGGCGAAGTGATACTTTTTAATAATGTTTACAAATGATTCTGTGTATATGTGTATATATATATATATATATATATATATATATATATACACACATACATACACATATACTCTATATTACCAAAAGCATTGGGATGCCTTCCTTTACATGCAAATTTACTTTAATGACATCCTAGTCTTAGTCTGTAGGGTTCAATATTGAGTTGGCCAACCCTTTGCAGTTATAACAGCTTCAACTCTTCTGTCCATAATGTTTAGGAGTGTGTCTATGGGAATGTTTGACCATTCTTTGATCATTCTTCCATTCTTCTTTGCAGTCTCCACTCTAATTCATCCCAAAAGTGTTCTATCAGGTTGAGGTCAGGACTCTGTGCAGGCCAGTCAAGTACGTCCATTACAAACTTGCTCATTCATGTCTTTATGAACTTGCTTATTGCACTGGTGAGCAGTCATGTTTTGACCAGTGCACAAAGCAAGGTCCATAAAGACATTGATGAGCGAGTTTGGGGTGAAGGAACTTGATTAAGGGGCGATCAAACTGAAATCCAAATGCCTTTATTTATATTAAAAAATAAATAAAAAACCATGAAGAACATGTAGAGCACTACATATACAAGCAAGGAAGGAACGGCTTACATGTTTCACACATGAATTGTGCTTTATCAAAGGGAAATGGGAGTTGGCATTCAGACATACCTTCAACTGATAGACATATGGTAGATGTGTCCCACAGCTTCCTGATCAAGCGGGCTGGTTAATGTGGAAAAAGCATTTTAGAATTTTACCCTTAACGCACTGATTGAACCAACAAGTATCTCAGAAAGAATGATTACTTTAAAATGTTTTTATTGAATTTTTCAAACATACAAGGAAAGAAATCAAAACATTCAGGGAGAAAGAATGATTACTAATTACTCCAGACATAGTAGGATTAATGCAGAATTTTGGGGTACTATACAAAATATGAGCATTCATAATAGAAGACGTAAAGTTCATACACTGTATTAACCGCTGTAGGGATTGTTGCATTTGAAGAGAAGAAGAGAGTCATGACCTCTTCTCTGTCTGAGAGATGATGGGTACCCCTCTCTCTGAGAGGGATGTAGCACTGCAGCATACATTTTTACAGCTCACTAGAAATAATCTTTAAAGTACAGTAGAGTACAATATATGTAAAACCAAAACTTTTTTGTAATTTACATAGCTTAGGGAATGGTTTAAACCCCTATCAGGTTTTGTGTTGTTTGTGTCACATCAGGGAGATTTTCTTCATGCCCTGTCCTGTAGACCCACATAGGATACAAAAGGAAATTTCTTAAAAATAGGGAAACGTGTCCTTAGACAGCTGTCATAAGAACAATTGTGCCCATTGGAAGATTTCCTCTTCATATACAGTGGCGGAGCCAGAGGGTTAGCTGGGGTGTCAATTGACACCCCAGAAAAAGTCCCTGCCACCCCTGTTGCCACCCCGATCCTGGCTGGCAGCAGAGGAATCACAGGCAGTGGTGGGATCAGCCGGTTCGCAGAACTGGCTGATCCCTCTAAGCTGGCGGCCAGGGTCAGGGAGCAGCAGAGCAGTGCGTCCCGAAGCCGAGCCCGCCCATTCTGTGACAATAGCGAATGAAAATTCGCTATTGTCACATGGATCCTCCTCCGGCCAATCAGGGAGCAGGTCCTCCCGCTTCCTGATTGGCCGAATGGCAAACGCCGTGCCATTGGTCGAGGAGGCGCCGGCGGGAGGACTGAGAACATGCAGGGAGCCGCGGACCGATGAGAAGCTGCTGTGATGACCGTCCGTCCATGACGTAAGTAAGCCGGTCTCACGGGGGGGGGGGGCTGGCACTCTGCAATGATTGCGGGCAAATGCTGTGGCTGTGGCACTCTGCAATAATCATTGGGGGCAAGGCTGTCTCACTCTGCAATAATCATTGGGGGCATTGCTGTCCCACTCTGCAATAATCATTGGGGGCATTGCTGTCTCACTCTGCAATAATCATTGGGGGCATTGCTGTCTCACTGCAATAATCATTGGGGGCATTGCTGTCTCACTGCAATAATCATTGGGGGCATTGCTGTCTCACTCTGCAATAATCATTGGGGGCATTGCTGTCTCACTCTGCAATAATCATTGGGGGCATTGCTGTCTCACTGCAATAATCATTGGGGGCATTGCTGTCTCACTCTGCAATAATCATTGGGGGCATTGCTGTCTCACTCTGCAATAATCATTGGGGGCATTGCTGTCTCACTCTGCAATAATCATTGGGGGCATTGCTGTCTCACTCTGCAATAATCATTGGGGGCATTGCTGTCTCACTCTACAATAATCATTGGGGGCATTGCTGTCTCACTCTGCAATAATCATTGGGGGCATTGCTGTCTCACTGCAATAATCATTGGGGGCATTGCTGTCGCACTCTGCAATAATCATTGGGGGCAAGGCTGTCTCACTCTGCAATAATCATTGGGGGCAAGGCTGTCTCACTCTGCAATAATCATTGGGGGCATTGCTGTCGCACTCTGCAATAATCATTGGGGGCAAGGCTGTCTCACTCTGCAATAATCATTGGGGGCATTGCTGTCTCACTCTGCAATAATCATTGGGGGCATTGCTGTCTCACTGCAATAATCATTGGGGGCAAGGCTGTCTCACTGCAATAATCATTGGGGGCATTGCTGTCTCACTGCAATAATCATTGGGGGCATTGCTATCTCACTCTGCAATAATCATTGGGGGCATTGCTGTCTCACTCTGCAATAATCATTGGGGGCATTGCTGTGGCACTCTGCAATAATCATTGGGGGCATTGCTGTCTCACTCTGCAATAATCATTGGGGGCATTGCTGTCTCACTCTGCAATAATCATTGGGGGCATTGCTGTCGCACTCTGCAATAATCATTGGGGGCATTGCTGTCTCACTCTGCAATAATCATTGGGGGCAAGGCTGTCTCACTCTGCAATAATCATTGGGGGCATTGCTGTCTCACTCTGCAATAATAATTGGGGGCATTGCTGTGGCACTCTGCAATAATCATTGGGGGCATTGCTGTCTCACTCTGCAATAATCATTGGGGGCATTGCTGTCTCACTCTGCAATAATCATTGGGGGCATTGCTGTCTCACTGCAATAATCATTGGGAGCATTGCTGTCTCACTCTGCAATAATCATTGAGGGCAAGGCTGTCTCACTCTGCAATAATCATTGGGGGCATTGCTGTCTCACTGCAATAATCATTGGGGGCAAGGCTGTCTCACTCTGCAATAATCATTGGGGGCATTGCTGTCTCACTGCAATAATCATTGGGGGCATTGCTGTCTCACTCTGCAATAATCATTGGGGGCATTGCTGTCGCACTCTGCAATAATCATTGGGGGCATTGCTGTCGCACTCTGCAATAATCATTGGCGGCATTGCTGTCGCACTCTTCAATAATCATTGGGGGCAAGGCTGTCTCACTCTGCAATAATCATTGGGGGCATTGCTGTGGCACTCTGCAATAATCATTGGGGGCAAACCTGTATCCTGTCTGTATCCTCTGATCACCACCACCTGTATCCTGTCTTTACTAGTAATGGCAGCGATCATTAGAGGGACTGCGACATTGCGGTGGACGAATCTGACACTAAATTACACTTTGTATATTGACCCCCCAAAATAATACCTAGCCACCCCTTTGCCACCCCTGTTTTAAAAGTCTAGCTCCGCCACTGTTCATATATGGAATGGACACAACTTCAAATTTTGGATCTTTCTTCATTTTAGGTCCTCCTGATTACAATAGCCATCAGAACAAATTGGGAAAAAGAGTGAATCTTCCTAATGGTGCCACAGGCAGCAATAACCATCTGATGGGGGTTCTAAGCTCTCAGCACTCCAAGAAAAACTTTTAAAAATAATTTAAATACGCTTTATTAATCTGTAACTCACAATTTATGGAGAGTAACTATCTGCTTTAAATGTATTGTAATAATCTCATACAACATGTCAAGCAATGTACATTTTAGGGAGGATTCTTTCGCTTTTTACCAGATACTTTTTTTGATTGTTATCTATGTATAGCAGAAGAAAATATTTCTCAGAATGAATAACAGACAGAAAACTGTCACAAAATCTGAAGACAGTAAATCAAAAGTTGATGCACCCAGAGGTGATACTTTAGTATTAAGAATCTAAAGAAATGGGGTACGATTAAGCAGGATGTGGTGTATGCGGCTTTTAGGAAATCGTTTATTTGTGATCTCCAAATTTTAAGTCTGGATTTCCTATCAATCAAACCCAGTATTTCTGAGTCACACAGAAATACAAAATATATTGGTTTTTCAGATGTCACAATAACAATATAAAACACTTCAATATGAACGGAAACTGTTACCTAAATAGTTGCTTATTTATTAAGTAATGGAACATATGGCAATAATCATCATATGTCCATTTTTTCTCTGTGCTCTGTCTTGGTTTCCTTTAATGAGATTCTTTCTTTTTCATGCGGGTATAAGTACTAGGATTTGAACTGATGAGAGTGGAAACATACTATGCCCAAACAGTTCATGATGACTCAGAGGAAAGCACCCCTGAGAGTCAAAAATGTTATTCTGCCCAAAAAGATAGATAAATTGAAATCATCCCATGACCATAGGCATGCGCACTGAGTATCACCCCATGTGCATACCTCCCAACTGCCCTGGATTGGGCGCGACTGTCCCGAGGTTTTAATTAAATCCCAGTGTCCCACCGATCAGGCTAAATTTAAGAGCCCAGTGCTTGAACACATTAAGGCACTTAGCTCCACTAATTAGCCTGAAGGTATGTAACACTGTCCCTATCTGTGTCTCCCCCGCAGCTGCACTTGTCACAGGCAGCTACAGAAGAAACACTGTTTGTTTCTTTATTCCAGAGAAGGGGCCAGTACTAAAGGCTGGCACAGGGAGTGGGGAGGTGGGGCTATAATTGACTGTGATTGGCTTTATACAGGTAAGGAGACAGGTTTCTAAAGGGTGGTGTGGCAGCGCTGCAAGGCTATAAGACAAACACAGTTAACCATAGCCATGCCCTCTACTCCCTGTGCCATCCTTTAGTACCTGCCTCCTCACAGGCATAAACAAACAGTGTTTCCTCTGTAGCTGCCTGGGAAAAGTGCAGCTGCAAGGAAGACACAGAAAGAGGATTGACTTTTTTCTGTTCTTGCAATGTTAAGTGTCCCAAGTGTTGGGTGGGACCCTCCTTGCTGCCCCGCTGGGTTATTTTCCCTCCAGTTGTCTTGCTGTTATACACAATATTTTTGTAAGTATAGTCATGCATTATGGTAGAGTATGTTATAGTTTTAACCAATGTATCTATACATGTGTATTGATTATATACCCTGTTTTTTTATGTAAAACTATTGTTCTTTATCGAAACAAGCTCCTGAAAAGTGAGATCGGTGCAAAACATGTTGAGCTGAGCTAAACCCCAACTACTGCTACTGGACACAACACCCCACCGTTGGTTGCCCACTTACAATCCTCACTAGGAGCCTGTATCTGCAGGTTCCACCTTTGCTGTAGTTTGGGTGTGTCATTCCTACATTTGAGGTTGATAGTCCATAGGATTGCTGGGATAGTGATACAATTTTGATACATATTTTGTTTTATTGAAAGCACCCGTTTTTATTGGTATTGCAAAAAAAAGTATATTTTACACAAATTTATCCTTTTGTGAGGCTGTGTTGTGCCATTAAAGTCTGTTTTCCCCATATTTCTCAATTTTGTTACTTCTGTTCTTTTCTCTGGGACTCTTCACAGTACTCATGGTACTGCAGAACTGGCTCTTCTCCCCTTCCCCTATTCACTGGTCCAGTAGGCAGGTCTATGAGTAGCTGTAATTTACCCCCACCTACTAGATCATGGAAAAAGAGAAGGGGGTGGAGAGTTGGATCTGCAGTACCCTGGTACTGTGAAGAGTCCAGTGAGAAGGAGAACTGAGATAAGCAGTGCGGAGTTGAGACAGACGGTCATTGCTACTGTACTCTTCACTCTGTGTCACTACTGACCCCTGAACTCTGCCTCATGCAGTAGTGACCTCTGAACTCTTTCATAAGTGAGGCAAAGCTCTGAAGTGACTCAGAGGTCAGTAGTAAGGCAGAATTCAGAGGTCAGTACTAAGTAAAGCAGAGTTCATTGGTCAGTAGTAATAGAGAGCTCAGAGGTCAGTAGTACTTAATGGAGAGTTCATAGGTTAGTAGTAATAAATGATCAGCTTGACTTTCAGACAAATGCAGTGTGGTTTTCTCACAATAAGGGTGCGGTGCGGTGCAGTGCACTTTACTCACGGTTTTCATGTGGGTTAGCTACGCTTTAACACAGACTTCTATTATGTCCCACAGTTTTAATGCATTTTCTGAAAGTGCAGAAAAAACACACTTAGTTTTTGTGACAGAAAGTGCACCAAAACCACAAGACGTAAAAGAGGTCTATGCCAAAGTGCCACTAACCCACAGAAAAACCACAGCTACACTGCGCTGCAACCATGGTGCGGAAAAGCTGCACAACATCAGTGTTTTTGTTGTATTTTTTTATAGATACAGGATACAGGTTTTATTAACCATGCCCTTCTACTGTAAACACAATTTGGCCACACCCATTGTTCATTGGGGTGCACACCTTAAAATGATTGTAAAGTCTCATTTTCTTTTTTAAATTAAAAATAACAAACATGTCATGCTAACCTGCTCTATGCAGTTAGTTTTGCCCAGAGCAGCTCAGATCCTCCTCTTCTCGGGTCCCTCATTGGTTATCCTGGCCCCTCCCTCCTGTTGAGTGCCCCCCACTACAAGCAGCTTGCTATGGGGGCACCCGAACAGAGCCATGTGTCCATTCAGACTTGGAGCCGTGACCTGGCCCCACCCCCTCTCTCCTCATTGGCTCACTGAATTTTAATGACAGCAGTGGGAGCCAATAGCGTGGTTCTCCCATCTCAGACAATGAGGAGGGAGAGTCTCGGACAGCCGAGACACTCCTGCAACATAGCTGGATAGAGATGAGCTCAAGTAAGTATTAGGGGGGCTGAGGGGGCTGCTGCACACAGAAGGTTTTTTATCTTAATGCAAAGAATGCATTACAATAAAAAACCTTCTGACTTTAGAAACCCCTTTAATGCAAAAGTCTGCGAACACCTATGCCCATGACATGCCCATGACAATTATCTCTATTGGTGAAATTGTCTATTCTTGTCTGAGACATTTGTTGACAAAGGAGGCAAGTGATTATTGGTCTACACATCCGTTTCCACTGAAAAATTAACCTTCCATATAGTGTGTACAACTGAGAAATGGACAGTAGAAGGCTTATATGATAAAATCTTGCAAAAATAAGATGCAAGACTGCTATTTATGTTTATTGAAAATTAGGAATAATGTAACGCTAATGAACATCCTAATGCCCAATTTACAAAAAAAAAAGTGACTTTGCACTGGCCCGGTTAGGTCGTAGGTCCTCTTCTTCTAGTAGTGGCCAGATACTGAAAGCTGCAGTAAGGAGCACCATGTTATGATGTGGTGATGTGGTGATGCATTATGCTGCCTTCTCTTGTGAGTCCATGGTGGGGGACATAGCCCTGATGCCCTGGACATCAGGAAGTGCGTTGAATGACATTGGGCATCATCTAGGCAGGAAGAAGACTGTCACTGAGAGGAGGTGGGTATAATAGCAAGAGGTGGATGATCCATTTTTTACATTTTTATTTCTAAACTGGAATTAGAAAATATGTAAACTACCATTGCTGATGTTTCCTTTTGAAAATGCTAGCTGTCTGGCTGGTCTGCTTATCTTGGCATAAGTTTTGATTTACAAACCAGGAATAGGTATACTGATCAGGAATTTTTGACTTCAGTACCACCGAGCTGCACTTTTATTCCAGGTCTTGCGATTATTCAGAGGAATATAATAGCCACATATTTTGTATGAACCTACCTTTGATAGTGGTAATTGCAAAGTGTTAGCGGACTGTTCAGACCAATTGAACACTTTGTAAACTTTTAACATACATAGGTAGAATGTCAATTCTACTGGAACAGGTACTGATGTATATATTTAAACTGCTGCATAAAGTATTAGATAATATAAATGAATGGTCATAACATAATAGCAATATTTAGAAGTTAGTATATGCTTTAACTTTCTGTCGTGCAATTTAAAACTTTTTCCTATAACCCAGGGTCATTTTTGGCCCATCTGGCCAATATTATTTACAGATGTTAAATGGGAAGAAAAATGCTTCTTAACTGCAATTTTCATTAGTTCCCTACAGCAAATTTCATGGGCTTGAGCTGCCAGTCCAGCCCAGGAGCTGTTATATATTTTTTTCCCAAGCATATTTACAATGTTTCTTTTTGTAAATTGAGTTCTGTTCGAATTTGCAAGTTCACATTTTCCCAGCATGGCTTTTTCATTCCATTTCAGCAAAACATTCCACTCTCCCCTGCTCCTGGAAATTGTTTTCTGGGCAGTTAATTTCTCACACTTGTTGGCCCATCAGGATAACCTTTTAAACATAATAGTGATAAGAAGCGATCTTTGGATTCAGGTTGGCTGTAAAAAAAAAAAATACAGCCTCATTTAGATGATAAAAAAAATGAACAAATTGCCTCTCTGTTCCCCTTCTACACTCAGAAACATACTGTTAATTTTGACAGTTATGTTCTCCTCTGAAAAAAATGTTGATACAAAAATGTCGATGGGGATTTCTGTGAGTGCCAAAAGAGGAAATAACATTTAGACAAGAGCTATGTTAGCCACTGAAACATATTTGTTATTTTTCTGTACAATGGAATATGTCCTAAAATTTTAAAAGTAGAGCTCCAGGCAAAAAAAAAAAAAAAAAAAAAAAACTTTAAAACAGTATTAAACCCAAAATCCAAACTGTAATATATTTCAGCTTACCAATCATTAGATGTGGTGGATGCATTTGCTTTCTTTTTTAACCATTTCTGGACCTGAAGGATTTGCCCCCTTAATGACCAGGCCATTTTTTGCGATTCGGCACTGCGTTACTGTAACGGACAATTGCGCAGTCGTGTGGCACTTTTCCCAAATAAAATTGATGTCTTTTTTTTCCCACAAATAGAGCTTTCTTTTGGAGGTATTTGATCGCCTGTGCGATTTTCATATTTTGCGCTATAAACAAAAAAAGAATGACAATTCTGAAAAAACAAAAAAAACAATCATTTTCACTTTCTGCTATACAACATTCCCCCCCCCCCCCCCAAAAAAAAATAAAATAAAAAATAAAAATGTTTTAACATTTTAGGCCAATTTGTTTTCTGCTACATATTTTTGGTAAAACAAAATCGCAATAAGCGTATTTTGATTGGTTTACGCAAAAGTTATCGCGTCTACTAACTAGGGGAAAAATGTATGTAATTTTTATTGTGTTTTCTTTTTTTTCTACTAGTAATGGTGGCAATCTGCATTTTTTTTTGCGGGACTGTGACATTGCGGCGGACAGATCGGACCCCTAATTGACATTTTTGACACTTTTGGGGGGACATTACTACAAATCAGTGCTAAAAATATGCACTGTTACTATAATAATGACATTGGCAGGGAAGGGGTTAACACTGTGGGTGATCAAGGGGTTAAATATGAGCCTAGGGGAGTGATTCTAACTGTATGGGGGTTGGGCTTTTGAAATAATCACAGAGACCTGCAATCCTATAAAGAAGGATCACAGGCACTCGGTGATCATTCCAGAGAGAAGAACGGTCAGCTGTGTTTACAACAGCTGACCGTTCTTCTCTCTCAGCTGGGAGCGATCGCGGGTGGCCGGCGGCAATCTGAGCCGCCTGCCCCGTGCATCGGAGTCCCCGCTGGCGAGTGGGGGCAGGAGCGCGCCGGCGGCGACGTGCGAATGCCCCCTAGCTTCAGGCGCACGACCGATGTATACCTACATCGGTTCGCGCAGGAGGGGCTGCCTGCCGCAGGCGGGCGGTCCGGAAGGGTTAAGCATTTTTCCCCTCTGTTTTCACCTGGTGATCTGGCCAGTACCTAATCTCCTGTTCTAGAGTGTCCCCCTCTAGATGTACTATAGTTACAGCAGCATTGTCAGTCTGGGTGGTGGTGAATGTTAGGTGGACTAGGAGATTGAAGCAAAAACACCAACAAAAACTTATTAAGCAAACAGTTTTTCTGCCAATCATTGTAAGCCCTCCTGTCAGTGGTAAATGGTTTGCATCATTCCTCTAACTGCTACATCCTCAAGAGAGCTTGCTATTTTTTAAATCAACGGACTTACTGGCCGGATCACCAGGTGAAAATAAAAGAAAGAAAGCCTAAAAAAGAAAATGAAGGCATCCATCCCATTTAAAGAAGAACTCCAGCTTTTCCTCCCCAAAACAACAGATGCTATTAAGTACCTGGTGACGACTGGAATGTTGTGGAGGCCTCTCTTGCACCTCTTACCCAACACTCCTGAAGGTGGAGACAGAGAGGGCATGGAGTGGCATGAGTGATGGAGTAGCTGACTGGTGAAGTCCGCTCTTAGGTGGATGGAGCTGGGGGTTGAAGTCCTAAGAATAGGATACTGAATCAGCTTGGCACCAGAGCAGGAGATGGTAGCAGAGCTGGCATGCAGGCAGTGACCAGCGGCAGCTTTGTAACAAGGGACTGAGTCAGCAGGCAGAGCAAGTCCAGGAAGCAGGCCAAGGTCGGTAACAGCCGGGCAGCACAGTACAGAATCATCAGGCAAAGACAAGTCCAGTAAACAGGCTGAGGTCTGAGAGATCAGGTGATCAAGGTTAATGCAGGAGCAAAGGCAAAGTCTAGGAGAAAGCCGGATCATACACAAGTAAGCTGGTTCAATGGATCAGGTCACAGGAATACAGCTACAAGCTGAAGACCATTCAGAAACGGCTCATGGTGACAAGCCAGTTTAAATAGGCAATTGGGCACCAAGAAAGCATGCTAAAGTGTATGCTCATGTGTGTGTACATGTGTGAGTGTGAGCATGATGAACTGGAATAATAATATTGCCTCTTTGTTTAGAAGTATCAGCATGTGAACAATGCACACATGCACAAAGTTGATCATAAGCCCCCACTGGTCTTCTGGTGCTGGGAATTTGGTATACCTTACAGATGCATTGTGCATGCAAATGAATCACAACCCACTGTCACTTTGTATGTAACTTACCTCCTTTAGCTGAATACAGCAGGTTTCTGTGTCTTTGCTGTGATTCCTCTTCTTGGCTGAATTTCAGAGTGATCTGACTTCCTTTTTTCTTTCCTTTTCTAGTCCTGATACTACATGTCCTATGATCATCTGAGCCTCTGTAGTTTCAGGGCAGGCAATGGGAGTCACTTATACCAGTTCTGGGAGTGGATGTGGGTGGGTCCCAGGGTTACTGTGGGTATTTCTGGGCCCTCATGTGGACGGTGAAAGATGTAAATGTTTCATACCTCCTCCTGTGCCATTCTTGTCTTGCAGCATGCCAAAGAATAATGTCTTAAGGAAAGACTACATAGGAAGGGCTATAGAATGGTATTACGAAGGTGTTTTCTTCATATGTACATGAATAACTTCACAGAGAGCAGGGCTCTAGGAGGGCGGGATCTGAGGGGTGGGACTCATCTGTTCACACTGGTCGGCATATTTAACAGGGCAGGATTGAATTCTAATTTTGATCCATTCAATACTGCCCAGCAGAAGCACAGCTAGCTTTCAGAACAGGCTGTGTATGAAGGGCTTTCTGTCTTCAATAATGCTGTGATCTGTGAGGTGTGACTGGAGGATTGGACTCTTCCTGCAGGTGTGGCTGGGTGATGGTTGAATGCTAGTTAGGATGTATTCAATCCTAAAAACCATCAGAGCTGTGAAGGAAGTTACAGCATTTTCAAAGTCTTCTTGCTGCAGGAAGTGGCTGTGGAAGTGACAGAGTCTATCAGGAGGATATGCAAAGTGTCACATAAAACAAAGCCACAACTAAACCCAGAATATCAGGGGAACTGCAGACAACAGAGCAACATGGTACTGAGGTATACTCTATGCTGGGATTGATTATTTCATTCAGTTCTAGTGAGATGAAAGTTTGAATTAAGCTTTAAGAAATGGTAAGCTGCAATAAAAAAATATTTGCCTGTTTGCTTTTGGGTTTAATAACAGTTTAATTATTAATATTGCTTATTTTTCACTGATTTATTGGAAGGCTGAGGAGAAGACTAATGACAAAAACCTTGAAAACACTTTTTCCATGGATATCCATCAGTCTGATGAGTACCATTTTTGTGGAAATGGTTGAGCTATGCACATGGATGATGCTTGCTCTGATAAGAATTATTTAGGACACTTATGCAGGGAATATAATTCAACAATTTGGAGTTTTGCTGTAAAATCCAAATCCAATGTCATTTGTTGTACCTTTTAAATTAATTTCCCAACTTTTCAAAGCAGCTTTGGCTGCAATACTTACCTACTGTCTGGTGCTGTCCTTTAAAGTCTCACCACACCATGGTCCACTATCAGTTCTCTTTTAGTCTAAATGATAGCAAAATAAGTAAACCTACTTCCTGTGAGTGCAGAGCAGCGTAAACTCTTCACCTTGGAGTTATGTCATCACATCACCCTGCACTCACAGTACAATGATGCTGGCATGACATCAGGTTAACAATGCTCCCTGCATCACACACTGAGTACTACCCATCAATGAACAAGATGATAGAAAGAATAGGACTCTGCACATCATGTGACCAGCCAGAAGATATCTAAGGAAACACACTCTTGTGTGTAATATCCATACAGTCGTATCTGACTCTGGGGATTTTTGTGGACCAGCTCTCTGGGCAGTGGGCACCATGTCTGATACACTTGAAAGCCTTGAAGAAAGGTAAGGAAACCTAAAAAGAAAAAAAAAAAAAAAAAACATGTAAGTAGCAAGGACTAAGGGTAGATTTGGGCATTAAATATGTATTTCAGCACTTGTTAACATTAGGCCTCATGCACACATGCGCATAAGGCTGTATAATATAAATTGAGGGTGTACTGTATTTCTGTGCTTGGGATCTACAGCTACAGTGCACAGTCACCAATATCAAAAAATGGCCATATGCTAGCTGTATGAGGGTATATGAAGTACTCAATAAAACTTGTGCACAAGGGAGCAAATGTCTGAACACAGATTGTGTGCATCCAGGGATTTACACAGTTTACACAGGTATGGAGTATACCCATACACAACTAGCATATAGCCATTTATTACTATTGGTGATTGGGCACTGCATCTGTATCTCATAGGTGTGGAAATATGTCTGCAGTTTACACTGTAAAGTCTTTTGCACCCATGCACATGAGGCCTAATGTATTTAAATGAACCACAACCCCAAGTGGTTTACATCCTGCTACTGCCATCCTGGCATTCATTTTGTACTCTTAACTGCCATGTTATAGCTGTTTGCGTTCATATTTCACCATCTGAACATACTAAATGCAGTCCACTGAGGCCAGGTTGGCATTCATTTTGTAATCTTAACTGCCACGTTATAGCTGTCTGCATCCATATTTCACCATCTGAACATACTAAATGCAGTCCACTGAGGCCAGGTTGATGAGAGGGCTTTGGTGCTTTCCTTAAACCTCTTGTTCTGGTTCCCTGTGGGTTGATGACAAGATTTAACAAGGCACAGAGTGGCATAAGTGCCTGTAGGAGGTCCAGGCCAAGAGATCTAGTAGCTGATGCAGAGCTGAAGACTGTGCAGCAGGTGAACTGGCAGCTGGCAGTAGCAGGATTTCAGATGCTTGATCAGACCAGCTGAGGTACAGAATCAGGAACCAGGAGCGGAGTCAGAGGCAGGCCAAGGTTGGTATCGGGTGAGCAGAGAAGGTACTAGAACAGCAGTCAGGGGGCAAGGTCGGGTTGCAAGTAAGAGTCAGCAAAAGAGTATCAGGAACAAGCAAAGTTGAACAAGCTGGGTCAAAACACAGATCACGCCATAGACAGAAGGGGCTGACAACCACTCAACAATGATCCCAAGTTTTGCAGTGCTTTAAACAGGCCACTGAGCACCATAGTCCATTCAAAGATGCATGCTAATGCTCATGCACATGTAGAAGCATGCACACCCCTGATTCCATGCACAGTTCTGTGGATCTTTATTCGTGCATGCACATTTCTTCGAGCATGGGCATGCATTTGATTTTCCTGACAAATGCCATTGTAGATGTCTGACAAAAAGACATGAGGTTGCATGCAAAATGTATCCAGCATCATCTTCTTAATAAATACAGTTTATTTCTTTGCTTCTTTCTACTGTCTATCTTTCATTTGAGCACAAAATGGGAGAATATTGGGGTCAGAGGACCCCAAATGATTGGGGAATATGATGTCATATTCAAAATTCCTATTAAGCAATTGAATTGTAAGATTCAACAGTTCAGTGACAGATGCAAACAGGTTATGATACATTATTTTACATTTTCTTAGCAGAAGATTGTAAAGTCCTAGAATTATCATAAATTCCATTGAGACAACTAAGCGAGGAAGGGAATTAGCTAAATGTTGTTTAGCAGTTCTACACAGCCTGGTTAAAAGCTTGTTGTAAACTGCTGATGGCAATCATAAGCAGAACCCAAAAACCTTATAATAGCTAAAAACATTTTAATTTTCCAGACTTAAGTAATCACATCCATTAGTAAGACATCTCCCATGCCAACAGACTATTAATCAAGGCTTATTGGCATGTTGTAAACTAGTTTAGCCTAATAGTTAAGTGATAAACACTTTAGAGTGGAGTCCCTTGATCTCAAAATGTCCAATCTAAAATGACTAGGACCAAAATCTACACATCCTTCATAAATTCTGATGTGATAAAGTTACATAACTAACAAGAATCTAATGGAATATAACAATATATCATAAAAATGTAACAGTAAACATGGCTAGGTTATCATATACAGAAGGTGTTTTAGACCAATTGCATCTCCCACATGATATTAGCATCTAATAAATATTACATGTAAAGATTTATTCACAAAGTAATTCCATACAGGACAATATTTTATTGGTTATTAGACTGTAACCTATGAGCATATCAAAATATGGATGCGTTTTGTAAACAGTATTTGAGATAGTGGTTATGGAACAGTTATAAACATTTTGACATCCACTCATCAGACCCTTTAATTGGTTATGTCATTTTTGCAACCACTCTTGTCAGGGGCCACAAAAAGCTGGGAAAACTTAAGCTTGTCAGCTCTCAGTTTACATAAAAAGTATGCACCAATGCTGAAAATATTTTTGAGGGTCAAATATTCTGATTATCAGGACCCAGATCTGAACCTGCAACCTCTGCTGTGTCTGACAGTATCTCTTCTTGCTGAGCCACCTGAAAATCTGGATAGCTCCCTACCTGATTCTTTCAACAACCTTGTCTTGTTTCTCTTGAACCTTGAACCCTTTGCTCCATCCATAACTTCCTATTTAAAGGGTAACTCCACTTTTGTGGGGAAAAAAAGCAAATAAAGAAAAAACAATATAGCATATACAATTGTGATACAAGTCATATTGTAATTGCAATTTATTAAAAATGACCTTTCCTTTTCAAACTGCAGCCGCTGTAATTTTCTGAAAATGCAATATGACTACCTGGAGTTGTTCTGTACACAGAATGTGTACTGAACACACCCCAGAAATATCATTTCCTGTTTGTGTGATTGGCTCACTGATTTTCCCAAAAGATACAAGTCGGATTTCAGGCATCCCCTGGAAAAAAAATGTCAGTTTTGATTAAATACTCCCAAGAGGAACACATCTAAAGGGATGCAGGCCCAGTAGATTTCCTCATTAGTGCTCTGCAGCTGCACAGCTGCCTGATAATTATAAAACCACTCCCATTAGACCCACTCAGCACAGAGGAACAAACAGGGATTTCTTCAGAATAACAAAAGGTAGGAATATGCAACAATGTTTGTTAAAATCCTTGTAATGTACACAGATAACCCAGAGGGGAATGTTTTTTTTCTCAACTAAAGTGCAGTTAAGCTTTAAGCCATGCCTTTATACTTTCTGTTTGCCAGATTATTGTGTTCTCTCCAATCAATATCTTGCTCTTGTCACTCATGATGATGTCTGTATCTTCGCTACTGCTTGTTACTGACCTTTGTCTTGTTCCTCGACTACAATTCTGCTAATCCCAACCTGCAAGCACTTCCTACCAACCTTTGGCTTGATCCTCATCTACGCTTCTGCTTGATCGCAACCTTCAACCACTTGTTACCAACCTTTGACTTGTTTACTGACTACACTCCTGCTTAATTCTTTCCTGCTACATCTGCTATTGGATCCCAGCTCGCTCAAATCCTGATGGGATGATCCTGAGGACCACAACCTGAAACTAACACACAGCAAAGCCCATTTCCACCATCAGGAGCTCTGGTGAATACTAATCAGTGCCTAGATCCCATACCTCGGGTGGGAAAGCGCCATTCACCAGGTTTACCTGCTTGTATACCTATCCTGCTGATCGGTGAGAGCCTCTCGACTATAACTACTGGTCTCCGAGCCTGATTCCAAAACATGACACTGATCATTTATTCTATATCAAATTGTATTTTGTCAGAACCAAAGATTAGGAACCTCGTTCAGTACTTTTTTATTCTTAATAATATTTGTTTTGCTGTTGCTACTTTTGCTGTATTTTGTGTATTATCTTTTTCTCAAAATAGTTTGTTTACATACATTTTTCATTATTTTTGTATTATTAAACAATATTGGCATGACAGCGCATATAACAGACAATTCAGTAAAAGTAAAAGTTGTTACAGCAGATGCATGTTTCTGGTAAAACACATGGTGGCAGTTGATGTGAATGTAATGGGCTAGCAGTAGAGTTAACTGCCCCCAAAGTTTATTGTTTTCTGTATAACAGTGTAAATTTGCTGTCCCCTCAAAATAACTCAACACACAGCCATTAATGTCTAAACTGCTGGCAACAAAAGTGAGTGCACCCCTAAGTGAAAATGTCCAAATTGGGCCCAATTAGCCATTTTCCATCCCTGGTGTCATGTGACTCATTAGTGTTACAAGGTCTCAGGTGTGAATGGGGAGCAGGTGTGTAAAATTTGGCGTTATCACTCTCACTCTTTCATACTGGTCACTGGAAGTTTATCAGTGATCACCGCCGATCCTCCCCTGGCCTAACTCCCGCTGTGTCTGAATACAGCGGGAGCTAGCTTCCGGCAGCGCGGCGCCCACAAGGGGAGGAGTCCAGCAACGTAGACCTACGTCGCTGGACGATAACGAGCCACTTTGCCGCAGTACGCACCATGTGAGCGGTCGGCAAGTGGTTAATGGCTATTTGTTGAGTTATTTTGAGGGGATAACAAATTTACACTTTTGTGATATACTGTATATATCAACTCAGAAAACCTTATCATATAATCATCTGATGTGATCTTCACCTATCTGGTATATTTAAAAAGTGCTGAAGTCCAGAAGTTCAAAAAAACAGTGCCAAAAAATAAAAAAAATATTAATAATAAAAGTCCAAAGTAAATTGTCCCAGTCCAAGGTGACTTTGTGCATTAAGTATCTATTTGATAGTATCCAACCAGTAAATGGGGGAAATGACTTGCGCTCCCCCTTTGGATCTACACTCACCAAATGGTTGCACCCCTGCAGGGGCAAAAGGCACTTTATGAGTGATTCCTTGGTAAAGAAAGTCTGGTCTCTCATTTTCCTCTTTACTGTGCAGTCAGTGTATATGCTCATGCAGGAAATAGATGGACAAAGAGAATTTTCATAGTGTAAATCATCTTTGTGAATGTATTAACCATAGAGCCAAAAAACTCACTTACAATGTTTAAGGAGGTGGAAATAGCAAGTCCAAGACGCCATATGTTCCACAGACCGAAGATCCAAAACCGGAAGTGACGCGATGACGCTCCAAGCCCCACCCTTTGCTTTTTGTCAGAGTGACCTCATCAGTAACGTTGATGACTTCACTCTAGCAAAATGTGTAGGGCAGGGCTTGGAGCGTCATTGTGTCACTTCCAGTTTTGGATCCTCAATCTGTGGAATACATGGCATCCTGGACACAGTATTTCCTATATGCTCGTTTACTCCTTGAACATTGAGTTTGGATGAGACGTCCACCACCCCCTGCAAGGGGGCTCTTTGCAGCCAGGATCAGCATAGAACAAAAGCTGCTGAAGCCTTATACATAAGAGAACAATCTGGACAAGGAATCACCTGCCCATTTGGCATGCTAGAGTCGATTTTCAATAATAAAATTTAAAGCCCACTCCACATTTATATCTACAAGTACAGGCTGCTCCTGAGGGTCCTCTCTTTTGGTTGCATGGTATCCAATGCATACCCCTCCCAGAGCCATGTGTGCCATGTGTGACCTCTCTCCCCTCCCACTCTTTCCTCGCTGTTGATCAGACACTCCATGCTTCTCATTCTGGCCGTGTACCAAAAGGGTCCCCTGAAGCAGCTGTTGGTGAAATGTGTAGTAATCCATTGGTGTTGGACATTGATTCTGTCTCTTAAATCTGCACATGGAAGATTATCGCATATAAGTTTCTCTAATCATTCAGTCATTAGATACATGGGCCATCTGCATAGGTTTCTCTGTAAAGCTATATACACTGCCTGGCACAAAAAAAAAAAAAATCGCCACCTGGAATTAACTAAGCAACTAACTAAACTAAGCATGCAGTAACTATCCCATTGGATAGCTAGTGCATGTGCCCAAAGAATGACGTCACCTGATTACCTGAATATACTGAATTACCAGATTATTCCATCAATGGATTTTTTCTTCCCTGATGGCACAGGCATATTCCAAGATGGCAATGCCAGGATTCATCGTGCTCAAATAGAGAAAAAGTGGTTCGGGGAGCATGAGACATCCTTTTCACACTTGGATTGACCACCACAGACTACAGAACTTATTCCCATTGAGAATCTTTGGGATGTGATGGAGAAGGCTTTGCGCAGTGGTCCGACTCTCCCATCATCAATACAAGATCGGTGAAAAATGAATGCAACACTGGACAGAAATAAATCGTGTGACATTGCAGAAGCTTATTGAAACAATGCCAATGTGAATACGTGCCATAATCAAAGCCAACAAAATATTAGAGTGTGTGACTTTTTTTTGGTGGGGACTTTTTTTTTTGGCCAGGCAGTGTATGTAGCCATTTAAAACATGGGAGAATGTTGTATCTATGCAGAATGCATGACTCATCATGACATGTTTTTATAACATTTGTATATGTTGTTATAATACATTTTGAAATGTATACTTACACGTGTACTCTTTTCCAACCTGGGATTATAGTGGCAACCATTCAAATTCTTTATTACCTTCGCACTTTTTGATTTTTGTACTACTTTGGATGTGGTGCCACATATTACAGGTTTTGTCTCTGCATTCCTTCATTGTAGACCCAAAGGGGAAGTGAGTGATTTTGTCCATTCACTATCGCACAGATATTTAATCTACAAAGTCACCTTGGACTGGGACAGTTAACTTTGGACTTTTAATATTAATGTTTTTGTTTTTGGCACAGCGTTTTTTGCACACATGCACTTTAGCACATTTTAAATATAACATATAGGTGAAGGTCTTATCAGTTGATTATATGATAAGGTTTTCTGAGTTAATATATAGTTTGTTTCAGACAGAGCAGCACTTGATACTTCTTAAAGGGACAGTACACACAATTTATTTATTTTTTTCTTTCAAATTTTTGATTTTTTTATTCATATTTTATATATGTGTTGCAAAGTGCTTCTTGCACATATGGATATTTCTTCACTGGACACTATTGCACTTTAAATCACCCAGGTTGTATATGAGGATAAAATATGTGATTCACTGTTATTCATTTTCTTCATATATTTGTATTGTGTTTTGATTAATATAGTAATATCATCCTTTTATATAACACAGTATTTAAAGGGGTAGTGTATGATAATAAGTACACTTTTACATACAAAGAAAATGATCTGGAGTATATGTGGTTAATGGCTAAACCCCCATCCCTAATAAAGATACAAAAAGAAGAACAGATTGTTCAAAAAATGTGGGACTTTAAATGAGGTAAGTCAATTACTGACTAGTAATTACTAATAAACAATCACCTTTTGGTGATCTCTACAGTGATCTGATAGTCAGTAATTGACTTACCTCATTTAAAGTCCCACATTTTTTGAACAATCTGTTCTTCTTTTTGTATACACTTTTACATATTTATTTATATACACTCACTTTGGAGCAGCACCACCCTCTTTCCATCTATACTTTCTATATTTTCCACCTTTGGTGGGAAATTGGGGTAAGGCAGCAGCCATATTCTAGGTTCTAAACATGGAATCTTATTTTCACTTATTTCTGTACTTTGTGTATTTCTTCTAGATATGTGCAGTTGTCCAGTTGTGAAGTTCTGCCTTTGTGCAGGAGCTTTCTTTATGAAGTACGGTCACCAGTGGCGTAGCGTGGGGGGTGCAGGGGGGGCCGGCTGCACCGGGCACAACATCTGGGGGGGGCGCATCTGCAGTGTCACTCTGTCTGTCTGACTCTGACATACACAGTTCACACACTGTCTGCGGCTGCCTCCATCTTTAGGCTGGGAGATGTCCAGTGCGGCCGCCCTATGGCTGAAAATGGCGGGGCTGGACTGTGCCTCACCTGTTCATTGGTGTAGGGTGGGATGGCGTTGCAAGCCAAGCAGGGGCTGACTGGCAACTTTCAGCCCAGGGGGCAAGTACAAACCAGAGGCCCATGGTGCAGCGACTCAGCCCCCCCTCCCACTCTCTCTCTTCCCGGGCCTTCTCCTGACCCCCATTCCAGGCTGAAGCTCCGCTCCAGGTACTCTCTACTCACCAGCCGAATCTGGTTTCCCCACCTGGCCAGCAGGGGCAGTTGGGGGGAGCTGAGACAGTTCAGTCAGGGCTGGCTGGAAGAGGAGAGTCTCCAGTGGGGCATAGAACTGGTCTCTGCTCAGACACAGCTTACACCATCCATGCTGGGGGGGCAGCGCTCTGTCCTTGACTTTATCCTGCACTCAGTTGGTCAGCAGTGGGGACTTTTTACTTCTCTTCACCACCAGCATGTCAGTGGCAGAAGCGATGCAGCCTTTTTTATGGGGCATCAGAGTGGCCCGGCGGGCAATTGTCCCCCTGCCCCAGTCCTCCCCTGAAGCCAAGCCCCGCCTATGCTGCCTCTCCTCACTGCTCATCAATTTCGCAGCGAGTAAGTCAGCAGCCTGGTGCTGTCACAGAGTGTTTTTTTTTTTTTTTTTAATCACCTGATTAGAGCCAGAGGCTCTAATAGGCTTCAAAAAAGGGGGGACCCGGGGCGCACGGCTCTGCGCCCCGAGCCCCCCCCCCCATTGTGTGACATTAGCGAATGGAAATTTGCTATTGTCACACGGATCCTCCTGGCCAATCAGGAAGCGGGTCTGGGAGCCGCTTCCTGATTGGCCGAAAGGCGAACGCATGCCATTGGCCGAGGAGGAGGCGGGAGGACTCGAGGAGACGTGGGGAACTGAGGAGAAGCCGCCGCTGCAGGTAAGTCTCTCTACATTGAAGGGGGCATGCTGGTCTGTCTGCATTGAAAGGGGGCACGATAATCTCTCTGCATTGAAGGGGAGCACGCTGGTCATTCTGCATTGAAAGGGGGCACGCTGGTCTCTCTGCATTGAAAGGGGGCACGCTGGTCATTCAAACCTGTCAAACCTGTATTTAGATGCATTTTACTTTAATTAGTAATTACATCAGTATTTTCATAACAAACAATACATGTGCTTAGGGGGTAAGAGTTTCAGAGACTCGAGTGCTAAAATCCCACGGGTTAGGGGGCGCAAATTACTTGCCTTGCCCCGGGTGCTGACAACCCACGCTACGCCACTGACGGTCACTATGGCTCTCTGTGCTAGTTCAGGTTCTGTATCTGTCTGTTTTTTTTTGCAGGCAGCCTGTTGTGGGTGGACCTGTTGGGTCCCTATCACAGCTCTGCTCAACATTGTGCAGCACAGTGCAGAAGTCATCACACAACGTGGATTTTTATCCTTTGTGCCAATTGAAGAATACATTTTAATGTAAATGTTAGTTTTTATACCTGGAGTTCAGCTTTAAATAGAACTATTTTTGCTAGCAGAACTTATCTAGGACAATTCCCAGATGTCATTTTCATCAGTCAGTGAACAATCTGTACAGCACTATCTTACAGGTGCAGAGCAGCCAAGGCACTTGTCTCACAGTAAATACTATATATCAGTCCCTTCAGCTCGTTTAACAAATTCTTTTCTCAGACTGCAAACTTCATTCTCTTTGATTATCTCTGTTTTACATTTCATTGTTCACAATCTTTCTTACATATTCACACATCTTTCCTTATAATTTGTTTGTTTCTTCCTCATACACTCATCTCTGCACTTTTTTCAGAATCTTTTTTATTTTACGCTTTCCCAGTACAGCAGAACTTTTTTCAAGTGCTATGTTCCTGCTACTTACATGGACTCTACCATCATGCTAGGCTACATGTCCTATATAAATTTACTGGCTCTGCTCCTTACCCTATAGGCCAGTGATGGCAAACCTTGGCACCCCAGATGTTTTGGAACTACATTACCCATGATCCTCAACTACCCTGCAGAATGCCTTATCATCATGGGAAATGTAGTTCCAAAACATCTGGGGTGCCAAGGTTCGCCATCACTGCTATAGGCTTTATAGAGAACTACCAGGCCCTGGAGCCCCTTTGCACTCAACAACCCTCTTTAAAGGCCCGTGCATACAAACAGTGCAAATAAATGTGAAACACAATGTATAATGTGAAAAAATGTAAAATCACAATATTGCAGTGTAATCACATAAACTGAAAAATTCCTTAAAGTGGGACTTGTATATACAATTCAAAAGTTAGTCCATAATAATCCGTAATTTAGCATTTTTTCACATTACACATTGTGTTTCACATTTATGTAGCACCCTACATATAGGTGCTAGGTAAAACCATAATGGGCGTTGTCTGCTTAACAGCAGGGCTGTTATTTATCTAGCCAGGGTGTCAGGGCTTCCAGATGTGCCTGCTGAGGGGAGAAGTATCCCCACTGGCTCCTGTGAGAGGCTTCTTATAGGGCAGTATGGGAAGCCCAATCAGGGGACACATCCCAGCTTGTAACTACCCCAGAAGGCAGATTGTGCTGCAAGTGATTCTGGGAGTGGGTATAAGTTTGGGGGGAAGTGCGTGGCACGGTGTCTTTGGCGGGAGTAGAGTCCCAGGAAGGAGAGTGCGGCTGTCTCTCCTCTTTTCTGAGGTAGGTGGATGTCTCGGGGTGTCGCTTGGGAGTCCAGAGAGTGCTGAGTTGAGATAAGAGGGATCCGGTGTGCCGAGAGCCTGCGGAGAGAGAGAGGGGTCCAGTCTCAGGAAAGCCTACACAGGTCGTGAATACTGAGGATTGCCCCTGGGGGTCTGCCTAGAGTCAGAGGGGACCACTCCGGAAGAGGTTCGCGGATCCAAGGTCAGCTAGCTGTAAAGGGGGTACCTAGGTTGAAGACCCTGAAGTGTAAAATGGGTACAGTCAGTGGACCCTGAAGAGTTCAAGGAGCAAAGAGGGCACCTGCTGTCTGGACCCTGAATTGTATTGCGTTTGCCAGTTACACTGTTAGCTATTTGGAGTTCTACAAAATACTACCTCAAGCTGTGCCAGGCTGGGGAAAAGTATTCCAAGACTTACACAGTGAAGCAGTGTCAGGAGTTCTTCAGTTCTCAGTCTTGGATCTACTGGACTATAGGTCAGGGATTCAACACTTCCTCTGTTTTACAGAGTGTTCTCAGAGTCAGTGAGCGTTGGCTGGCACTGGCTAGTGTCAAGGAAGCGCCAACGGGCATTTTTCCAGGTTCAAAGTCACAATTGTAATTAGTTCAAGCCGAGAGGAGTATCCCACTCATTCCCTTCTCCCATCCCCTTAATTTATAATAAAAACCACAAACAAAGATGCCGGAGTCGTCACTGTTTCAATTGTCACACCTGGGGACTCAGCTCACATGGGCTGGAGAGGATTCCGGTACTAATGGCAGACCAACATCAGGCCACAGGCCTGGAAATCTTGCTACATTTAGTTGCACTGTTTTAGAGCATACCTAGGAACCAGGGATTGAATTTATGATTGTAGCAATATTTCCAATATTACCACCAACAGCACATTTAAGCTTGTTGCCCAAGTGTGAGATCTGAGACAATGAACAGTCCGGCATCTTTGGTTTTTAGTTTTATTGTAGGAACTACGGGAGAAGGGAATGAGTGGGATACTCCTCTGTCTCAACTAGGTACACATTTTGGACACTTGTGAAAAATGTCTTGGTGCCGGCTGAATGAGGTAGCCACTAGCAATGACACTGCAACGCCTAACACTTTACACTTCAGGGCCCAACCGCTGGCACCCCCTTTACTCCTCAGGGTAATCTCTGGCACCCCCTTTCTATATTCCTGTACTGGCTAGCTAGCTCCTGGATCCCTCTGACCTTCTCCGGAGTGGTCCCCTCTGCTAGGCAGACCCCCAGGGGCAGTTTGCAGTGCTCATAACTCAGAATGCTTTCCTGAAACTCGACCCCGACGCTCCACTGGTCCTCAGCACACCTGGATCCTTACTGCAGCTCAGCTATGTCCACTCAGGCCACCCATCTGGGACACCCGATTCTTCCTGACAGGAGGAGAGACAGCCGTCACCTCCCTACTGGGACTCTGCTTCCCACCAAAGACAATCTGTCATGTGCTCCCCACAGACTTGTACTCCCTCCCAGAATGCTGTGCGGCAGAATCTGCCCTTTCAGGATGGATACAAGCCCTGGGGTGCTATTGGTCAGGTTTCCTCCACTGCCCAATGAGAGCCCTCATTGGGACACAGTGGGGAGACTCCCCAACACAACAGGCACACCTGGGAACACATGCTAGCCTAGCTGAAAACATGGCCCTGCTGATAAGCAGACATGATATTGATTTATATTTGTGTATTCACCAATAATATTTATAAAGGACACTAAGGAGGAAAGTTTCAGACTTTGGTTGCACTTGTTTTTGGTATTAATATAGATTCTCTTATAAATTGCATATGCATGATGCATTTTTAAGGATTTTTTTTTGTTTATGCAATTATATTGCTATATTGTGATTTTGTGATCATGCCATTCAGTTGCAATTTTTTTTTTCAGTACATATTTGTGTTTTACTTTTATAATCACTGTATTAGAGTTTACCTAGGACCCAGTGTTTAACCACTTGCCGTCCAGTCACTGGGACTGTACTGCAGCAAAGTGGCTCCATTCCGTCAAGCGACGTAGACCTACGTCGCTTGACTCCTCCCCTTGTGGGCGGCGCTCGCGTGCCGCCGGAGGCTCGCTCCCGCTGTTTTTAGTCACAGCTGGAGTCGGGCCAGGGGAGGAGCAGCAGCGATCGCCGCTGCTCTTCCCCGATCATCGGGGAATCGAGTTTGGAGATCCACCCGCTTGTGTAAACAAAGCGGGCGGATCTCCTAAGTGACAGGCAGTGACAGATTGCAGGGTTCAGCATAGCTGAAAATGCGATCTGTCCCTGTGTCACCCAGTCACCTCCCCCCACACACGTTAGTAAGCACCAGGGATACATTAAACCCTCCCTCTCCAATAAAATTAACCCCTTCCCTGCCAGTGTCATTTTTACAGTAACAGTGCATATTTATAGCACTGATTACTGTAGAAATGTCACTGATACCCCCAAAAGTGTCAAAAATGTCAGTCAAGGGTCTGATCTGTCTGCCGCAATGTCGCAGTCCCGCAAAAGAAAATCACAGATCGCTGCCATTACTCGTTAAAAAAAAAAACACCAAAAATGACAGAAATATTTCCCTTAGTTAGTAAACGCAATAACTTTTGTGCAAATCAGTCAAAATACGCTTATTGTGATTTTTTTTTACCAAACATAGGTAGCAGAAAACAAATTGGACAAAAATTTAAAAAAATTTTGATTTTTACATTTTTTTGGGGGGGAATTTCATATAAAAAATGTGAAAAATATTGTTATTTTTTCAAAATGTACGCTTTTTTTTATTTATAGCGCAAAAAGTAAAAATCGCACAGGTGATAAAATACCACCAAAAGAAAGCTCTGTTTGTTGGAAAAAAAGGACGTAAATTTTGTTTGGGTACGGTGTCGCATGACCGCGCAATTGTCAGTTAAATTCGCACAGTGCCGAATCGCAAAAAGTGGTCTGGACGTAAGACAGCAAAATCCTCCGGTGGTAAAGTGGTTACGTTTATGATATCAATGTTTATATATGACCCACTTACTGTTTACCAAGGACACTAAGGAGGAAGATTTTAGACTTTGTTTGCACCTTACAACACAATTCTTTTACTGACACTACTGAGAGCATTAGTCGCAACAACACACACTCTTATCATTATCATTTGATTTACATTGTAGGAACACAATTAGGTTGTATGCAGCCACTCATCACAAGGCAAGCCAATTATTATTATCTATAAGGTAGCGTGGGATATCCTGCATTTTTTTTATCAAGGACAGCTCCAGGTTTCTGGTAATGATCAGGAGCTGAAAGGACTGGCTCCCAATCATGTGACCACTGTCGCAGACAATTAGATGCAGAATTTAGGAAGTAGGATTGAGTATTTTTTGCTGGAGTTGGCCTTTAATACCATTCATAACCATAACCAACATTCTTAACCATAACTTATTGGCTAAATATACAGTATACTGTATAGTTATAATGTCTTTTCGCATTGATCTAAAAAGACATATCTATTATTTAAAAGATTAAAGTAAATTATAGGACAAATAATGTAAGCCAAGCTTAAACACTTACAGGTTTGTGCATTTCTTAAGTGGTCTTTCCATTATGTATAATTAGCATCTTTGCATAGCAAGAGTTTCTACACATAAACTGCATAAAACCAACTCCACGGCTGTCATTAGAGCACTATTACAGGTTGTAATTACCCATTTATAATTGATACTCATTCTATCTGCTTTTAATAATGAAAGACAGGAGCTTTACAGCATTTGAACAAGTCACCTTGAAGTTAAAAAGGTATTGTGCTATTACTATGGGTAAATTGACTGTGTCTTTTATAAGCAGTTAATGCATGATTTTGTACGTATTAATACTTCTATACTTCTTAGGCCCAATAGATTGGCATAAGACGTTGTGTGCAACTTGTGTGCATTAGTTCCAACAGCTAGTGCCCGCCATTAAATTTATAGTGGTTGTGTACAACTTTTCTTTCTTCATTTGTTGTGCTTTGGCTGAACAAAATATAAATAAGTTTTCATTTTTAGTAAGGTAATTTTTAAATATTAAAGAATAAATAACGTATTTTTATTAGTTGACAAGTAGTTGTATCTCTCTGTTTACAGCCTGTTGAAAAGGGCCTGTTGTTTACAGGCCTCAATATTTCAAACTGCAATTTCCAAACATAACTGATTGACTCAACTCAGTGATTTATTGGACAGTTTAGTCAATATGTATTTGTAAAACAATGTTGTATTTTCCCTTTAAAGGCAATGTATAGTCTTTGAAATTATATATATATATATATATATATATATTTTTTTTTTTTTTTTTTTTCAATATGCTTGCAAAAAACTAATCCTGATTGATGACAAAAGGCAAAAACTCAGCATCTGTTGCATTTTCCAGAGATTCTCAGTGATGATGATTAAAGGCAGGGGTCTCCAAACTTTCTAAGCTGAGGGCCAGTTTACTGTCCTTTAGGCCCCTTTCACACGGGCGCAACGCCTGACGGATCAAAAGGTCGATCCCCGCTGAGCAGGCAGATGATAGCTCCGTCTCCGCTCTGTGTGCACAGACGGAGCTGTCAGATCCCCGCTGTCCTCTATGGGGGGATCGGATGAGAACGGACCGCCTGTCTGTTCTCATCTGATCCAATCCAATCTGATCCTCCAGACGGATGGAAAATAGGGTTTCCATCTGTCTGGATTTCACGGACAGGATCGGATTGGATAGCAGCAGGTGTTAGTGGAGATGTCTCCGCTGACAACCGCTGCCCCATAGGGATGCATGGAGCATCCGATCAGGTCTGCCTGAAAAACGTATCGGATCGCCCGTGTGAAAGGGGCCTTAGACTTTGGGGGGGGGGGGTCAGTGGGGATAGAAAAAGTCCCATTGTCAGTGGGAGTAAACAGTGCCTCTGGCTTGGTTGGCACCTGTGGTCAGTAGGAGCATTAGTTCCCCATCATTGGTATTAGTTTGAGGAATAGTGCACAGACCTCTTGAAAGGTAATTTGCGAGCATTTTAAGCCATGTTTGTGAATGCCAGTGTTTAAAAAAAAAAAAAAAAAAAAAAAAAAACACTCTTCCCTATTTCAAACTGTGCTAATTGCAGCTCTGCATTCTGTAAGGGAATCTTATTACCTCTATTTGTTCCCCTCTCTTTGTTTAATGGTTATATTGTACCTCATGTACCATGCTAAATAGATTTTTGTAAGTAGCATGATTGTAAGTATGTAATCCTATTCCTGTACACATTTCTGTATGTTCTTGTTTTTTGAAAACTCAATATAAATTTAATTGGGAAAAAAAAAAACACTGCTCTTGGCCCAAGTTCCCAAAGACCCAAGTTCCCCCACACCAAACTCCGCAAACCATGTCCTTGTGGAGCTGATTTGGTGCACAAGGGTACATTCAAGTTGGGACAGAAAAACTGTGCCATATGCTGTGGCATTAACCCTCACTGGAAACATCTAGAATTTTGAGGTGTGGCACCAGTAAGGTGTTCAGGTTCATACGATGGTTAGGTGACCCCAAATTCTTGGCCATACTGTGAAAAGATAGATAGATAGATAGATAGATAGATAGATAGATAGATAGATAGATAGATAGATAGATAGATAGATAGATAGATAGATAGATAGATAGATAGATAGATAGATAGATAGATAGATAGATAGATAGATAGATAGATAGATAGATAGATAGATAGATAGATAGATAGATAGATAGATAGATAGATAGATAGATAGATAGATAGATAGATAGATAGATAGATAGATAGATAGATAGATAGATAGATAGATAGATAGATAGATAGATAGATAGATAGATAGATAGATAGATAGATAGATAGATAGATAGATAGATAGATAGATAGATAGATAGATAGATAGATAGATAGATAGATAGATAGATAGATAGATAGATAGATAGATAGATAGATAGATAGATAGATAGATAGATAGATAGATAGATAGATAGATAGATAGATAGATAGATAGATAGATAGATAGATAGATAGATAGATAGATAGATAGATAGATAGATAGATAGATAGATAGATAGATAGATAGATAGATAGATAGATAGATAGATAGATAGATAGATAGATAGATAGATAGATAGATAGATAGATAGATAGATAGATAGATAGATAGATAGATAGATAGATAGATAGATAGATAGATAGATAGATAGATAGATAGATAGATAGATAGATAGATAGATAGATAGATAGATAGATAGATAGATAGATAGATAGATAGATAGATAGATAGATAGATAGATAGATAGATAGATAGATAGATAGATAGATAGATAGATAGATAGATAGATAGATAGATAGATAGATAGATAGATAGATAGATAGATAGATAGATAGATAGATAGATAGATAGATAGATAGATAGATAGATAGATAGATAGATAGATAGATAGATAGATAGATAGATAGATAGATAGATAGATAGATAGATAGATAGATAGATAGATAGATAGATAGATAGATAGATAGATAGATAGATAGATAGATAGATAGATAGATAGATAGATAGATAGATAGATAGATAGATAGATAGATAGATAGATAGATAGATAGATAGATAGATAGATAGATAGATAGATAGATAGATAGATAGATAGATAGATAGATAGATAGATAGATAGTATCTATGTATGTCTTATATCCTGAATTACTACACAATTGCTATATTTCTCTAACAATGAATGCTTTGCTGACCTTTTGTTGCCAGATGCTAAAACCCCTAATGGACTTATCATAGACCATGGTCCATAACTCGAAAGTAATTCATCCACATATGTGGTTGATCATTTTTTTTTTTCTTTCTGCTGCTCAATTCAGATTTTTTTCTTCCATTCATCATCTAGGTCACAGTAACATTTACTATATTTATAATATAATGAATATTACAACCAACAACTGTGATTACTTGTTAACATTTTCTATTTTCAGAAGACAAATCCTTGATTTTATCAATGGATCACCATTGAGAATAATTGTGCCTGATAGTACTAGTGTCTTGCTGATCAAATTTACAATCCTGAAAAAAGGGATTCTAGCCTAATTTCCTCATTTATACACTCCATCATTACCTATCTGCACCCACTGGGAAAAAATGCAGCACAAATTAAGGGCAAACAAAATTCTATGTGCCTGTATTCATTTTAATAACTATGCCCAACGGTTTTTACATTTGCCTTCAGCAAAGAACTCAAAGACATTTAATAATTTGTCATTAATCTCTGCAAAAATATGTAGAAGAGCCCTGCTTCCTTTTAGCAGTGTTACATTATTTTAAAAGAGCTAATTTAATGGTTCAGCTATTTACAAAGGGGTTCATATTCAGCACATTTGCACAAAGCAGGTTGTACTGCATCAAAGAAACATTACCTAATTTTGACATAAATGTACATTTTCCTTTACAATATAAACACAATGGGTTGTGTGTAGGAGGCAAAGTAAAGACCTTAAGATAAATTGAATTATTTTTAAAAATGTATATATTTGATTTTCATGTTTTGGAAATAATGACATAGTTTTTTCTTGTTCTTGTCTGATTTTACATGTTCTTCTAATGAGTATTTCCATATTTTGCTAATTTGCTAATACAAATAGTAAGCAGAACCTATTTTGTATAAGGCCCCTTTCACACTTGGAGTCTGTCAGCGGACTCCGTATTTCTCAGCAGTGGATCGATCCGCCGATCCCCCGCTGAGCAGGCGGATGGCAGCTCTGTTTCCGCACTGTGTGCGGAGACAGAGCTGTCAGGTCCCCGCTCTTCTCTATGGGGGAATCAGATGAGAACGGACCACCTGTCCGTTCTCATCAGATCCCATCCGATCCGACCTGCCAGATGGATGGAAAATAGGGTTTTCATCCATCCGGATTTGACGGATGGATCGGATCGGATGTCAGCGGACATGTCTACACTGACATCCAATGCCCCATAGAGATGCATGGGGCATCCGTTCAGATCTGCCTGAAAAACTGGCAGGCGGATCTGAACGGTCCGCAAGTGTGAAAAGGGCCTAAATGTATTTCAGGACAATTCAAATACATGTCTGTAAGGATATATTTACAGTATATATGTACAATAACTATGTCAAAGCCTAAATCTGAACTCCAAGCAGAATGGCACATATTATTGCAAGAAGAGAAATAAATAGCCCTGCATAGAAACCTAATCTATAAATCAAAAAAAAAAAAAAAAAAAAATCATGAACCTAAAAAAAGGAAAGAAACCACCTTAAAGCGGAGTTCCACCCTTTTTTTCTTCTTTCCGGATTCCTGTGGGGAAAAGCATGTTAAAAAAATTGGACATTTTATTTTTTTGGGGGGTCACTTACCTTATTTTAGGGGCATCTCTATCCGACTTCCTACTTCTGTGGCCACGGCCCCGGACATCACTTCTGGTTTCGCATTGCGTCCTGGGAGATGTGAGTCATCAATCCCAGGATGCAATGGGAATGGCCTTCCGCTACTCTGATTGCCGATCGCAATCTACAGCACATGCACGAGATTGCGACCGGCATTCTGGGAGCCAGAAACCAGGAAGAAGGTCACAGCAGGGGACACAGCGGCTTCAGACGCCCACACCGGAGATGGCCGCACTCTGCAATCAATTTTAAAGGTAAGATTTTATCTTAATTCAATTGTCCTGTACTGTAATGTGGGGTTAGTGTTAGTGTAATTGGCGTTAGTTTAGGATTAGGAGGGTATTTTTAATCTAAAAAATGTCTTTGTGGCCGGAACTCCGCTTTAACTTAAAAATAATAAATGTTACAATATAGCAGTTTTTTTGTTGACAAAACACGTCAACGCACTGCAACCTTATTACAGAAGGTTTGCTGATTGTTTGCTGCTATGTGCAGCCTTAGATCAATTGAAAAGCATTTTACTATGCTGATGCAAATGTCCGTTCAAGTCCTACAGTATATGGATATTCAACATTCAATGTAAGCGGTTCAATATTTCAGCTATATTTGGGCACACCATACAAGGAGAGATTTGCCATTCCAAGGGATTGAATACTTTAAGTCATAGACTTGACATTGTGTGCCTTTAACTTGTGCTTTGGGCTGCTTTGATGGAATTATGACTTTTTTCAAAAACATATTGATTAAAAATATACAGTGGCAGTGATCAACCAATGTTGAAATCTTCATCTATTGTTATTTTATATGCTAATATCATATCAGTCCCATCTACTATATTTGGAAAATGTGTGGACTATTTTTTGATTGACAGCCTGTCTTCATCTTGGTTGATGTTGTTATATATCATGATTGGGTCTAGATAAGTGCCAAACATTTCCCTGGACATTTGCTAATTTAAAAAAAGTGCCTAATATATTTTTATATTATATCACATATCTTTGTTGAATTTTAGTATAACGAGACATTGAATTTGACGAAGAGAACATTCCCAAGCAGATACATTAATAAGCATTAGAACATGAGTAACATTTCTTCATAGAACAAGTTGAAGTAAAAAGTACAAGTTGAACAGACAAAATCATTGTCTTCTTCACCAAGGAAGGGGGAGAGAGGGAGAGGAGCAGGAGAATAGGAAAAGGGGGGGGGGGTCCCCTAATAGAAAATGGTGAAACGAAACTGGGTGAGTGAATTGAAATCAAGTTCCAGGCTACTAAGTGAGTGTATGTGAAACAGGAGTATCTAAGGATTCGGTCACACCCAAATAATGTATAAAAGCAGTTATCAGAGTTGTGCAATTAGGATTATGCACCCATAATGACCAAAGTTTACAGAAGTTTGGTCTGGTTAAGTTTTTAATAGCAAGTAGATTTCCATTTCGCTTTGGTTATTTAACGTGTCTGCAATGTCTCTAATACTAGGGATATCAGATGATTTCCATCTTCTTAGTGATTTATTTCATCTGATTTTGTTATACAGAAATCAAATTTGTTTTATAGTAACACAAGTTTAAGCTAAGCAATATTGTTCCTGAAAGCAATGGAAGGGTGGTTGTCTTGTAGACTTTATACTGGTACATATGGGTCTCAGCATGGATCACTGTGCTGGGGGCAAATGATATACTGTAGATTACATGTGATGTGTCTTTTGACTGTTTCTGGTTATTGATTCATTATTGGATTTATATGAGTGCCCAATAGTTTCATCCTGGGGGTGTGGCTAATGGTTCCTTATTTTAATTGTGTCGAATTTGGTGGGGTACAAAATTCTAGAAGACAGCTAACTGAATAAATATGTTTTAGTACATTTATATACATTACAATTTTTTATTTTTTAATTGTTTTTTGTGGACCCCTGAAGATCTTCATTGTGTAGCATTAACAAATTGTATTAATTAATACATAATTCAATTTTTTTTTCATGCAAGCTGTATTACCTAAATTTAGGTTGGTATTATCCTCTTTAATATACTGCAATATTGGGAGAAAGTGAAGCAGCACAAAGAGCCCAATAGTTGTACTGCAGAGTTCAGATGCTAACACGGGACATGATGGTAATAGGAGAGAGTAGAGTGACAGAGAAATTAGCCCATCAGACTGCTGATTTTACTTTTACTATCCAGTCACAGATTGGGGGAGGTACAGCATCTTCAAATGCAGCAGAGAAAAATCAGGGCTCCTAACCAGCTAGGTAAGGGTCTACTGTGCATCATAGCTTTGTAAATTTCAGAGCTGGATGGATAAATTTGCAAATTCTTTGGCAGGCAAAACAGCTCCTTTATATGTATATGTACAATCTTTATACAGTATTTGTATCTGTCTAAGGCCAGCTATAGACAGTTTGAATTTCTTTCCTGCAACCCATAATTTGCACGATTCCCCCATCAGCACAAACAGTGTTGACAAGGAAATCCCTCCTGCCGAACAATTGTCTGCTCCCTGCAGGAGGGCAGGGGAAGCCGTCTCCGCAAGGAGAATACAGTGGGTACAAGCAGCCTGCTGGATTTACTTGCAATTATCACTAGCAGCTGCTATAACCACTAGCAATAATCAAATTGATTGATCAACTTGGTACATTCAGCCTGCCCACACTTGGTTAGAATATGGGCCGGTTTAGCAGATTTAAACCGCCTATGGCCGGGCTTTGGAGTTCAGCTTAAAAGGTAACATACCATATAAACTGCCATTACTGACATCCTTTAGAAAATGACTGTCTTTTTGTGTCTAACTCAGAACATGCATACAGCATGTAAAATCCCAACTACTGATCAGTGTTTTGTTTTTAGTTAGTCAATTGGGCAACTAGTATTTTTAGGGAGATTGGATATTTTCAAGGTGATCAGAAACAGCAGTTCCCGGATTTCTGTCACTGGGTTTTTTTTTCTGAATAAGGTAATCTTTCATGCACTTTTCTATTTTGTTTGGATGACATAACAGGAAACAAAAAAAAAAAAACAATGCAATAACTTTCAAAATGTTTTACTCAAAATTTGCATACAATTATCACTTAGTTGCAATTTTATTACATTCTATGACACATTTACAGAAAAAGTCTTTGGTGTGATCATTAATATTCCGTTAGAATCATAGTGTTAGTTTCAATAATTTTTAATAGAGTTTTGTAAGCAAAATAAGTGGGGAAATGTGCATAGACATCAGTGAACTGTGATTAAATTCACACAGGAAAATAGTACAGCTTAGTTATAAGCAAAGTGTAATTAAAATATAGGTAATGTATTTCTAAAGTTAAGCCAAAAAATTAACTGGAAGAGTTTACAAGCTTCACCCCAGGCCCTTCCTTATGTCAGGCATCTTTTACTGTTTTGAAACTAAATAAACCCCAGCTCAACCAAACATATTAAAATTACAAACCCACAACTAGGGTATATACGAGCTTTGATGAAGTTTAATTAATTACAACTAAGAAAACAGAGGTGTATTCACCTAATTTGCATAAGTAAAATTGTGCATTTTCACTATACGGAACTAAAAACACACAGACTTAGACAGAGAGAACATAGACTAAAGGCTGATTTAGGCGCTGTGGGCTTTGAATGGCTTCTTAGCATTAGATAAGCTTATTAACTATTGTGAACATGTTCCAATGTCACAAAACAGCCTCGTTAGCTGTAAACATAATGTTAAATATTGAGGAACAGATGAACCCTTGTCCAAATCCTAACCCAGAGTAGGGTTAGGATATCACAGCAAGATAAGCTTAGATATTTAAATGTGAGGGTTCTTTTATGCTTGTATTGTCTTCACCTGAGTATAGTTAGCACTAGGCTCAGCACTGATATGGTGACTACATGGCTTTGTTAAGCCTAGTACACACAATCCAAATGCACGGCCTGTGTTTACTGCAGTCAGACAGAAAGTCACCATTCAACTTGCTTCTGTCAAAGGGGCACGACGTAGGTCTACGTTGGTTTGCGAAGGAGAATCGCACTGCCACAGTAAAAAGGTGGCGGGCGGTCAGGAAGAGGTTAGGTAATTCAGATTATCCAATCAACAATCAACTTTTATTGTTCTAAATCAGGGATGGGGAACCTTGGCACCCCAGATGTTTTGAAACTACATTTCCCATAATGCTCATGCACTTTGCAGTGTAGTTGAGCATCATGGGAAATGTAGTTCCAAAACATCTGGAGGGCCAAGGCTCGCCATCACTGTTCTAAATGATATAATTGGAATCAGTGTAAAATCTGATTAGTATGTGCTGCTGAGCATCATTGCATATCCCACACTAAGCTAACCTATCCAGTAAGTCCACTTCATCCATATCTTCTGTCTTAAAGACCATACAAACAGGTCAAAAATCGGGCAGCATTAACCAGTTAAATAGAAACCAGCTGACATTCGGCCTGTGTGCATGGCAGCTGGTCCTTCTGTCAAAGAGTCATGACCAAAAAAGGTCTGAGAGCACTAACCAGTATGTTCTGGTGGGATGGCTGTCACCCTGTCAAGACACAATTGCTCAGCGGGGGAGATCACGGTACTGACATCGCATAGTTAGTACAGTGGCTTGTCCTGAGCTCTTAATTTTTTTTTTTCCGTCCACTGGGTTGAACAAAAAAAATGTATAGTGTGTACTAGGCTTTAGCCTGGGTTCACACTGGTGCGTGGAAAACAATGCATGTGATTTGCATACTGCAATGCAGTGCAATGCCTGTGAACATCACATACGATTTCTGTGCGGTGTAATTTGAGCCATACACTTTGCATGGCTCAAATCGCATTGCACCTGCACCAAAATGGTGCAGGACTCTTTTTTTCCCTGCACCTGAATCACATCGCATGGCTGGTCACACCCATGCAATGCAATTCTGGCAATCGCACTGCATTTTGCAATCTATTTCAGGGTGTTGTTAATCTAACATTGACACCCGCAGCAGATTGCATGGATGCTGTGCGATTGCTTTGGGGAAATACAGAGAATCTTGTGCATTTCCCGCAGCGCATTAGTGTGAACCAGGGCTCAGACTATGAACTGGAGGACTTGTGTGTTGTGAGTACAATACAAGCATAAAAGAGCCCTAATAAAAATGTAAATATCTAAGCTTATCTTGCTCTAACATCCTATCTAATTCCATAAATGTCCTATAACATTATTTACCAAGTACAGTGGATCTGTAGCACTCTGTCCATCTTATCTTGCTGCAGATAAGCCATGTACATCTATATTACAAATATTTTGCTTATTTATCTAGAGGCTCATGTTAAAACCATGCAGTATTTTTGCACTTCAGCAGTTTCAATACATCACATTGACAGTATCTTAATACCATGAATGCACAGTTTACAGCGTACTAATGGTCTGATGTGAGTGATGACAAGCGGGGGCTTATAGCAGAATCTTTTTCTGAGAGGATATATTGGCCTGCATTGAATGATGCCTTGATAACCTTTTATTTTAAACAAGAAACTGGTATCCCAAAAGTGTATTTAATCTTGGTTGTAAATTATGTTCAAACACCCCCGTTTATAATGGAAAATGCATGCAGAAATTGTTTCAAACCATAATAGTCCATAACTATAACCAAGTCATAATATCCAGACCAATACTATAGGAGGACTCCAGGCAAAAAAACGAATTTCAACACATGTAAAGTGAAAATATATTTACCTAAGGCTATGTATTAACCTTTACTGTGTCTAAAAATTTGCAACAGATATTTGGCCTGTGGCTGGGAATGAAGGCTGTTGGTACTAATATTCTGGTTGCTTTGGTTCTAGGCACCAACTAACCATATCATGTATAACGTAGTAAACTTTATTTCAGCAGTGAACCAGCTTTCCTTCCAAAAACTTTCTAGATTGTATATGAAAACACTGTAATAATCGATGTATCTTGCTCAAAAACTTTTATTAAAACATTTTAAGCCAGATGGATTTGTTCATTTTTCTCCCCCTATTCCCTATATAAAGTCACATTGTGCAATGGACTGCACAACGTGGATTTAAACAGCCACAGCAGCCCTTTATTTACCCACAAAAATTATAGAGATCTTCAATGTTCACTAGACAATTAGGATTGACTAAAATCTACCCTTGTCTCCAGTCAAGTCTCAGCAACTCAAGGATAGCTTCAAAATTCATCATTTCTGACTCTGCAAGGGACAGAGTCACCATCAAAACAACTGACACCAGTGGAGGAGCACCATAACACCAGATTTAACCATTTTGCCTTTTCATGGATCCCCCAAGGGCCCCCAACCTGCCAAGTGGCTTCTGGCATGAACTCCCTACAGGTCCTACCACTGCGCCTTCCACACTAAACACTCTGCGTTTTCCTGGGAACTATTCCTCACTCAAGACATGTAGCCTATCCATTATTTTCATTCTTCTGAGTCTGTCTGCAGTCATTCAGTGTTGCAGTTGTGACATCCTTATATTTCCACATGTACAGCTGTATACAGGAAATATTGTGTACTGTTTTTTAGAGTCAATAAACATGACTTAACATAATGGTATCGTTATCTTTAATACTGCTGTTACTTATAACTTATGGGTGAAGCAGTTTACACCAGTACTACAATTTACCACAATTATTAGATTCCATCACATGCTAGCATTTCTTATAATGGGATTTTCAACACATTATAAAGTTGAAACATAATAACATAAAAAAGGTAGGAGGAAATTAATGAAAGAAGGGGGGGGGGGACTAAATATTTTGCAATTGTAAAGATATATAGTTATATGATCAATTATTTTTTTTTTATAATTGTCTAACTGGTATCATGTTTACATATTTGAAGATATGAAAATATACAAGTATTGTGTAACTTCTAAATTAGATGCTTGCTCTCTTACTCTATGAAAGCACAGGTGCCTATAAAGGCTTCTTGAGAATAGTAATACCCATATATAGATATCACCACTATCCCTATCACTAAAATCTCATATAACATGTCAATATAATTTTAAAAAGTCATTGTCAATATTTTCAAATATGCATCTTTTAATAAAATAAAAATGAATGATCTGGTCAGAAAGATCTTCATCTCCCAATTGCACTCCTGCATTATCACTCTGTCATATGAATAGAGATTGCAAGTGGCCATTTACATACATACATATTTCAATGTGGTTATTTTCATAAATCTTAGCCATGTTGAGGGCATGTGGCCTGGTATGGTTTAAGAGGGGGAAAAACATGCTTGGCCTTCCAGGCTGCATTATTTAATTTAGGGTCTCATATGGATTCTTAGGGAGACCCCATGCTTTTTTACCTGTCTTTTTTTTTTTTTTTTGTAGAGTTTTTCTTTAATGCCAAAATACCCCACTCCATTGGTTTGTTTCATCAAGGATAAGTGCCTGGTTTGTACTTTTAGGACTTTTGTTTTGTTTGGAGGTCCTCCATTAACCTATATTAGGCCTTTATTTAGGATAAGGGTCTGGTATAAATGAAGGGAATCCCCAGTCGTGTTTACTAACAGAAGTAAAGTAGCACAAGCTGTTGTGTGCTGGCAATTTAAATGCCATTTGTAAATGTCAAATTTTCTGTAGTAGTTTGTATGCATCATGCAGATCCATCACTTCAAAGGCTGGCTTGGGTATTCCTAGGAATGATATTTCAAATAATTTCGCATTATTATTTTTTTACCGCAAAGCATTATTACAATTTCTACTCTTTCAAACATTTTTGTTTGCTTTGGTATATGTCCCCCAGGGAGTATCCCCCCCCCCCTTTCCATGCCAATTTGTTTGACAATTTATTTCCTATTAGTTTTTTTTTTGTTTTTAACATTTGGTTATTTGGTTCCCATTGACTTCAATATGGTTAAAATCAACACTGGAACTTTAATCATGTTCTGTGAATCTGCCTCAAACAAAACCCAGGTACTTTCAGCTCATCTCTGGTAAAGACCATTCTCGGTCAGCAGAGAGTGGGGTTGAGTTCCAGATACTCCTACTCAGAGAGACCAATAAATGCGATAGGACATGCACAGGGAGCGCTGGATAATTGTGCAGGCTGCAAGCTTCTGGTGGTGTGAATGGTCTAGACCAGTGATGGCGAACCTTGGCACCCCAGATGTTTTGGAACTACATTTATCATGATGCTCATGCACTCTGCAGTGTAGTTGAGCATCATGGGAAATGTAGTTCCAAAACATTTGAGGTGCCAAGGTTTGCCATCACTGGTCAAGACTCTAAACATGTAAGTGTGTTTTCTACCTACTGTCATATTGATGTGTTTTAGTTGATTTGTTTTCTGCTACAGGATGCAAATCTTTAAAAAATCTGTACAATATAATGTACAAGACTGTAACTAGTTGGAAGGTTCAGTTTACAGACTTTTTCATCCACTTTGGTTTGTCAAAGTGAAGATCACCTTGTTTTTTACAATCATCAATCATGGACACGCAGGTCAAAATACAGCTTGGTCTTGTTTGCTCAAGAACACAGGGGTGATTTGCTCTAAATGCTGTTTGTAATGGACATCTTGAAAAAATGTTCAATACTCCTTACACTGAAAGGTACGTTTAACATGCAGCCTGCAATAGAATTTAAGGTGACTTTGAGTATGTTACTGCTATGCTGACTGACCATAGGCATTAATCACCAAGACAACAGTAGATTCACTTAACTTGTTAGTTGATTATAACTCCATCCATGGATTGTAAGAAGTCATGGTTCATACCCAGTACATTGCATTTTTAGTAACTTTATGCCAGGTGTAACCAAACCACATTTAAACAGTGCTTTTAAATGCCAGACAAAACTAATACCAAAAGGTTGTGATAGGCCAAACACTCCCCTGTTCAGTTTGCACCAGAAGATCTCGAACAGGGGAAAAGTTCTAGCAAACATTCAAACTCTATTAAAGTCTATGGGACACAAAGATGAAAAATCAAAAGTCCTCATTTTAAAGGCTTATATGCAAGTTATTGCCATAAAACCTGTATGGAGACCCGGGTACTGCCCTGTGGGACATGTATCAATGCAAAAGAAATGTTTTTAAAATGATCGTTTTTACAAGAGCAGTGATTTTAATAATGCTTAAAGTGAATCAATAAAAATGAAAATGAAAAAAATATAAATGAAAAATTCCTTTAAATATCATGACTGGGGGGTCCCCTTAATGTGCCTGAAAAATGGCACATCTGTACAATGTATGGATCTTAAAAAAAAACGAATGTGCATAACTCCTCCTGTATCAATCAAAGAAAGAAAAGTCCAACACATAAGCAGCACTGAAACGTTAGTGTAACCCGACAAAGGAATATACACAGGTGAGTCCACAATAGATCCAAAGGGTGGAATGGCCAGACACCACAAAGTGAAGTCGAAAACCAGAAGCCTCCACTGCACCACGTGACCCCCCTTAGGTAATGCTCACTCACCAGCTAGTATTAATATTGTGCCTTTAAAATTAATCCCCACTCAGGTTAAATCTCAGTCAGGGATGCGTGCCAAACCTCCACAGGGGTTTTCAGGATCTCCAGCAATGACTCCAGACTCCGGCTTACATACATGTAAATTCACCTTAGCCAGTGATCGCAAACACATCCAGCCAAGACATGGGAAGGAGTATATATAAAAGAGAGAGGGCTCATAGGGTAGTAGTCCAAAAACTTTATTGGTAAAGAACCCCCTATCCCCTTCTCTATACACTCACATAATTCATATACAAAAGCACATTAAACGATGTATAACTGGCAAACTCAGACGGCAGCTGGGCCGCCGGGATCTCACTGTCCCTCGCTCGTCAGTGTCCAGGAAGATCTCTGAGCCGTTCGCTCTAAAAGCATACATCGTATTACATAATATACAATGGCACCATTATACTATATAAAATCATAAACAAACTAAAATTATCGAATTCTTTTCAATATGCCTATTCACCATATAACTTAGCCATATTGACCCTGAATATAGGGATGGAGATCCTCACACCCTCTAAACACAACTGCTTGTGCGTGCATATTTGGATCTGTCCCCTCCCACTACTAATGTAGGGAAAACCCTAAAGTACATAATTGGGAAAGAAACCGCAAAAAAAGGATAAAAATGAATACCTATGTGCAATCAACCAAAATGAATCTGGATATTGCTACATAAGCAAATATAAATATAAACCTTAAAACCAAAAAATTGATGAGAGATTAATATAACAAGACGCATCTTGCTCCAAACAAAAAAGGGGGACATTAGTCCCTAGTATGCATGGAACCCCTCAGCATCAGTAATTGCTAATATAGCAATTGACATCAAGCTCAACATTGAGGCCATTGGGAAACATAGAATTAGTTAAATATATCCAATGGGTTTCTCGTTTAGAGAGCTCCCTGACTAAATTGGACCCCCGCCACACTGGGTCCACTTTGTCTACCCCCCAGAATTTTAGGCCTGATGGGTCTCTATTCTGTTTAAGCCTAAAATGCAGCAAAACGCTATGGTCTTTAAAGCCTTTGATGATGTTGGCTATGTGTTCTGACACCCTTTTGGCTAATGTCCTTTTAGTGCACCCTATATAAATCAGGCTACACGGGCATTCAAGACAGTAAACCACATGCATAGACTGACAAGAGATGAACTTACTTATTTCAAAGCTCCTCCCATTGCCACTAGTTTTCCCTCTCAGTTTCACGCTAACCTGCCTACAGGCAATATACTTACGGCAGGAATAGAATCCAACCCTATCCCAGAATATACTGGGCCTACTTGTAGGGTCAAGTACCTTTTTTACCACGCAATCCCCGAAGGAAGGGCATCTTCTGTATATGAACACAGGATCAGAGAGCAAAATTTTTTAATGAACAACATAGGGATGTAGAGGAAATCGTCCAGAGGCACTGGAGGGTTCTGTGTATGGACAGGGATTTGGGGAAGGTTTTGCCCTCTGATCCTGTGTTCATATACAGAAGATGCCCTATCTTCATGGCTCCCGTCAATACAGTGTCACCCCCCCCCCCCCAGTCCATACCTTGGGTCTTGAATATATTTTATTCTAAGGAGAACCCCAAGTCAAAATGAAAAAAAAAAAAAACGTGTAGGATCCCACCAAAATCCATAACAGACCCTTATCCGAGCACGCATCCTGGCAGGTCACGAAAGGGGAAAAGGACGAACGAGTGCCTGCCCCTTCCTGAACCATACCAGGCCACTTACCCTTAACATGGGGGGGTGGGTGCCTTGGGGCAGGGGGGGCTTGGCACCCCCCTCTCCACCCCAAAGCACCTTGTACCAATGTTTATGGGGACAAGGGCCTCTTCCTAACAACCCTGGGCTGTGGTTGTGGGGGTCTGTGGGTGGTAGGCTTATCAGAGTCTGGAAGCCACCTTTAACAGATGCCGCCCCCCCCCTACTTAAATGGGTATCGGGTACATCATATCTCTACCCATTCACCCAAAAATGTGTACAAAAAATAAATAAACACATAAGACAGTTTTTGACAAGTCCTATATTCAAAAATAAAAAAATAAAAATAGTGCCCCCTGATGTAAAACCATCATCAATCACACCGCCGGCCGCACCCGCGGACCCGAAAAAAGAAAAAAAAAGCTCCGCTCTCAGTGAACTCTTCCCACGGACTGCCTATTCGCAGTTTGACAGTTGTTATTTAGGGAATATGCAGGGCAAGGGCAGTGACGTCACGGGGTGGTCCCTCCCCTCGTGACATCATGGACTGGTGCATGCTGGGTCATTCATATTGTGAGGAGCAAAGCTGTCGGGTGACGTTACTGGTGGGGCTCCACCCATTCCCTATATAAGAACTGTCAAACTGTGAATAGGCAGTCCGTGGGAAGCATTCATCGAGAGCGGAGCTTTTTTTTTCCTTTTTTCGGTTTGGTGGGTGCGGCGGGCGGCGTTACTGACGACAAATTTACATTTATTTTTAAATAAAGGATTTATCAAAAACTGTCTTGTGTATTTATTTTGTTTTTGTTGAATGGGTAGGGGTACAATGTACCTGATACCCATTCACATGGGGGGGGGCGGAATCTGATTAGACAACCTGATCAAATTCTGATAAGACCCCCACCCGCAGACTCCCACAAACACAGCCCAGGGTTGTCGGGAAGAGGCCCTTGTCCACAGAAACATGGGGACAATGTGCTTTGGGGGGCACCCCAAAGCATCCTCCCCATGTTGAAGGCAAGCGGCCTGGTATGGTCCAGGAGGGGGGCGCTCGCTCGCCCCCCCCTTTCCTGGCCTGCCAGCCTGCATGCTTGGATAAGAGCCTGGTATAGGTTTTTATTTTGGCGTGGAGTTCCCCTTTAAATCCATAACAGATCCTAAGGGCCTGGTATAGATTTTTGGGGGGACCCCATACCATTTTTTTTCTTAATTCTGTCAGGAGGTTCCCCTTAAAAGCCATACAAGACCCAAAATTTGCTGTTAAAAATTGTATACAAAAATTAAAATTACATGCACATGTGATACAGGTGCAGAAAAATTGAGCCTTGGGCGTTGGTGGTGCCCTAAACAAAAAACATTGTTGCAAGCTAGCATAATCAAGATTTAGGAATAGGATAGGCAGCATAGGCAGTCTTCAAGGATCCCAGATCCCTAGCAAATTTAATCAGTTACATCAGCATCAGGTGTTCGATAGTTGCTGTTGATCCAGGACTGATTCATTTTGATAAATGATGGGCAGACGCACTCTTTTATCCATCACAAAACCTCCAGCAGCCTGAATGTCCATTCGCAATGCATGTGGAAACAGGACAGGCCAGTAGCGCCATTGCATATTGAGCAAGTTCTGGCCAGTGGTCCATTATCAAGACCCAGTAACCCAGTGGATGCTCAGTTGGAAAGGTCTCCAAGTCTGCTCTTGCTCCTAGATAATCCTGCACCATATGCTGCCGACGCTGCCGATGTTTGCCTAAACCTAACAGCCCTGGGCGTTGAGGATTAAAGAATTGTTTCAAGGCATCTGTCAGCCGGCCGCCTTCTCCACTGCTCCTTCTTTGAGTGAACAAAGCCTCAGAAATACATTCTCCAAGAAATGGTAACCTCCCAGTGTCTGCAAAGGTGTTACACAAATTTTTCTTCAAGGCATCCTCAAGATTTCTCATCCTCTGCTCCCTCTGCGAAGGAAGGATGAGCTCTGCAAGTAATGATCCCTCTCCTTGATACCACAAATCCTCTGGACTTTTCCTTTTTGCAGGGTTTGCAGCATTAGGGAGCCCATACAGCGTAAGTTTGAGGAGGCATGAGATTCTAAGTCCTCTGGGTCACTAAGGATGACACTATCAGGAGCAACCTCTCCCCAGCCACGCACAACTCCTGGGGTTTCTGGGGAATGAAAACTATCACTTGAAGACTGCTGTATGTTATCCCCTACATCCATTCTGCCACAATCCTCCTCCTGTGTGTTTTGTGACCCTGCCGGAATCGCATCTGCGTAAAGGGGGCCTTATGAGGAAAGGAAGTTCTCCTCTTCCTCCTGCTGTTCTGCCTCAAATGCCCTGTCCATGATTTCATGAAGCGTGTGCTCCTGCAGGAAGACTAGAAGGACTGTGTCACCGATGCATGCATCTTTGCGGCTCACCATCCTTGTGGCCTCCTCAAATGGTAACAGGACAGTGCATGCATCCTTTATCAGCAGCCAATGGGGTGGCGAAAAGAAGCCAAGCTCCCCTGAGCCTGTCCTTGTGCCATACTCACACAGGTACTCATTGATGGTCCTCTATTGCGTGTGCAGCCACTGCAGAACTGCCAATGTTGAGTTCCACCTGGTGGTCATGTCACAAATGAAGTGGTTGGTGGGCAGGTTGAATTCCTGTTGAATGTCAGCCAGCCAAGCACCCGCATTGTATGAACGCCGGAGATGGCCACAGATTTTTCTTTTTCCCAGAAGATCTTGTAAGCCCAGGTACCTGTTCAAGAAATGCTGCACCACCAAATTCAGGACATGAGCCGAGCATGGAACACGTGTCAAGTATCCCTGTCGAAGGGCAGAGAGAAGGTTGGTGCCATTGTCATGTACAACCATTCCTGGCTCAAGCTGCCATGGCATCAACCACCTTTGAGCCTGCACCTGCAGAGCTGACAGAATCTTTGCCCCCCTTGTGGCTCCTGTCCCCTAGACAGACCAACTGAAGCACTGCATGACATCTTTTAGCCTGACTGCTTACATAGCCCCTTGAACGCTTAGGGAGCACTGCTGGTTCAGAGGACAATTTAGCAGAAGAGACCATAGAGGAAGAAAAAGAGGAGAGGGTGGAGCAGGTAGATGTGGCAGCAAGCTCAAGCACTGAACCCTGTCCTGCAACCTTGCCACTGCCAGCTGCTAGCAGAGTTACCCAGTGCGCCATGAAGGAAATGTAACGTCCCTGACCATGTCTGCTGGACCATGAGTCAGCAGTAATGTGAACCTTCCTGCTGACTGCTCTGTCCATAGAGGCCAAAACATTGCCTTCCACATGATGGTACAGAGCTAGAATGGCCTTACGTGAAAATACATTTCTTTTTGGAACCTGCCCCTGGGGTACAGCACATTCTGTAAATTCACAAAAGGTAGCAGTGTCTACCAGATTAAAAGGCAGCAGTTGTAGTGCTAGCAATTTGGCCAAGCTAACATTTAAATGCTGAGCATGTGGATGGCTGGGACAGTATTTTTTTTTTTTTAGGGTTCAGCACCTGGGGTAGCCAAATTTGCCTGCTGGTCAAATTACCTCAAATTACCAGGTGGTGTACTGCTAGTAGATTGGGTGCAAGTACCTGTGACACCCATTGCTATACTATCATCCCTTTCAGTGCAGGTTTTTGAGAAGACTTGAGGTTTAAGTATAGGTAGAGGTCCCAGATGAGGAGCAAGAAGAAGTCTTCATTTTATTATGATGTGGGTCTTGCAGGTGCTGGTACCAATGGACTGCATGGCAGGTCTTCATATGTCTGGTCAAGTATGTGGTGCCCAAGCGGCTGGTGTTCTGACCATGCTTGATCCGCTTCAGACAGAGATTGCAAACAGCAATGCTGCGATCTGCTGCATTTGTGTTAAAAAAGCCCACACCAGTGAACTTTTGGAAGCTAGCGGGGAGTCAGCAGTGGAGCTCTGTGGTGTGATGCAATAGGGTGGCTGCCCTTAAGCCGGCCCCTGGAGGACATCCTGCCTCATTGGAGTTGTTCCGCCGCCTCCTCCTCACTTTCTTCCTCTATTCTCTCAGGCACCCAAGTACGGTCAGTGACCTCATCATCCCCTCTCTCCTCGTCACTGGAGAAAACTTGGCAGTATGCTGCAGTTTTTGGAACATGACTGCTAGTTTCTTGTCTGTCATTGTCTTCCCCTCTCTCTAGGCTCACGTTATTCCCTTCCTCAATCTGGGAACCAACATCGGAGCCTTCAAATTGCTGTGCATCCTCCAGCATCATGTCACTGACTCTATGATTAAATAATTCAGGTGACTCCCCTGTGCATGATGTTGAGGTTATGGAAGGAGTAGCTGTGGACAACAAGCCTGTGGAATAGGCCACTTTGTCAGCTGCAGTGGAAGGCAAACTAGTATGAGCTTGGGTGACGGAGGATGAAGACAGCTTAGTTATCCACTCCACCAGCTCTTCCACATGTTGTGGCTCAATACACGGCCAGTACTTGAAAAAATGAACAAGCGTACCCCGCCTGCAGAGGATACACTATGTTCACGACCAACACTTTTCACTGTGGACATAGAGACTGCTTGCCCTCTTTTAGTGGCCTGTGAGTGTCTGTCTCTCCTTGTTGGCCTTTCAGGCATGATGTGGATTTTTGGGGGGGTTTTAATAACTTTTTATTATAGAATGTGGGATTGAAATATGATGCTAGGGTGCAATACTTTTGTGCTTGGTGCACTATAAACCGTTTTATTATTGTTTTTTATTTTTTGGGAGGGATTTTTATAAATTTTCATTATAGAGTGTGGGATGGAAATATGGTACAATACTTTTGTATTTAGTGCACTATAAACCATTTTATTATAGTTTTTTTTTTAATAAAGAAAAATGTAATAAAGCAAAAAAAGAAAACCCCCTGCTGATGCAGAAGGAATAGCACCAACGATGCAAAAGAGGGGACAGCAATTATGCCCTAAATAAAATTAGTGCTGCTGCTCAAAAATATAACACCTGTCAGGTTTATTGGGGAGATTAAATAAAAGAAAAATGTAATTATAAAGGCCATGCATATTCAGTTCTATATAGAGATTCTGAACAGGACAGCAACCATCTTGTATAGGGGTGATTAAAGGTTCATGTTCTTTTGCAAGATGCCTCTACAGAGAGTCTTGAAAAGTTAACAGAAGATTTTCTTTGTATTTTTTTAAATCGTAAATAATGGGACTTTCTGACATTTCACCTGATAAAAGCCTGGCCAGGAGGGCACCAGGTTTTAAGGGGGGGGGGGGGGGGTGATGTCTTTTTGATTGTCTGTATTTTAAACAATAAATTCAGTATCTTTCTTTTAAAGGTTAATTTAAATATATATTTTAGAAAACATCATCATGTGTAAGATGTATATTAACAATAATATACTGTTTTATTATTGATATAGAAGTGTGAACTTGGAATTTATATAATGTTGGATATATATATATATATATATATATATATATATATATATATATATATATATATATATATATATATATATATACTAGAATATTTCTTTTAAGTGTAAGGACTTATGTGTCTTGAAACGAATTACTTCATTTTATGGCATGTGGAGGGAGTGTTTATATACAATTTGTTTCGGCCTGGGCTAGGTAATGTACATCCTACAAGCCAGACGCTTTTCTTGGCAGCATATGACATGGTCAAATGATTTAATTACTTTTGCCCAGCCAGGTCAAAGGTTATATGTAAAGAAAAATAATGCAATTGCATTCTATATACTGAATCTAACAGTAATACAATACTGCCCCCTTTGGTGACTACTACTAAATGCAGTCTTTGGGTAAATCAGTAATTTCCAATATATATATATATATATATATATATATATATATATATATATATATATATATATATATAGTATTAATAATATATCCTTATTAAATGGCATTACCAGGTTCAACCCCTGCCAAGATACATGATGGAGATATTAGATGGACATGTATGTACTATGACAGTATGGACAGGTTTTTATGTTGTTTTTATGATTATTCTTAATTGAAGAAATTATCATATAATTCTAATATCCAATATACTGGATGATTAGTAGGGGTGTTGCCTATGACCTCACCAGTTAATGGATAAGTAATCCCAACCAATGGGGATAAAGTTCCTCCTTCGGCGTTCAGCTTATGCTAATTTTACTGGTCTTTTGTTCAACACAATATAAAAAGGGAACCCAGATGTAACACATATTATGACAACATACATTACACTTACAACACACACGCTACTCACATCCATACATATACTCATCTATACATACTCCATCTTATTCCATCAGTCTCTGAAACTTTGAAGGACGCCAGAAGAAACTCCTCCCTAACTGGCCACCATTTTGGGAAGGCAGCCATATTAAGGACTCTGGTAACGACCATTTTAAGCTAGCAGCCATCTTAAGTGTGGTAAATATACCTTGCTGTTTATTTGATTATTATTTACTATTGTTTATTTCCTTCCTTATATGTTTTATATTTCATATTTAAGGGTAATGAGATTACAATCCCAGCCGTATGAACCATATTAGATTTTTCTCTAAAAACTGATTTTTGTTTTTATACATTTTTATTAATATCAGATTTTAGCGCAATATCAGCAATGTAGTCTCTCGTTTTGCATAGCCTATTCTCACTCCAACTGCAGGGGAGTGACTGTTGGCTGTGCAATTCGCAGACAATTGTGGTCTGATTATATAGAACACTTATCTATGGTTTCTACTATACCTGGGGAAAACGTAATCTTGCTTTCATTTTAATTTCATTATTGAGCTACATATCACATTGCATTTATCGTTTTAAGTTTGTATTTTATGTAAAGTTATCTCTTTGTGTTACCTCAAGTCTAATCATTTATTGTGAATACATGTCTTGTGAATAAATATTCTTATATATTCCCTACTGTAGACTGTATTCAATAAGATTGGTATATGCTGTTAAAAAGAAATTAATCGATTAAAAATAATTTGTTACGTATTGATTTGTGGAAATAAGTTAAGATTCTCCTACCTTACAGATCTTTGCTTATTTACATAAATGGAGACACTGTTATATCAGAGCAGTATAAATATTCTGACACACCTATGATGCAGAAGGAGGGACAGCAACTATGTCCTAAATATTATTAGTGCTGCTGTGCCACAAAAAAATAAAAATCCACTGCTAACACTGAAGGAATAGCACCTGTGATGCAGAAGGGGGATAGCAATTATGCCCTAAATATTATTAGTGCTTCTGTGCCACGAAAAAAAAATTCAAAATAAAAAAACACACTGCTGACATAGAAGTAATAGCACCTGCTATGCAGAAGGGAGGAGACAGCAATTATGCCTTAAATATTATTAGTGCTGCTGTGCCACAAAAAAAAAACCCACTGCTGACGCAGAAGCAATAGCACTTGCGATGCAAAAGGGGGGACAGCAATTTTCACTAAATATTATTAGTGCTGCTGTGCCACGAAAAAAAAAAAACACTACTGACGCAGAAGGAATAGCACCTGCGATGCATAAAGGGGGACAGCAATTGTGCCCTAAATATTATTAGTGCTCCTGTGCCAAAAAAAAAACACTGCTGACACAGAAGGAATAGCATATGTGATGCAGAAGGGGGAGAGCCATTATGCCCTAAATACTATAAGTGCTGATGTGCCACGGAAAAAAACAAAAAAACACTGCCAACGCAGAAGGAATAGCACCTACGACACGAAAGGGGGGGGGGGCAGCAAATATGTCCTAAATAAAGTTAATGCTGCTGCGCCACAAAACAATCACTGCTGATGCAGAGGTAATAGTACCTGTGACACAGAAGGGGGAGTACCAATATTGCAGCAACAGAACTTAATTCTGCAAAAAAAAAATATCAATAAAAAAATAAAAATGGGATCAGTGGGGTGACACAGACGTGTTGTATACACCAACACTTCAGTGGCCCCACTACACTGTGTTACACAAGATGAATCAGCCCTATACTACACTGCACTGACTGCATTAAACATCAAAGCACAATCCACTAACTACCCTGCCTAATCTCCACTCCTAACACACTACATACGGCTGCCATGTAAGCAGCCTTATATAGTGTGGGGCGTGGACTTAGCAGCTAAGCCATGATTGGCTAAAATAACACAAAAAGAAGTTCAGGCACTATTTCTGAATGCAACGTTCCTGTGATATCCTGGCCCCAAGGGCTGTGGACTAGTATGACAGTACATCAACAGTACCGCTGGTCGCCCAATCCTTGACACGGGATGGTGTATGGAGAAGTTCAAACAGAAAAAAAGGATGGCGCTCTGGCGTGCATGAAATGAAATAAATGCCCCAGAAGTGTTCTCATATAGATTCTTAAGAAATTGAATATGCACATGCAAGTTAAAATAAAACAATTGGCATACTTTCCAGCCAAACCTTGAAGCCTCTGTATCTCATGAGGCCTTTCTCGGTGACGTCATCCAAGCGTGACTTCTGGTCTCTACGGAAGACACGGCGGTAGTCAAACGCATTGGCCCCGGTCCCAGGAAGCAGCCGCACACTGGACCATGTGAGCCATTGTCAATGGAGGTCGGTATTTTCCATCAGAGAGTACCCTTCTTTCCTCCCATTTGGGTTTTTGAGGTACTGTAATCCCATGATTTCCACCAGGGATCTCCATGGCACCCTGAGGAGATACAGAGGCTTCAAGGTTTGGCTGGAAAGTATGCCAATTGTTTTATTTTAACTTGCATGTGCATATTAAATTTCTTAAGACTCTATATGAGAACACTTCTGGGGCATTTATTTCATTTCATGCACGCCAGAGCGCCATCCTTTTTTGCTGTATGATTGGCTAAAAGCACCTTGCCTTCGGCCAATCATGGCTCTGATAGGATATTGTGCTGTGATTGACCGAAGCATACAGGTCAGGTGCATGCTTTGGCCAATCACAAACAATTGTGCAGTGCATTATGGGGCACTCATCGGCGGGCAAACTTCCCGCCGAGCCCTTCCGGGTGTTTGTGTGTTCAGCGGACACACAAACACCCGATGTTCGAGTCGAACATCAAGCCCATCACTACTAACAGGTTATGTTTTCAGGTATTTCTTTATCATTCAAAGGTTAAGTATTACTTACTTTAAGCGGAGTTCCGGCCTCGGAAACAATTTTTTACTAAAAATACTCCTGGGACAGTCAGGGCTAGTGCATTCCACAATGGATAGCCTCTGAACTTTCCCAGGTCGCACTTACCTTTTAGAAGAAATACTTACCTTGAAAATTTCTTCTCCAGCGCTGCCATCTCAGGTGTGAGCAGCTGAAGCCAGCGCATCCTCTTCTGCATCCTTTTCCATGTCCTCTTCGGTCCCACAATGCCCTGCACCAGCCCCGCTCATCACTTCCGGGGTAGGCGTGTCATCCCTGCACAGCTTCTGGGCATGCCCAGAAGCTGTTTTGCAGGGAATGAAGTGCATGCACCAGAACTGACGAGTGGGGCCGGTGCAGGCGCATTGATTCCTAGGAGCGATGACATTCAGCTCCTAGGAATCAATGCAAGCAGGAAGTGATGGTGCAGGCCGTGGCCGCAGAGGGAGGAAGTGGAAGAAATGTAAGTATATTTTCTTCAATATCAAGGTAAGTAATTAAAAAAAAAATCGGGACTATCCATTTGTTTTTTAGGTGACACTGAGCAAGCGGATGGCCCAAAGTGGATTTTGAGGCTGGAACTCCGCTTTAATAATTACTAGAGGTTTTTCGTTTGACATATTTCTTGAAAACTTAATCTGTTGGGCAGAAGCATGACTAGAACCTTCAGGGGCCCAGTGAAAGAAACCATAAAGGTCCCCAATGACCCCCAGCTGGGTCCTTCTTTTGGGGCACAGAGCCCTTCCCACTGATCCTGGGGCCCTTTATTCCCATCGCAGGGCCTTTTATTACAGTCCTGCGGCGGGATCCTTTCACAGTTTCTGCAGCAGGCCCCCTTCCTTCTATATTAGAGCCCCCTTCAAAGCGACTGAATGCCAGGGCTCATTTGCAAGTGCAACCTTTGCGAACCTGGTAATTCTGCCACTGGTGTCTGGTGTCAATATTTTTTTTTTGTTTTATTTTTACCATTTTATTTATTTATTTATTATTATTATTTTTTTTTAGAATTTATTTAGGAGCCCTGTTGGAGGGCTTTGGCAAAACATAAGTAGTTTAACCAGTTTTCCTGTGGCAAGTTGGCTCTGCTGCACGAACTGACGTACCTGTACATCCGTCGCGCATGGTGGTAAGGGGCACGCACGTCTGCGCCCACCATCCCCACGATGATCTGATTCGGTTCAGAACAGATCAGTCATCAGGTCCTGGCCAATGATTTATGACTTGGACCTGGTGATCAGTTCTGACCAATGACAGACCCTTCTGTGCCTGTGTAATGTAAACACAGGCACAGGAAATTATGTAATCTCCTCTCCTGGAGCCCTTTTCGGTTCCAGCGTGAGAGAAAAAAAGCATCAGACAGTGAGCACACAAGCACTACGCTGACACCAGTACACATAGGCAGATTTTTCACCCCCTTATCCCCCCCGGTTAACCCTTTCACTCTTTTCATATAGTGACACTGTCATAGTGTTACTATATACAGTATACAGATAATTTACTGGTCACTGTATTAGTGTCACTGGTGACGCCAGTTAGTGTGAGCAGCAGTTGGTGGTAGTTAGTGTCTGTCCCAGATAGGTTTAGGGCACCCACCATATATTCCCTAATAAATATTGAACCCCCTGATCACCCCCAGTTAATCCCTTCACTGCCCTGTCACAGCGTCACTATTTTATTGTACAGATCCTTTTTCTGATCACTGTATTAGTGCCACAGGTGACGTCAGTTAGCGTTAACGTTCGTTAGCATCAATCCAGGATAGCTTTAGATTGCCTGCCACATATTTAGTAATACATTTTAACCCTTGATTACCAGTGACAAGCACACACACACTAAACACCACCATTACTAGTATAGTCTCTGAATAGATCGATATCTTTGATCAGATCAGAACTATACTAGTGTCCCCAATACTATAGTATAGTGTTCCCAAAATGCAGCGTTAGCAAGATCAACACCTGCCAGCACCTGTGTTTAGCACCTCCACCCAGCCCCCAAGAAGTGCAGTATCAGCAGATTATTGTCACTTCCAATACACGGCACACTAAATCGCAGCATTAGCAGAGTCAGGACTGATATTTGCTAGCACTAGCAGTTCAATTTTTTGGTAGCGGTTCAAACAGTCCTTGACAACCAGGTGTTTTTTTTACCCGTGAGTCACACTAGTTGCCTGTAAATTCATTGGCCAAAATGTCCAAACAGAAGTACACTAGTAAGGAGGCCTACACAATGCTGAGCATGACAGATGAGAGCGATGGGGAAGCCTCACTGTCAGAATCAGGCTCAGTATTCAAACCTGTAGAGAGCAGCGGCATCCTGACAGATAGCTCTGAGGATTGAGTAGTGGTCCCTGCTAAGGTCAGCCGGTGCAACAAACACATGGTACTCATATGCAGCAGAGTGTCCAGACTAGTGTCGCATAACCTTTTGGTGAACTGTCAAGCACCAGTGGCCTAGTACACCCTGGTCGTATTTAAACCAGCACTACAGTAACACTTGGTGACTTATTCCATAAGTGCAATTCAAGCTGGTTCGGTGGCTAGCACAAGTAGTGTCCAGCAGCCACAAATAATTTGAAGATAGGCCCATAGAGCCCATAGTGTCCTTCCTGATGCACTTGCAAATCCTGATTGGGAGCCCACTACTTCTGAAGCACCTGTACTTCCCCCATTCACTGGCTATCCCGGAATTCAGGTGGAAACAGCCGATTTTACACCCCTTTGTTTTTATGAGCTTTTTTTTTATGAAAGATCTGTACAGATCTGTTGTGGACCAAAGCAATTTATACGCCAATCAATTTATTGCCGCAAATGCAAATTTGACCCTTACCAGAGAATTTGCATGGAAACGTATCACTGTTTTGAATTTGGAATCTTTCTGGGCCTATCCCTCATCATGGGCATTACTAAAAAGAGTGAGTTGACGTCATATTGGTCCACTGACTCAATTCATCATATGCCCGTGTTCTCTGCTGCCATGGCAAGGACTAGATACAAGCAAATCTTGCAGTTCATGCATTTCAATGACAATGAACTCTGTCACCCTCGGGGTGACCCTGATTATGACTGGCTCCACAAAATTCGGCCCCACGTACAGTAAATCCCTTCAATCAAAAATGTACAGCCTTGTATACAACCCAACAAGCTTTCTGTGTTGTTAAGTCCCTGATTACATTTTCTGGCAGCCTTGTTTTCAAACAGTTTCTCCCCAGCAAGCGTGCCAGATATGGAGTCAAGATGTTTAAGTTCTGTGACAGGGCAGCAGGCTATACATGTAGTTTCCAGATTTACGAGGGAAAAATAGCAATGTGGAGCCCCCCCCCCCCCAACTGCCCAGACAACATAGGGACCAGTGGCAAGATTGTTTGGGACTTGATGTCACCCTTTGTCGGAAAGGGGTACCATTTATACATAAACAATTATTACTATTGTGTCACTTTTTAGTCACCTTTTTGATTCTGGAATTGGCGCATGTGGCACCGCGTTACCTAATCGCCGGGGCTTCCCCCCAATGGCTTGTAGATTCCCGACTTAAATGGGGTGGAGAGAGCCTGCTTGAAGTGTAATATATTTCTTGCAACGAAGTGGAGGGACACACGGAATGTTTTTGTTCTGTCTTCCATTCACGCAGATACGACTGTCCAAATAACAACAGTGACTGGTATTGTTGAGAAGCCCCTCTGTGTCCACTAATACAACCTTAACATGGGAAGGGTGGACTACAATGACCAGGTGATGGGGCTGTACTTAAACCATTGAGTTTTGACTGCACACAGTTCCCAAAGCTCCACTAGCCGTACTGTTTGTACTTTTAACCACTTGCCGACCGCCTATCTACGGCGGCGGTCAGCCCCTCACAGGCAATGTGACGTAGGGCTACGTCACTAGCTTGTGAGGGTCTAGGGAGCGAGCGCGCGCCGCCGGAGGCGCGCTCCTGCTCCCGCGTGGTCACGGACCCCCCCGCGCGTGTGACCGGCGGACCCGATGTCCGCCGGCCACTCTGCGATCGGCGGGGGAGAGGGAGAAAGTCAGGCAGCTTGTGTAAACAAGCTGCCTGTCATTCTCCCCTCTGTATGAGAGATGATCATATGGATCTACTATGTAGATCCGTTGATCACTCTGCATACAGCTGAAGCCACAGCCAATCACAGTTAGAATCACGCCCCTAGGGACACACACAGCCCCTCCCTCTCAAATAAAGTTAACCCCTTCACTACCAGTGTATTTTTACAGTAACAGTGCATATATATAGCACTGATTACTGTAGAAATGTCACTGGTAACCCCAAAAGTGTCAAAAATGTCAGTCAAGGGTCCGATCTGTCCGCCGCAATGTCGCAGTACCGCAAAAAAAAATCGCAGATCGCCGCCATTACGCGTTAAAAAAAAAAACAACAGAAATTACAAAAATCTTTCCCTTAGTTAGTAAACGCAATAACTTTTGCGCAAACCAATCAAAATATGCTTTTTGCAATTTTTTTTACCAAACATAGGTAGCATAAAACAAATTGGCCGAAAATGTTACACAATTTTGATTTTTACATTTTTTTGGGGGGGAATTTCATATAAAAAAAAAGGGAAAAATATTGCTATTTTTGCAAAATTTACGCTCTTTTTTTGTTTATAGCGCGTGATCAAAAAATCGCACAGGTGATCAAATACCGCCAAAAGAAAGCTCTGTTTGTGGGAAAAAAAGGACGCCAAATTCGTTTAGGTACAGCGTTGCACGACCGCGCAATTGTCCGTTAAATTCACGCAGTGCCGAATCGCAAAATACCCCCTGGTCAGGAAGGGGGTAAAATCTTCCGGGGCTTAAGTGGTTAATGACAATCCCCTCAGAAACAATATAAAGAAGGTTTTGCAAATCAACAATGAAGATGATGTTAGATTATAAGCTCTTCTGAGCAGGGCCCTCTTAATCCTCTTGTATTTTATTGTATTGTAACTGTATTGTCTCCCTCTACTATTGTAAAGTGCTGCGTAAACTGCTGGCGCTATAGAAATCCTGATTAATAATAATAATAATAATAATAATAATAATGTGGGTACTCTTAGGCTTTTATTCTGAAAATTGGAATGGAATATTGAAAAAATTAAAGTATACTGGGACAAACAACTTTGATTGAATAACTTAGCCTGAAGAGAATACTAAGGGTTAAAAAATGTCACACATTTGAATTACCAAATGGGATGTTGAAGAAAAAATGGACGGATGTTCTATCTGAACGCTCTTTCAGTCTTGTGCATATTATACCAGAATCCGAAACTATGGAGATTGATAGATTGCAAAAAGAGATTCAAACATTACAACAAGACATTTTACCCCTCAAAGAGCTTACACAGTTTGAAGAACTGGATAAAAAATTGGATGACAAAATGACACAAATGGATAAAAGCATCATTATAGGAAAGAAAAAAAAAAATGATGCGTGATAAATTGGACTATGAGTCTAACAATGTATATACCTGGAAGAAAAATCCTGCATGGCGTAAGGGAAATTGTCCTCCTAAAAAAAGTCAGCTTCTCTGAGTCTGAAGCTGAGTTTACTGACAGGACTTTGGCTACGTCTGGCTCTCAGGATTCTATAGATCAATCCATTCATTCAGACATGAATTCAAAATACACCAGTTACCCCAAAAAACGAGATACCAGGGAAAACTAAAGGGGGTCGCAGAAGAGGTGGAAGAAAACAAGGAGAGGAGGCAAAAAAGATAGGGGGAAGGGTTCTACTCTCTGAGACAACAGACTCGGAAAAATCATTGTGCTTAATGTATCTCAACGCAATCTGACGTCTGAGGATATATCCCTATTAAACAAAGGCCTCAATTTCGTTCCGACCCAACATTTTGATCTCTTCAGAACTCTGTTGGACATCAATAGATTTATTCATAATATTACTATTATGAAGCATCATTACAATTCATAAGAGATAATGAGGTTACATCTAATACTTTGTCCACTATACTAACTCCCAATTAGTGATTGACCGAACAACCCCCTGTTCGGTTCACACCTGAACATCTGGAACAGGGGAAAAGTTCTACCGAACATGTGAGCCCTATTGAAGTCTATGGGACACGACTAGGGTTGAGCGGACACCTAGATGTCCGTGTTCGACGGGTTCGGCCGAACTTTAAAAAAAAGTCCGGGTCCGTGTCCCGGACTTTTACCGAACTTTTCCCGGACACCGAACCCCATTGAAGTCAATGGGGACCCGAACTTTAAGGCACTAAAATGGCTCTAAAACACCAAAGGAAAGGGCTAGAGTGCTGCAAATGGCAGCAAAACGTAATTAAGAGCATGGCAAGTGCTCTGCAAACAAATGTGGATAGGGAAATAACTTAAAACAACAAAAAAAAACAGAAAAATAAAACAATGTTCTTCTTCATCTCTGAAGGACGAGGCCCATATGGAGTAGGAGGGAGGTTGAGGTGGTGGTGGATGTGGCGGTGACATAGGCGTGCGCACAGGGTGTGCTGGGTGTGCCTGGGCACACCCTAATCACCTAGGGCACATAGCATTGCCAGTGAGGAGATGGGAAAGATCTCCCTGGGACCTGCTCTGCTCTATTTCTCCTTGCCTACAGGTACATGGCCCCGATACATTACTCTCCCTGCTGGCAAACACATGCATGTGTATTTCAACTTTGGGGTGCACACCTTAATGCAATAGGCTGCGCACACCTATGGGCGGTGTAGGTGGAAGCGGCGGTGGAGGAGGACCAGGGCCGGATTAACAGCATCATGGGCTTGGTGCTGAGGATTTTGAAGGGCCTTAGGGCCGTGCCTTGCCATGCACCCAGAGGAGGAAGGGTGCAGCCATGCATGCCTAATTCAACATGGGATGCTGTCTCTGAAGCCCATAAACACATCCATGCATCGCCAACTGTCCCTCCTTGTCCGGCCTTCACGCTGTGTGGGGAGGTTCTGAGGGTGCTGCCTGGGGAAGCGAGCATAGAAGCCAGACTTCTGTGTTTACAAGTGACAGAAGAGCGGTAACAGTGAATATGGCCAACCCGGGGCCTATATAAAAGGTAGGGGCCTGGAGCTGCAGCTCCAATAGCCCCTACATTAATCTGGCCCTGAGGAGGAGGACGAGGTAGCCAACACTGCTTCTTTTCACAAATTTTAAATGAGGGTACACCCCAAAAGAGTGAGAAAGAGCAAAAATGGAACAATGGGTGGGTAAGGTCGGTATCCATTGCTATTCTGCATAAGGTACGGAAAAGTCCCGTGGGATCCATGCCTGGTTCATTTTAATGAACGTGAGCTTGTCCACATTGTCTCTGGACAGGCGGCTGCGCTTGTCTGTTATAACGCCCCCAGCCGTGCTAAATACCCGTTCAGATAATACACTGGCTGCAGGGCACGCCAGCACCTCCAAGGCGTAAAGGGCAAGCTCAGGCCATGTGCCCAATTTGGAGACCCAGAAGTTGAAGGGGGCAGACCCGTCATTCACTACATGTAGGCGTGTGCACACATACTGCTCCACCATGTTGGTAAAATGCTGCCTCCTGCTAAGACGTTCCATCTGAGCTGCTGGTGCTGCTGTTTGTTGTGGCGTGCTGACAAAGCTTTTCCACATTTCGGCCATGCTAACCCTGCCTTCTGAGGTGCTGGCGGTGCCCTGGTTGCGTTGGCGACCTCCTCCTCCTCCTCCTCTGCCTTGTGCTTCCACTGTGGCCCCGCTGTCAGATGGGAATGCCAGCAGCATGGCGTCTACCAGCGTGCGCTTGTACTCGCGCATCTTGCGATCGCGCTCCAGTGAGTGAATTAAGGACGGTACGTTGTCCTTGTAACGGGGATCCAGCAGCGTGGCCACCCAGTAATCAGCACAAGTTAGAATGTGGGCAACTCGGCGGTCGTTGTGGAGACACTGCAGCATGTAATCGCTCATGTGTGCCAGGCTGCCCAGAGGCAACGAAAGGCTGTCCTCTGTGGGAGGTGTATGGTCCGTGTCCTCTGTATCCCCCCAGCCACGCACCAGTGATGGCCATGAGCTGGCCTGGGTGCCACCCTGCTGTGAACATGGTTCCATCTCCTCCTCCAGCTCCTCCTCCTCCTCATCCTCCTCATCCTCCAGAACTGTGCCCCTGCTGGACAATTGCGTCCCTGGCGTTTGCGTGTGCAGGAACCCACCCTCGGAGCCCCTTGCGAATGACTGCCCTGAAAGCCTTGGAAATGTTACCTCTTCATCCTCCTCCTCCTCCTCATCCTGTGCCACATCCTCTTCCATCATCGCCCGAATTGTTTTTTCAAGGAGGCATAGAAGTGGGATAGTTAAGCTGAGAACGGCGTCATTGCCACTGGCCATGTTGGTGGAGTACTCAAAACAGCGCAACAAGGCACACAGGTCTCGCATGGAGGCCCAGTTATTGGTGGTGAAGTGGTGCTGTTCCGCAGAGCGACTCACGCGTGCGTGCTGCAGCTGAAACTCCACTATGGCCTGCTGCTGCTCGCACAGTCTTTCCAGCATGTGCAAGGTGGAGTTCCACCTTGTGGGCACGTCACATATGAGGCGGTGAGCGGGAAGGCCGAAGTTACGCTGCAGCGCTGCCAGGCGAGCAGCAGCAGGGTGAGAACGCCGAAAGTGCGCACAAACGGCCCGCACTTTCTGCAGCAGCTCTGACATATCGGGGTAGTTTTTAAGGAACCTCTGCACCACCAAATTCAGCACATGCGCCAGGCAAGGGATGTGCGTCAAACCGGCTAGGCCCAGAGCTGCTATGAGATTTCGCCCGTTATCGCACACCACCAGGCCGGGCTTGAGGCTCGCTGGCAGCAACCACTCATTTGTCTGCTGTTCCATGCTCCTCCACAACTCCTGCGCGGTGTGTGGTTTGTCCCCCAAACAGGCAAGTTGTAAAACTGCCTGCTGTCGTTTACCCCTGGCCGTGCTGAAGTTGGTGGTGAAGGTGTTACGCTGTCCGGATGAGGAGGCGGTAGAGGATGAGGAAGCGGAGTAGGAGGAGTTAGGAACAGGAGGCAAACTGAAGCGCCCTGCAATCCTCGGTGGTGGAAGGACATGCGCCAAATTGCTATCCGCCTCAGGCCCATCCGCCACTGCATTTACCCAGTGTGCCGTTAGGGAGATATAACGCCCCTGACCGTGCTTACTGGTCCACGTATCCGTAGTTAGGTGGACCTTGGCACAGATGGCGTTGCGCAGTGCACACCTGATTTTTTCCCCCACTTGGTTGTGCAGGGAAGGGATGGCTTGCCTGGAAAAGTAGTGGCGGCTGGGCACGACGTACTGTGGGACAGCCACCGACATAAGGTTTTTAAAACTGTGCGTCTCCACCAGACGGAATGACAGCATTTCAAAGGCCAATAATTTTGAAATGCTGGCATTCAGGGCCAGGGATCGCGGGTGGGTAGGGGGGTACTTCCTCTTCCTCTCAAGTGTTTGGGAGATGGAAAGCTGAACGCTTCCACGGGACATTGTGGAGATGGTTGTTGGTGACCCAGGTGGTGGTGTTGCTGACAGATCGTCTGTTTGCGGGGTGGCAGGTGCCGGTATCACTACAGATGTGGCTGGAGCGGCCGAGACTGCAGCAGAAGAGGAAGCAGGATGAGCCAGAGACGTTTCTTGGTTTTGAAGGTGTGTACTCCACTGCAGCTCGTGCTTTGCACTTAGATGCCTGATCATGCAGGTTGTGCTCAGGTTGAGAAGGTTCATGCCTCGCTTCAAGCTCTGATTGCACAGGGTGCAAACCACTCGTGTCCTGTCATCAGCACATTTTCTAAAGAACTTCCACGCTAGAGAACTCCTTTGAGCTGACTTTGGTGCGCTCGTTCCCTTGCTGCGTTGGGCAGTAGCGGGCGTAGTGTCTAGGGCACGGCCGCTCCGCTTCTGCACCCTGCTCCCTCTTCTGCTGTGCTGGTGGCTCTGTGCGACCACCGCCTCTTCCTCCAAACTACTCAGTTCACCTGCATGACGTTCATTCCATGTGGGGTCGAGGACCTCATCGTCCTCCACATCATCTTCCACCCAGTCTTCACCCCTGCCCTCCTTGTCGGTCTCCACAATGCTGAACGCCGCAGCAGTTGGCACCTGCGTTTCGTCATCATCGGAGACGTGCTGCGATGATCCTTGCATGTACTCATCTTGAGAAATAAGTGGTTGGGCATCGCTGCACTCAATCTCTTCCACTTCTGGGGCAGGGCTAGGTGGATGGCCCTGGGAAACCCTGCTGACAGAGTCCTCAAAAAGAATAAGAGACTGCTGTATGGCTTGGGGCTCAGACTGCTGGCCTGATTTGCAAGGGGGTGAGGTGAAAGACGGTTGGACATTGGCTGCAGGTGCCAACTCTGACCTTTCTGCAGTAGACTGGGTGGGAGACAATGTGAAGGAACTGGAGGCACTGTCAGCAGCAAACCAATCTACTATCGCCTCAACTTGTTCTGGCCTCATCACTTCTAGGGGCGTTTGATGCCCTACCAAATACTGATGCAGGTTCTGTCGCCTACTCACACTTGAGGAAGGTGTTTCACTTGTGCGTGTAGCTGGCACAGATCGACCATGTCCTCTCCTTGCAACAGGAGCTCTACCAGCAGCACCACGACCCAGGCCACGGCCCTTATTTGACGGTCTCCTCATATTTCTGTAATTTAAGATCTTGCCCTAGAAAGGTTTTTATTGAATAGCGGAATAGAAAATATGATCCAAAAAAAGTGTATGTATATCACACGTACACAACCACACTAGGCCCCAATTACTATTGTTTGTACCCCTAAAAGGCTAGATGAGGAGTAGGGGGAGTATGGAACAGGCAGCACCCTCAAACCTTCAGAAGTATGAGATGAACCCCAACAACTTGGAAAGGTGGATCTCTCTCACACGTACCGACACAGACTATCCCGCAATTCAATTGATCCTCAAAGGTTTTTATTGAATAGCGGAATAGGAAATATGATCAAAAAAAGTGTATGTATCTCGCACGTACACAACCACACTAGGCCCCAATTACTATTGTTTGTACCCCTAAAAGGCTAGATGAGGAGTAGGGGGGGTATGGAACAGGCAGCACCCTCAAACCTTCAGAAGTATGAGATGAACCCCAACAACTTGGAAAGGTGGATCTCTCTCACACGTACCAACACAGACTATCCCCCAATTTAACTGATCCCCAAAGGTTTTTGATTAAATAGCGGAATAGAAAATATGATCCCAAAAAAGTGTATGTATATCACACGTACACAACCACACTAGGCCCCAATTACTATTGTTTGTACCCCTAAAAGGCTAGGAGTAGGGGGAGTATGGAACAGGCAGCACCCTCAAACCTTCAGAAGTATGAGATGAACCCCAACAACTTGGAAAGGTGGATCTCTCTCACACGTACCAACACAGACTATCCCCCAATTTAACTGATCCCCAAAGGTTTTTGATTAAATAGCGGAATAGAAAATATGATCCCAAAAAAGTGTATGTATATCACACGTACACAACCACACTAGGCCCCAATTACTATTGTTTGTACCCCTAAAAGGCTAGGAGTAGGGGGAGTATGGAACAGGCAGCACCCTCAAACCTTCAGAAGTATGAGATGAACCCCAACAACTTGGAAAGGTGGATCTCTCTCACACGTACCAACACAGACTATCCCCCAATTTAACTGATCCCCAAAGGTTTTTGATTAAATAGCGGAATAGAAAATATGATCCCAAAAAAGTGTATGTATATCACACGTACACAACCACACTAGGCCCCAATTACTATTGTTTGTACCCCTAAAAGGCTAGGAGTAGGGGGAGTATGGAACAGGCAGCACCCTCAAACCTTCAGAAGTATGAGATGAACCCCAACAACTTGGAAAGGTGGATCTCTCTCACACGTACCAACACAGACTATCCCCCAATTTAACTGATCCCCAAAGGTTTTTGATTAAATAGCGGAATAGAAAATATGATCCCAAAAAAGTGTATGTATATCACACGTACACAACCACACTAGGCCCCAATTACTATTGTTTGTACCCCTAAAAGGCTAGGAGTAGGGGGAGTATGGAACAGGCAGCACCCTCAAACCTTCAGAAGTATGAGATGAACCCCAACAACTTGGAAAGGTGGATCTCTCTCACACGTACCAACACAGACTATCCCCCAATTTAACTGATCCCCAAAGGTTTTTGATTAAATAGCGGAATAGAAAATATGATCCCAAAAAAGTGTATGTATATCACACGTACACAACCACACTAGGCCCCAATTACTATTGTTTGTACCCCTAAAAGGCTAGGAGTAGGGGGAGTATGGAACAGGCAGCACCCTCAAACCTTCAGAAGTATGAGATGAACCTCAACAACTTGGAAAGGTGGATCTCTCTCACACGTACCAACACAGACTATCCCCCAATTTAACTGATCCCCAAAGGTTTTTGATTAAATAGCGGAATAGAAAATATGATCCCAAAAAAGTGTATGTATATCACACGTACACAACCACACTAGGCCCCAATTACTATTGTTTGTACCCCTAAAAGGCTAGGAGTAGGGGGAGTATGGAACAGGCAGCACCCTCAAACCTTCAGAAGTATGAGATGAACCCCAACAACTTGGAAAGGTGGATCTCTCTCACACGTACCAACACAGACTATCCCCCAATTTAACTGATCCCCAAAGGTTTTTGATTAAATAGCGGAATAGAAAATATGATCCCAAAAAAGTGTATGTATATCACACGTACACAACCACACTAGGCCCCAATTACTATTGTTTGTACCCCTAAAAGGCTAGGAGTAGGGGGAGTATGGAACAGGCAGCACCCTCAAACCTTCAGAAGTATGAGATGAAACTCAACAACTTGGAAAGGTGGATCTCTCTCACACGTACCAACACAGACTATCCCCCAATTTAACTGATCCCCAAAGGTTTTTGATTAAATAGCGGAATAGAAAATATGATCCCAAAAAAGTGTATGTATATCACACGTACACAACCACACTAGGCCCCAATTACTATTGTTTGTACCCCTAAAAGGCTAGGAGTAGGGGGAGTATGGAACAGGCAGCACCCTCAAACCTTCAGAAGTATGAGATGAACCCCAACAACTTGGAAAGGTGGATCTCTCTCACACGTACCAACACAGACTATCCCCCAATTTAACTGATCCCCAAAGGTTTTTGATTAAATAGCGGAATAGAAAATATGATCCCAAAAAAGTGTATGTATATCACACGTACACAACCACACTAGGCCCCAATTACTATTGTTTGTACCCCTAAAAGGCTAGGAGTAGGGGGAGTATGGAACAGGCAGCACCCTCAAACCTTCAGAAGTATGAGATGAACCCCAACAACTTGGAAAGGTGGATCTCTCTCACACGTACCAACACAGACTATCCCCCAATTTAACTGATCCCCAAAGGTTTTTGATTAAATAGCGGAATAGAAAATATGATCCCAAAAAAGTGTATGTATATCACACGTACACAACCACACTAGGCCCCAATTACTATTGTTTGTACCCCTAAAAGGCTAGGAGTAGGGGGAGTATGGAACAGGCAGCACCCTCAAACCTTCAGAAGTATGAGATGAACCCCAACAACTTGGAAAGGTGGATCTCTCTCACACGTACCAACACAGACTATCCCCCAATTTAACTGATCCCCAAAGGTTTTTGATTAAATAGCGGAATAGAAAATATGATCCCAAAAAAGTGTATGTATATCACACGTACACAACCACACTAGGCCCCAATTACTATTGTTTGTACCCCTAAAAGGCTAGGAGTAGGGGGAGTATGGAACAGGCAGCACCCTCAAACCTTCAGAAGTATGAGATGAACCCCAACAACTTGGAAAGGTGGATCTCTCTCACACGTACCAACACAGACTATCCCCCAATTTAACTGATCCCCAAAGGTTTTTGATTAAATAGCGGAATAGAAAATATGATCCCAAAAAAGTGTATGTATATCACACGTACACAACCACACTAGGCCCCAATTACTATTGTTTGTACCCCTAAAAGGCTAGGAGTAGGGGGAGTATGGAACAGGCAGCACCCTCAAACCTTCAGAAGTATGAGATGAACCCCAACAACTTGGAAAGGTGGATCTCTCTCACACGTACCAACACAGACTATCCCCCAATTTAACTGATCCCCAAAGGTTTTTGATTAAATAGCGGAATAGAAAATATGATCCCAAAAAAGTGTATGTATATCACACGTACACAACCACACTAGGCCCCAATTACTATTGTTTGTACCCCTAAAAGGCTAGGAGTAGGGGGAGTATGGAACAGGCAGCACCCTCAAACCTTCAGAAGTATGAGATGAACCTCAACAACTTGGAAAGGTGGATCTCTCTCACACGTACCAACACAGACTATCCCCCAATTTAACTGATCCCCAAAGGTTTTTGATTAAATAGCGGAATAGAAAATATGATCCCAAAAAAGTGTATGTATATCACACGTACACAACCACACTAGGCCCCAATTACTATTGTTTGTACCCCTAAAAGGCTAGGAGTAGGGGGAGTATGGAACAGGCAGCACCCTCAAACCTTCAGAAGTATGAGATGAACCCCAACAACTTGGAAAGGTGGATCTCTCTCACACGTACCAACACAGACTATCCCCCAATTTAACTGATCCCCAAAGGTTTTTGATTAAATAGCGGAATAGAAAATATGATCCCAAAAAAGTGTATGTATATCACACGTACACAACCACACTAGGCCCCAATTACTATTGTTTGTACCCCTAAAAGGCTAGGAGTAGGGGGAGTATGGAACAGGCAGCACCCTCAAACCTTCAGAAGTATGAGATGAACCTCAACAACTTGGAAAGGTGGATCTCTCTCACACGTACCAACACAGACTATCCCCCAATTTAACTGATCCCCAAAGGTTTTTGATTAAATAGCGGAATAGAAAATATGATCCCAAAAAAGTGTATGTATATCACACGTACACAACCACACTAGGCCCCAATTACTATTGTTTGTACCCCTAAAAGGCTAGGAGTAGGGGGAGTATGGAACAGGCAGCACCCTCAAACCTTCAGAAGTATGAGATGAACCCCAACAACTTGGAAAGGTGGATCTCTCTCACACGTACCAACACAGACTATCCCCCAATTTAACTGATCCCCAAAGGTTTTTGATTAAATAGCGGAATAGAAAATATGATCCCAAAAAAGTGTATGTATATCACACGTACACAACCACACTAGGCCCCAATTACTATTGTTTGTACCCCTAAAAGGCTAGGAGTAGGGGGAGTATGGAACAGGCAGCACCCTCAAACCTTCAGAAGTATGAGATGAACCCCAACAACTTGGAAAGGTGGATCTCTCTCACACGTACCAACACAGACTATCCCCCAATTTAACTGATCCCCAAAGGTTTTTGATTAAATAGCGGAATAGAAAATATGATCCCAAAAAAGTGTATGTATATCACACGTACACAACCACACTAGGCCCCAATTACTATTGTTTGTACCCCTAAAAGGCTAGGAGTAGGGGGAGTATGGAACAGGCAGCACCCTCAAACCTTCAGAAGTATGAGATGAACCCCAACAACTTGGAAAGGTGGATCTCTCTCACACGTACCAACACAGACTATCCCCCAATTTAACTGATCCCCAAAGGTTTTTGATTAAATAGCGGAATAGAAAATATGATCCCAAAAAAGTGTATGTATATCACACGTACACAACCACACTAGGCCCCAATTACTATTGTTTGTACCCCTAAAAGGCTAGGAGTAGGGGGAGTATGGAACAGGCAGCACCCTCAAACCTTCAGAAGTATGAGATGAACCCCAACAACTTGGAAAGGTGGATCTCTCTCACACGTACCAACACAGACTATCCCCCAATTTAACTGATCCCCAAAGGTTTTTGATTAAATAGCGGAATAGAAAATATGATCCCAAAAAAGTGTATGTATATCACACGTACACAACCACACTAGGCCCCAATTACTATTGTTTGTACCCCTAAAAGGCTAGATGAGGAGTAGGGGGAGTATGGAACAGGCAGCACCCTCAAACCTTCAGTATGAGATTGTGTTCACTGTACCCCACAAAGATTGAGTTCACTGCACCCCACAATGATTGTGTTCACTGCACCCCACAAAGATTGTGTTCACTGCACCTCACAAAGATTGTGTTCACTGTACCCCCCAAAGATTGTGTTCACTGCACCCCACAAAGATTCTGTTCACTGTACCCCACAAAGATTGTGTTCACTGCACCCCAAAAAGATTGTGTTCACTGCACCCCAAAAAGGATGTTGTTCACTGCACCCCAAAAAGGATGTTGTTCACTCCACCCCAAAAAGATTGTGTTCACTGCACCCCACAAAGATTGTGTTCACTGCACCCCAAAAAGATTGTGTTCACTGCACCCCAAAAATGATTTTGTTCACTGCACCCCAAAAAGGATTTTGTTCACTGCACCCCAAAAAGGATGTTGTTCACTCCACCCCAAAAAGATTGTGTTCACTGCACCCCAAAAAGATTGTGTTCACTGCACCCCACAAAGGATTTTGTTCACTGCACCCCAAAAAGATTGTGTTCACTGCACCCCAAAAAGGATGTTGTTCACTGCACCCCAAAAAGGATTTTGTTCACTGCACCCCAAAAAGATTGTGTTCACTGCACCCCACAAAGGATTTTGTTCACTGCACCCCACAAAGATTGTGTTCACTGCACACCAAAAAGGATTGTATTCACTGCACCCCAAAAAGATTTTGTTCACTGCACCCCAAAAAGATTGTGTTCACTGCAGCCCAAAAAGATTGTGTTCACTGCAGCCCAAAAAGATTGTGTTCACTGCAGCCCAAAAAGATTGTGTTCACTGCAGCCCAAAAAGATTGTGTTCACTGCAGCTCACACACAGAAAAATGGATGTGGATCACTGACACCTGCCTATCTCCAATCCCACACCACACAGCAATATCGATTGTAGTTTGTAGAACACAGTTTCCCTAAAATTCAGCAGACTCTGTCCCTAACAGGATTGAGAAGAGATCGTAGATCAGGATTGAGTGCAGACCCCACCCCCCACACAGCAATATCGATTGTAGTTTGTAGAAGACACTGACCCTATATAATTCAGCAGACTCTATCCCTAAAATGCCTACAACTCGCCCTGCCTAAACACTCCGACCTGTCCCTCAATTCTATCCGGACACAAATGGTTTTTTCCTGCCTATCTTTCCCTAATCAGCAGCCAGCACGTTGATGTGTGCTCTGTCCCTGAATCTAAGCAGCATAATGACGCCGCTGCGGCTGCCTCGAACTTATAAAGACTTGGTCACATGCTTCAGACGGCCAATCACAGCTACTGAGACATTTGCAGGCATGGCTGGGATGGCTTAAGGCACACCAGTTAAACGATTGTTGATTGGCTGTTGAAAGCCCGCCATGAAAAGAGCGCCAAAGCATGCAAAACCCGGAAATAAAACGACCGAACACGGATTTTTACCCGAACATACAGTAAAGTGTCCGTGTCCGTGTTCGGGTACAAAAAATCCAATTATTCGGTACGAACACGAATAATACAGTCCGTGTTCGCTCAACACTAGACACGACCATAAAAAATAAACAGTCCTTATTTTAAAGGCTTATATGGAAGTTATTGCCATAAAAAGTGTATGGGAACCCGGTTACTGCCCTGGGGTGCATGTATCAATGCAGAATTTTTTTTAAACAATTGTTTTTACAGGAGCAGTGATTTTAATGATACTGAAAGTGAAACAATAAAAATGAAAAATTCCTTTAACCACTTTAAGATTGGGCCTTTTTTGACACTTGGTGTTTACAAGCTAAAATCAGATTTTTTTTTGCTAGAAAACTACTTAGAACCCCCAAAAATTATATATTTTTTTTAGCAGAGACCCTAGAGAATAAAAAGGAGATTGTTGCAATATTTTTTTATGACACTGTATTTGCGCAGCGGTCTTCCAAACTGATTTTTTTGGGAAAAAATCACTTTTTTTAATAAAAAAAAAAAAACTAGTAAAGTTTGCCCAATTTTTTTTCCATAATGTGAAAGATAATGTTACGCCGAGTAAATAGATACCCAACATGTCATGCTTCAAAATTAAACACGCTCGCAAAATGGCGGACAAACTTTGGTACTTAAAAATCGCATAGGCGACATTTTAAAAAAGGAGGGGGGGGGGTCACCTCTTTCGCCGCACCGGAAGGGTGATCCCGCACTCCTGGGATCACCCTTACCGGAAAGCCGACTGCCTGCAGTTTAAAATAATTATGGGGGTTATGGCAACTATCTGCTGCCATAACTCCGGTATTTAGCTTTAAACAAATGACGTATATAGTCATTAGGCGGTCCAGAAGTGGTTAAATATCATGCCTGGGGGGGTCCCCTTAATTTGCCTGTAAAGAGGCGTATCTGTACGATGTATGTGATTCCACACCTCCCTCCTGCATATCCTGTTATCTCGACAACTTGCATCTATTGTGTCTTGTACATACATATTTATTCCCTAATATCTGTGCCACAATGTTTGGGTTTATATTTATTTTTATTTGTATATTTTGGCACCCTGATACACCATTGTTTTATGTATTGTGGGCATTTACATTTGTTCATTGACTTTTCTTTAGCCATATATACTCATTGAAGTACTCTTGATCCTTGGCTGGTATTTTCCATCCTGTGTGTGGGTTCTGAGTATTTGCCACTGGCTTCATCATTCTTCATCGTTGTTTGGGGGGGAGGGGGGTTCATTGGACATAATACATGAAGCTCTGTTATGCTTGTCATGGCTCCAGGTATATAACTCCTTTCATTAGTTTACGGGTTGTTTGTTCGACTCATAATTTTTTTGTTTTGTTTTTTGTTCGATTTCTTTTTTTTTTTAATTAACTTTTTTTTTTTTGATCAAAAAAGAAGAAAAGATCGATTTTTTTTTACATACTTATAGTACATATGATCTCCCTTATTTTTGATAGACTACTCTTATATTTTAGAAAAAAAAAATATGACATGGGAGTTAACAGTGGCTTGTGGTGCAATGAATTAGAAGGCATGCATCTTTTTTACATTACTTGAATCTCTCTTTTTTACCTTTTTTTTTTAGAGAGTAATATACAAATGTTTGTTTTTTTTTGCATTGTTTTTTGCCTTCATTGTCTCCCCCTTTTTTTCCCCTTAGGTTTTGATGCATAGTGCATATGGTGTATGGTTTTTGTTTTGTATTATGGATGCACATGTTGGTGTATTTGAGAGACATGTATTGATACATACAATAATTAATTTATATATTTTTATTTATATATGTTATATTTTTACTTATGTGTATGGGGATTTATGTTTATACACACTAGGGGGATGATTATATATATATATTATATATATATACACTCTGTATCAGAATATGTTTTTCTGTTTTAATTTATTTTTGGTTTCTATTGTGTGTTCCTTGTTCTCTATACAAAGTATGTGTATTGCACCTTTTGTGTTTATTGGGCAGCCGTGCTTGGTTGTGGAGCTGTGGGAATGGGATCATTAAGATTTGATGGACCCTACCTGCAGCTTCATGGCTATAAGCCAGTGCAATACCCAACAGTAATCAGCAATAACTGAGCACAGGTGTGTGAAACGCATCTGCTGAATTGTTCTTTAAACTGTGAGTGCATGTCATGTCATTTCTTGTCATGGATTTTGAAATGAACATCAAGATTTTTAGCTGGATGTGCCGCCACCTTTACTCTCTTCTGTCTCCATTCCATGGTTGCAGACCCTGGCAGGCACCCAGCACTCTACAGACTACTACTTGGTTCCACCTATGGTGGTGAAACCTTTGATGGTCTGCCTTGAGCGGTGCAAACCCTTTTGTTGTCTGCTGTACTTAATTGCCCGTAAGGCCAGATGCTGGTAATAGAAAGTGTCTGTATACTTATTCCAATTGGCTCTGCTGAACGCTTATGTGCTAAACAAAGCATCAGGAAGAAGTGGATCCTTCCTAAAATTCCAGGAATAGATCATCACAGCCCTTCTGTATCCAGAAGGTGCTGTGGCCCAAATTCACAATCCACATGCAGTGAGCCGGCTGCATGAGAGGCATTTTCCGGATGTCCTCCCTAGTACCTCTACCCAAAGAGCACTCCAAAGAAGATGTTGTGTCTTTAGAAAACGCCAATATAGGCATAAAACCTGCTTTTTTTTGTCTCTTCTGCCCTGGCCAACCTGGTCTCTGCATCAGAGACTGTTTCCATTGCTACCACAAACTAGTGGAGTATTAGTATTGGGAACAGCATGGCACAGTCTAGGGCACACTTTCATTCAGGGTGTCGAAAGAGGTTAGATGGCTATTGCATTTTAAAACCCTAGCCTGGAACGTTTAAAGTTTTTTTACAGTTACAACAGAAGTGTAAAAAAGTTAAAAAACTAAACATTTTAAAACAGTTAAATAGCCAAAAATAGTTGTCGTTTTATTGAGTTAATTTTCTGTTCTTAATTTTTTACTGTACTATATATTATACTGCTATACTATAATGTTTTATGGTTACTGTTTTTCATTGTTAACCATAGTTTGCTTATAAGGTATTGTTTTATTATTGCTGTGTTTAACATTGTTAATCATAGTTTTCTTTGCAGATACCACCATTCTACTGTTTTACTGCACTGTATACTATTATATTGTAATGTTTTATTGTTATTGTGTTTTATTGTTAACCATTTGTTTGCTTTGCAGGTACGCCAATCAGCTACAACACTGATTTGTTTATCCTGACAGCAACAGCGTTTGCATAGATCAATGATTGCAGCGCTGTAGGAGGTGATTTCACCACTGCAGTTTAAAAAAAGAGCATATATGAAGAAGCATAGGGGATGGGGTGGACACAGAGGGCAGATCTCCCCTATGATTCTCTATATATTTTTTAACACTTTTCTTGCCAGAGATTTCTTCATCCACATTGATTGATGTGAATGGAGGAATCTGTTATGTTCTTTTTTCCGTTCAGCCTGAAGCCTGAGGCCTAGCCATGTGCTCAGGGCTCTGCAAGGGAAGCATTAAGGAAAGGATGGATACCTGAGATGAAGTACCAGAGGTTACTCTGTCATGAATCGGGGAACCATAGAGAGCCTGGGAAAGCATCAAGTGGGTATCTTCCAGAGAGTTCCTGCACTTTCCGTGAGTTGAATATTGTTGCTATGGGAGACAGCTTATGCTACAAAGTACAGATTGCTGGTTCCAGCTTAAAGGCTCATTTTCTGTACTGCTGTCTACCTTTTCTACATTTTGTGTCTAAGGAGTCTGCCGATCTGCAAGCCTGCTGCTGTTTTTACTAAGGGTGTCCTGTGCCCTACCCCTCTCTCCCACATTTTTCCTGTTGTGAGAAATAAACTTCTCTTTGTTCAAGCATAAAAATTAACCGGCGCCCATCTTTCTACCTTGTACACCACCCACCATGCCTAGTAACCTGCACCCTGAGGAGGAATGTCTGCCCTCCTGGTCTCTGGGGGTCACTACCAGGCTTCTGGGGGGGCGCTAGACATCTTAGCCTGTTTGATCTGTAATTGCCATGATGCTGCACACATGATCAGTTCAGACACCAACCATTTGGTGGCTAGACAGTTTGGTTAAAGGATAAGTTCACTATTAGTAAAACAAAAAAATGCACATGATTTTGCAGATTAAAAAAATCTGCATTTATTATTTTTTGACACTGGAGCCTGAAAATCATTACACCTGCAACCAGCGGATCGGGGGGTGCACAGGCTTCTGCAGACACTGCCAACAGCTCTCTGCCCTTACCTCCATATGGGCAGACAGTTACTGAACTGCAGGAAGTGACAATAAACTACATGGATGCTGATTAGCGCCCTCGAAGTTGATTGATAACTACAGACTGTCTGCTGTGGTGGAAGACGGGACTTGTAGTTCATTCATTCACAGATCTCTGCATAGCTCCACTGTTTTTAAAATGTGACAGTGACTACAGGAAGAAGAACCCCCTCCCGCTGTCACAGGGAGGGGGGGTGTGGTGAGGGATGCTGAACATGTTGCATGTTACACTCTAAACACGAATGAAACATTTAACATATTCAGAAGATGCACATAGCCTTTACATGCCTTCAATGTAACTGTTTTGGGAAATAGTTAAATCAATGGGTTTAGTTCCACTTTAATTCAAGGCGTCTTCAGGATCCAAAAGAAAAGGATAAACAAAGATGCACTGGAGCATGAAAAAAGTAAGTAGTGCATTAACAACTTTATTTTTTAACACTGGAGAGTTGGAAAATTCAAAGCTGGTTATTTTTATCCTGTTCTTTCCTATCGCATTTGTCTTCTGTAATGCAATGTTTAAAAATCACTTCAGCCAGAACAGACTTCGGAAAGTAGCTCATTACACACAGGACATACAACTTTTCTAACATCAAATCCCACATTTCTAGGGCACGTCTTGAAATTGTATCCATTGACCTAAGCCCAAACCCACAGGAAAGGCCTGCTGTTATATTTAGATATTTCTGTGCAAACAAATGTATAACTTCCTGAAGTAATGATAGGTTTCCCATCCGGATCCATTCAAATAATTCTCCCTTGAAATGCATTGCTTTCATGGCACTGCAGAAAATAAATCACCAACAAATTGCCTGACTTATTCTAGCAACATATAATACCCATTTTCACCAATGACCTTATCTAAACATACGTAAATCACTGTATATTTCTACTAAGAAAAAAAAATGTGGAAAGAGATGTCTTTTATCCCTGAACCTCCTTCATTCAGAGAATCACACAGGCCTTTAACCTCTCATGGCCTTGTGCACTTTAATTCTTGAGTTACAAAGGTAATTTGTACATGGCCGAAGTTATTACCCGGTGATAATTAGCGGCATTATTCCCAGGCTCCAAAGGATAAAAGGCCCTGCAGACTGCTCTTTGGAAGTATGACCTTGAGTACATACAGATGTTACATGCGGAGCATTCAGGCATCTCAAATTAAATGTTTCTATCTGAAATTTGCACAGCTATTTTAGTGATGGGAAAACATATTATAAATGCCCTTGGTAGTCACAGTCAGTTAAAGGGTTACATAAAGAGGCGTACTCTTAATCAGATTAAATTTACAGCCTCGTTAAAAAGCTAAATGTGTATTTCGAGGCAAACAGGTGTATATACTGTGTATACTGTATGTTGACTGTTCTGTCTTATTTTGGCCAGCCATTTTTGTGATACAAACCCACCTACCAATCAGGATAATTAGTCAGCTACTTTTTGGCTTAGTTACTGATTCTAGTTCAAATCCATGCTGCTTGGACAGAGGTTAGGATGCTAATTCACTGCCCAAACTGGAGGCTTTAGGACATGGGTGCTCAACCTGTGGCCCTCCAGTTGTTGTGAAACTCCAAGTCCCATCATATCTCTGCCTTTAGGAGTCATATTTTGTACCTGTAAGTGTTGCAATGCCCCATGAGACTTGTAGTTCTGTGACAGCTGGAGGGCCACAGGTTGAGCAACAATGCTTTAGGAGGTGACACAGGAATTGCTGAACCGGAAGATCAATTGCTTCATCAGGAACTAAGTGTGTCATTGGTTTGGCTGTGTAATGTGGAATGTGTGTGTGTGATGGACTCGCCCGTGACAGAAGCTTTTGGAGGGAACTGCAGGCCAGTCTCTTGCCTACTGACCATGGGCCCTGTTTTTAAGGGAACACTACTCTTTATGAGGTGTATGCTGGGGGACCCTTGTAGTAATGTTACCTTAGATTCAAGTAAATGTCTCCCCAAAACACACAGACTCTGGGACTCTAGGCCCGGCGTCCCTGCTAAGGCATAGCTGCCCATTACCAATAAGGACTGTTCCACACTGTCAGACTCATAGCAGGTGCTAATATCATCAGCTCAACCACCTGTCTTCCACAGGTTATTGTTCATGTGGGTGTTGTTTAACTATGGTAATTATATTCCTGTGTGCAGTTTGTATTGTTAGGGTAATTGATGCCCTCCTGTGGGATATATATTCTGTGTGGGTTTGTTCAATAAACAGTTCCAGATCTCATACAAGCTATTTGTCGGCTAGTCTTGTATGTTATGTGGAAGGACGGTGACGGAAGCACGGTGTGAGTCTGTTTCCGTCACAGTGTGTATAAATCACAAGTCCGGATGTAAAGAATTTCAAATCCCTTTCAGCTAAAATATTCAAAATATAAGCATTTATTTTATTTATTACAGGTACTTATATTGCACTGGCAATTTCCACAGCTCTTTACATATATATTGTACATTCGCATCTGTCCCTTCCCTCAAGGAACTTACAATCTAAGGTCCCTGAGGCTGGCCATTAATGATGAAATCTGCAACCACAATTCCACCATCAACATAGACAGTGTTGACAGGGGAATCCCTCCTGCTGAGCAATTGTCTTCTCCCGGTGGGGACAGGCGTGGGAAGCAGTACCCGCCGGGAGAAGTCAGTAATTATCGTTAGCAGCTATATCAGCTGCTTGCGATAATTACAAGCGAATCTGGAAGGCTAGTTGTACCCAAGTTGATCAATCAATCAACTTGGTACATTCAGCCTGCCCATTAATGGTTCAAATCTCAACTTGTTTCCTGCTGAACAGCCAAAATTTGAACGTGTATGGCTGGCCTAATTCCCATTCATACATATGCACACATACTAGAACCAATTTAGGCAAGATCCTATTACCCTACCAGCATGTCTTTGGAGTGTGGGAGGAAACCCATGTACAGTAGATGTAATAGATGTACAATTATACTGATAGATAGAAAAAAGTCCGTATATGCCCATCAGAGACTCCACCAGTTTAAGGTCATCTCTGGCTGGACAAACAGCAGGTCAAACTCTCCACCTCAAACTGAGTCTGTCATATACCTGCACCTGTCAGCAGGTGCAGGATAGTCTCCTCCCATCATAAAGGTCCTTGTCAGAAAATTAACTGAACTCCTTTTTTTTAGTTTGCTTCTTTTTCCTCTTATGGAAATTTCCAGATTAAAATGTATGTTTTTTTTGTTTTGTTTAATTTGGCAGAAGCCATTTATACTGATTGACGTGGATTTACATCACTGAATGGTATGACTGATGATGGATTTACACTGTGGGACAGTTTTTTTTAAAGGACTTTTCAAAAACTGTGTGTGTGTTTTATTTATTGTTTACTCATTCACATGGGAGGGGCAGTATCTGGGCACTTTCAGATTCTGATAAGACCCCTGTGGCAGCTGCCTTCACACTCACTGACTCCTCATGCTTATCATATGTAGAACCCTCTGTGTAAAGTAGGTACATTTTGTGGGGCTCCTGCTGTAGCCAGAGGAGACAAGGTTAATTTGTTGAGAGTTAGGATGGCAGAGCTCCAAGGGCTGAGTCTCTGTCATCTTTCCCTGGCTTTTTGAATCTCCTGGAGAGTTCTGGAACTTAGAGGGGTAGAGATTAGGCCTGAATAGTTATAGAGCCTGCTCAATCCCTGGGTGAGGATGGCCCAGAAAGTATTCTGGAAACTGGCCCTGTGGGAGAAGAGTCCAGGGTCCAGATAGAGAACCCGCAGACAGAAGTTAGAGTTGTGCTTTACCAGTCGGGCTGATCAGTTATCCTATGGGAAAAACAGCCCTGTAATCTTTTTTAGCAGTCAGAAACAGTGTTTTCAAGTCCTCAAGTTCTATTCTATCACAGTTCTGGGCATCCCATTTTATCCCCATCCAAGTTTATTCCCTTAACCGCTTGCCGACTGCTCACAGTATATTTACTGCGGCAGTCAGCCCCTCACAGGCAGAGTGACGTAGGTCTACGTCGCTCGCCTGTGAGGCTCTGGGGATTGAGCGCACGCCCGCGGAGGCGCGCTCCCGCTCCCGCGCGGTCACGGACCCCCCCGCGCGTGTGACCAGCGGACCCGATGTCCGCCGGTCACTCGGCGATCGGCGGGGGAGAGGGAGAATGTCAGGCAGCTTGTGTAAACAAGCCACCTGTCATTCTCCTCGCTGTAAAGACACTGATCACTCGGATCTAGTATGTAGATCCGTTGATCAGTGTCCTTACAGCTCAAGCCACAGCCAATCACAGTAGAAAGCAAGCCCCTAGGGACACACACAGCCCCTCCCTCCCAAATAAAGTTAACCCCTTCACTACCAGTGTATTTTTACAGTAACAGTGCATATATATAGCACTGATTACTGTAGAAATGTCACTGGTAACCCCAAAAGTGTCAAAAATGTCAGTCAAGGGTCCGATCTGTCCACCCCAATGTCGCAGTACCGCAAAAAAAAATCGCAGATCGCCGCCATTACAGGTTAAAAAAAAAAACACCAAAAATGACAGAAATCTTTCCCTTTGTTAGTAAACGCGATAACTTTTGCGCAAACCAATCAAAATACGCTTTTTGCGATTTTTTTTACCAAACATAGGTAGCATAAAACAAATTGGCCGAAAATTTTAAAAAATTTTGATTTTTACATTTTTTTTTGGGGGAATTTCATATAAACAAATGCGAAAAATATTGTTATTGTTGCAAAATGTACGCTCTTTTTTTGTTTATAGCGCAAAAAGTAAAAATCGCACAGGTGATCAAATACCACCAAAAGAAAGCTCTGTTTGTGGGAAAAAAAGGATGCCAAATTTGTTTAGATACAGCGTCGCACGACTGCGCAATTGTCTGTTAAAGTCACGCAGTGCCGAATCGCAAAATACCCCCTGGTCGTTTAGCAGGAAAATCCTCCGGGGCTTAAGTGGTTAAGAAACCAAAAAAACAAAACAAAGACCTTAGACTGGTTTCTGTCTACTAAATGCATGCTGAAAATTCCTGTTGCCTGGTTGTGCATGTAAAGGGGGACCCAAAAATCCAGGAGCTTCTAAGATGGTAGCACTATACATATTATTGATAAGCAATAATGCTTTGAAGAAGTATCAGTGATTTCTCAACATCTCAGCGGTTTCCCCATTAAGGGGTTGCTCAGGCTGCTCACAATGGAGAGAAAGAAAGTGTGAGACCATTACCATATATAAATTTTTTACATCCAATGAAAAATGGCACTCACAAAAACAGATTAAAAAGTAGTCCATCTAAGTCTCCATGAAATGTTCCAATAGTGATACAGAACAGAGTCTCGCCCAATCTGCTCGTCTGTGAATGGTGTCACATCACTTCCGGTGGGGGCCTGACATAGCTTCTGGTTGCTGTACGCAGCATTATCAGGAAGTAGATATTACTGTTTTTGATTGTCAAAATTTTTTTTTTTTTTTTCAGGTGATAAAATAATGCAGAAAATTTTCTGTGTTGAAAACTGCTGTCCCAAAGTATCCAGCATCAAAGACTTATTTTAGAAAATTTGTTGAAATTTGCAAAAGCCTACACATACAATATCAAGAAAACAATGTGTGTAAGGTCTGGTAGCAGTCATTTACCTCTCTGACTTTTAGACAAAGCAAGAGAAAATGTCATTGAGTTTGTATTCTTTCTTGGAGTCGATCTATGAATTTACCTGCAAGATCAGAGAAACCATATAAGTATATTGCTACTTAGTTAGCTAATGACCCAGCAGTAATGGCAGCTTATTTTTTTTCTGGCAACTTACCTTTCAAATGATTTACCTATAATGGCCAAAAGTTTTATATATTTTATAGCTTTTTGTCACTACATGCTACTGTTTTTTTGGGGTAAAGTGATTGTAAAGGCTGAAGGTTTTTTTTTACATTTGTGCATTCTATGCATTAAAGTAAAAAACCTTCTGTGTGCAGCTTCTCCGGCCCCCTCCCCTAATATTAACCTAAGCTTCATCTCGATCCATCGATGTGCAAGAGAGCCACAACAGTGGGAGCCATTGCCTTCTGCTGTTATCAATTACAGGCACTCAGGAGGGAGCGGGGGAAGGGCTGAGCCAAGCTCTGTGTGTCTTTAAGAAAAACAGTATATGCAGTGTGTGTCAGTACAAACATATAGACTCACAAGTCACTGCCCTTCTTTCTTCTTTCTCTCCTTCAAGCTAATTGACAGGCTCCTGTGCTGTCTCTTGTGACCTGATAGTCAGTGCATTCTTTCCTGAAAACTAAGTTCAGGAATGTTGCACTGAAGGAACAGAACCCAGTTGTGATGAATAGGATCTACTTGTGTTTGTGCTCACACATTCTTCATATTAAAGTGTCATTAAACCCACATCTCAAAAAACTATCAATAATTTCTGTATTACATGCTTTTCATACTCACTCAGTCACTATGAGATCAATTTTCTGTATTCTGCAAAAAAAAATGGTTGATCCTGCTGCTCTCTCTCTCTCCACCTTCTGTTCATGTCCTCAATTCAGGTGGGGGTTTTGCCACTGTGGTGGCAACTCTTCACATGCCCAGTTTTCAATGAGTTTCTGTCAGAAGCTTGTAGCGCTCCTGCTCCATCAGAGTTGCTGCTTCCAGCATCCTATTTTTGCCTATGATGCATTTTCCCTGTCTGTTTGTCCACCTGCAATGTGATTGATGTAGCCAATCTCTGGAAGTAGACCAAACCTGATTTAAGTCAGCCAAGCCTGCAGTCTCATGCCTGTGATAGTGATGGTTACATGTGCTCACTGCCTGTTTGTCTGTCCTACACTGCTATATATATACACCGATCTGTATAGGCTACAACGTGTCATCATTACATCTTTGGGGGAGTTGCTCTTTCATCCATGAAAAGCCCCAGCATCTCAACCAACACAGAAGTCCCGCCAAGGCTCTGCCAACTCCGCCCTCATGATTGACCTGCAGTATCCTGCCCATTCCCACCTATGCTTCACCCACTCCCATCTATGCTCTTCCTCCCCCCCCCCCTAATTTCGTGCTTATGCTCCACCTATCTCTATACAGCCTGTTCTCATCTATTCACCGAGAGCATTTCTGCAGCAGCACTGGCAGTCTCATACCTCACATCCTGCTGGCTCTGTTTTATATAATGCACACCTAGAGTGACAGATGGGCATGTGTTATGTAAAATAGACTAAGCATGATAGAAGGCATAAGGAGTCATGGGAACAATAGTTCCCTGTGGGAGATGCAGAAGCTAGCACAATGAAAGGAAATTAAGTGCTAGCTCTGTAGAACTCCTCCCACCATCACTAGCATTATCAAGCAGAAGAGAAATGGTGGGGGTATTAGAGACCCCAATTACATCTATATGGAATGATAATCCTAATCAAATTTTTTATATTTATTTCCATGTGTAAATTTGAGGTGTTTATAAGGGTTTACTAAAATGAACATGATGCTTTTAGTTGTACTATAAGTATACGCATCTTTTTTACACAGGCTAGTTAATATAGGTGTTAGGAGTGGGGGAGGAAGACTAGTTAGGCTTTAGGTAGAATTCTGCTTTAAGTAATTAGAGCTGTACTGGAATGCTACAATACACACAAACATTTTTTTTAATACAGAAAAAAAATGAAAATATGTACAAAACAAAGTCAGGGAATTAATAAAAAAACTCAATTTTCTGAAGGTAGTTTCCTTTGGAACTACTTGCACCTAATTTAAGCAAACATTCACTCCAGTTTTGGTAACTATTATCACCGGCAACAAATTCTGGTAGTGCTTACTATAGCCACTTTAAGAAACTGTTGCTATGGCAGTGAGTAAAAATATGGCCAGTTCACAGATTAGGAAACTGGCGTGCTGAAAAAGCTTCCCGCACAGAGCTCTATCCCCAGCCTTGTTCAGCTGAGTTCTGGAGGTACTGGTGATGTCATTGCCCAAATTTGCACATATTTGGAAAACGGCTTGCATCACTGTTTGTGTGGAGCCTGTTAGGGACCTGAAACACTAGTTCCCCATCAGGTTCTCTTTACTCTTGTGGAGCACACAGTAGTGGGAAGGTTCAAAAGCCACTATTCCACTGAATATAATTTATGGATCCACCCAATGCTGTTCACAGTCAATCAAAACCCAGTCAGACCTGATAGGTTATTAGTCAGTAGGTATCCCATCATGCTTCGCTCTCCCCTCCCCCATAAAAAAACTCCTCGGCCATGCACCTGTCTGAGTGACAAGCACGGTGGTCCGGTGAGGGAAGGAGTGTGCATAAGAAAGCATAGACACTGTGACCTCAGTGCTGGACATGAGCAGATTCATGTACTTCTCTGTCGCAAGTACATTAATCGTCTGCAAGCACTTACAATTTTGGTGCTGCAGCAGACGAAATTCTAAAGGGTGTGTACAATATTCATCTCTCCACAATGTGCAAGTTGTAAAAGATTATCCTTTTTCTTGGTCATTTATGTAGAACATGAACTTGGTTGGCCCCCTGTCATACTGACTGTTCTTTATTACATCCATATTCCTTTTCGTCCTCTCACTGCTTCACATTTTTCTTTAATCTGTTTGCATAAAAGAAAGTAAATATACTATGCTTTGATAAGCAAATATCGCAAATGGGCCGCCTTCCCAAAGTTTGCAAACCTCACTGTTTATTGAAGAATGTCTAGTGTATTATAACTTTTTACTACTAAATCACTATAAAATGTTGGAGATGTTTGTACAGACAGTTGTAACAACAAGCATCAGTTAAGAGAAATTCTTTTGTGCTATCCGTACATTCTTGGTATGAAATGTTTGCTTTTGGGACACTAAAAGGTCAGTAGTGAATCTATTGTAATTCCAGAGGTTTCAGTATTATACTTCCATATTGTGTTGTAAACTGTAAGGGTGAGCCTTATTTTCATAATAATGACATTGTCACAATAGTCCATAAGCTGAAGTCCTTGTAGGATAAGGTACAAAGTGACCCTTACAGTGCCCCCCCCCCCTCCCAAGGGTTAAGTGCTCATTTTTGTCTAGGTGATTATTAAAAAGTAGTTGTACTTACCCAGCTGGTGATCTCCCCTTTGCTCTGATGCTCCGAACTGTGGGTGGGCCCCTATTGTCCTAACTTACAATGCAGAGCTGCTGGTCCAACATTGTGTACGATGATGTCAGAGTTCCTGTTTCAGATGGAGCTGCAAAGAGAAATGGTTTAATGTACCTGTGAGAAGCCATGACGACCAGAGGGGTTAACTTACATCTATGGTCTAGGTACAGAATGGCATGGGTGCCAAGCGTCCAGTTCATGTAAATACACTTCTAGAAGAAAGCTTGACTAGGAGGTGGGGATATAGATCTCTAAGGAGAAGTGGACTGCAAGTCAGCTGACAAAACATTGGAGCGCAAGACAGGCTAGAAGTTTAGTTGGAGACTGACGGTGGTCAGCAGCCAAGAAGACAGACAGCAGGCAGGGTAGAAGACAAGGTCATGATCTGGTGGCAGGCGGAGATCACATCTGAGAGTTAACATAGACAAGCTAAGTGGACCAGGACCAGACTGGTTTTATGGCCCATAGGTCCACAGATGTTAATCTCCGCAGACTGTATATCAACCTACAGGCACACCATCTTAATGTGGGCACCAGAGTGGTCGCCTCGCTTGACATCGAAAAGGCTTTCGACTCGGTTGAGTGGCCCTTCCTGTGGGAGACTCTCTGGAGAATGGGGTGCCCCCTGCTTTTTATTAAGTGGTTAAAAATCATATATCGTTCACCGGTGGCGGCTATCCGTTTGGGGGGAAAGCTGTCGTCTTGGTTTACCCTGACCAGGGGCATGAGACAGGGCTGCCCTCTCCCCAGCCTTGTTTGCCATTGCCATGGAGGCGGTGGCGGAGGCCCTCTGCGTTTCCCCGCTGGTTTGGGGTCTGCGGATTGCCGGGCTGGAGGAGAGGGTAGCCCTGTACGCGGACGACCTCCTGTTGTTCCTAAACTACGCAGACTCCTCGCTCAGGGGTGCATTATATATCCTGGAGACTTTTTCACGGGTGACCGGGTTGAAGGTCAACTGGTCCAAGTTGCAGCTGCTGGCGATTGACCCAGGGGCCCGACGCTCGGCACCGCCTGATATCCTGCTACAATGGGTGGACGACATGGTCTACCTGGGGGTGCGCGTCTCTAGGGACACCGCAGACTTCATCACTCTCAACTTAAACCCGGTGGTGGTGGCTGTTAGGGTCCGATTGAAGGCATGGGAGAACCTGCCCCTTTCCCTATTGGGCCGCATTAATCTTGTTAAGATGAAGGTTTTACCTAAATTTACGTATTTCTTCCGCCACTCCCCGCAATGGATACCAAAGTCGTTCTTCATATCCCTGAGTAAATTGTTTTCCTCCTTTTTGTGGGGGCCCCGCCCCCCTAGATATAAATTTTCCACCCTCATGCGCCCCCTCTCCTAGGGGGGGCTGGCCTTCTTAGACTGCCACAAGTACTTCCTTGCGTCCCAATTGGTATCTGCTGTTTGGTGGCTAAACCCGGATCTTTATAACTCGGCGGCTGCGGTGGAGGCAGCGGTGCTCGGGTCTGTGGAGGCTCTCACCCACTTGCTCTTTAGGGGACCCAAGGCCCCGCATGGGCTCACTACCTCCATGGCCACTGTGATGCGAGCTTGGAAGCTTGGATTGCAGCTCGAGGGTTACCCGGGCACGGCTGTCTCCCCCAATGCGCCGTTGTGGCATAACCCCACCCTGCCGCATCTCTACTCCCTCCCTGATCCGGTGGTATGGGCAAAACACAACGTCAAGAAGATCTCGCATATATCCTCTGATCTTTCTTTTCCTCCCCTAACTTACTTTACTGACCCCTTCCATGTCCCGTCATCTCTGGTTTTCCGATACCTACAGCTCTCCCATGCCTTCAGGTCCCAGTTCCCGCCCGGTGGCTCCCAGGTGGTACAACCGGATCTGGAGCGGGTTTTGCGAAAAGGACTGCTCGGAGCGGGCGGTATCGATTCTCTACGCGCACCTCCTTCGGGTCCACTCTCCGGAGCTCTCTGGCCTCCATGCTCGTTGGACCCGAGACGTTCCAGACTTGGACAAGGAGGACTGGATCAATATGTGGGAGCTCCCTTTCAAAATGTTGGTTTCTCTTAGGGATAGACTCATTCAATTTAAAATAGCTCATAGAGCCTACCTTACCCCGCACCGGCTACACAAGATGCATGTCTCCCATTCACCGAAGTGCTGGCGGTGTGGCCAGGTCCCGGGTAAACTCCTTCACATTTTCTGGACCTGCCCCCATCTTTCTGCTTTTGTTCCGGGGCGCTCCATTTGATTGAAAAGGTTTCCTCAATTACACTGGACCCCTCTCCGAGGATATGTATACTGGGCTTGCTGGATGACCTGGTGTCCCGGGTGGCGGATCGGACGTTGCTGGGTCTTTTGCTCTTTTATGCCAGGAAAACTATTGTACTCCACTGGCGACAACAATCCCCACCCACAATACAGCAGTGGAAGCTCTTGGTGAATTCGGTCCTCCCTTTATATAAAGACACGTATGCACACAGAGGTTGCCCGAAAAAGTTTGACAGAGTGTGGGCCAAGTGACTTTCTGATCCCTCCACTGCTACGAGCGGTTGAGGCGGGTCTTGCCCCTCGCCTTTGGGCGTCTGGAGACCCTCGCCTTGGCATATAACAGGGTTCCCTGGTGTATCGGAGCGCAATCAATCCTCTAGAGTGGGTGAGAGGTCCCGTGGGGCCTCTACGCTTGTCCTTCATGTTGAATGATGTGTCTTATTGGGTTAATGCATTTGATCTTCATATTGACTATGCTACTACTGTTTACCCTTCTGGAACCCTGCACGGGTGCCGTGCCTTAATGCCTGTACTGTTGAGTGGCTTGGTTCTGTGCTGAACCTTTGCACCGTTGTTTGTTGTTGTTTTCTCTTGTTTAAAACTCAATAAAAAGATTTTCAAAAAAAAAAAAAAAAAACATAGACAAGCTAATGTCAGAAATGAACAGACATTTGATAATAATTTTGTTATGTAGCATTCCCGCCTAGAAGCAATAGGGTCATCGGTTTGAATACCAACCACAGCATTACCTGCCTGGAGTCTGCATGGGTGTCCTCCAACATTCCAATAGACATGCTGGTAGATTAATTGGCTCCTGTCTAAATTGGCTTCAGTATGTGTATACATGAGTTTAAGTTAGGAACCTTAGAATGCAAGCTTCTTTAAGGCAGGGACTGATGTGAATGTACAATATATGTACAGCACTGCATAAATTGATGGAATTATATAAGTACCTATAATAAATGAATAAATAAAAAGTAGGATTATCACTACTCAGGGAACATAAGGGTTGTTGGTCAAAACACTGTGCAAGGAGATTGTCAGACTGCTAAAGATTTTGACAGCTGCGTTCTGTGTGAGAACAGCAGTCCATGTATCAAGCATTCTACCGACACGGGGTAGCTTGAGGTAGTAGTGGAGCACCTTTGACACAATAAAAAAACACTCACATACTGTATATTCTTATGGGTCCATTCTCACCGCAGTTGTGGTTGGACTGCATTGGGTGACTATTTCAAGCACAGTTTCATCGTAAGACATGGGAAAATGCCTTGACTTCTATGTGCCTGGTTCACACCAAGGTGTTGTCATTGTGTACTGTAACATTTCAATAAAGTTGTTAAAAAAAATAGTGAAAATTGCAGTGCACCTGAGATTGGTGCATTGGCACTGCAGTCAACCCACTGGACTGCAACGCATACTAGCAGCTGCGTTGTAACCCAGCGACTGGCGTAAATTAGCATTTACTTGTCATGCATCCTGACTGCATAACAATAAAAAATGACGTGGCTTAAATTGAGCCCTAGGACAAACACTACTTTAATGATTCAAAATATGAGTATATCTGAAAATCTACAATACTATAAAAATATAAATTTTTTTTGTTTAACCACTTCTGGACTGGAAGATTTTCCCCCTTAATGACCAGGCCATATTTTGCGATCCGGAACTGCACTATTTTAACGGACAATTTCGCAGTTGTGTGACGCTGTACCCAAATAAAATTGATGTCCTTTTTTTCCCACAAATAGAGCTTTCTTTTGGAGGTATTTGATCACCTCTGCGATTTTCATTTTTTGCGCTATTAACAAAAAAAGAGCGACAATTCTGAAAAAAAAAAAAACTATATTTTTCACTTTCTGCTATATAACATTCTAAAAAAAATTAAAAATCTAAATTTTTTAATATTTTAGGCCAATTTTTTTTCTCCTATATATTGTTAGAAAAAAAAATTGCAATAAGCGTATTTTGAATGGTTTGCGCAAAAGTTATCGCTTCTACTAACTAGGGGAAAGATTTATGTCATTTTTATTGTTTTTTTTTTTACTAGCAATGGCGGCGATCTGCGATTTTTTGCGGGACTGCGACATTTCGGCGGACAGATCAGACCCCTAACTGACATTTTTTACACTTTTGGGAGGACCAGTGACATTACTACAGTAATCAGTGCTAAACATATGCACTGTTACTGTAATAATGACACTGGCAGGGAAGGGGTTAACACTGTTGGTGATCAAGGGGTTACATTTGAGCCTAGGGGAGTGATTCTAACTGTGGGGGGCGTGGCTTGTGAAATTATCACAGAGACATGTGATCCTATACATCCTATATTGTATTCCATTACAACAGCTGACCGTCCTCTCTCAGCTGGGAATGATCGCGGGTGTCAGGCGGCACATGCCCTGTGCATCGGAGTCCCTGCTGCCTAGCTGCAGGCGCGTGACCGACGTAGGTCTACATCGGTTCGCGCAGGAGAACAGAAATGCCGCAGTAAATCGGCAGCGGGCGGTCAGGAACAGGTTAAGCTACACTGTATTGTCAAAAGTATTGGGACACACACAGGAACTTGGCATGCCAGTCTCAGTCTGTAGGTTCAATATTGTGTTGGCCCACCCTTTGCAGCTATAACAGCTTCAACTCTTCTGGGAAGGTTGTCCACAAGTTTTAGGAGTGTGTCTATGGGAATATTTGACCATTCCTTTAGAAATGCATTTGTGAGGTCAGGCACGGATATTGGACAATAAGGCCTAGCTTGCAGTCTCTGCTCTAATTCATCTCAAAGGTGTTCTACTAGGTTGAGGCCAGGACTCAGTGCAGGCAAGTCAATTGCGTCCATCCCAAACTCGCTCATCCATGTCTTTGTGGACCTTGCTTTGTGCATTGGTCTAAATCATTTGGCGGAGGGGGGATTATGGTGTGGGGTTGTTTTTCAGGGGTTGGGCTTGGCCCCTTAGTTCCAGTGAAGGGAACTCTTAAGTTGTCAGCATATCAATATATTTTGACAATTTAATGCTCCTAACCTTGTGGGAACACTTTTGGGATGCCCTCTTCCTGTTCCAACATGACTGTGCTATATAACATTGCCAAAAAATTTTTTTTTTTAACATTTTAGGCCAATTTGTTTTCTGCTACATATTTTTGGTAAAAAAAAAATCGCAAAAAGCATATTTTAAATGGTTTGCACAAAAGTGATTGTGTCTACTAACTACGGGAAAGATTTATGTCATTTTTATTGTTTTTTTTTACTATTAATGGCGGCGATCTGCGATTTTTTGCGGGACTGCTACATTGCGGCAGATAGATCGGACCCCTGACTGACATTTTTTACACTTTTGGGGGTACCAGTGACATTACTACAGTAATCAGTGCTAAAAATATGCACTATTACTGTAATAATGATACTGGCAGGGAAGGGGTTAATACTATGGGTGATCAAGGGGGTTAAATGTAAGCCTAAGGGAGTGATTCTAACTGTGGGGGGGTTGGGCTTGTGAGATCGTCAAAGAGAAATGTGATCCAATATAGCAGGATCACATAGCCTCTGTGATCAGGATCCGAGAGAGAAGAACGGACGGCTGTGTTTACATCAGCCTTCCATCCTTCTCTGTCAGCAGGGGGAGATCGCCAGTGTCAGGTGGCAATCGGAGCCACCTGGCACCCGCACTGGCTTCCTCGCTGACGATCGGGGGCAGGAGCGCGCCGCTGGCTGCGCGCGGTCGCCCCCTAGCTCCTCCCAGGCAGATGATGTTTATTAACGTGATTCTGCCTGGGGCTGCCACTTTGCAGACGTTAATGTACAGTGACTGGTCGGCAAGTGGTTAAAGGGCTCTTCCAGATTCTTATAAGCCCGACAACCACAGCCCAGGGTTGTAGGGAAGAGGCCCTTGTCCTCATCAACATGGGGACAAGGTGCTTTGGGGTGGGGGAGGCAGAGCCCTCCCCTGCCCAAAAGCACCCACCCCCCCATGTTGAGGGCATGGTTTAGGAGGGAGAGCGCTCGCTAGGCTGCATGCCCAAATAGGGGTCTGGTATGAATTCCGGAGGGGACTCCACACCGTTCTTTTCTTTATTTTTTTTATCCACATTTTTTTTTTTATTCAGCTGTCAGCTGGGAAACCCATTGACAGCTGATGACTAATCGATTGTTAAGGATGCCGCTGCCGGCTTCCCGGCCCTGCGCCAATCAGGGCACAGATGCAGCGCTTAGTGTATTGCAGGGTGTTCATTGGGGCAAACACCCATGTGAACACCCTGCAAATTTTGGTGTTCGGTGAACAGCCAAAGAGGCAAATGTTCGCCCATCCCTACTCTATATATATATTGGCTATTTTCTGGTGTGCAGCATTTTCACATTCTTTGTAGCCTGGAAGAGCTTGCTTGAATGTTGACACCCAATCTGTGCTTCGGACTGGGGGGGGGGGGGGGAATTTGCATTGCCTTAAATGGCGCTCCAAGTTTTTGTTTATGACATACATGGAAGTTTTGAATAGTAGAGGTGCTTGGAGCTCTGCAAGAGAGAAGTATAAACCTCCTCCTTTAGGCTTCATGTACACGGGACATTGTTAAAAGTCCCTTGAATGCTGGAATTTTTGTTTTTTTTTTTAGGACGTTTAAAACGTCTGTTTTGTCGCGTTTGCACCCGCGTTTAGTGGCCGTTTGGGGGCGTTTGCGTTTAAAACCATTCCTAGAGGTAAAAAAAATCTTTCCCCTTTAAAATGGAAAAACGCGAGCGCTAAACGCGGGTCATCGCGTTCGGTCGTGTTTTTGCGTTTGAAACGCCAGGAAACACACGTTCAAATGCAAATAATTGCTTTCCAAAAAACGTCCCTGAACTCAACTGCCTGCAAATGACTGTAAACTACCCTGTGTACATGGACAGATAAGATAACATGGAGGTGGGTTCAGGGGCTTCTGAAAAAAACGCTCAACTGCTCCTAAACGGCCGTTTACAAGTTGCAGTGTACATGAACCCTTAACACAATATTGCTGTTTAAACATTTTTTCCCACAACAGGTGTGCTTTATCTGGTAAGGTTTTAGGAAGAATTGGTTTAAAAGAGAATTATGGTCAAAGTATGTTTGAGAACTAAGACTGCTCAGTTCTTGATCTTAGAGGTGATGTGGGACTTGTGCTGCAGCATAGAGGTGAGTATGAATGTTTATTGATTTAAAAACCCTATTCTTCTCCTTTAATCAGTTCAGTACTAGCTTGCTAGTACTATACATGCTGTCATTGTACTGTTTTAAAAGAGCTTGAACAGCACATCTTGAAACACCCATCTCCTTTGAAATCTTTGTCTGGCAGAGAGCTTTCTGAAGCAGTTAACTACTTTGTGTATTGTTGCTGTGCTCATTCTTACCATGATGTATGACCTGTGACATGAAACTGTCTTCTACAACCTTAGTAGTAGGGTTTAGCTGTTCCTGGTGCAGTTTTAAGCCTCCTACACAGCTGTTTCTGTTTCATTTAACCACTTAAGCCCCAGAAGATTTTACCCCCTTCCTGACCAGGGGGTATTTTGCGATTCGGCACTGTGTGACTTTAGCGGACAATTGCTCGGTCGTGTGACGCTGTATCTAAACGAATTTGACGTCCTTTTTTTCCCACAAACAGAGCTTTCTTTTGGTGGTATTTGATCACCTGTGCAATTTTTTGATCATGCACTATAAACAAAAAAAAGAGTGTAAATTTTGCAAAAATAACAATATTTTTCACATTTTTTTTATATGAAATTCCCCCCCAAAAAAATTTAAAAATCAGGGAAAGATTTTTGTCATTTTTGTTGTTTTTTTTTTAAACGCGTAATGGCGGCGATCTGCGATTTTTTTTTGCGGTACTGCGGCATTGCGGTGGACAGATCGGACCCTTGACTGACATTTTTGACACTTTTGGGGTTACCAGTGACATTTCTACAGTAATCAGTGCTATAAATATGCACTGTTACTGTAAAATTACACTGGCAGTGAAGGGGTTAACTTTATTTGAGAGGGAGGGGCTGTGTGTGTCCCTAGGGGCATGATTCCAACTGTGATTGGCTGTGGCTTGAGGTGTAGGAACAATGATCAACGGTCGTGAATAGACGGGCCTTCTGTGAGTGTGTAGTCCCCTCTTCCCAGTCAATGTCGGGATAATTGAAGTCCCCCAATATGATGACTGATCCTAGCTTTGCCACTTTACCCAAAAGTGCTAAAAATTCCAGCTCTACCTCCTCCCCTTGTTTAGGTGGCCTATAGCAAACCCCCACAATTACTTTTCCCTTTTCTCCTTCCCTATGGAGTTCTACTCATATGGATTCTAACTCCGTACTCATCCCTTCCGTAATGAGTCCAGCTGTGTTTGATTATACTGATTGGACTTGATTAGGAAAGCCACACACCTGTCTATATAAGACCTTCCAGATCACAATGCATGTCAGAGCAATTGAGAATCATGAGGTCAAAGGAACTGCCTGAAGAACTCAGAGACAGAATTGTGGCAAGGCACAGATCTGGCCAAGGTTACAAAAAGATTTCTGCTGCACTTAAGGTTCCTAAGAGCACAGTGGCCTCCATAATCCTCAAATGGAAGACGTTTGGGACGACCAGAACCCTTCCTAGAGCTGGCCGTCTGGCCAAACTGAGCTATCGGGGGAGAAGAGCCTTGGTGAGAGAGGTAAAGAAGAACCCAAAGATCACTGTGGCTGAGCTTAAGAGATGCAGTCAGGAGATGGGAGAAAGTTGTAGAAAGTCAACCATCACTGCAGCCCTCCACCAGTCGGGGCTTTATGGCAGAGCGGCCCGACGGAAGCCTCTCCTCAGTGTAAGACACATGAAAGCCCGCATGGAGTTTGCTAAAAAACACCTGAAGGACTCCAAGATGGTGAGAAATAAGATTCTCTGGCCTGATGAGACCAAAATAGAACTTTTTGGCCTTAATTCTAAGCGGTATGTGTGGAGAAAACCAGGCACTGCTCATCACCTGTCCAATACAGTCCCAACAGTGAAGCATGGTGGTGGCAGCATCATGCTGTGGGGGTGTTTTTCAGCTGCAGGGACAGGACGACTGGTTGCAATCGAGGGAAAGATGAATGCGGCCAAGTACAGGGATATCCTGGACAAAAACCTTCTCCAGAGTGCTCTGGACCTCAGACTGTGCCGAAGGTTTACCTTCCAACAAGACAATGACCCTAAGCACACAGCTAAAATAACGAAGGAGTGACTTCACAACAACTCCGTGACTGTTCTTGAATGGCCCAGCCAGAGCCCTGACTTAAACCCAATTGAGCATCTCTGGAGAGACCTAAAAATGGCTGTCCACCAACGTTTACCATCCAACCTGACAGAACTGGAGAGGATCTGCAACGAGGAATGGCAGAGGATCCCCAAATCCAGGTGTGAAAGACTTGTTGCATCTTTCCCAAAAAGACTCCTGGCTGTATTAGATCAAAAGGGGGCTTCTACTAAATACTGAGCAAAGGGTCTGAATACTTAGGACCATGTGATATTTCAGTTTTTCTTTTTTAATAAATCTGCAACAATGTCAACAATTCTGTGCTTTTCTGTCAGTATGGGGTGCTATGTGTACATTCATGAGGAAGAAGAATGAACTTAAATGATTTTAGCAAATGGCTGCAATATAACAAAGAGTGAAAAATTTAAGGGGGTCTGAATACTTTCCGTACCCACTGTAAATATATATTTATTGTTAAGACAGACAGAGTTCTGTTTAATGAGCACTGGGTCTTTGATTTCCTACTATATACTAAAATTGATCTAAAGATTGTGGTTAAAACATAAAGCTTAGTAAGGGTGCAGTAGATGCAGCTTTTAATTAATGCATAAGTCATACAAAGATGGAGGAGGTGAAATGGTTAACGTATCTGATACATACAGTAAGGGGGTGGAGATGAGCAGTTTAATGTGTGGTATAAATGATGGGAAGGGTTAATATACAGGCCACATACAAAGAGAGGATGGTGATTAGATGTACGGGGTGAGGGTATGCATTAATTCTGATGATATGAATTGTTTTATGCAATCAGTATGCTTTTCCTTCCTGGGTCTGATCAGAAAATACCAGATATTAATATGGGAAGTGATAACAGTCTTGTAGAAACTGCTGACCAATTTGTTTAGCAAAAAGTGAGTTCCATATTTAGCTTCCCATTTATTTGAAACTATATATTGAAACTGTGTACTGTTTCTGACTACTCCTATTCAGGATTTGATGAATATCTTGTCTCTACCACTTTCCTCTAAGACTGATACAAGACTGATAAGGTATTTCCTATAGGATACCATAATTATATAATTTTATATATATATATATATATATATATATATATATATATATATATATATATATATATATTATAGATTTCACTTATCACGTGTTAACTTTCCTCCTATATGTTTGTGGTGTTGTATGGTTTTGTATCTTACTTGTAGAAACTGCTGACCAATTTGTTTAGTCAAAAGTGAGCTCCATATTTAGCTTCCCATTTTTTTTAATTACACTTTGTTTGAGTCCAGTCTCTTTTTTTTTTTTTTGTCTATACAGATCTGGGTAACACATACAGGTGCATCTCATAAAATTAGAATATCATCAAAAAGTTAATTTATTTCAGTAATTCAATTCAAAAAGTGAAACTCATATTTTATATAGATGTGTTACATACAGAGCGATATATTTCAAGCATTTCTTTCTTTTAATTTTGATGGTTATGGCTTACAGCTAGTAAAAATCCAAAATTCATTATCTCAGAAAATTAGAATCTATATTAATAAAATGCAAGTGTCCCTGCGTCCAGATTCCCTGTGTCCGTGGAATTGCGCTACTGCGCATGTGCCCTATGGACAACCGCTGGGACGCACACACCGCCGCGGGAAAATTGCTGTCACGGGCGAACCAAAGGTGCTGGAGACCCCGAAATTGTATCGCAGGTGGCCAAGACGCTCCCCTACAGCTGAGAAAAATTTGGGGTTTCGGGGATGAAAGGGCCCTGAGGGGTCACTGCTCAGCGCCCTTTTATCCCCGAGACCCCATCAGCTGTAGGGGAGCGTCATGGCTACCTACGATAATTTTTTGGGATCTCCAGCACATATGGTTCGCCCATGACAGCTCCCCAAAGGGACCATGACCTAAATTTCTATCAGCTGTAGGGGAGCGTCTTGGCCACCTGTGGTACAATTTTGGGGTATCCAGCACCTTTGGTTCACCCGTGACAGCAATTTTCCCACGGCGGTGTGTGCCCCGGCTCTGAGGTGACCCCGGAACTCCTCCGTCTGTCTCCGCTGTCTTTCCATACGGTGTGTGCCGGGTCACCGACTTCCCCAGGGTGAGTCCCAGGCCGCCCCTCTGTGTGAGGGGGAGGGGGGGGGTTAGACCCTCAGCCAGGGTGGGGGAGGGGAGGTGGTGGTGGATTTGGGGGTCTTTTCCTATTGGATGATCCACTGTTCTGTGTGTGTGAGGAGCTCCCCTCCCCCCTCCTCTCTGATTTCCCGCTCTCACATCTCCCCTCCCCCACACCAATCTCCAACCCGACATTTATTGTTCAATCCCCCCATACACTACAATCCCCTCCCCTCCATACACTACAATCCCCTCCCTCCCCCATACACTACAATCCCCTCCCTCCCTCATACACTACAATCCCCTCCCCCCCATACACTACAATCCCCTCCCTCCCCCTTACACTACAATCCCCTATCTCCCCCCCACACTACAATCCCCTCCCTCCCCCATACACTACAATCCCCTCCCTCCCCCATACACTATAATCCCCCCTCCCCCATACACGATAACCCCCTCCCCCCATACACTATAATCCCCTCCCCACATACACTATAATCCCCCCCATACACTACAATCCCCTCCGTCCCCCCATACACTACAATCCCCTCCCTCCCCCATACACTACAATTCCCTCCCTCCCCCCCCATACACTACAATCCCCTCCGTCCCCCATACACTGTACAATGGGTCCTACATCCATGTCAGGAGATGGAGCAAAGAAAAAATGATATATATATATATATATATATATATATATTTTTTTTTTTTATATATAAATGGAAGAATTAAAAAAAAAAAAAAAAAATATATATATATATATATATATATATATATATATATATATATATATATATATATATAGTTCCTTCTGTTTTTAGTATACTAAATAAAAAAAAAAAAATATATATATATATATATATATATATATATATATATCGGGCGGCCGGGCAAAACTGTTGAAGCAGCGGGTGTGCTAAGTCTGTTTTTACAAATGTTTGACCACATATGTTCTAGCGCCCGTTCATTTAACGGGCTTAATGTCTAGTATTACATAAGACCAATAAAAAAAAAAGATTTTCAATATAGAAATGTTGGCTTACTGAAAAGTATGTCCATGTACAGTATAGTATGCACTCAATACTTGGTCAGGGCTCCTTTTGCATGAATTACTGCATCAATTCGAGGTGGCATGGAGGCAATCAGCCTGTGGCACTGTTGAGGTGTTATGGAAGCTCAGGTTTGTTTGATAGTGGCTTTCAGCTCATCTGCTTTGTTGGGTCTGGTGTCTCTCATCTTCCTCTTGACAATACCCCATAGTGAATTTGCTGGCCAATTAAGCACAGTGGTACCATGATCATTAAACCAGGTATTGGTACTTTTGGCAGTGTGGGCAGGTGCTAAGTCCTGCTGGAAAATAAAATGAGCATCTCCATAAAGTTGCTCAGCAGAGGGAAGAATGAAGTGCTCTAGATTTTATAGACTGATAGAGGGCTGCGCTGACTTTTGACTTGATAAAACACAGTGGTTTAACACAAGATGACATGACTCCCCAAATAATCACGGACTGTAACATTTTGCATTTCACTTGGAAATCAAGATCCCAGAGTCTGGCAGAAGAGTGGAGAGGCACAGAATACAAGTTGCATAAGGTCTAGTGTGACGTTTCCACAGCAGGACTTGGCACCTGCCCGCACTGCCAAAAGTACCAATATCTGGTTCAATGATCATGGAATCACTGTGCTTGATTTGCCAGCAAATTCGCCTGACCTAAACCCCATAGAGAATTTGTAGAGTATTGTCAATATATCACTCTGTGTGTAACACATCTATATAACATATAAAAGTTTCATTTTTTTAATTGAATTACTGAAATAAATTAACTTTTTGATGATATTCTAATTTTATGAGATAAACCTGTACTTTTACAAGATACAAGGCATTTGGTATCCTAACAAAATGCTGAGGCTATAAGGACCAGATTAGCTGCACTTGCAAACTGTGAGATGATTATAGAACTTGCTGCCTTTTTAGTGTCAAGATGTATCCTGAGTAGGTAATATGTTATGTATTATTATAGGATGGAAAACATTGCTACCAGGCATTGCAGGATTTAACTAGTGAGCAGCTACTGTAATACATTCAAGTAGCTCACTTCTTGGTTAATCTTTTTATTTAGTGAAGTTCAGCCACTGATTCAAATCTGCTCTGAGCTGATTTTTTCTCCTCCCTTTAGGTTCTATTGACACTTATATGACCTGTCATTCAACTTTTGAACATCAAAGTCCCATGACAAGTCGTTCTCCATGTTTTCCAATGATAACCATTCATATATGTGCTACTTAAAATTGCAGCAACTTCAGAGTAGTTCATGCACTACCTTGGTTAGACTTTCATGCAAGTTCAGAGCCATAGACTTCAATATTAACCCTCAAAAGTTGCATAAAAGTCATGTCACAGTTGTCCATTATCACTGATCAAAGCCAAAGTTGCATTCAAGTTGCACCCATCCAAAATGGAGTCAAAGGTGCACTCCAAAGTCAGTGTAAGTTTGCCATCATACAAGTCTGAATGAAGCCTTAAGGGCCATACACACTATAAGATTTTCTGAAGACTTTTTCCTTCAGATTTACCTTTTCTATGTAGTGCAAGGCCTGCCAGATTGCATACAAATTGAAAGTGTTTAGGTTTGACCTCATATTATATGGTTTTGGTAAATCTAAAGGAAAAAGTCTTCAGAAAATCTTATAGTGTGTATGGCCCATTAGTGTTTCTCTGGTGTGGTTGTTGGAATATAATAAACTCTTACTTCCTTGAACATTATTCAGTATATTCCAAAGAGGCTCTACTGGATTACATTATTGCAATACATTTTCTAGACAGATAAGGGAATGCCAAGCAAAGTTTTGTTCAACCCCTTTCTCCAAACTGGGTTAGACATATCCCCAGCCACAGTTATCTTATTCCATCTTATTCCTGCCTCAAGTCAGCAGCTTTCTCCGTGCATTTTATTCCCAACCATCCAGCTGCAATGCATTTTGCTCCCAACCAAAAATCAATACCCTACTCCACAGCCTTTTGTTCCTGCTCAAACTAGCTGTACATTCCCCATAATCGGTCACCTGAAGTTTTTCTCCACAGCCCTTTTGTGGCAACTTCTAAGACACCTTATCTTGACATGGTTTAATTTCCCTCTCAGCTTCTCAATGCTGTTCCAGGTTTACCCCCAACAGAACAATCTTATCAGAACCCTGCAATCACCTACAGGGTGAAAGACACAAGAAAAAAAAAAGCCAAACCCACACAATTCTGTCACTCTCCAAACTTGCTGTTACTGATGTTCAGTCAAATCCTGTGCCAGTTCCAGCCTTCATACATTCAAACCTGCTCAAGATCAACATGCTACTGCACTAACCCCTGACCAGTGTGTGTTGCAGCAATGATGCCTGTATCATCATTATCCATCAACCTAACCTCCTGCCTTTCCATTTCAGCTTGCAGTAAAGTACCACGGGGGCCACTGGGGCTCTCATTGGAGGGATGCTCTGGTGTCATTCCTTAGACTCTGTGCCTTATGGGAGCCCATATTAACTGTTGGGGTGTTGCTCATAAAATTAAGATGTATAAATAAACAGACTAAATCTGCATTAAGTGATTACTAAAACAAAAACTAAAAAAATTATACAGAAACAAAATTCAATGATTGTCTAAATACAAAACAACAAAAAAGTGTATACAGTATACATAAAACATGTTGTACCTCCCCTTTAAATATATACAGTATATAAGCCTTCAGAAGTGTAATTGATAACAAAAATATACCATAACTCAATACATAATGTCTCAGTGAACCCATCAGTGAAAAAACATGCATTCATATAAAATAATATCCCACAATCATAAAAAGTATATTAGTATAAATGAAAAAAAAAAAAAAACTCCACAATAGAAACAAAGTCTGTCCACAGATGAAAAAGTTGGAAATCACATGTGATCACTCCTGTACTCCAACACCAAACACAGCTTCTTTCTAGAGATATCACACCTCTAACATAAAGGTTATAAACACAGGAGGACTATCCAGGATATCTGTCAGATGAAACCACTTAAGTAGGTATCACAACTCCTCAAAACATCATAAATGGACCATGGAAAGAGGAAAAGGACACACTCATAATAAAACTGTATGACAGTATTGCACTGGTTTTATGCAACAGGTTTTATGTATATTTATAAAATTAAGACACAGCCTGTCTCCTTGTCTGCTGCTTCAGGACTAGAGTTGGGCAAAGGGTTGGGACTGAGCAAGAGTTTGGGCCAAGCATTGGCTGTTCAGCGAACATCTAAATTGTTGGGGCGTTTGACTGTTTGTTTGGGCCGCCGAATGCCCTACAATGCACTGCAGAGCCCCACAGTGCTTTTGACACTGCACAAAGAACTATCAGAGCAATGATTGAACACTGTCATGATGATTCTCTCCAATTATGGCTCATTGCTCTTAGTCCCACCCCACACTATTAAAATATCCTTCCCATAGCAGCAATTTGCAATGTGATATTGGCATAGAGAGAGATAGAACAGGGCTTTGTTCATTGCTACTAATGAGTTAGTGTGCTATTGTGAGTGTAAAGAATCAGTTTAGTGTGAATATAGTGATAGTGCAACGTGATTGTAGTGCGACCATTCATTTTTACTTTAGTGTCAGTTTAGTGTGAATTTAGTGATAGTGCAGCGCGTGTGTGCGACCGTTCATTTTTACCAGTTTAATTTACTGTGTCAGTTTATTGTGTCAGAGCAAGCTTACTGCAGTATATTGCAGTGCGCGAGTGTAGAACATCAGGGCAATGATACTGCATTATACAGTATTGTAGTGTGTTAAGGTACTTTTACTGCCATCAGTGTGCCCTTAGACAGGGAAAGTTGACATATGTGCCATACCTGGCACATGTCCTCAGTTTGGTGGTGCAGCATTTCTTAAATAGGAACCCAGGGTTGGAAGATCTGCTAAAGCAGGCCAAAAGAGTCTGCAGCCCTTTCAGGCAGTCATACACAGCCATGCTCATAGTTGTGACATGCACTCCAGGTGGAACTCGACTTTGAAAATGCTGCAGGGGTTGTACATGCAGCAGAGGGTCTCAATGAATACCTGTAGCTGTATGGCACGACAGGCTCACGCCAGCTTTGTTTTTTTTCCTCATGCCAATGGCTGCTGATAAAGGATGCATGCACTGCGCAGTCATCGTTTGAGAAGGCAACAAGGATGGTGAGCCATGACAATGCATGCATAAGTGACACAATCCCTGTTGTGTTCCTGCTGCAGCAGACTCTGCGTGGCATTATGGACAGGGCACTCGAGGCAGAGCAGCGGGAGGAAGAGGAGGACTTCCTTTCCTCTTAAGGCCCGCTGTATGCAAAAACCATAAACCATTCTTGTGTTGCCACAGAACACACAAGAGGAGAGGAAGAGGATTCTGGTAGTTTTGGAGGCATTGAAGCAGAGGAAGATATACGTCAACTGTTAACAGACGTCTTTCCTTTCCCAGAACCCTTGGGTGTACTACATGGCTGGGAGGAGGCAGTTCCAAATACTGTAATCCTCAGTGACCCTAAAAAGTCTGCTTCTCATGCCTCCGCAAACTTGCAGTGCGTGGCCTCCCTCATTCTTCAAAGCCTGCAAAAGGACCCAAGAATATGTGGCATCAAAGAGAAGGAGCACTATTGGTGGGCAAACCTCCCTGACCATCTTTAAAAGGGGAAAGTCTCAGAACTCATTTCAACCCCATAGAGGGAGCAGAGAATGAAATATCTTGAGGACACCCTAAAGGGGAGTTTATGTAATGCCTCCTCAGGCTCTGGTAGGTAACAGTCTTGTGGAGAACGTAATTTTGAGGCTTCTGTTGGCCAAGAGAGGAGCGGTGGAGAAGAGGGCCATCTCAATGATGCATTTCTAAATTTCTTTAGTCTTCGGCGCCCAGAGCTTTCAGCTTCCACATCCCATCGGCAGCGTCTGCATCATATAGTGGGAAATTATCTAGGAGGAAAAACAGACATGGAGAGCTTTCCAGCTGACGAACCACTGGGTTACTGGGTCATGAGAATAGATCACTAGCCAGAACGTGCCCAGTATGCAAATGAGCTGTTGGGTTGCCCTGCATCCAGCGTGCTCTCTAAATGGGCATTCGGTGCTGTTTTCTGGATCAGGAATCTCTGAAAGACTGTCTAGGCTGCCTAGCTTTGAGGGTGTTAATTTCATTTGGAAGATGGTGTAGGTTTCATGGGCACAAATAACACCCAAGGACCAATTTCTAACAGGTGCAAATGATTTCAATTTTTGACGGCAAGGCCAGTTTTTGCTTTCATCAAGAGTAACTCTACAGGGTTACTTCATAAAGGCACCGCCAAAACCCAAAGACCAATTTTTACGCCACTGTTTGGCCAGGCATATCATTTCCATTTTTGACAGCAAGGCAAATTCTTGCTTTCATCAAGAGTAACACTATAGGGTTGTGGTGTGAACACCACCAACACCCAAAGACCAATTTTTTCACACCTGTTACTTCTATCCAAAGTCTGCGAAAGAGACACCAGAATTTATCCAAAAAATCTCTAATCTTGTCCCGAGTGCACTAAATTGTGGCCTCATTATACAGACTAGATCCCCAAGCCGTTGTTTATAAAATAAAGAAAGCTTGCAAGGAAAATGTCATTTTTTTGCCTTTATAAATGTTATTTTTGCTGCAGTGGGTTCTATAGACGGTACAGATGCACCACTTTACAGGTAGACTAAAGGGACCCCCCAGGCACTATGTTTAAAGGAATTTTTCATTTTATTGTTTCACTTCAAGCATCATTTAATCACTGTTAATTTTAAAAGTGATGATTTTTTTCATTGATATATGTCCCCCAGGGCAGTACCCGAACTCCCATAACCATTGTACGCCCAATTACTTGCATATAAGCCTTCAAAATTGTCACTTTTGATTTTTCCAGTTCGGGTTCTATAGACCTTAATGGGGTTCGGTATTCGTTTCTGAACTTTCCAGATGCTTGAAAGTTCCCATTTGAAAGGCCCATCTCTGTTCAAGACTGTCTGCCTTTGCATTCTCCATGATTGATGTCTCCAACCAGTCTATCTCCATGCTCGATGTCTCATACCAGCCTGTCTATGCCTGCTACCTCAGACCAGCCTGTCTCTATGCTTGTTGACTCAGACAAGCCTGTCTCTATGCCTGCTGCTCCGGAGAAAAAACTCTATTCTAGACGCTCCAGTTCAGGCTTCAGCTTACCCATGTACCTGCCCTTAATCTATCCATTAATTTACTATTAGGACTGCAGTACACTGGGGTGCTGTAACGCGGCCTATGCAGCTTATGCATGTATTTTCAAATGTGTGCAAACTAAAGCCCTTTGTTTTAACATGAACTGTTAGACAGGGTAATTTGGTTTGTTGTGGGCTCGCTTGTAAGTGAGCTGGAAATTTTTGTTTGTTGTGCTTTGACATGCTTTGCACTTCTATTTTCTCCTTGCTGCAAAGGTCAATTATAGGTTGGGATGGTTGCCATTTGTTTGTGCTGTTGGTGACTTGGTGAGGGGACGCACTAATACCTACACTGCCATTGTGCTATTGCTGGGTGTCCAGTGCATCCCTATATCTTTAAGGAGGGGTAGGCTCCCTCCAGGTATAACTGTCCTTAATCTATCCATTACTATATATATATGTGCTCCAACTTTGGAGACTCTCAAAATGTTTAGAGTGAGAACTGCAGGATGCTGGGGTGTCGTGATGTGGCCTCTGCAGCTTACACATATATTTGCAAATGTGTGCAAACTAGACCCTTTGGTTTTAATGTGAACTGTTAGATAGGGTAGTTCAGATTTTTGCGGGCTGGGAATTTTTGTTTATTTTTTGTCAGGCTGTTCCAGTGCCTGCTGCTCCAGCCCAGCCTGTTTCCACGCTAGGTGCTCCAGCCCAGCCTGATTCTGTGCTAGGTGCTCCAGTCCAGCCTATTTCCATGCTATCCACTCCAGTCCTGCCTCTACAAGCAGGACCCAATTCTGCCTCTCTCTGTGGCAGCCACTCCAGTTGAATGTGTCACAGTGCCATCAGTCTATCAATCTGTTCCTGAGTTAGCCTCTGACCATATGCCTAGCTTAAAGTGGAGTTCCACAATAAAAATATTTTTTTCACCGTCCGCTAGCTTAGATGAACCTGAAAAAGAATTGGATAATTAAAATTTTTTTTCACTTACCTTGTTTTTAATGAAAATATACTTACCTTCCTTGCTCTTCCTCCCTCTGTGGACCCGGCCCGCCTCGTCACTTCCTCCTGGCATTGACTCCTGGGAGATGAGCGTAATTGATCCCAGGAGTCAATGCGCCTGCACAGGTCCTGCTCGTCACTTCCGGGACAGGCGCGTTATTCCCTGCAGAACAGCTTCTGGGCATGCTCAGATCACCCCCTCGCTCCCTATGCTCCACCAAAGCATGAAGGCATCACCATCTAGAAGCTCCACCCTTCATGGGACACTTACCTTTCTGAAAAAGTCTTGCATTGGACAATACTGGTTGTATTTAGTTACACGTGTTTCACAATTTTTTCTTTGAGACATGGTTGCTCAGGTTGATTTTTAGTTATTTTAAGACAGACAGATTGTTGTTTGACATTCAATGTTGAAAGAAATAAGCCTTTAATAGTTCATAATCATGTTTAAAACTTGACATTTCAAGTTTCATAGTACATCACTCAAGAACTGCAACAAGTAAAAGTAAAAATTAAGCAGGAGGAACAATTTGACCCTTCATTGATCACATGAAAAGGTCATCGGTGGTGTTCTTTCTAAAGCCCGTGCTATGTAACTTTATTTTTCTCGGCTTCCTGCATCAGAAATCAAATTTACATTTTTAAGGCAGTCCTAATGACATCAACTTCATATATGAGTTCTAGTAGAAATAAAATGAAGGCGCTCCTTAAAGGCACTGAGTGGAAATTCTAAATTAGTGCTGTAGAAACCATTTAAAATTCATTTGAGCCACCACATCAAAATTTGCTGTTGCTTGCACTTGATTCATGTACAGTACCTGTCAGAGAAAAGTAAATTCAGGCATTCAGTGTCCATACTGGACATATTCTCCTCAGTATGCTCCCTTCCTCCCCAACCACAGCACCCGTCAAACTGACAGGTGCATGGCTGATGATTTTTGTACTGAGTGGGCAGAACCTGAAAGGAAATGGAAGGACTAGTTTCCCAGCTCTGCCTGGCTGTTAACTGAAAGTACTCAGTGGGTTAATTTATAGCCACTATTCAGTCTAATAGCGGCACTGGAATCCACCCACTACCACAAACTGTTAATCAAAAGTAGGGTAGAACTGATGGGTAACTAGTCTCTCAGTTACCCATCAGGTTCTGCCTACTCAGAGACATTTCTGAAATATGGCAATGCCCATATTTGGGAAATGAGACCACCACTATCCCAACCCCTTTGTTTACTCTTAGCTTTTAGCTTGGGAATCTCTCTGCTGACCGCTGAATGGGGCTGGAGATAAAGCCCTGTGCTGGAAGCTATCACATTCTTGATTGCTTCCCAGCATAGACATGCCTGACTCTGTATGCCAGCTCAGGGTGGGTCTTAATTACCGACAATTTCCTAATCTGTGAACTGGCAGTGATCATGGATGAATTTGTCAATGCCACAGCCACAGGATCTTATGGTGGCGGCAGTGGGAACTGCTTGAATGTTTTACCTGTGTAGGTAATGTTACCAAAACTGGCACAGTTGCTTGCCTGAGTTAGGAACAGATAGTTGTATAAAAAAAAGGGCCACAGAAAAGTGTCACATACGCCATGTTCTTTACTACAATTCCCAAACAGACTAAGTAATTGCTGTAGAATGAAGATAACATAACTACTCTTTCCCCTGTGAATAAGTTAAGGACATTTATGGACTCCTTACCTATTCACTATGCTACAAAATATTCAAAAGAAAAATACTTCATAACAAAAAAAAATGTTTGCCAACTTAAGAGTAAATAGTGGGTATAGGCTTATATTTAACCCCATTTTGTCTCTTAAGGAATCTTTATAGCCTGGTTTCCCTATGACAATTATCTATCACAAACTTGCTAGCTACATACCAATTTTTTAAGTTTATTTACAGTAAAACATAAATTTGCCATTTATTTTTTAACTTTTAATAATAATTAAAAATATTTTGTATTTGGTCATTTTTTTTTTTACATATCTTAAAATATTGAATTAAAAGAAAAGACTGTTTCTTTTTTATATGTCCTCAGGATATTAGGTAAAAACTATTGAACTATGCATAAATTATGAACCCACTGATGTCCTGAACAAGCTTACAAGATGAGGTTCTCTCTTGACAATGCTTTTCTTTATGGGCACTGCCATACTCACTGCACAGTATAGAAACTATACTGTATAGTAGATGGTGGCCTGGCAATCATGGATCCTCCTTACGCACCAGCACAATCTCTGATTAGACTCTTAGTGCACTGTCAAGCTGTAAAATCACCTTCCCTAGCCAAATGCAGAAGCAAGATGTGTCATATGCATTAGGTTACAGTGACATTTAAAGGCATAGTAAAAGGAAAAACAGGCACCACTGTATTAAGCCAAAAGATTTATTGCACACAATTACAGTAGAAACTTACATTAAGGTAAAAGCCAGTCCATGTAGGAGCATCTGTTTCCGCACTATCTGGCCGTCCACCAGCCCAGAAGTGACGTCATAGGAAGCTAGTCCAAGGTGCTGGTTTCGCCGGAAGCCGCAGTGGAACGCAGGCTACCGGAAATGACGCAACGCGTTTCGGAGCATGCGTACTCGGCTCCTTCTTCAAGACGGGAAGGAGCCGAGTACGCATGCTCCGAAACGTGTTGTGTCATTTCCGGTAGCCTGCGTTCCACTGCGGCTTCCGGCGAAACCAGCCCCTCGGACTAGATTCCTATGACGTCACTTCCGGGCTGGTGGACGGCCGGATAGTGCGGAAACAGATGCTCCTACATGGACTGGCTTTTACCTTAATGTAAGTTTCTACTGTAATTGTGTGCAATAAATCTTTTGGCTTACTACAGTGGCGCCTGTTTTTCCTTTTACTCCTGCCAGCGGAATTCCCGAAGTTTACCGCCAGTGCTGCCTTGTACCCGGCCATTTGGACAGTGCATATTAAGAACTTGGGGACATCCCCTGTGCCCTTTTGTTGTGGTGGATCCCCCCTCTTCTTTTTTGGTTAGAAGCACCCAACACCTATTTCTTTAACGGCATAGTAAGCATTCCTATCTGCACCTTGTGTTTTTTCCCCGCATAAGATGTGCATTGTTCATGTAGTTTCATGGGGCTTGATTTTCTAAAACTGTAGAGTGCAAAAGTTGTGACTAGTAGCCAATCAGCTTCTTATTTGTTCAATTAAGCTTTGACAATAAAACCTGGAAGCGGGTTTCTATGCAGAATTGCACCAGAGTTTGCACTCTCAACTTTTAGTAAATCAACCTCATGATGTCATTTGTTGCCTTTCACACTCAAAAACTGTCAGCAGTTTTTTGTTTGTGAGGAAACATGAAGTTGCAGGGCTCTGCAAAGGCTAATACATGACCTCTGTAGTGTGAGACCTTCCTTTAAAGAAACTATATAGTGTATCACACGAACCCTGGGTCTCTCGATCTAGTGCTCATGCAGGTGAGAGCTACTCAGTAATTAGAACTGACACAGACAAACACAGCTCACTCATGTAGCTGGGGGATGATATGTTTCATTATATTATTGTAGCGCTTACTCCTGTGGGAGCGGCTGGATTTTTGGGTCTTTCCCCCACACAGCCAGGCAACGGGAATTTTCACACTTTCTCAAAGGCTCAATAATTAGCCCAGGAGATTTGGTTTTGTTTAAATTTGGATAGGGAATAGGGCGCATGGGATGCCCAGAACTTGAGTAAACTCTTGAGAACTTTCTAATGTCTCTGGCTGCTAAAAACTGACTTCAACAATGCTGTGTACCCATTAAAGTAAGTGTGCAGCTGTAAAAACAACAAAAAGTTCAGAAACTGAAAATGCAGGTGCTGCTCCTGGGAGGAATACCAAAGCAGCTGGCTAGTACTCTCTCAAGCTAGAGATATGGTGGTTCTTCTGGCTGCTTTGTGCTGGCTCTAAGCTGTCCCCTGGTCCCAGATATGTAAAGTAATGCACCTTACTGTCTTCTCTGTGCAGGCTTCAGGTAAGTTTAAATGGAAGTTACTCACTCAGTCCCTTTAAGTGGTTCCTGGAATCCAAGAGGCTGCTGTATGGGTATACTGCTATACAGGGTCTTGATTTCAAGATGTCCTCAGCTAAGCCAAACCGAGGCTGAAAAGGCTGAAAAGGCAGAGCCCCCATCCCTGGCACAGTCCCCTCCAGGCAACTGAAACCTTGACTCTGCTTCCAGACTGACAGGCTCCTGAGTATTTATTGGTTGTTCCACAACCTCCTAGGCCTCGCCTCCCCAGGGATTGGTGAGAACTGCATAAACATTCAGGCAGCAGCCTCTTTTCCTCCACCCTCTAAGTCCTAGAACTATCCAGTGAGTTATCGAAGCCAGGGGGATGTAACAGAGCCACAGCCTTTGAATCAGTGCACAGTCCCAAACAAATTAATCCATGCCCCTCTTCCTACAGAGAATCCAAACTAATAGGAAATAGTAAGGCATGCATTATAACTGTGTGCCCCATAACAGGAAGTTATTCTGCTCCTTGGTGCAGATAGGCTAGATTTGGCAATATATGGATAGAGAGGAGTAGAAAGGGTCTCTACTCATCAAAAACTTGTTTCAAAAGTTTTAGTAAAAATGTGGAATACTCCATTCTGCTGTCTGACAATAGCAAGCAAGGCCGTGCAGAACTTGATGTAAATGGTTTTAAACAATAATATAGCATATGCTGTCCTTCTTAACGCTGTCCTTGAGAGCTTTTACCATTGCATTATTTTGTGTCTGAAAGTCACAAGCAAAGAAGGTTATAATGTTCACACCTCTATGTGTCCTGCATGTTAATGCTTGTTGTGTCACGCATTAGCATGTATTGCATTAAGGCAGCCCAATTCTTTTTAAATTGGTTACCAATGCACAAAAAAAAAAACAGATGCAGTAATTTTCTAAAACAGCGTACCACATCACACGGTTATGTATTGCTGTGAGTAGTGGTGCACTCCAGAGCTATTTTCAAAATTGCCAACAGAGTTAACACAACTCAATATCCCTCAGTGGGGTTGATTTACTAAAACTGGAGAATGCAAAATATGGTGCAGCTCTGCATAGAAACCAATCAGCCTCCAGTTTTTTTTCTCAAAATTTCTGATGGCTGCTCTGCCTGAACTGCATACACCCTGGACACAGGGTTAGGGGTGGAGAGCTGCTGTTTGAGCAAAAAGGCATGACAAAACACTCATGCAGAAACCTTAACCTTTCTAGGGGTATTCCCGAGCGTGACTCGGGGTTAGATTTTAGAGCCAAAAGCGGTAACCCAGAGCCACACTCGGGGTAGCGCTAGGAAGATCGCTGGATCCTGGTAGAGGTTTTACTTACCTTTTCTCTGGGATCCAGCGAAGTACGCGGGCGGTATGCGGCGGCAGAGCTTCCTCCTGATCGTCTGCGAGCTCCGGCTTCCGTCTCCGGCGACGTGACGTTCGCAGGGGGGTGGAACCGGCGGCAAATTCAAATGTAAAACACACCAAACACAATGATACAATTCAAAATAAAGAAAAATCACATTACATTGCCCCCCAGTGCCCTTTCCTGCAGTTTTACTGTACTTCTATATATATATATATATATATATATATATATATATATATATATATATATATATATATATATATACAGTATATATATATATATATATATATATATACACACATATATATATATATATATATATATACAGTACGTAATTCTTGTGAATGAGCAGCCCAAACCAACTGTATACATTATATATATATATATATATATATATATATATATATATATATATATATATATATATATATATATATACGTATATATATATATATAATATATGTATACATAATATATGTATATATATGTATATTATTATTATTATATTATTATTATATTATATATATATATATATATATATATATATATATATATATATATATATATATATATATATATATATATATATATATATATATATATATATATATATATAATAAATGTATACAGTTGGTTTGGGCTGCTCATTCACAAGAATTACATGCAAAATAATGGTACCGCTTTCAGCACCTAAAATCCAAAAGAATCATACCGCCAGGGAGGTTAATTAATTCCCCAGGGAGTGATGAAGGAACCTTCCTTGCAGTAAACACACTGCACACAGCAACCCACAAAAGTAGATCTCACCTACTGTATTTGCGTTTTCTGGTTAGGGTTATTTCTGTCATGGGCAGCAAAAAAATCAGCAGGATTTTACAAACTGCCTATGAATATACAGGCAGTTAATAACCATGGTCCATCCCCCAGGTCCTGTCTCTGGCTCTCTGACTTCCATGGGTTGGGACAGGGCTTCACTTCTCAGGCTGAACTTCCTCCTGGGTTTGGTGGATGGGGCTGACCTAGCCATTGAAAGGGCCAATCAGCATCTCTCCTCTTTTCTGTTTTAGCAGTTTGTTACCCTTAACTGCAGATAAAACACTGTGATACGAAGGGTTTGGGAGGCATTTAAAGCCTCATATCTACCCCTTCTTTATCTACACCCCTGCTTTGTATCAGTTATCAAGTTATAATTTTAGCAGGATTCTAAAAAAAAGATGGTGGAACCATACCCTGTTTTTGGATTATACCCATTGAATCAAAGAACACAGAAACAGTACTAGGACTTTCTAAATCCAAGGACATTTGTTGGATCCCTTTACTGTAAACCAAGAGTGTTTACAGAAGAGTAGGACCTTTGGGTTACACTATAACCACCTTTAACAGTTGTATTTGAACTTGATTTACTTCTGCCAAAGAGTGATTTACCTAATCTGAAGTTTTCCCTTTCTTTGAACTGTGTTTAATTAAAGCTGCTCCAATTATATTCCAGCCATTACAAGTGATATTTAAGAAGCAATTTGTTTCATTGATTTTTCCTTATTTTTTTTTTTTCTTTTGCTTGGGTTTGCTAATTTCTATGCTATAAACTGAGACTTTGTGTGATACTTTATCCTCTATATTTGAACAATTTGATATTGTATTATTATATTATTTATTTCTCATTTTTTTGCAGAATCCAGTTTGCAGATGCCTTTTAATAAATATTTATTATATTATTATTTTAAGTGATTGTGTGTAGTAATACTCCCATGGGAGCAGCTGTGTGTGGGTTCCCCTGGGTTACCATTAGCAACAGTAGACCATTCTGACATGTTTACAAGTGTTTTTACCTCAGACAAGGATCAGTCCAGTTTCTTTAGTTTTTATTTTTTATTAGGAAATTGGATAGGAAAAGGGAGGAGTGGGATCACCAATAACTGAACTATGCACAAAAAGGCAGGGACTGTACAAAAAATGCTGACTGACGCTGGTTAACACTGTTTGAGCTAGTCATGGCTAGGCCGCTTACTGTATTTCACCTTTGACTGTGAAAAAGTCCTTTTAGCTTCCTAAGGTACTCTCTTCCTGAGGTAGCTGACTTTATGACTGCACTGCTGAGCAACTTCAGGGCCCTTCCTGACGCCCCCTTTACCCTCTAATCTTCAGAGCTTAACAGCTTGGCACCCCCTTTATTGTATCACTCTGGGTTAGCTGACTTTTGGATCCCCTTGACCCCTCTGCAGTGGTCCCCTCTCTTAGGCAGACCCCTGGGCAGATGCTTGAGTACTCACTATACTGTTTTTCCAGAAGTATTCTGCCCAGCAGCTCCACTTGGTCAGCACACTGGATTCTTCTGCAGCACAGCTCAACCCCTGGTCCCTAGGCCGACTGCCTGGACCACATTTCTCACATCAGCAGGAGGAGAGAAAGCCATCACCCTCCTCCTGGGACCTGGCTTCCCACCCAAAGACACCCTGTCACATGCCCCCTCCAGATTTATTCCCAATCCCAGTATGCATTGCAGCAATGCCCACCCACTGGGACAGTCATATACCCTGTTGTGCTATTAGATAGGTTTCCTCCATTGTCCAACAAGGTCCTTCATTGGATACAGTGGGGAGACTCCCCAGACTGGAAGCAGGTGACAGACTAACTAACAGATCAGACCCTCCTGATAAGCAGAACAAGGTCACGTATATGCTTTGCCTAGCACCTACCAAGGAGGGTGCTACATGTGCAATATTTTTATGGTGATTTCAGTTAATTGTAGAACTATACTAATGTAAACTACATCATACAATGCCTTGCGAAAGTATTCGGCCCCCTTGAACTTTTCAACCTTTTGCCACATTTCAGGCTTAAAACATAAACATATAAAACTGTAATTTTTTTGTGAAGAATCAACAACAAGTGGGACACAGTCATGAAGTGGAACAAAATTTATCGGATATTTCAAACTTTGTTAACCACTTAAGCCCCGGAAGATTTTACCCCCATTCCGACCAGGGGGTATTTTGCGATTCGGCACTGTATGACTTTAACGGACAATTGCGCGGTCGTGCGACGCTGTACCTAAACGAATTTGGCGTCCTTTTTTTCCCACAAACAGAGCTTTCTTTTGGTGGTATTTGATCACCTGTGCGATTTTTTGATCACGCGCTATAAACAAAAAAAGAGCGTCAATTTTGCAAAAATAACAATATTTTTCACATTTTTTTATATGAAATTCCCCCCAAAAAAAATGTAAAAATCAAAATTTTTTAACATTTTCGGCCAATTTGTTTTATGCTACCTATGTTTGGTAAAAAAAATCACAAAAAGCGTATTTTGATTGGTTTGCGCAAAAGTTATCGCGTTTACTAACAAAGGGAAAGATTTTTGTCATTTTTGTTGTTTTTTTTTTTAACGCGTAATGGCGGCGATCTGCGATTTTTTTTGCGGTACTGTGACATTGCGGCGGACAGATCTGACCCTTGACTGACATTTTTGACACTTTTGGGGTTACCAGTGACATTTCTACAGTAATCAGTGCTATATATATGCACTGTTACTGTAAAAATACACTGGTAGTGAAGGGGTTAACTTTATTTGGGAGGGAGGGGCTGTGTGTGTCCCTAGGGGCGTGCTTTCTACTGTGATTGGCTGTGGCTTCAGCTGTAAGGACACTGATCAACGGATCTACATAGTAGATCCATGTGATCAGTGTCTTTGCAGCGAGGAGAATGACAGGCAGCTTGTTTACACAAGCTGCCTGCCTTTCTCCTTCTCCCCCGCCGATCGCCGAGTGACCGGCGGACATCGGGTCCGCTGGTCACACGCGCGGGGGGGGGTCCGTGACCACGCGAGAGCGGTAGCGCGCCTCCGGGGGCGCGCGCTCACTCCCTAGACCCTCACAAGCAAGCAACGTAGCCCTACGTTAGTTTGCCTGTGAGGGGCTGACCGTCGACGTAGATAGTCGTGCGGCGGTCGGCAAGTGGTTAACAAATAAAGAACTGAAAAATTGGACGTGCAAAATTATTCAGCCCCTTTACTTTCAGTGCAGCAAACTCTCTCCAGAAGTTCAGTGAGGATCTCTGAATGATCCAATGTTGACCTAAATGACTAATGATGATAAATAGAATCCACCTGTGTGTAATCGAGTCTCCGTATAAATGCACCTGCACCATGATAGTCTCAGAGGTCCGTTTAAAGCGCAGAGAGCATCATGAAGAACAAGGAACACACCAGGCAGGTCCGATATACTGTTGTGGAGAAGTTTAAAGCCGGATTTGGATACAAAAAGATTTCCCAAGCTTTAAACATCCCAAGGAGCACTGTGCAAGCGATAATATTGAAATGGAAGGAGTATAAGACCACTGCAAATCTACGAAGACCTGGCCGTCCCTCTAAACTTTCAGCTCATACAAGGAGAAGACTGATCAGAGATGCAGCCAAGAGGCCCATGATCACTCTGGATGAACTGCAGAGATCTACAGCTGAGGTGGGAGACTCTGTCCAAAGGACAACAATCAGTCGTATACTGCACAAATCTGGCCTTTATGGAAGAGTGGCAAGAAGAAAGCCATTTCTTAAAAATATCCATACAAAGTGTCGTTTAAAGTTTGCCACAAGCCACCTGGGAGACACACCAAACATGTGGAAGAAGGTGCTCTGGTCAGATGAAACCAAAATCAAACTTTTTGTCAACAATGCAAAACGTTATGTTTGGCGTAAAAGCAACACAGCTCATCACCCTGAACACACCATCTCCACTGTCAAACATGGTGGTGGCAGCATCATGGTTTGGGCCTGCTTTTCTTCAGCAGGGACAGGGAAGATGGCTAAAATTGATGGGAAGATGGATGCAGCCAAATACAGGACCATTCTGGTAGAAATCCTGATGGAGTCTGCAAAAGACCTGAGACTGGGACGGAGATTTTTCTTCCAACAAGACAATGATCCAAAACATAAAGCAAAATGGAATGGTTCACAAATAAACATATCCAGGTGTTAGAATGGCCATGTCAAAGTCCAGACCTGAATCCAATCGAGAATCTGTGGAAAGAACTGAAAACTGCTGTTCACAAACGCTCTCCATCCAACCTCACTGAGCTCGAGCTGTTTTGCAAGGAGGAATGGGCAAAAAAATCTCAGTCTCTCAATGTGCAAAACTGATAGAGACATACCCCAAGCGACTTACAGCTGTAATCGCAGCAAAAGGTGGTGCTACAAAGTATTAACTTAAGGGGGCTGAATAATTTTGCACGCCCAATTTTTCGGTTTTTTATTTGTTAAAAAAGTTTGAAATATCCAATTTTGTTCCACTTCAAGATTGTCTCCCACTTGTTGTTGATTCTTCACAAAAAATTACAGTTTTATATCTTTATGTTTGAAGCCTGAAATGTGGCAAAAGGTCGCAAAGTTCAAGGGGGCCGAATACTTTCGCAAGGCACTGCATATGTATGTACTATTTTACATATCTCTATGTATCATTCTACATTTTCTGTGCAAATTGTGTATGCAAAACAAAAATTGTGTCAATATGGAACCCAGACAGTTTATTTATTTATTTATTTATTTATTTATTTATTTTTTGCCAGTTTATGTTCTGTAGAAAATTATAAACTTAAACTACAAAATACACTGCCCACGCAAAATAAAAAGTCGCCACCTGGAATTAACTAAGCAACTAACTAAACTAAGCATGCAGTAACTATCCTATTGGATAGTTACTGTATGTGCCCAAAGAATGAGGTCAGCTGACTATCTGAATATACTGAATGACCAGGTTATTCCATCAATGGATTTTTTCTTCCCTGATGGCATGGGCATATTCCAAGATGACAATGCCAGGATTCATCGGGCTCAAATTGGGAAAAAGTGGTTCAGAGAGCATGAGACATCATTTTCACACATGGATTGGCCACCACAGAGTCCAGAACTTAACCCCATTGAGAATCTTTGGGATGTACCGGAGAAGGCTTTGCGCAGTGGTCTGACTCTCCCATCATTTGGTGAAAAATGAATGCAACACTGGACGGAAATAAACCTTGTGACATTGCAGAAGCCTATCAAAACAATGTTACAGCGAATGCATGCCATAATCAAAGCCAAAGGTGGCCCAACGAAATATTAGAGTGTGTGGCCTTTTTTTTTGGTGGCAACTTTTTTTTGGGCAGGGCAGTGTATATACTAAGCCATAATATTGTCCCACTATATTAATCTGTGGTGAATCGCTTTTCAGGGGCCATTTGCCAGGTGAGGAAGAAGCATTATGTCACCTCCTTACTACCTGATTTGCTTCCTAAAAACTTGTGCCGCATGGCATGTGAACAGGTTGAATTTGGCAAGCGGTACTGCCTGCTGAATGTGTCAGAGGGAGGATAATTTGAATGTGTGAAAGAAGAAAATGGGTACCAGAACAAATCCTGGTAGCCATATTGCATTGCATTTGCAGAAAATTACGGAGCTGCAGATTGAAAAGGAAAGGTAATTTTTTAATAACATTCAATTACAATATGATTTGTGTCGCAATTGTATATGCTATATTATTTTTTCTTTATTTGCTCTTTTTCCCCCCATGAAAGAGGAGTTACCCTTTAATTATCACTGAAAACCTGATGCAATAAGTTTGCAGCTATACTTGTATGCAATGTTTGTATGTTAAATTATTTAACCACTTCTCGACCACCTTCCGCCTATTTATTGCGGCAAGGTGGCTCTCTTGCGCAAGCTGACGTACAGTAGGTCTACGTCGGTCACGCGCAGGCAGCTAGAGGGCGAGCGCGCACTGCCGGCGGTGCGCTCCCACCCCCAATCGGCAGCAGGGAAGCTGATGCACAGGTCAGGTGGCTTTGATTGCCGCCTGACACCCACGATTGTTCCCCGCTGAGAGAGAACGGACAGCTGTTGTAAACACAGCTGACCGTTCTTCTCCCTGGAATGATCATAGAGCCCCTGTGATCCTTCTATATAGGATCACAGGTCTCTATGATCATTTCACAAGCCACCCCCCCCCACAGTTAAAATCACTCCCCTAGGCTTTTATTTAACCCCTTGATCACCCACAATGTTAACCCCTTCCCTGCCAGTGTCATTATTACAGTAACAGTGCATACTTTTAGCACTGATTACTGTAGTAATGTCACTGGTTCCCCCCAAAAGTGTCAAAAATGTCAGTTAGGGGTCCGATCTTGACGCTGCAATGTCACAGTCCCCCTAAAAATCGCAGATCGCCGCCATTACTAGTAAAAAAAAAAAACAATAAAAATGATATATATCTTTCCCGTAGTTAGTTGAGATTTGAGATACGCTTATTGAGATTTTTTTTTACCAAAAATATGTAGCAGAAAACAAATTGACCTAAAATGTTAAAAAATTTTGATTTTTCATTTTTTTTGTTTGAAAATGTTATATAGCAGAATGTGAAAAATATTGTTTCTTTATTCAGAATTTGCGATCTTTTTTTGTTTATAGCGCAAAAAATAAAAAATCGCACAGGTGATCAAATACAACCAAAAGAAAGCTCTATTTGTGGGGGAAAAAAAGGAAATCAATTTTATTTAAGTACAGTGTCACACGACTGCGCAACTGTCCGTTAAAATATCGCAATGCTGAATCGAAAAATATGGCCAGGTCATTAACCTCTTTAGCAGTATTCCCGATTGTGGCTCGGGGTTAACTTTCAGCACCAAAAGCGGTAACCCTCACACTCGGGATTACCCCGTAATGTTACTCACCTTCCCTGTGCTCCCCCGCAGTCCTCCCCGCCGTCCTCCCCACCATCCTCACAGTCTCTCCCCGCTCTGTGCAAGGCCGATTGCCAGCACTTGCCTTCCGGTTCCCTTCCCTGCAAGAATTGCGACGCAGGGGGGTGGAACCGGTGGCGGCACATTTAAAAGTGTAAATACACTAAATGACATGATACAAAGCTGTGACCCTAACAGATTACACTGTATCATGCCATTTCAGCACAGGATTTCACCTGGTGACCTTTCCAGTGCCCTGCCTGGGCTTTTCCAGTGCTTTGTGTCTGGAAAATTTTGAACGATCATGGCGTCCAAAAAGTGTTCTTTTTGTGCAAAATCGCTTTTAGACGAACTGGAAAACAGCGACAGCGAAATGGAGTTACTTGAAGAACTGAGCGATAGCGATTCGTGGGAAAATTCGTCATCAGGTATGGAAAGTGAAGACAGCGACAATTCTGATGTTTCTTTCTGGAACATAGCTCCATTGCAAATTCTGAAGAATCATTTGATATACTTCCCAAATTCCACAAGCTATGTGCCAGAAAGAGACATCAGAATCGTCGCTGTTGTCACTTTCCGTACCTGATGACGAATTTTCCCACGAATCGCTATCGCTCAGTTCTTCAAGTAACTCAGTTTCGCTGTCGCTGTTTTCCAGTTTGTCTAAAAGCATTTTTGCGCAAAAAGAACGCTTTTTGGACGCCATGGTCGTTCTCAATTTTCCAGGCACAAAGAACTGGAAAAGCACAGGCAAGGCACTGGAAAAGTCACCAGGTGAAATCCTGTGCTGAAATGGCATGATACAGTGTAATCCGTTAGGATCACAGCTTTGTATCATGTCATTTAGTGTATTTAAATTGCCGCCGGTTCCACCCCCCTGCATCGCAACGCTTGCAGGGAAGGGAATCGGAAGACAGGTTCCGGCTTTGGCCAAGCACAAAGCGGGAGGACAGCGGGAGGACGGCAGGGGATCGCAGGGGAAGGTGAGTTTTGAAATGTAAAACAACAAATTTCCATGCAAAACAATGTACCACTTTTAGAACAGAAATCCTGACATAATCAGACCGCCAGGGAGGTTAAAGGGGAAAATCTTCCGGTCCAGAAGCGGTTAAAGCAAAATCTCACAGATTTTAGGCATCTCTCTTGTATAGTGCTACAAAATACAGAAAATCTCTTATTCATCCAGAGCCAGAATGTATGCCTTGTACATAATAATTCTTATACCTGTTCAATATTTTATAAGCCTCAGTTCAAACCTCCACTTCATAAACTCCAGTGCAAGCATGCTAGAGCCGTTGTTGCCATAGTGGATGACGAGTGTTCGCCCTGAAGCTATGAAGTTAGAAATCTGTGATGAGTTTAAAATGGTCCAGTGCCCTATTGGTTTCCACACATTTAGAAAACCCTGAGGGATACATACATTATTGCACTTACATGGGGAATGATTTCACACCATGCTTGCGTGTTCAGTTGTTTATTCAGAGGTGAATTTGTTTTCCAATGACCCGATATAATTGTTAGTTTTCACACTACTGAACCAGCTTAAAAAAAGATTGCTATTTAGATTAGACTGTGAACTGAGTATTTTGTAATGCACATACAGCAAACACCGTTCTTGCAAAGATTACAGAATACTGGAATAGCAATGAAAATTGAATAAAAAGAGTACTTACTCGCCCACTGTGCATCTTAAGAGAACACATGAACATCAGAAGGGAAAAACATATAGCTAACCTTATACCATGCTAACAGCATGCAACAACTGTACAGCTTCTTCCAAAGTTCAGTTGCTGTTTAAACACATCACTTCTGGCTTAGTCCAGTGTTAATTTTGGCAGCAAATTTCAATTTAGTTTTAGTCTTAGTCTTAGGACTAAAATGGCATTTTAGTTTTAGTCCTATTTTAGTCTTCTGCAAGTGTTTTAGTTTTAGTCGTATTTAGTCGACTAAAACTCCAGTATATTTTAGTCGACTAAAACGCCCTACATTTTAGTCGACTAAAACTCATTTTAGTCATCTATAATCAAATGGGTGTAGTTCAATTGTAATTTGTAATGCATTATTTAAGCATTTCTCTACAATTTCCAAACTCATTATATACTACTGCTGGTCCTGGAGTGAAAAATCTAATATGTTATTATTTATGCTTTGAGCATGCACCAGTGTTAATTTTTGGCAGCAAATTTCGATTTAGTTTTAGTTATAGTCTTTTGACTAAAATGCCATTTTAGTTTTAGTCGTATTTTAGTCTTAAGACTAAAATGCCATTTTAGTTTTAGTCGTATTTTAGTCATCTGAATTGTGTTAGTCGTCGAAAACGTTTTAGTCGGTTTTAGTCGACGAAATTAACACTGGCTTAGTCAAACGTATCTGAAATAAATTATGATGTCTATACTGATTTGAGCATGCGGTGTGTTTTAAGTGGTCCATTTTTAATGAGCCTGTCCCCTTAATTTAGGTAGAATTAATTTTTCTATGCATGAATATATTTATACTGTATATTCAGCTTTTTGACTATCAAGAATGTATGTGTAGCACCCTCCTAGGTAGGTGCTAGGTAAACCTATAAAGGGGGCCCTGACTGCTTATCAGGGGGGCATGATTGTTCAGCTAGGCTGTCATGTGTTTACAGGTGTGCCTTTTGAGCTTGGGGAGTCTCCCCACTGTGTCCAATGAGGGCTCTCATTGGACAGTGGAGGAAACCTGGCCAATAGCACACCAGGGCTTGTATCTATCCCAGAGGGCAGAAGCCCGTGACGGGGTGTCTTTGGTGGGAAGCAGAGTCCCAGGAGGAGGGTGATGGCTGTCTCTCCTCCTGTCAGCAGTAGTGAAGGTGTCCTTGGTGGTCGGACTGAAGGACAGAAGGTTGAGCTGAGCTGCAGAGAGGGATCCAGTGTGCTGAGGACCGAGTGGAGCTGCTGGGGCAGAAGTTTCCAGGAAAGCAGTGTCGTGAGTACTGTAAACTGCCCAGGGGTCTGCCTAGGATAGGGGACCACTCCAGAGGGTCGGAGGGATCCAGGAGCCAGCTAACCAGTAAAGGGGGCTTGGAAAGGCAGGTGCCAGTGCTTAAGCCCTGAAGATAAGTGTGTGTGAAAGAGGGTGCCAGTGCAGGCCCTGAAGTGTTAAGCAATGCAGCAGTCTTATAAGTTGTTACTTCAGTAAAGAGGGGTAAAAGAAGCTTTAACTAGGACTTTGTGTCACATGAGAGTGTCAGAAGTCAGTTCAGCGTTAACGGACAGCAAGTCATCGTTAACCAGCGTCATCCGGCGTTGACTGCCATCCAGCCAGCGTCAAGTCAGCGCTAATAGGCGTTTTTCAGTTGTCCCACTAAAATTGTGCATAGTTGAGCCAGAGGAGTATCCCACTCATCCCTTCTCCCAGCCAAGTTCACAATAAACATGAAAAGCCCAAAGATACTGGACTGTTCCTTGTCTCAACGCTCACACTTGGAGAACATGCTTAAATGTGCTGTTGTTGTTAGCGGTAACCCTGGCAGACCCATAACCAGAAAAACAGCTGGGAATCCTGTTACATATGACCTAGGTCGTGACTGTGCCGTCGCTTAGGTAACCAATGACATGTGTAATACATCATGGCAATCACAGGGTTAGGACAGGATACAATGAACTTGTTTTAGGTTTACAGATAATCCACTATCTGTAAAAATAAATGAAGTTTTCCAAAATTGACTTTTCCTGCCTGCAAACGCCCCCCACCTCCTACCTACATTCTTACCTAGGCAAGAATGGCATGTCCTACTCCTGCAGCCTCCTGGAATATCCCCAGAACAACATACTCAAAGAGGCGCTGATAACTTTTAGACTTCCAAGTATAGTCAGATGAAGGAAAACTTCAAACAAGCTCAATAGCTCTGGTGAGATAGCTCCCACACAGCAAGACTTCCTTTGATGGACATCTACCGGTAGCTCAAACTAGCTAATACAGAAAGGAGGGCCAGGCCAAAATGAGATAAAAAAAAGTCCAAGATAATTTTAATTGCTGATTAAAAAAAGTCTTACAAAACACCACTCCCTCAATACAGAGTAACACTTGGATGAACTCAGAGAAAACAGTAATTTCTCAGGTCTATATTAGAACCAGTATTGAACTGTCCTCATAGAGTAGCAACAGCAGTTGCTTTGTAGAAATGGAGTTTTAGCCAACAATTAAAATGATCTTGGACTCATCCAGCCTTGGTCTGGTGCTTTCTATGGTTTTAGCTACTCCTGAAATATCACTGTCATGTATCCTAGGAGGCTGCAGAAGCATGGTGACAGAGGCCAGAGGGCAGACCTTGTAGGGGACAACAAGCTCCTGATGATGTAGAAAGGGAAGATGGCAGTGCTGAACCTAGCCTGTAGCAGTGGAATGAAGCAGGGCAACTGGGCTGGTGATTATGTTTCAGTCAACGTCTTACCTTGCCTTCCTGTTGGCAGCCATCTTGGACATGTTCAGACTGCTGTCTCTTATAAACTCTATTTGCATCATCACTTGCCTGCTGCCTGGGCATCGCACAGTGATGATGTTGCACACCTGACTATATATATCACCTTAGGGCTTGCAGTTCTTGCCCTTGCGTTTGTGCTCCTAGGTGCATCACTTCTAGAAGTCTTATAGCTAGCAGAAATGAAAAAAGCAGGGAATGACGTTCCTTTTAAGTTCATGAATGAAAGCATCACACTTTCTTCAGTGTTTCACCTTGGTAATACACAGGTGCTTGTAGTGACTGTAGCGGATGGCACCGTACAAATCATAGTAAAATGATGAGATGTCACCAGTACTCTGTTTCAAACATATACAGGCATTCATTAGTGCAATGTCACATTAGTCAAATAAGACAACATTTTAGGGCCACCCAGGGTCTCTTCGTTAAGGAGACATAGCAAAAGCTTGCAATGTAATGAAACATGTACTGTATATATACATAAGTGAACATGCAGAACCAAATACCCACACCCTGTGATGTCATCGTAACATAATCCTGCATAAAAAATAAAACAACAAAGCTACATTCAATAAATTAGAATATACAGTACACACAGAAATATTCAATCTAACCAACCAAACAAGTGCAAAGGGTACCTCAGGAAATGCCATGCTGGTGGCAAGGTAAATCTAGAATTTGGCAGTAGTAACATTATGCAGCTCAGTGCCCACCCGTCTTCCAACCAACCTGCTCATCTATTTCCATATACTCTCCTGTTCTCAGACTCATTGCTGGATTTTGAATTCAGGCTGGTCCTGTGAGTTTGAAAGAATTCAGAAGAAACCCTTCCTGGCATGGACAGCACACCACTGGGTGGACAGGATGAGTGGTACTTTGAACTTTTTTTTTTCAAGGCTGAATTAACACTGTTACAAGTGCATTGCAGCATGTGTGGTAATGCATATGCAAAGGTGTGATTGGGCCCTATTATGTCTACGCCACACTAAAATGAAGTGCATGTATGTGAACCATACTAAACAGCCAGATTTCTAGTAATAGTCCCTATAAAAGGGGGAGCAAAGGTATTTAGGCATAGACCTAAAGTGACATAGGCTTAAAGTGTTTGTAAATCAAAAATGGTTCTTTTGAGTTTTAGACAGAATGATGGGTAAAGCCCCTTTCTGGGTATTTTTCCAAGTTTAACTCTTCCCTACTTGCTGCAGACCTGAAGGAGTATATATATATATATATATATATATATATATATATATATATATATATATATATATATATATATATATATATATATATATATATATATATATATATATATATATATATATATATATAAAAATAGCGGTCTCAACCTGCTAGCATCTACTTAAAACTGAAATATCAGTGTATGACCTTTTTCATTGTTATCTCAAAAAACAGACTGTCTTTAAACTGTGTTACCCCAAGCCATATGCTATGAATCCAATTAATTCAGAAATGGATAACTAGCTACAGGTTAGCATAATTCAGTTGGCAGGATGACTAAATTCATGGAAAGAACATACTTATCTTGTGTTGTGGACAATCTGCAGGTTTCAATAAAAATTCACTGTGCTGCCAAATCTGAATTTACTTTCATCTGTGTTTTGGCCAGTTTTATAACCAATAAAAATAGTATAAATATATAATAATGACATATGAAATAGTTAAGGTTTGAACCTGACTTAATTTAATCCTTTGGAGTGAACATACTTTAGAATGCAATATATAAATATAGTAAATAAATAATATGGGCTCAAAATATTTTAAAGGTACAGTGGGGAAAATAATGATTTGATCCCCTGCAGAGTTTGTAAGTTTGCCCACTTACAATAAAACGAAGGGTCTATAGTTTTTATCATAGATGTATTTAAAATGATAGAGACAGAATATCAACTTAAAATCCAGAAAAGAAAACATAAAACAAATGCTATAAATTAAGTTGCAGTTCAGTGAGTAAAATAAGTATTTGATCCCCAAGCAAAACATGATCTAATACTTGGTAGAGAAACCCTTGTTGGCAAGCACCGCAGTAAGACGTTTCTTGTAATGGGTGACCAGGTTTACACACATCTCAAGAGGGATTTTGGTCCACTCTTCTTTACAGATCTTCTCTAAATCCTTAAGGTTTCTTGGCTGTCTCTTGACAACTGGAAGTTTTAGCTCCCTCCATAAATTTTTTATAGGATTAAGGTGTGGAGGCTGACTAGGCCAATCCATGACCTTAATGTGCTTCTTCTTGAGCCATTCCTTTGTTGTCTTGGTGGTATGTTTTGGGTCATTGTCATGCTGGAAGACCCATCCAGGACCCATCTTCAGTGTTCTGGCTGAGGGAAGAGGGTTCCCATCCAAGATTTTACAATACATGACCCCGTCCATTGGCCCCTCAATGCAGCAAATGTGGTCTGTACCTTTAGTAGAGAAACCGCCCCAAAGCTGCATGTTTCCACCTGCGTGCTTGACTGTAAGGATAGTGTTCTCAAGGTCATAGTGAGCATTTTTCTTCTTCCATACACTGCGAGTCAAGTTAATGCCAAAGAGCTCAATTTTGGACTCATTTGACCACACCACTTTCTCCCAGTCCTTCTTGGAATCATTTAGATGTTCATTGGCATGACTATAAATGTGCCTGTATGGAGGAAGAAAAATGCTGACTATAACCCTAAGAACACCATACCTACAGTCAAGCTTGGAGGTGAAAATATTATGCTTTGGGGCTGTTTCTCTGCTAAAGGTACAAACCGACTTTGCCGTATTGATGGGCCAATGGGTGCGACCATGTTTTGTAAAATCTTGTATGAGAACCCTCTTACTTCAGCCAGAACACTGAAGGTGGGTCCTGGATGGGTCTGTCAGCATGGCAATGACCCAAAACCCACCGCCAAGGCACAAAAAAGTGGTTTAAGAAGAAGCACATTAAGGTCATGGTCATGGAGTGGCCTAGCCAGTCTCCAGTCCTTAAACCTATAGAAAATGTATGGAAGAAGCTGAAACTTTGAGTTGCCAAGTGACAGCCAAGAAACTTTAAAGATACCTCTGTGCTTGCCAACAACGGTTTTTCACCCAAGTACTAAGTCGTGTTTTGCTTGGGGATCAAATACTTATTTTACACACTGAACTGCAATTCGATTTATAACATTTGTATCATGTGTTTTTTTTCTGAATTAGTGGTTGATATTCTTTTTTTTTTTTTTCCATAAACGTTTTTATTGAATAGAGAATTAAAAGAACCAGTGCATTTTACAGATATGAATAGCACAAACAAGAACGAGATGTACAATTAATAGTCTTTAAGAAAGTTATCAATCATCAATAAAATAACATAGGATTGATCTTCAGATGTAAGAATAAACTCTCATCACCTATGCAAGTTATTAACAAAGATCCTAGTGTATCGGGAGGGGGAGCTGATTAGGAAAAAAGACGTAGGTAAAAGGGATGGTCTGTAACTCTCTAATTCTTATGGGATAAAAAAATGGGAGTACCAACATACATCAAATTGACATATTTGCAAAATTGAATCAGTGCATACAAGAAAGGCAGAGATTGTATGAACCATGTTGAAGGAATCTCCTCACAACACTTGTTTAGGGGGGAGAAACCCTCCGTATATTCCTTTAGGGTCTAAAAAGATATAAACCTCTGTTTTCCTATTTAATGGAGTGTCTGGTCATCATTATTATTCATAAAGGCTTGATACTGAGGCGTCGTCTTGTAGTGGAACCAGCATGCCCAGGTTTTGAAGAATTTTTTTGGTGTATCTTTTGCTATGTTTATAAGTTCCTCCATTTCTGCAATTTTGTTTATCCTAGTGAACCATTCCATTACTGAGGGACCTTGTGTAGATCCCCAGTGTATAGGTATGCATAGTTTTGCAGCATTTATAAGATGTATAGGCAATGTTTTAAGATAAGCAGAAATTGGGGTGTTTGAGTGGTGAAGCAAAAATTGTGCGGGGTTAAAATCAAGGGAGTATGTGGATATCTGAGTTGTAATCTGGTGAACTCGCGACCAGAAGGGTTTGATGTGTGGACAATCCCACCATATGTGTAAGAGTGTACCCTTAGCTTGAGAGCACTGCCAGCATACGTCAGAAATGTTTGCGTTAAAGTGGTGAAGGCGTTTAGGTGTTCTATACCATCTGGTTGCTAATTTATAATTGTTCTCTTGAGTAAGAACATTTACTGAGCCTTTATGCGTGATCGTATAAATGCGTTCCCATTCTGCTTCTGATAGTTCTATTTGCAGTTCTCTTTCCCAAGAGGAGCATGCCCTGCCTGTTTTTGGGAAAGAATCTTCGAAAAGTAGGTTATGTATCATCGAGATTACATGTCTTTGTGGTTCTGTTTCTTGGCAAAGTATTTCAAATTGGGTTAAGGGTCTATTAAGTTGATTGTTCTTATTCAGATCTTGTAAAAAGTGTCTGATCTGTAGGTATAGCCACCATGTCTAATGTCAAAGCGGAGATGTTGGCGATTTGACGGAATGATCCACCATCATAGAAGTGTAATGCTAGCATGTGAGCATGTGGCCAGTTTCGCTGTATTGTAGGAACGTTCATTCCTGCTATAAAAGTGGGGTTTTGAGATATGGGTGTGAGGGGGCCCGGTATAGATGAAATGTGGAATTTTGAGCATGTTGGTTTGAAGTTTTTGAGGGTTGGACTTGGACCTATTAATGGATGTTCCTTTAGTGAATTGGGTATAAGGTTTAAAGGAAGCCAAGGTGTGGTTTCTAGGTCTAGCGAGCTAAAAGGAGTTTCGATGGAGACCCAATCCTTTAAATCTTTATGCACATTCCAGTCAATAGTCCTGGATAGATGACATGCCCTATAGTAATTTTGTATATCTGGAAGGCTTATTCCACCTTTCTGTTTGGGTTTGGTCAATTGATTGTAGCTAATTCTAGGACTTTTGTGTTTCCATAGGAATTGGGTACACTTTGTTCTAAAGTTTTGGAAGAAGGAGGGAGGTATTTGAATGGGAATAGTCTGAAGGATGTAGAGGATACGGGGAAGGATATTCATTTTGATCAGGGCAGCTTTGCCAAACCAGGAAAAAAAGGATTTATTCCATTTGGACAGGTCCTCAGAGATAGATTTCAAGATGGGGAGAAAATTTGTTTTGAATAAATCCGAAAGGTTAGTGGGGAGGTATATTCCTAAATATTTGATAGCCGAGGATTCCCATTTAAAGGGGTAATTTGCTTTACATTGTTTAAGTATTGAAGCAGGTAGTGAAATGTTAAGGGCTTGAGATTTGTTAAAATTTATTTTTAGGTTTGAAATTTCACGGAAGATGTCAAAATCTTTCAAGAGATTGGGGATGGAGGTGAGTGGATCTTGCAGGAATAACAAAATATCGTCCGCAAAAGCTGCTAGTTTATATGTCTTGTTAGTGATCGTAAGTCCTTTTATATTTTGGTTGGATCTAATACATTGTAGGAGTGGTTCTAGTGTGAGTACAAAAAGTATTGGGGATAGTGGGCATCCCTGCCTAGTGCCGTTGTGAATGGCCGTTGTAGACCTACGTCACTGGACTCCTAGTGATTCAGGCGGCGCACTACCGCTGTGTTTAGACACAGCGGGAGTCGGGCCGGAGGAGGAGAGGTGGTGATTGCCGCCTCCCTTCCCCGATCGTCGGGGAAACTGTGAGAAGACCCGCCTGCTTATGTAAACAAAGCAGGCGGATCTTCTCAGTGACAGACAGGAAGAGATTACTAGATTCAGCTTAGCTGAACATGCGATCTCTGTGTCTGTCACAGAACCCTCCCCCCACACACACACACACACGTCAGTAAGCATGAGGCATACATTTAACCCATTGATCACTCATAGGGTTAACCCCTTCCCTGTCAGTGTCATTATTACAGTAACAGTGCATATTTTTAGCACTGATTACTGTAGTAATGTCACTGGTCCCCCCAAAAGTGTCAAAAATGTCAGTTAGGGGTCCTATCTGTCCGCCCCAATGTCGCAGTCTGGCTAAAAATCGCAGATTGCCGCCATTACTAGTAAAAAAAAAAAACAATAAAAAATGACATAACTCTTTCCTGTAGTTAGTAAACGCGATAACTTTTGCACAAACCAATCAAAATATGCTTATTGGGATTTTTTTTTAACAAAAATATGTAGCAGAAAACAAATTGGCCTAAAATGTTAAAAAATGTTGATTTTTTAATTTTTTTTTGGGGAATGTCATATAGCAGAATGTGAAAAAAATTGTTTTTTTTTTTTCAAAATTGTTACTCTTTTTTTTGTTTATAGCGCAAAAATTAAAAATCGCAAAGATGATCAAATACCACCAAAAAAAAGCTCTATTTGTGGGAAAAAAAGGACGTAAATTTTGTTTGGGTACATTGTCACACAATCGTGCAATTGTCCGTTAAAGTAACGCAGTGCCGAATCGCAAAATAGGGCCTGGTCAGGAAGGGGGCAAATCCTTCCGGGGCTGAAGTGGTTAATATGTATAAAAGTCTCCACCACACTCCTATCCTGTGACTGTAAAAGTAGAAGATGCATAGAAGATGGGCACTAGTGAACTCATCTGTCACTATGCTCCCTCTTCTAATAATCATGCTTCTCATACTGTACTGCCACATAGCTGATTGCCTCCTTGTGCTGCTTCTTCCTCTAGTCTGTGCTCTGCTGCATAGTAAACTTCAAGAGACTCATACCAAGCCAAATTCAGGTACTTAAACTGCTTGGATTAAAAAGGATTTACGCCTTCTTTTCCTCCTCTTGAACTTACACTGGGTCTCCACATAGACTTTCCTATCCTGATTGCACTTGCCATGATGTACGGTATTTACATTGCTACTAGCTATCCTCATCTTGGCGTTCTATAAATCCCAAGAGGCACTATGGGCAGTCTCGGGACTCTGGAGGGGGGCCTCTGGGTGCAGTTTGATCCCAATTGGGATGCCTAGGTTTGGGGGTGCCCTTTGGGAGCTCCGATGGGCCCTCACTCATCCAATTCATTGATCTAGTCAAATATAAAGTATTTGTGGCCTCTTGGATATTTTCTACAGCAATTGTTTTTCTTCTTCCTTGTACTTAATACTGTACCACACACAAGCACCTACTATTCCTCCTATTATTCCGCCCCCTCCCTCATTTCCCTTTGCTTGCTTCCTCTATCTCCGAATATGGTACTCTCGTAGCCCCCTCGGGAGCTCGTTTCGTTCGGGGGTCGCAGACACATTGTGTTCCCCTTGGGGGGTGTCTGCCCCCCCCCCATTCGTACACCCGGGGGCCTTCTAAGTTTCCATTGCATGGACCGCTTCTCTCTCTAATGCGGCCATCGGATCCCACAGTGCCTTCTGCCTTTAGGGCACACATTCCCCCCTCAGTTCGAGTCCATCTTGTTACTCAAACGCCCTCTCTATGGCTCATACTGCCTTAACTTCCTGGACTAGCTCACGTGCCTTTACTCCCTTGTACCTTCAATAGGTTCTTTGTTATTGACTGCCGCTAGTCTCATGTTATTGTTACAATTACTAAGGTTTGTTTGAACTGTATTTCGGTTTTCTCTACTTTGTGTATATGCATTCAACATAACCAATAGTTTCTGTATTCCCGCTGTATGTTCTTTACAGTTTATATGTTTGTTTCTTGAAAAACTATAATACAAACTTATTGAATCATAAAAAGGATTTACGTATGCTTTGCGAAAAATAAGCTGCATAGTTATTATTATTATACAGGATTTATATAGCGGCAACAGTTTGTGCAGCACTTTAAAATATGAGGGAAGACAATACAGTTACAATACAATTCAATACAGGAGGAATTGGAGGCCCTGCTCATTAGAGCTTAATTTTGTTTCTTTTATGTTTACAGTATAGCTTTAATATGCTTTAAAGGGTCAGTTTATTTAAGATAGATATTTTACATGTAGCAGAAAACAGGTGGGCTTGGAAATCAAGAATAGCTGGCAGCTATACTGTAGATAAACCTAAGAGTCAAATACAAGACTTGGCAAACAAATTTAAAAGTGCAGAATGCTAATATACCAGAGTAAATGAAAAGCATAGACTAGACAGGTTAAGTAGGATAGAGTATAAAACTCAGCTGCGACTCTCCTTGTTTCCAGACAGATATAATAGTAATTTATTACGGCTCTGGGTCTCTGTAAAGCTGTCCTCTCCGCCATGTTGGTGCCGGAAAAGATTTATTGCTGATAGTTCCTACCTAAATCAGCCAGATGGATAATTCCGCAGATTGCACATGTGTACTGCAAATTTAAAAGCGCAGAATGCTAATCAGACGGGGTCACTGGGAGTCCAGAATAACTTTTCATTTAACCCAAAGTAGGCTGGAAAGTCTGCTGTATTTATAGGGGAAAGTCTGTGTTAGCTTAAAAATTTCAGTACTTTTTTTTTTTTTTTTTAAAAAAGAGCCACCAGACTAAGACTGGCCATACATGTTCATTGCTCTTGTACAATTTTCCTTTAGATTTACCTTAAACTATGTAGTGTAAGGGCCTGCCTAACTAGATACAATTGAAATTTGTTTAGTTTTGACCTCATATTATATGGTTTTTGGTAAATCTAAAGGAAAATTGTACAAGAGGATTAAACATGTATGTCCAGCCTAAAATAAAGGCTAACTATATGTAAAAGAGCAACTGATATGCAAAAGCTTTCAGACCATTCAGATTAATAGAAGTAGGTTAGGAATAACTAAAATTCAGTACAGAAATGAACATAATGCCTTAAAATTTTGACCAAAGGGGAGACCTATAGTATTCCTTCTGCACCAAATCAGTCAAGCCTCAGCACTCACTCCATCTCACATCTAATGGTACAAAGGTAATGTTTCAGGCAATGCTGCTCTCCTTGAGGAAGGGAAACTCTAAAGCACTATAAGAAAATAAAAGGAGGGCGCAGACGCTTAGTAATCCTCCAACACCATAAAAGCCAAAAATATACTCACAAACATGAGGAAATCACAAGCATACAGTATACGATCACAAATCCAACATGGTGGATAACAAATCGCAGTAGCTAGAAAGCTGAAGTGTTTCGGGAGACAAGCCCCCTTCCTCAGAGCTACGTCTTCCGAAATGTGTCAGCTTTCCAGTTACAGATATTTGGTATGCACCATGTTGGAGCTGTGATCATATACTGCATGCTTGTGATTTCCTCATGTTTGTGAGTATATTTTTACCTTTTACATTTTATGTTGTCAGAAGTAATGCACTAGGCGCTTGCTCCCTCCTTTATTTTCTTATATTCCTTCTTTACGCCTCCCCTGGCAGCTACATAAACATTAATATAGAAAGGTAATGGAAGGGGCAGAGATGCTGGGTCAGCACAGACACTAAATATATACTCTTAGAAGAGAACAGGGATATGAGGAGCAAAGCAGGAGGGGGCTGAGCTAGGGAAGTGACTCTACCTGGAATAGTCACATTTCCTTGTAAGTATATAAAAAAAAAATGTTTTCAGTATTTTTACTGGCAATATTTTCGGTTGGCTCTTTAATTAATAGATTTAACCTCCTAGGCGGTAATCCCGAGCTTGACTCGGGGTTGGTTTTTCATATCAGGAGCGGTAACCCCGAGTCACGCTCGGGGTGGATGTGCAGAGAGCGCAGCGGTGTTCTCTTACCTTATCCTGGCGATCCAGCGATGATCTCTCATTGCTGAGATCGCCAGCAGAGAGTCCCGCCGCTCCTCCGTCCACCGTCGGTCTGATCACTTCCTAGTTCCGTTCCCTGCAGCAGCAATGCTGCATGGGAGCGAAACTAGGGAGGGAAATTCAAAAAAAAAAAAAAAAAACGTTGCACAAAACACATAACACATTTTATATTATATATATATATGCATATATATATATATATATATATATATATATATACCGGTATATATATGTATGCATATATATATATATATATATATATATATATATGCACAAACACACATATACATATATATATATATATATATATATATATATGTATATATATATATATAAAATTATATTATTGATTCAATTATAATTCATGCGTTATATATTACACATATATATATATTATATATATATATATATATATATAATATATAATGCATGAATTATAATCTAATCAATAATATAATTTTATTATATATATTATGTATTAAATAATAAAATTATATTATTGATTCGATTATAATTCATGCGTTTGTGTTTCAAATTTATCACTAGACTCTTGTTTTGGTCAGGTTTAAGTCAGTAATTACTAAGAATTGTAGGCCTATAATACATAACGCCAAATTTCCATGAAAACAATTGTACCGCTTATGGTATGTAATTCCTGACATAATCATACCGCCAGGGAGGTTAATAAAGACAGTTTTTTTTTCTCTTTGGAGCCCTTTAGCTCACAATATTTGGTGCCTAAAAAAAATCACCCCTGCCAGGATTACCCCTTTATACAAATAATTTCTTGTGTTTTCTTGGTTGTAAATAGGGATGAGCTCTATGTTTGAGTTGAACGTAAGTTCGACTCGAACATCAGCTGTTCGTGTGTTCACTGAACACACAAACAAATGGGGTGCTCAGCAGGAAGTTTGCCTGCCGATAAGCGCCCCATAATGCACTGCGCTGTTGCAGTGCATTGATTGCTGATGGCTAAAGCATGCACCTGACCTGTATGTTTTGGACAATCACAGCACAGTGTCCTGTCAGAGCCATGATTGGCCAAAGGCAGGGTGCCTACTGCCTTTAGCCAATCATGTCTCAGGGGCTAAGTCCACACCTCACACCATATAAAGCTGCTGCTTACACGGCAGGCGTGTATAGTGTGTTACAATAGAGATTAGGCAGGTAGTTAGTGGATAGTGTGTTGAGTCAGTTTAGTGCAGTCAGTGTAGTGTACAGGCATACCTCACTTTTAAAATGTATGGATATGTTGTAGTCCTGGGTCCCCTGCCAGTGCTCCCCAAGTTTTGTGTCCCTGTAACTTATAGTTCGTGAGCAGTGCCATGCCAAGCTGACCACAATTTTGCATAAACGCCATTGTTAAAGACAGGGAGCAGTGCCAGAAGGGCAGAGACTGGTTTCAGCAGTTAATTTTTGTATTATTACTTTTTTACAAGTTTATTATTTTTTACAATATTTTTTTTTGCAATCATTTTTCTTATTGTTTCTTACAAATTTTTTAGGAGCCTCTAAAAAATATCAAGCCATTGGATATTGAGTCAATGAACACAAACAGCCTGGCTGGGTATCTAGCCGGCATTTCTGCATCATAGCAAGCACTTACTATGGGGGCAGGCACAGAACAAGAGGAGCCAAGATTTCTGGCAAGGGATCCCAGCAGAGGAGACTTGAGGATGCACTCTGCAATACCTTTGCACAGAGCAGGTGGGTATAATATGATTATTGTTTTAACACTTTAAGATTAGGGGGAGAAGTAGCGTTAGTTGATAGGATTAGGTTAACTGCTAACATTATATATTTTTAGTGTTAAAGAGGTTGTAAACCTCAGAAAAAAATAAATAAATAAAAACCTGAAAGAAAAAGGCATAATGAGCTAGTATTATTATATACATTTTATACATTATATAATACTTACCTTAGAACGAAGCCCCCGCAGTGGCGTCCACACACCGCTGACAGGACCGGCTTGTTCACCAGTCTTTCTTCTGGGTTTGCTTCCTCCGGCCATCTGATTGGCTGAAGCTGCACAGGGCTCTGAGGGAATGGCACGGGTGGCCATTCCTTCAGAGCGCATGCGCCAGTGATGTCACTGGCTGCATGCAAAGTAAATATGTCCTAAACATGCATGTTTAGGAGATATTTACACTACCTATAGGTAAGCCGTGTCATAGGCTTACCTATAGGTACAAGTTACAGAGGAAGCTTCACTTCCTCTTTAAGATTGAGGGCTAATTTTTTGGATCAGGTGAAGAGGTAAATGTTTGGATAAGTTGGTCTAAGCGCAGAGCGGTCACTTTGCCCCATATCTAGTTCACTTTCTCCCCTTGCTATGGTTACTACCTAGTCCCCTGTCAGGGAGCGGTCCGGCTCCTCCTCATGGTCTCTGCCCTTGGGCACAGTTTTGATCCCCTTGGGGGTGCCCGGGAGGTGGAGGCTGTGGGGTGTGCCCAACTGTTCACTTTACCTACCTGGGAGTACAGGAGACAGGTGATTCTAACATTCTTGTGTCAACTGGTGGTCATGTATTACTGTTTTATCACATCACTCCGTTTTTGTTCTTGGGTTCAGTATGAGGATACATTGCTTGCATTGCTAACTAGTTCTATTTGCTTTTTGCTGACAGATGAAGCGTATTCCACTTCCTCTTTGTTTATACCATCATTGCGACCACATTGTGGTCTTTTGGAATGTTGTATTGCTATTGCAAAGCTTTTTTCTTTCTGTATGTTCTTGAAAAATCCAATAAAATCTTTAAATTAAAAGAGGTAAATGTTAAGGTTAAAGTACCTAATAAAGGGTAATATTTAGGATTAGGATTTTTTCAGGAGTAGGTTAAGTATTAGGGTTAGTTAGTGGTCATGAGAATGATACGTGTTTGAGATGATACTTAAAAAGGTAGCATGGGTACTTATAGTGAAAATTAGTGTTCTGCATCCAAAACCCCATGTCAATACACTGCATTGGGTATCATATGCCCTAATCTAGATTCTTAATACTAGTATTCTGCATGCTGCACAAAACCTTATAGCCTTCGGCAAAATCTCCAAGTGGCTTAATAGGATAAAAATGTTAATTTTCTCTACAGTTTCTACATAAATGTTTAATTTCAGGTAAGCACTAGATTAATCATTTGGTAAACATGTCACTTATGTTAGTGTATATTAAGTCTCCGATGAGAATGACCGTTAAACTTGACATAGTAAGAAAAACACTTTAGTCTTAAAATGACCCCGGGAGTCCCATTTTGAATTAGCTCATGAGGCTGAATCACAAAAAAAAAAAAAAAAAAAAAAAATCTATAAGTCAATGTAAAAAGCTCTTATGGTTAATTATTTTTCTGTTCTGGTTATGCTTCCCTTTCCCCATTTTTTTAATGAAAACTGATATTGGTCAGTGCCTTTATCAAGGCCAGGCTGATTGAATGCAGCATCTGCAGCGTACATGAGATCACTTTACTACGGCCACAAGGTAAAATGCTGTGTAATGTATTGCGGTAAGAGGACAGTTGTTAATGGAGTTTGAAATGGCCGTGAGGGGAATAAGCATTACTAATACACAGGACAGATGGCTGGGTCACGATGTGTCTAATGCGGCATCTGCTTATAGATTTATATTCGCTCCCCTGTGACTGACTTCACCCCTTTTTATTGTTATCCCTTATTTCCTAGCCAAAGTATGTCTGCATCCGGAGTTACACCACTTTCTGGAATAGAACAGTCACAGAGACAAAACAAGTTCTTCTTTGTAGTTGTATAAGGTTTCCACCAACGTAGTGTGTATAATGCATTTATCATACAAAAAAATAGGAATTCACCAAAAAAGACTTCATGCAAACAACCTCTTGTTACTATGGCACACCTGTTGTTCATTTATGAATTGTCTGCTCTAAAGCACACATCAATGTGCTCCCAAGGGGGTCAGGACTGGGAGGATCAAGGACTGTCAATGTCAATGCCAACAGTTACTGCAGCTTGTGAATTTTTTTTTTGGTACTTAGTAGTGTGCACTTGGCTCTGGTCATATAGACACTGCTAAGTGAGCACTTGACTGTGTTATGTTAAATGTATGTAGCTTGTTATAATGGTAAATAAATATGAGTGCTTATTTAATGCCCACCTTGATTTTATTGCAAATTCGTTTGTAGAATGAGCTAACATTACAATCTGTTAGAGTTTTAAAAGTTATGTTTTAGCTAATCCTTTTAGACATATCAGTGATTTTAGCAAATACTAGAATTATCAGAGTATCAGAGTTGGAAAACCTCCTGTATAAGGAAATATGGAACAGCTTTTTTTGCTTTCTCTAAATAATTAGAAAACCCTTTTATCAGAATTTCATTCACTACGGTGGAGTTCCAAAGAATAGATTTCAATCGACTTAACTTTGTAAAAATAAGCTGTACTTTATCCAGAGCCTAAGACTCTCTGATTAATATATATTGATTCCTGATCCTGAACTTGTGCTTGGACTTGTTACTGACCTGGCTTTCACCTGATTTGCCATTGGATTATCCTTGCCTGCCTTTGATTACTGCTCATCTCTTGGCCTGGACTTCTGTACCTCACTGTCTATACATTGCCAACTACAGTTTGTTCCTGGTCCTGATCTATTCCTACAATTTGGTGCTTTCCTGTTTGCTTGGTACTGAACCTAGCTTATGCCTCAGCTCTGCTCATAATTGAATCCAGTGTATTCTCAGTGTACTACAAGATGTACTTATGCTTATTTGAAAGCAACTCTCTCAGGTTCTTGTTTTCATTTGCAGCACCCTGGCACTTGTGTCCTTGTAGACCCTGTTTCAATTTCCTAGGGTGCTCAGAGGGGGAATTATAAGGCCATCCTTGTCATTTTGGGATCCTTATACAGGTACATGAAAGTACATGGGCCAAGGACAGATTTAATTTTAGCTTACTGAATATGTAGAGTCCCTCCAAAGTAATGTGACAGTAAAGCTGTTTCAATGTTAGGGCAGAAAACATGGCCTGTAAAGGGATATAAGAAAGATTGGGTACCAGTCCCTTTAGTCTTTTTGTAGTTTTATTTGCCAAACAAGCTTTTAGGAGCGAGGATTAGGCATACACCAAAAATAAAATGGCAGAAAATCTTACAAATGTAGCAGGGGTTTTCCCTTTAACCTCCCTGGCAGTAAGATTCTTTTGGATTTTAGGTGCGGTATGATTCTTTCGGATTATAGGTGCTGAAAGCAGTACCATTATTTTGCATGTAATTCTTAAGCATTCTTCTTTATAACATCTCGGGTATGATAAAGTTTGAAATTCAAAATCATAAATTATAATATAATAAATAACTATAAATAAGTTAAAGTATGTATGTATGTATACATATATATATATATATATATATATATATATATATATATATATATATATATACTGTATATATATATATATATATATATATATATATATATATATATATATATATATATATATACGTATACATATAATATATATATATAAATATATATATATATACGTGTATATATATATAAATAAATAAATGTGTGTGTGTGTGTGTGTATATATATATATATATATATATATATATATATATATATATATATATATATATATATATATATATATATATATATATATGTATGTATGTATGTATGTATGTGTGTGTGTGTATATATATATATATATATACATAAAAAGTACAGTAAAACTGCAAGAAAGGGCACTGGGGGGCAAACTAATGTGAATTTATTTTATTTTGTACTGTATCAGTGTGTTTGGTGTGTTTTACTTTTGAATTTACCGCTGGTTCCACCCCCCTGCGAACGTCACGTTGCAGGAGATGGAAGCCGGGGCACACAGAACATCTGGAGGACTATCCGCCGCCGCACACCACCGGGATACATCGCTGAATCCCAGTGACAAGGTAAGTAACCCCTCTACCAGGATCCAGCGATCTTCCTAGCAGTACCCCGAGTGTGGCTCGGGGTTACTGCTTTTGGCACTGAAATTTAACCCCGAGCCACACTCGGGAATACCGCTTGGAAGGTTAAGAGAAGCCAAATAAATCATAATGACTAATCTTCACTTTTTAAATCTAAGACCCTGTAGTAGTAGTCACCGTCTTGGTTAGATTGAAATGGATCCTTTTCTTTCTCAAATAAATTAGGCACTCTAAGATCCTTCAGTAGCAGCCGAAGGACGTTTGAATAATGAGATTTGAAATGTTCATTGGTACCACTGTAAAAAATAGTTTGTAGATACCTGCTACACAAAGCCAGGAGGTGCCGGTGTGTTTATGGTGCAGCAGGACACCAGCCTAGTCTACTAACTCACCTAGATAGGTGTGGAACCAGGTGCCTTGTTAAATACAGAGAGAAAATAGTATGGAAAGAACCATACAAAAAGACAGCACTTATAGGTCCACGTAGTGTGACCAAGATAAAGTTTATTAAATACTAAATTTATATAAGATACATGATATGTATTTATCGCACCATCTACACCACACATTAAGTGCACATGCCAACATTGTCAAATTATAAACAATAGAGTCCGGACTCTGAGTGCATGACCTGATGGTAGCAGTGGTACAGGTTTCTGTAAACACGCTTCAGTACAGAAGACTTTTCCAAGGAAGCTTTATCCAGGCAGCCATAATACTGCTCAGGTCCCTCTGGATATACCCCCCAGCAGGGCAGTTGACATTTCGATAGGCCTTTAGCATGGGCCCCTGGCCTAGAAGAGAAGGAGCCTTCTGCAAGGTTTACTTAAAACATTTATTAGCGTCCCTCAGCTCACACCACTGGACCAAATCCTTTAGTGACTGGCTGGGGTAGATAAATATTCACAACTCAGACATTGTTGGTTCTCACACTAACAACTGAAGACACCCTTAACAACAATAGGCAAGAGCAGATAATGCCCCAAGCCTAGGAAAAACCTTTAGAGCATAGTAAAAGCAAACAAGTTCATGCTGGCTACAGCTTAGCTACAAAAACAGACACAGGATTTAACTTGGGACATGCAAAGTGTTAGTGTTAGGGATGCATTTTAAGATTGTTTCCCCTTTATTTTCATCCTGTGATCCTGCCATTAACACACTTCCTGTCCTGTCCTAGGATGTCAATGCCTATTTACCCTACTTTATCTAGAAAGAAGCAACATTGTCACCCTAGGACAGGTCTATAGATATCTCCTCCTCTCCTCTTCTGTAGCCCTCAACAATACCTGGAAACAATGTAACTGATAAGACATCAGCACAATCAGACATCACAAAAAGATTTTTGACAAGATTAGAAGTTATTTTTTTGCACTTAGTAAACAAACAGAAGGAAAATACAATAGTTTATTTAACAGATGAAAAGAGGACAAATAAGGAAATGGGTATTGTAAGGGCCATCTGACCTGACATGATGTAAGGGCAATCACAAAACTATGTATCAAAAGGTACATCATTTAATATCTAGTCTGGTCAAGCTCTCGGGGCAGGGAAATATCTATCCTGATAAGAAGAAGGAGTCTATTTCTAGGGGTGACTTATTTAGCTATCATAATTTCTTGTCCATCTGGGGATAGTAGTTCCCTATATCTGACCTTACCCCAAGATGTTGTCTTAATTTTTCATAGTTTCTGTTAAGACTCCAAAAAACCCTAAAAAATCAAAAGGGGATAAATAAGGGCAGGTTATTTTTAGAGTTTATTTACCCTTTAACTATCTGACCTAACATAGGAGTATAGGCCATGGCAGAACTATGGATAAAAAAAGGTACATTATCCAATCTAGGGAATGGGCAAGCTCTCAAAGTTAGAGGAAAGATGTAGAATATGCAGTCTATTTGTAGAGGTGAATGCTTGGGCTACCATAACTCCTAGTTCATCTCTGGACAGTAGTTCCCTACATCTGACCTTACCTCAAGATATTGCCTTACTTTTTCATGGCTTTTATTAGGAAACTAAAAAGCAAACACTGGTTATCTAAATGCCTCTCTGTTGCCCATTGCCAAATTACTGGAACTTTGCCTTGTTAGTCTCTTTGATCTGTGTATCCTTATCTGTATTTATTTTCAGTACTTAGAAACATCTCAAAAATGTACAAACATATTTTTGGCTCTCTGAACTGTAAGAAAGATAACGTACCCAAACTATTCTTAAAAAATAAGTAAGTAATATAAGACAAAATGGAGAACAGATGAAATGAAGACTCCTTGAAATCCCCAGCTCATCAGTTTTACTATGCTGCAGTATATAAATCCTGCATAGTGAAAATATGGTAGTAGTAGGATGCAACAGATCATGAATTTTCTGCATGCGCAAGTTATAAACAGTGAAGGCACTGAAGAAGAGGCAAATACTAGTAAAAGTTTAGTAAAAAGATTTACATTTATCATCAGTGTGCAGCTGAATACAGAAACTGCAATATATAAAGGAAAACTCTATCCAGGCAAAAATCTAAAGAAAATTTGGAGTACCAAGTGATGTGCACTTAAAATAGCTTAAAGCAGCATTAAACCCCAAACCAAAAATGTATTATATTGCAGCTTACCAATCATTAGATGTGGTGGCAGCATCAGTGTTCTTTTCTTTGGCTTTTTTTTTCACCTGGTGATCTGGCCCTTAACACACCTCCTGTATTGGTGAGACACAATGACAACAGGAGGCACAGCAGACAGCAGCATTGTCAGTCTGGGGGGGTAGTGTTAAATGTATTAGCTGATTTAGATACATTGACAAATTGAATCCAAACTCCAACTCACACTTTATAAACAGTTACAAAAAACTGTTTTTTTTTCTTTTGGGTTAGAGATTTTGCATGGATAAATAAAAGCTAATAATTTTAATCGCCCCTGCCAGTGGTCTACATAAACTAGGGAGCGACCGATTATCGGCAAAGCCGATATATCGAGGGCCGATATGCACTTTCCCCAATATATCGGAATCGGCCCCGGAGGTTACCGGTATTGCTGATATTTCAGGAAAGTGCTTGTACTGGAGTGATGCCTGCAGCTAGAGGCATCATTCCGGTACCGGCGTCCATAGCCGAGGGTCGGCTGTCTTGTAATGACAACCGATGCGGCTGATAAGCCGCTCGGCTGTCGTTGCAAGGAGCGGGAGGGGACGTCCCCACTCCCGCCACCTTCCGCGGCTCGCCCGGGTCTCCCGTCCCACCGGGAGACCTGGGCAACCAGCTTGCGTGGCCACCGAAGACCAGATCAAAGCCGCATCTGGCTCTGATCAGGTCTCCATGTAAAAACCCGGAAGTGATTTGATGACATCATTTCTGGGTACTGGCGCCAGATTAAAAAAAATTACAGCATTCAAAACAGCCAAACTTGGCGTTTTGAATGCTTTTAAGTGCAGAGGAGGGGTTTGGGGTCTTTTAGACCCCCCGATCCCTCAACAAGAGTACCTGTCAAGAAATTTCTTTTAAAAAAAAATGTTTTTTAAATGTACGAAAATATCGGCGCATATCGGCCAATACCAATATGCATTGGCCAAAATATCAGTATCAGTATCGGCAACAAAAAAATTATATTGGTCGATCACTAACATAAACTGATACATTCTGCTAGAGATCCTAAGCTTGTTAACCACTTAAGCCCCGGAGGATTTGGCTGCTAAAGGACCAGGGGTCTTTTTGCGATTTTTTACTGCGTGACTTTAACGGACAATTGCGCGGTCGTGCGACGCTGTACCTAAACGAATTTGACGTTCTTTTTTTCCCACAAACAGAGCTTTCTTTTGGTGGTATTTGATCACCTGTGCGATTTTTTGATCACGCGCTATAAACAAAAAAAGAGCGTAAATTTTGCAAAAATAACAATATTTTTCACATTTTTTTATATGAAATTCCCCAAAAAAAAAAGTAAAAATCAAAATTTTTTAACATTTTTCGGCCAATTTGTTTTATGCTACCTATGTTTGGTAAAAAAAAAATCGCAAAAAGCGTATTTTGATTGGTTTGCGCAAAAGTTATCGCGTTTACTAACAAAGAGAAAGATTTTTGTCATTTTTGGTGTTTTTTTTTTTAACGCGTAATGGCGGCGATCTGCGATTTTTTTTTCGGTACTGCGACATTGCGGCGGACAGATCGGACCCTTGACTGACATTTTTGACACTTTTGGGGTTACCAGTGACATTACTGCAGTAATCAGTGCTATACATATGCACTGTTACTGCAAAAATGACACTGGCAGGGAAGGGGTTAACTTTATTGGACAGGGAGGGGTTAAGTGTGTCCTAGGGGCGTGCTTTCTACTGTGTAGGGACATTCCTATTGGTGTAAAAGCAAAGATCAACCGTTCTACATAGTAGAACGGTCAGATCTTTACTTTTACACAGGGAGAACTGACAGGCAGCTTGTTTACTCAAGCTGCTCTGTCTTTCTCCCTTCACAGGAGCGATCGCAGTGTGACTGGCGGACATCGAGTCCGCCGGTCACACGCACTGACTTGCCTGTGAACGAGCCGCGGCGGGCGCGCGCCTCGGCGGGCGCGCGCCCGCCCGCGATAGGCTCGCAAGTCAGTGACAGGCGAGTGACGTACCGATACGTCACTCTGCCTGGCCGGGGCTGACCGCCGCAGTATATAGTCGTGCGGCGGTCGGCAACCGGTTAAAAACAATAGACTTAGTGGCCAGATCACCAGATAAAAATAAAAGTGGTGGTGAATCAATCACTATCATTTAAAACACATGCATTTGAAAGATTTACTTGCACTTAACTTTTGCTGAATCTCAGATAAACTACTTCATAAATATGGTCTTAAGGATATATACTACCAGTTTAGATTACTGCTTATACACAGGCAGATGCAGAAGGAAGTAACTATGATCATTATCATTACTGGAAAAGAAGATTTGGATAAAGTCTTAAAGAAATGGATGAAAGGGTATATCATTTTCTTTTTCCTTTACTGATTCTCCAGTATCAACCTGGAGGATATCCAGGTGTGCACTGCCAATTTCTCTGTCCATTGTGTGAACATAATCATTAAAATAGAACAGATTCACAGATTTTACATTATTTCTGTAAGTGACATGTTTGTAAAAGTGTTAGTGAATTTAGACACATTCTCGGGGCTGGAGTTGCATGCTGTACTGCTATTTTCCATATTGCAGAAGCTGTGGTTTTTAAAATAGCTTAGCACTTCGAGTGTTGAGGTTTTTTTTTTCTTCACTTAATAAAATATTTATTATTCCTATTGCTTCAGCTTCAACCCCCCCCGACATGCTGATACTAGTCTGTAAGGCCTTTAGCACTATTAACTGCTTTGAAAGAAGTCCTAAAAAAAGGTATCTCTCCTAATGTGCTCATGCCATTTTGGTCTATTAGGGGGTGCAGTGAAGAGGAGACCCAGTGAGAAAGTTGGATTTAATTGTAGCTATTATCTACAAGGTTCAACATTCTGTGAATATCACTAGCAGAATGTAGGCTCCCTCAGAACATGAGCCAGGCAGAAACGGGATACTTACAGCTGCATCTCATAAAATTAAAATATCATCAAAAAGGTAATTTTTTTCAGTAAGGCCCCTTTGACATAGGCTTTCCGATCAGTTTTTCAGGAGGACCTGATCGGATGCTCCATGCACCTCTATGGAGCTGCGGATGTCAGCGGTGACATGTCCGTTGACACCTGCTGCTATTCCATCTGATCCTGTCCGTGAAATCCAGATGGATGGAAACCCTATTTTCCATCTGTCTGGAGGATCGGATCAGATAGGATCGGGTGAAAACGGACAGGCGGTCCGTTTTCATCCAATCTTCCATAGAGGATCTGACAGGTCTGTCTCCGCAAACTAAGCATAAGTGCAAAATATACTGGACAAATCCTATAATATCCAGGATATGAAAAGTGAATAAAGTGCCAATAGTGAATCTGTGCAAAATACAATTATACAGTATTAATTTTATACCAATAAACAAATAATATATAAAGTGCCAATGTATTGAGCTAAGTGTCCAAGTAAATCCAGAAAAAGGTGAACTCTTCAATTAGTGTTTCCTCTTTTGGTGAGTCCTTTATATTATCTATTAAGATCCTCCACCAGAATTCAAGCGATTAGAGGTGCTCTTCAGTGGTGTACTAACTGCTCACCTCCAACTAAAATAAACACAGCCTGTTGGTATTGGGGATTGGATAACCTCGAATCCCCAGGGTTTAGTAGAGAAGTGGAATTCTATTCACACTTAGACTTTATACGATCCTAGTGGCTCCAGATCAGATGCAAAAAGAGGCCATCATGGTGTAGTATATCGTAATACTTTATTAAAGGAACATTAAAACCACTTACATTTTAGTATCTTAGCCAGTGATTTTGCATAGAGGGCACTCTGTTCATGTCCCGATACGTCACTTCCGGTATCTTGTAACCGCCCTACGCGTTACGTCACGGGTCACGTGACTTCTTCCTGAAGTCTCTTGCTGTCTGTCCAGTTTGAAGCCTCCTAGCCCTGATGAAGAGGATCCAGATGGGGTGAGGGGGGTGAAGTGGGTGCAGGTGTCCAGTGAGAAATGCTGCTGTTCTTACTCAATACAGATCACCACATTTCTAGATTCTTATTGTCCTTTTTTGACCCAGTAAAGACGATTTCCCCCATAACCTTTACTGTATTGGTGCCACTGCCAAGTGTGGGACAGAACAGGAAGAAAAATCTACTCAATGGGACACAGACAGTATAAAACTAAACAGACAAAAGTTTTAGCCTTTCTCGCTTTATCCAAAACAAAAAAAAAAAAAATACATATATAGCTGAACTAAAAATAATAAAAAAAGGTTTATGACATATTTCTAGGTTTGTAAGCATTTTGGGGATAATAAAACACAAAGCCATAAAACCATAAATATATCCCTTTAAACAATTTCTGTCTTCTGTCAAAAGAAAACATTCAGCTGTTCTTCAGTGCTTTAAAGCTTTAGGTTGCTCTTTTACAAATTGTTAAACTGGCTGCACCTTCCATTACAAATAAACTCTGGAAGTGCTAAGCTCGTGTGCTCTCAGAAACAACCTAAAAATATGGGCTGTTACAGTGAGATTGAACATGTGCTTTCTATCCATAGAGATAAGAACTTAGTAACCCTGTGTCCTTTTTAACCTCAGTGCACAAGTATCACAAATCAATACCTTTACAACTGAATGCAAATAGAAAAACATATTAGCTTAAGCAAATGTGTTCAGTAAAATGCAATAGCTGTTACTTAAAATACCACAAACATATGTTATATTTTTTATATATATATATATATATATATATATATATATATATTTTGTGGGGATTTGCTCTGGTAGGTAGGATTTGCGGGTGCAGTATAGAGGCAAAACAGATGGTTCTTCAAGTAAATCAGGAGTGTTTTATTTACACTTCAGGAACACAAAAGTAACAGTCTTTCTTGGTGTTTAACTCACACCCAACAAAAAGGAAAACGACAGTCTTTTAAGGCAGGTTTTAAACACAGCAACAAGTCCATTCACCTGTGTATCTTTGGTGCTGTTCACACACAGCAAAGGATCAGTTCACCTGCTTGTCACTTTTCCAGCCTCAGCACTCACTTCCACAGCCTTCTGGTGCATGGAGATAATTCTCAATCACCTGTTAGGCTGTCTGCCTTATAAACCCCAGGCAAGACCTGGCCTGGAGCGTGGGGAGCAGCCACCCACCCATACCTTAACTGCTCCCAATAAGAGCCGGCCCGGATTCGGCTTTGCAGCCACACTAAAATAGAAAAATGTCAAACAGCACTAGCTGCTGCTGACACAGAACTACCGACTCTTATCTCACCGAGGCCAGGAACCTCGGTGACACGTATCTTCCGTCGACCACTGATCCATGTGCCCTGCCACATACCTCCCCCCTTTGTTCAACCCTCAGGGGGTGAACACATGTCATACAGTGTGCGCGAGACAGGGCATCCGCATTTCCCTGTAGGCGGCCTGCCCTGTGTTCCACTGAGAACTTGAAGTTCTGAAGGGACAGGAACCATCTGGTGACCCGAGCATTTCTCTCCTTGGCCTGGCTCATCCATTGGAGAGGGGAATGGTCGGTCACCAGACGAAATTTCCTCCCCAACAGATAATAGCGAAGAGACTCGAGTGCCCATTTGATAGCCAGGCACTCTCTCTCCACTATACTGTATCGGGTCTCTGCTGGGGTGAGCTTCCGGCTGAGGTACACGACAGGATGCTCCTCCCCATTGACCTCCTGTGATAGTACAGCCCCTAGACCTACTTCCGAGGCATCGGTCTGTACTATAAATCCCTTCTTGAAGTCTGGGGTGACCAAGACTGGGGACCCACATAGTGCCGACTTCAAAGCGGAAAAGGCCTCTTCCGCCTTATCATTCCAGTGAACCATGACGGACTTTCGTCCTTTTAGTAGCCCTGTCAGTGGAGCAGCTAAGGTGGCAAAATGGGGAATGAACCTCATATAATATCCCAGCATTCCCAGGAATGATCTGACCTGCTTAGTGGTGACTGGTCGGGGCCAACTACGTATGGCTTCTATTTTGTTTATTTGGGGTTTGATGACTCCTCGCCCAACCACATACCCCAGGTATTTAGTCTCTTCTAATCCTATTGAACACTTTTTTTGGATTAGCGGTCAGCCCGGCCTTCCTAAGGGCATCCACTACCGCCTGCACTTTGGGCAGATGACTTTCCCAATCCCGGCTGTGGATGACGACATCGTCCAGGTAAGCCGAGGCGTACTGACGATGAGGTCGCAACACTATGTCCATTAGTCTTTGGAAGGTGGCAGGGGCGCCATGCAGGCCAAAGGGTAACACCTTATAATGATATAGGCCCTGAGGAGTAACAAAAGCCGTTTTTTCCTTGGCAGACTCCGTTAAGGGTACTTGCCAGTACCCTTTGGTGAGGTCTAGCACTGAAAAATATCGGGCTTGGCCTAATTTCTCAATCAGCTCGTCTACTCGGGGCATAGGGTACGCGTCAAACTTGGAGACCTCGTTTAGCTTACGAAAATCATTGCAGAACCGCAACGTCCCGTCTGGTTTGGGTACTAAGACTATAGGACTGGCCCATTCACTTTTAGACTCTTCAATAACATCGAGTTTTAACATGAGTTGTACTTCTTCCTCAATAGCATGTCGCCGAGCCTCGGGTACCCGATATGGCTTTACCCGGACCTTGACCCGGGGCTCAGTGACGATATCATGTAGGATTAGAGACGTACGTCCAGGGAGGTCAGAGAACACATCTGTGTTCCGACTAATGAACTCCCTGACTTCCTGGACCTGTTTGGAGGACAGGCTATCTGCAGCTTTTACCTTGGTTACTGCTTCACAGGCTTCAAGAGGAGGGGCTGGACCCTTTTCACCTAGAAACCCTGGCTGGGGGCTGTCGTTCTCGGACAAGTCCCTATCTTTCCACGGCTTTAGTAAATTTACGTGGTACACCTGCTCCGGCTTCCGCCGCCCTGGCTGGTGTACTTTGTAATTTACTTCTCCTATCTTTTCGAGCACCTCATAGGGACCTTGCCACCTAGCTAGGAACTTGCTATCTACTGTTGGTACTAGTACCACTACCCGATCACCCGGGTTAAAGTTCCGGACCCTAGCCTGTCGATTGTAGATCCTACTCTGGGCTTGTTGGGCTGCCTCCATGTGTTCCCGGACCAAGGGCATCACCTTTTCCATCCGTTCCTGCATCTGGGTGACATAGTCAACAACACTTTTGTAGGGGGTGGGTTGTTGTTCCCAGGCCTCTTTGGCTATATCCAACAACCCGCGAGGATGCCTACCATATAACAGTTCGAAGGGCGAGAACCCCGTGGAAGCCTGAGGTACTTCTCGCACTGCAAACATCAGATAGGGTAGAAGCAGGTCCCAGTCCTTACCATCCCTGGAAACTACTCTTTTTAACATGTTTTTTAATGTTTGGTTAAATCTCTCGACCAGGCCATCCGTCTGGGGATGGTAGACGGATGTACGTAATTGTTTTATGTGGAGCAGCTTACAGAGTTCTCTCATAACCTTGGACATAAACGGTGTCCCTTGGTCAGTCAGGAGCTCTTTAGGCAGTCCCACCCGGGAAAACATTTCCATTAACTCCTTAGCTAGAAGTTTGGCGGATGTATGTCGCAGGGGTATCGCCTCCGGGTAGCGAGTGGCGTAGTCAAGGATGACTAGAACATGTTGGTGACCCCTGGCAGATTTTGGAACAGGGCTGATTAGATCCATAGCGATTCGTTCAAATGGGACCTCAATTATCGGGAGAGGTATCAGGGGACTACGGAAATGGGGCTGGGGGCTAGTTATCTGACAGACCGGACATGACTTACAATACTCTTCCACTTCTCTGAACACACCGGGCCAATAAAACCTCTGTAGTATGCGGTCCTGTGTTTTCTGCCACCCCAAGTGTCCCCCAAGAACATGTTGGTGGGCAAGCTCCATAACAAGCTTGCGGTACGCTGTGGGCACCACCAACTGTTCAACCAGTTCACCCCGGATTTGATTCACTCGATATAACATTTCCTGTTCAACAATAAAACGTGGAAACATCAATTCAGCCCCAGGGTTTTTTGGTTTACCATTAATGACTACAACATTTTCCCAGGCCCTGCTTAGGGACGTATCCCGGTGTTGTGCGGTCCCGAAATTTTCCCCGGAGACATTGAGGTCTGCCAACTCAGGGCCGGATGGCAAGTCCTCCACGTCTCCCACCATTACATTTAGTGGGGTGGTGTCCCCCTCTATCACAGAAGCTGTGGTCACCCCTACCGAGGGCCCTTCGGACTCAGGCTCCCAGGGCTCTGGCCTCACACTGGAACCAGGCCATTCTGCTAGGGTTGTCCCTGTCTCAGGCTTGTCAGACCCTTTAACCGTAGGCCACAGTGCCGGAAAACCTGGAAAGTCCCTTCCGATTATTAGTTCATGTGGCAACTTGGTAGCGACAGCCACCTCATGGGTCCATTTGCCGGCCGCTGTAGACAAAGTTACCAGCGCTGTGGGATAGTCCTTTAAGTCTCCATGAATACATACGACCCCGACTCTGCGGCCGGTATATTCAGCAGGCCGTATTAACGCCGTTCTCACCAGGGACACCAGACTTCCTGAGTCCAGCAGAGCCACCGCAAAAGTGTCTCCCACTTCCACCTGACACAGATGGTTACTGTTTATCACCTCACCAGTGCCTGTGGCGCATAGCTTTCGTGCATACAACGAGTGGCGGTGTCCATAGTTAGTCTCCATAGGCTCGTCCTGTTGGGGACACTCAGCCCTCACGTGACCTGGCTCCTGACACCGCCAGCAGACTATTGGGGCCGGGCGTACAGGGAGTATGTCTTGAGTGTGTCTCATTTCCACCAAGCGTTGGGTCTGTGGCGGAGATTTCCGGGGTTTGACTGGCCCCCTCCCCCCTGTACATCCCTGCAAGTTCTTGGTGGCCTCATAGCGCTCCACCAGGTCAACCATATCCAGAGCATTGTCAGGAGAAGCCTGGCCGATCCAGTGCTGGAGGGGATAAGGCAAGGCCCTCCAAAACATGTCAGCCAATAAGCGGTCCAGCATATCAGTGGGCTTTAACAGATCAGGCTGCAGCCATTTTTGCAGTCTGTGCAGTAAATCGTAATATTGTGGCCTGGCCGGTTCGGCCGCTTTGTAGCCCCACTGATGCACTCGCTGAGCGCGGACTAAGACATTTACGCCCAGTCTCGCCAGGATCTCACCTTTTACGGTCGGGTAGTCGGCAGCTTGATCATCTGTCAAATCGAAAAACACCTGCTGGGGTCTGGATGCCAGGAACGGAGCGACCACCTCAGCCCACTGGTCACGGGGTAGCTTCTCCCGGACCGCCACTTTTTCAAATATGGCGAGGTACGTCTCGACGTCATCCGTGGGAGCCATCTTGGGTATCGCTGCACGGACCGCTTTCCGGACATCATGCACTCCCCGAGACACCCCAGACTTTTCCAACGCCAACACATGTTGCAGCAGCCGTTGATTAGTCTCCTGCTGTGCACGCATAGCCTCCTCATGTCTTTTCTGCTGTTGCAGGTTAGTCTCCCGCTGTAGCTCTATGGCCTGCTGTTGTCCTAAACTGGCCTGGGTAAGCTGCCTTATCAATTCCTCCATCTTTTCCTGTGGCTGCAGCTTAGCAGGCTTAATATACGACATGTACAGTCACATTCAGCAGAACAAAAATATTTTGGCGTTTTACGCCAACCTCACTGCGCATGCCCGCATCCGAGCACCAAATGTGGGGATTTGCTCTGGTAGGTAGGATTTGCGGGTGCAGTATAGAGGCAAAACAGATGGTTCTTCAAGTAAATCAGGAGTGTTTTATTTACACTTCAGGAACACAAAAGTAACAGTCTTTCTTGGTGTTTAACTCACACCCAACAAAAAGGAAAACGACAGTCTTTTAAGGCAGGTTTTAAACACAGCAACAAGTCCATTCACCTGTGTATCTTTGGTGCTGTTCACACACAGCAAAGGATCAGTTCACCTGCTTGTCACTTTTCCAGCCTCAGCACTCACTTCCACAGCCTTCTGGTGCATGGAGATAATTCTCAATCACCTGTTAGGCTGTCTGCCTTATAAACCCCAGGCAAGACCTGGCCTGGAGCGTGGGGAGCAGCCACCCACCCATACCTTAACTGCTCCCAATAAGAGCCGGCCCGGATTCGGCTTTGCAGCCACACTAAAATAGAAAAATGTCAAACAGCACTAGCTGCTGCTGACACAGAACTACCGACTCTTATCTCACCGAGGCCAGGAACCTCGGTGACACGTATCTTCCGTCGACCACGGATCCATGTGCCCTGCCACAATATATATATATAAACACTCTTGTTTTACTGTTTTACACCATGACTGTTGTCAGTTGGCAGGGTATATATTTTTTACTTTTACCTAAGACTGGAAATTCATGGGATTTCATTAAAAATGTTTAAGTCTCTGGAGGTTCCAGCACTTTAATCGGTCAGCTTGAGGCCAGGGTAGACATTTGAAATACTCTTTTGGTGTTGTGTATGCCAATTACAAACATAATATTATTGTTTTTTTAAAGTGTAATCCAACCCTAAACCCACAACAATAAAATCAGTCCTTATTTGCAGTAAAGCATGTTTTTTATACTCACTGTGGAACCTAAAGGGTAATCTTACGCATTGTGTAAAAAGGTTGTGAGATCCTGTTTTCTCTGATCCTCCCCTTCTTCCACAGTCCCCAATCCATCTCCTTATAGTACAGAGCCTTCGGGGCACTCTGCACATGCTCAGTTTGCTAAGGAGTTTTTTTTTTTTCTTGGGAGAGTGCATGTGATCAGCAGAGGGGCAATCAGCACTGTCCAGACAGAGGGTCAGGGGAGCTGCAACCTGATAGATCAGTGTAGAATGAAAACTCCTCCTACAAGCTTTAACCAGCCACTGATAGAAGTCACAAGACTGCCATATACTGCTGATGAGAAAAGGTATTTAGCAGTTTATATTTACTAAAATATTTGCCTTTCCATGTTCTGTGTACTGTGGGAGACCAGATATAGTGATTCCAGCGTCCTAGGTTTACTAACACTGTAAGCCCTTGATGGTGGAGGATAAAAAAAAAAATCTTAAAGGATAAGTTCACATTTTGACAAAAAAATAATAAATGCACATTTTCTTTTTTTCAGGTAAAAAAAAAGTATTTATTTTTTATTTTTTTGTGTAGCAGCAGGAATCAAAACAGTGCTCAGGTTAATATAATGGGTTACTTAGTTTTAGGTACTTAGACATGAATTCACATCAAAACATCAAGTGTAAATGTCAGGTGTCAGATAGTTGCAAACAATTTCCCCACCCGCAATGCTGACAATTCACATGTTGAAAAAATCAGACATAACCATGCCTATTTTTCCTTTGTTTTTTTTTGTTTTTTTCCAAGCGTTTTAATTCATTCAATTAATTTCATTTATTTTTTGAGAAATTCAGAGGGCAAGGGTCAACTGTGATTCAGTGATTCAGTCAACCTGTAACCAAGGGACAGTGCAGCATCCTCATATTGAAGAACTTTGCAATGAAATCACAGCATCACAAATCATAGCCAGTACTTGGAGAATTTATACTGTCAAAAGTATTGGGACACCTGCCTTTACATGCACATTAACTTTAATGGTATCCCAATCTTAGTCTGTAGGGTTCAATATTGAGTTGGCCCACTCTTTGCAGCTACAACAGCTGTAATTCTTCTAGGAAGGCTGTCCACATGATTTAGGAGCATGTCTATGGAAATGTTTGACCATTCTTCCAGACGCGTATTTGTGAGGTCAGGCACTGATATTGGACGCACTCTCCGCTCTAATTCATCCTACATTTGTTCTACTGGGTTGAGGTCAGGACTCGGTGAGGGCCAGTCAAATTCGTCCACTCCAAACACGCTCATCCATGTCTTTATGAACCTTGCTTTGTGCACAGGTCCAAATTATTTGGTGGAGGGGGGGGGGGTTATGGTGTGGGGTTGTTTTTCAGGTGTTTGGCTTGGCCCCTTAGTTCCAGTGATGGGAATTCTTAAGGCGTCAGGATACCAAGACATTTCAGACAATATTATGCTCCCAGCTTTGTGGAAACAGTTTGGGGATGGCAATAAGAAAAAAAAAAATATGGGGGAGGTAAATGGCGCTGCCTCTAAAGTCAAATGATTGATAATATGAGTAAAGTAAAATCCAAATTGCAAAACACTTATAATGTTCACTGGAATGGAGTAAACCCCCCCCCCCCCCCCATAAAAAAAAAAAAGCTATCTATTAGGATTTTTTAAAAATAGCATGTGCAATGAGAGTAATAGATGAGTAGACTAAACTATGACGATGAGTAAATATGTAAGAAATCAATAAATAGCAGATTTAGGAATCAATGCCCAATAAATATAGGGTAGGTTAGGAGCACAATGTATATAAATGGATGGATGTGTTTGAAAAACTCAAATAAATAAATAATGGTATAGGGGAAGCGGATCTGATATCCCTGACACTGGTGGATCCCAGTGTAGTAGTTCACAATAACAAGAATTGTTCAGATCAAAAGGTTACATCACATAATATATAGAAGCATTAAATCAGTGATAAATGATAACACAGTAATAAGAATCAGATCCGGTGATTCACAGTATACAATAATTTGAACACTAACTTCAAATAATCAATAAATATAAAGTGCAAAGGAGTGATAAATAGTGCAAAGTGACTATGAACACCTAAAGTGATGATGCCGCATCCACTAAAGGTGACCAAAATATAATAGTGGGTGGGTCCCAAATAGGGTTAATACAAGGGCTAAAGTGATGGAGTGCTGGTAGACAGAATGGTGAGCTTATTCCTTTACGAAAGATATAAAATAATTAATAAAAAATTCAACTAAAAAATTGGTGTGGAGTGCTGAAACCAGGTAGGAAGCAAATAATGTTAACAATGGTTAGAATCAAAGAAGTGACTAGTGCTGAGAAAAATCGCGATTCCAAATTGAAACCGCACAACCAAATAAATTATGTGAATGATGGTTTAAATATAAAAACAACTAGAACTGAAAAAATTGCAATTGCAAATCAAAATCGCATAAGATGATCAGTCCAATTCTCCCAATCGCATAGAAAAATGTGATTTCAATACTGAAAATTAGATCAGTCCCAAAAATGTGTAAATCTGGTGACTGCTGGTGTTAAAGACTCCAGGTGTGGTCGGTGCGACGGGACAGGGTGCTCCCCTAACTCCCAGGACCGCACTTACCAGAAATAATCACCCCTGCAGGGGTAACACGCCTGTAGTCCTAGCTGGACATGGTACTTAAGGGCCCTCAGTATCCTGTGCCCAGGTCTCTATGTGTAGCGTGGCCACTCTCAGTCCAGGGGTATCCTGGTATATATATGGGGGAAGAAAACTCGTATAGTGTAGTACTGTTTAAAATCAATATTTATTAATAGTTTAAAAAGTACTCACAAATGAATTAAATGAATGAGCGGTGTTAAGAGTGTCTTTCCGGGTACGCTGTAGCAATGTGGCTCTTCCGGAACTCGGAGCGTTCCACGGAGATAGGAAGTGACGCGGTGACGCTCTACACGTTTCGTCAGAATGACGTCTTCAGGAGTCATTTTTTTTAGTTTGGGGATGGCCCCTTCCTGTTCCAACATGACTGCTCACCAGTGCACAAATCAAGTTTAGTTCATTAATACTAAGGCTACATTCACATGGCAGATCGTTCATTCATGTGGCCGTCGGCAAAAATCAGAAGATCGTCTTGTCTGCAGTTGTGAATGCTGCCTGTACACACTAGGGTTGATTTACTTTACTTTACTTTCAAATGGAGAGTGCAAAATCTGATGCAGCTAGAAACTAAATCAGCTTTCAGGATTTTTTTATCAAATCCTTACTGAACAACCTGAAGTTAGAGGCTTATTGGCTACCATGCACAGCTGCACTAGTGTGTATCTACGGTCGACTTTCTTTAGTGTTATAGCCACACACAGCCTGGCCTGCCACTAAATGGCCAGTTTGTATGCAGCCATAGCACAGAGTGTTGCTTTGTCCAGAGGTGGTGCTGAGCTGTAGATAGGCACCCGTGTGAACGTAGCCTCAAAGTGAGAATTCTCCTTGCTGTATTCCTTTAATAAATCAACCTGTGTCAGACTGAAGGATGGGCAACTATGAAATCTATAAGAAAGTTGATATATTTTGAGCTTCTTTGAGATTTTATGGACAATTCAATGTCCAATTCAGAGTGATTTGAAATTGGTCTATTGGGCTTAGCCTATTGGGTTTTGGTCATGCACATAAATTTAGACTGATGCACTTTATAGGTTATAGAATAATAGGGTCTAAAATTCTGTTTTATAGGTTTAATGGAATGGTTTAGTTGATGGTGAGGTCAGATCGCTGATGCAGCAAGTCTTTAGTCACATCTGGCAAGAAGTCCAGTATCTCTGCTAGCCTAAGATAAACACATAATTCTTTGCAGGGTTTTATGGTTCGATAACATTAACATTTTCATTGCTTAAATGTTAATTCCAGCAAAACTGATATTTGATATACATGAGGTCTCTCATGGGTTCAGTCACCCTCTTTCTTCTTATTGCTTGGACATTTAGGAAATGGAGATTTAATGTCTGCAAAACTAATATTTTAAAGTAGATGTTAAATTTAACATTTAGCTTGATAAAGCACTGTAAATTATAAAGAACTTCTATGTTTTACAAATATTCATCCTTTGTTGCTCCTCAAATTCATTTTTTGTATGAGTTTGTACTATATTTAAAAATGTGTTTGACTGCATCTGGTGTAAACAAGCTCTTACTCAAGCCAGATTTTATGATGGTGGCAACAGTTGACCACTCCTGCGTAAATATATGATGAAACACCCACTTGTACTTTCCAACAGGTGCTCGCGTGACAATGCGACAGCACATTCGTGTTAAAGTTTTTTTTTCTCAACTGCCATTTTAAAATATACAGAAAATTACCTTTGCCATTATATTAGCATGGTAAAGCATATATGAGATTTTATTGATTGATTTACACATCCTCTATATAATGATTATGTTATACAGCAATGTACTGCAGATGCTGTATAACGCTGTTTTTATAGATAAATTTTCATATATATCCAACTGTGCAGGTAGGTAACCTCACGCAAGTTCAGATGAAGTGTATAAGGCCCCTTTCACACATACGGTCCGTTTGTCCGTTTTTCATCCATCTGTTGACGGATGAAAAATGGACATCAATGTATCTCTATGTAAAAACGGATGACAACGCATGATCATCAGTTAACTTCCGTCAATGTCCGTTTTTTGTAATGGATGAATGCCCTATTTTTCATCCGTCAAAAAAACAGATCGGACGAAAAACGGATGACAACGGATGAAAAACGGATGAAAACGGATGACAACGGATGAGAAACGGATGACAACGGATGAGAAACGGATGACAATGGATCAAAAACAGATAACAACTGACGAAAAATGGATGACAACTGACTGAACTGATGAACTGAACGGACCGTATGTGTGAAAGGGGCCTAATATCTTAGCTATATGATATGGTTATCTGTGTAGCTATGCACAAAACATTATTTGTAGAGGGGTGATTTGAGGACAGGTTTGGGAAACAATTCTGTATACAGTTTTATATTACTCTTCAGTAGTTTTTGAGGAAATCAAGCATTGTTCTTTCTCCGGTTTCTCCACTTTTAGTCGTGACCGTACAAAAATCACAACTAGTCTAACCTATTAACAATGTCACATATGTGCTTTCCTACTTCACTTTCTAAGTCACTTCCCATAATCACAGCTTAGAAAGAAAGACAGCAGAGCTTTAGGGGTAGATAAAGTTGATATGGGTTAAGAAACCAAAGTCAGTGAAGTCATGTACAATGATTAGCTCTTTAAGAAGGGACACCTTCCAGCAATCATTCCCCCTAACTTTTTTGAAATAAGAACGAGGGACACCTATTAGCAAAAGTATGTAGGCATAGCACACACCCCTTGTCAGGCCTCCCTTAACCACTTGCCGACCACCGCACGACTATTTACTGCGGCGGTCAGCCCCTCACAGGCAAAGCGATGTAGGACTACGTCGCTAGCCTGTGAGGCTCTAGGGAGCGAGCGCACGCCGCCGGAGGCGCGCTCCCGTTCGCTCATGGACCCCCCCACGCGTGTGCCCGGCTGACCCGATGTCCGCTGGGCACTCGCGATTGTCCGTTACAGCGGGAGAAAGGCAGGCGGCTAATATAAACAAAGCCGCCTGTCATTCTTCCCTGTGTAAGAATGGAGATCATACGGTTCTGCTATGTAGGACCGTTGATCTCTGTTCTTACACCTCAAGCCACATCCAATCACAGTTAGAAGCACGCTCCTAAGGACACACTTAACCCCTCCCTCTCAAAAAAATTTAACCCCTTCACTGCCAGGGTCATTTTTACAGTAACAGTGCATATGTATAGCACTGATTACTGTAGTAATGTCACTGGTAACCCCAAAAGTTTCAAAAATGTCAGTCAAGGGTCCAATCTGTCCGCCACAATGTCGCAGTCCCGCAAAAAAAATCGCAGATCGCCGCCATTACTCGTTAAAAAAAACACAACGAAAATGACAAAAATCTTTCCCTTGGTTACTAAACGCAATAACTTTTGCGCAAACCAATCAAAATACGTTTTTTGCAATTTTTTTTACCAAACATATGTAGCATAAAACAAATTGGCCTAAAATGTTAAAAAATTTTGATTTTTACATTTTTTTTTTTTTTTGGAAAAATATTTGTGAAAAATATTGTTATTTTTGCAAAATTGACGCTCTTTTTTTGTTTATAGCGCATGATCAAAAAATCGCACAGGTGATAAAATACCATCAAAAGAAAACTCTCTTTGTGGGGAAAAAAAGGACATCCAATTTGTTTAGGTACAGCATCGCATGACCGCGCAATTGTCCGTTAAAGTCACGCAGTGCCGAATCACAAAATAGGCCCTGGTCAGGAAGGGGGTAAAATCTTCCGGGGCTTAAGTGGTTAAAGGAGAATTATATAGAAAAAATGATTGGTTAAACACACAAGTGCTTTTTTTACTACTACTATTCCTGTATATTGGCTTTTGAAGTTTATAAATGCAGAAACAAATAAAATAAAAAAATGCATTTTATATACAACAATATAGATCAGACCAAAATGAGGGACAAATGAGGAGGAAAGAGGGACAGAGGGACTTTGTTCCAAATCAGTTGGGGCCTATGAAAAACTACTTACATATACAAACACCAGGCAGATACAAAAGATAAATGAATGCAGCTATTTATTTAATAATATATAATTTTTTTTAATGTAACTAAAGTCAGACCCATGAAGAACAATGAACGGAGGGTCTGCATGACTAAAGGGAGTAAAAGATCAGAAAAGAGTTACATTTGGGAGCTTAGGGTATATGGAGGCATAGGTCTTACCTAATTGAAGAATGAGAGTTACATGGGCTATACGGAACCGCAAGGGTTGTTCAAGCGAAGGATGCTGGGAATTCAAATCAGAGAGGTCAGGCAAAAAAGGAGTTTCTCCTCCCACCCTTCCTAGACTTGCGATTGTTATTAGTCCATGGTTGTGGGGCGGTGTGATTGGAGTCTTTGGAGGGTCAGTTAATACTTTAATTGGTAGAGAACTGGGGGTCCCATCTGTGGTATGGCGCCTCCACTTGGTTATTGGTGATTCTCCCAGGAGTTAGCTCTTCTGGGGAAAAAAGAATATGTGTGAGTAAATAAAGTCTTCGAGTCGGGTAGGATGCAGCTGAGGACATGGGCGATGCTAGTTATAATGGTGCCTTTAGGGACACCCAAAGAACCCCTCTTGGTTGCACTGTTGAATCTGTTTTTATGCAATATTAATGTTATATTCATTTTTTTGTTTCATAAATAAAATAACTGCAGTGGCCCTTAAAATCCATGTAGCGTACTTTGTGTTATTATTAAGAAAGGTTAGCAGAGGGACCAAGGTTGATGAATCCATTAGTCATGTGCTGTAATTACCTGAATTTGACTTGATATCAACCTTTTTTTACTCCCCTGTAGCACAGCACTGAGACTAGGATAGGAAGGACCAATATTGGGAGATGAAAAAGAACATGTTGAGAGCAGGAGAGAGCAAAGTGAGCAGAGATGTGACCTTACTGTCCATTTAGCAACCTGGGAGGTTACATCACAGTATTCCTAAATGTAGCGAAAAGTGGTGTCACCATAGGTGTGGGCAGCCTATTGCATTATGGTGTGCACCCCAAAGCTCAAACACATTTGTCTTTCTCTGCAGCTTCAGCGTCAGGGGTAGCTAATGAATAGGAAGTGCTCTACGCTGAGTGGCTTCCTGTTCATTCACAAACTGAAGCATAGTAAATACAGTTTACTATAATTCAGTTATGAATGGACACAGTTAACAAGTGTGTTCACTTAGAAAAGGAACGGACCGGTAAATTACATATTTACTATCCCCTTCCCCCACTCTCCATCCTGAAACATCCCTTGCAGCAGCCGGGGGAGAGGATAGGAGGAAAGCCAGAAGTACTGTGGGGAGGGAGAGCCAACAAGGTAGGGGATAGCCCAGGCAGTAGGGAGAATCTGCATCGCACGTTAGGGTGTGCCTATGGGTGTCACCCTATGGTCTGCTCAGTGTGGCAGGGCAGTGTAAATCTTAAAACTGAATAGATACTCATGCAAATCATTTGCAATGCAAAATAGCAACTTTTTATGTATTTACCTGTGCATTTTGTTGTTTGTCAGCAGATTAACAAATATCAATATCAAATTAGAAATATGTTTTTCTATATATTATTGATATCATTAGTATGGTTAATAGGCTGCTTGTTTGCTGCCTAGATCTCCCTGTGCTTTAGTCATCAGACAATGTGCAGGCTTGGCTATTAGAATATCCAGTGTTTATTCATTATCTAACAATGCACATTTATGGCCAGGACAGGTGTGCAACTGTGGTCTGAGATTCTGAAACAGAGCAGCCTCTCATCTTTGCCCAGATGCATATGTATGAGGTCGGTTTGCATACAATGAGAGCTGGCTGCATGCAAATGAATCAGCTTGATGGTGCTGGCCGCCCAAAGTACACCCATGTCGTTTCCAGTGTTCTGCGGCTCCAGAGGTGGGAAAATAATGAGGATAAAACGTTTTTGCTTGCAGATAGCTGTCAGGTTTTATAAATGTCAGTTTGCCAAAACTGACATTTACAATTTTTAATAGATGAAAGTTTGTATTCCCGGATGGGTTTGAAATTGCATAGGAGCATTTGTAAATCACTTTGCACACAGCAATGGTAGCACATAGACATTTTTTATTTTATGACAAGCAAATATATTACCATCTTCGAAAATGAATATTAAAAGTACTAGGTCCAGACCGGGAAGGTACAGAAAAAAAACATAATGGTGACAGTTTTGCCATTTTCACCACATGTTTTAATGGTTTAATCTCATTTAAATTTGGTATAAATTTGTATACACGGATAACGGTGTAAAGTTCACATTTTATGAAAGCAAAAACACTTACAATGTACTGAACCATTTCTAGTTTTAAAAAGTTTCACGCAGGTGCCATAAGGAAAGCCAGCATGAGTTCCTAAAGACTTATGAGCACTTTCTGACCCCCAGAGGAAAAAAAGAAAGAAAGAAAGAAAGATGCATTAAGCCATAAGGTGAATAAGGACTGTGGTGTTTGTGCTTCCTACTCATTTGTTGTACTCCTGCAGCCATCATGACCCCTGCCTGGAAAAACACTTCTTGCAAAAGTAATGCTAAAGTTTATGAAAGGTTTTCAGAAGTACAAGAAGAATTTCTGCATCTTTTCCCCCTGGATATGTTCCTTAAACGATAACTCCCTAGTGGGGGGAAAAAATAGCAAACAAATTAAAAACAATATAGTGTATACAGTTGCCACACAAATCATATTGTAATTGAATGTTATTTAAAATGACGTTTCCTTTTAAATCTGCAGCTGCTGTAATTTTCTGAAAATGCAATCCAATATGGCTACCTGGAGTTTTTCTGTACACAGAATGTGTACTGACCACACCCCAGAAACATAATTTCTTGCTTGCGTGATTGGCTCACCAGTTTTCCCAGAAGTCTGCCTAAGATACAAGTCAGATTTCTGGCATCCCCTGCAACAAAAATGTCATTTTTGGTGAGACACTCCCAATAGGAACACGTCTAAAGGGATGCAGGCCCAGCAGATTTCCTCATTAGAGCTCTGCAGCTGCCACAGCTGATAGATAATTATGAAACCATTCTCATTTGACCCACTGAGCACAGGAAAACAGAGGAACAAGCAGTGATTTCTTCAGAATACCAAAAGGTAGGAAACTGCAACAAAGTTTGTTAAAATCCTTGTAATGTACAGAGATCACCCAGAGGGGAATGTTTTTTTCTCAACAAAAAGTGGAGTTACGCTTTAACCACTTTCAGACCGGAGGATTTGGCTGCTCAATGACCAAGCCCTATTTTGCGATTCGGCACTGCGTGACTTTAATGGACAATTGCGCGGTCGTGCAATTCTGTACCAAAACAAAATTGATGACCCTCCAGCAGCCAGCAACAATAGACTCCTCCCTCAACAGTAGATCTCTCCCAATTATAGGAGTCCCCCAGCAACAACAAATTACCCCCCCCAATGATAGACTCCCCCCCAAAAGATTCCCCAACACCCAGCATCAGAAGACCTTTCAGCACAGCCCAGCACCCCTTGCCATTGCATACATTCAGTGTTGTAGGTGTTGGAACTGCGTTCCCCCATGTTCCCGCTGAAAAAAGACCTTAATAAATATATTAAACAAAAGAAAAAAAAAGAAAAATAATGCTCTATTGAGTCTTCTTTCCTGACAGTATTGCACTAACACAAAACGAATGTCCTACTGTATGTCTGATCATGTAAAGCTATAGTCCTATGCTAACTGTTCCTTTGACCTAGTAAAAAGAGAGCTGTTTGTGTTTAAACTGCATACATAGGCATATGACTATATATAAAAATAAATATTCCAAACCACTGAAACCCACAATAACACATACTTTGTGGACTCTGGATGCCCGACAAATTCCAGGAGTGCCGGTGACGTGATTTGTGATTATATACAAAAGTCCCTATTGGAGCTGAATTTCTTTGTCTGTTAATATGCTTTTGTCAATACTTTAAGCAACCTGAAACATATACGATACAGACTTTAACAGAACGATCTTTTGTTGTTTGTTGTTATTCATGGGTAATCGTTAAAAGTCCCGTGGGCTATGATTTGTGTTGGTGTTTGTACTATTTGGGACTGAGACACATCCTTATTCTATGTATACCAGCTCTTTTCGCGTAATTTAAACTCTAAACCTTTGCCACTTTTTCACTTCTGTTCTCTATTCTGCTACTGACCACCTCTACAACAAAATATGATTCCTGCCGTGCCCTGACCTGGTCACATATTTCTTCAACAGAATTAGGCCCTGACTGCTACAACCTTGACAACACCAGAAGACATAGCAATGGCTTTGGAGTAATTATGGCTTAAAGCGAATTCCCTGCAAGACTTTGCCATGTATAAATCTGGCCTATATGACCCAAAACAGACATATTTCCCCACTCTCATTACCATCCTCTCATCCAGTATTTGTCAACTCTTTTAACTCTTTAAAGCGGAGTTCCAGCCACAAAAAAAAAAAATTTAATGAACATACCCCCGGGAAAGTCAGGGCTAGTACATTCCACAATGGATAGCCTCTGATCTGTCCCGGTTCGCACTTACCTTTTAGAAGAAATATTCACTTTTAAAATTTCTTCTCCAGCGCTGCCATCTCAGGTGTGGGCAGCTTGAAGCCAACGCGATCCTCTTCTGCGTCCTCTTCCATTCTCTTTGGTCCCACGATGCACTGCGCCAGCCCCGCCGTCACTTCCGGGGCCGCAGCGTCATCCCTGCACAGCTTCTGGGCATGCCCAGAAGCTGTTTAGCAAGGTATGACGCGCCTGAACCGGAACTGACGTCAGGGCCGGTGCAGGCGCATTGATTCCTGGGAGCGATGACGTTTAGCTCCCAGGAATCATTGCACAGCGGAAGTGACGGCGCGGGCCGCGCGACCGAGGGAGGAAATGGAAGAAAGGAGAGTATTTTTTTTCTGCAATTACAAGGTAAGTAAAAAAAAAAAATCGTAACTTCCCATTTCTTTTTCAGGGGACAAATAGGAAGCAGTAGGCTCACCTACTCCACCTATTAACTCTTTCACTGCCCAGGACATTGCCAATCTTTACAAAAACAAGATAGATGCAGTCTGTGATATCTCCTCTGTGCAGATAAGGTTTCTTCCCCTTTTAATATACCATGTCTACCATCACATGTAATACTTTCACCTTTTGACCCTGCTACTACAGAGAAGGTTGAAAAGCTTTTCTTGGGCACCTACCTAGCCACCTGCCCCCTGAAGCCCATTAACTCAAAATTACAGCAGTCACCCCCTTGCTTTACCCTGTACTTTATAACTCACATATTCAATCTCTCCCCCTTTGCTGGCATATTCCTCTTCCTCTTCTAGTGTCACATTTTAGTAGGTTAGTTTCTTTGAAGTGTTTTGGGTGAAATCCTGATTCTAAGGGGTCGATAAGGTTGTTGTTGGCAAGTCAGATGGTTGTAGACTGGAGCTGATTTACTAAAACTGGAGAGTGCAAAATCTGGTGCAGCTCTGCACAGAAACCAATCAGCTTCCAGGTTTGTTTGTCAAAGATTAAATGAACAAGCTGAAGTTAGAAGCTAATTGGCTACCATGCACAGCTGCACCAGATTTTGCACTCTCCGGTTTTAGTAAATAAACCCCTAGGTGTTTTAAAAGTTTAGAGGTAAATGAAAGCAAGTCACAGACCCCCCCCCCTCTCCATGCTTGACATGACCCCCAGTCAGCCTCCCCAATGTGCCTACATGTGGATTCACCACAAGCAGGCTGCACTCCTGTCGCAGCGTGCTCCCTCTACCTTGTCACCGCGGGCACAGCATGAACGCACTTCTCCCATGCTCTGTGCCTGCTGGAGACAAAGGCTTCACTTCCTGTGCAGGGCCAGCATGGAGGGGGTGGAACCTGTTGCCAGGGTAACCCGACTCCATGTCTCCGGTTACCTAGACAATGAGAAAACACACCACTCTGGAGACAAATCATGGAGCGGAGCCTGGGCATTGTTGTCTACTGGCTCAATTCTCCCCTGCATTGCTTCTGTGCTGTGTGAGGTCCGTGCTGCAGCCAGACCCCACAGCCTCACCTTACCTCCACACTCTTCAGAGGGTAGTTGACAGGTTTTAAGGAGATGTTGTGCAGCCTATTTTAACATCTTCATATTTTATACAATACTTACTGCTGAGGGCTTACTGCCCTGTTATGCCAACCCTGTTTGGTGTGTCAAGGACCTAAACCCTGTGCCTTACTTGTGCTGAGTACTTACTGCACTGTTGTGCCAAGAACCTAAACCCCATGCCCTATCTGGGCTCTGGACTTACAACCCTGCTGTGCCAACCCTGCCCTGTCCTAAGGAATTCCACTACTGTTGTACCCACACACTGCCTTGCTCATGTAGCAGGATATGTAACCCCTGCTGTGCCAACACTGCTGTGCTCTGTTTGCCCTTTGGAATACCTCCTCCCCATTTTGCCATCCTGAGAATATTTTTTTCATTGCTGTGTCTTCTGTTGTTCTGTGGACAAGATCTCCTACTGTCTGTACCCTGAGGTTCCCCAATAAATGCCCACAAGTCATTTTTTTTTGTGATCTGCCTCGATGTGCTCTCTCTCTCTCTGCACTCCTAGTTCATCACAAATGACCAGCCTGAAAGATGAAAAAAGCCTTTTCTGGATTCCACCAATTTTACCAACTTAAGACCCATCTGCTTGCTTTAATTTACTTCTAAACTTTTAAAACGCCTAGGGATTTATTTATTAAAACCAGAGAGTGCAAAATCTGGTGCAGCTGTGCATTATAGCCAATCAGCTTCTAGCTTCAGCTTGTTCATTTAACCTTTGACAAACAAACCTGGAAGCTGATTGGTTTCTGTGCAGAGCTGCACCAAATTTGGCACTCTCCAGTTTTAGTAAATCAGCTCCAGTCTACAACCATCTGACCTGCCAACAACAACCTTATCGACCCCTTAGAACCAGGATTTCACCCAAAACACTTCAAAGAAACTAACCTACTAAAATCAACAATGACTAACTAACTGTTAAATCAATAGCTGATACTCCATACTCATATTATTAGACTTTTCTGTGGCCTTTGACCGAGTTACCCACTTGCCCTTCCTGAAACTTCACTCCCTCTGCCCCCAAAGCTCTACCTTTGCCGGGTTCTCTTTCTACCCATCTGAGATCTCTTCACCCCCAACTCTGTCTCCTCTTCCTCTTTCCATAGTGGTCCCTTAAGGGTTTTTCCTTGACTCCATTCTATATTTCTATCTACACTTTCTCCTTTGATAAGTTGATAACCTCCCACTACTAGAGATGGGCCGAACAACCCCCTGTTCAGTTTGCAGCAGAACTCCCAAACAGGGGAAAAGTTTAGCCCAGAACCGAAAACTCTATTACAGTCCATGGGAGCCAAATATGAGAAATCAATAGTCTCCATTTTGAAGGCTTATATGCAAGTAATTGGCCATAAAAATGGGGGCCTGGGTACTGCCCTGAGGGACATGTATCAATGCAAACACTTTTTTTTTTTTTAAATGATTGTTTTTAAAGGAGCAATGATTTTAATGATGCTTAAAAAGAAACAATAAAAATGAAAAATTCCTTTAAATATAGTGCCTGGGGTCTCCTTAGTCTGCCTGTAAAGTGGCACATCTGTAACAGCTCTAGAACCTGCTGCAGCAAAAGTTACATTTCTTAAAGGAAAAAAATGAGTAAAATCACATTTAAATTTATTTGTGGCTGCAATTGCTGGCACCCTGCTTTTTAAAAAAAAATAAAGAAAAAAACAGCGTGGAGTCCCCCCAAATTCCATTCCAGACCTTTATCTGAGCATGCAGCCCGGCAGCTCAAGATAGGGGGGGGGAATAAGCTAGCACCCCCCCCTGAACCATACCAGGCCACGTGGCCTCAAATAGGGGGTTCTTTGCGGTGGGGGGGCTCTGCATTCCACCCCCACAGCACCTTGTCCCCATGTTGATGGGGACAAATGCCTCTTCCTGACAATCCTGGGTGGTGGTTGTGGCGGTCTGCGGGCAGGGGACTTAATAGAATCTGGGAGCCCCAGAGAGCCCCTGCCCACCCACCATGTTGAGGGCATGTGGTCTGGTATGGTTCAGGGGGGAGGCCACCAGGCTGTATGACTAGGAATATGTCATTTTGTGGGAGACAGGTCTAGAAACCCTCACATTGGAAAGATATTCTCTAACTTACTGTTGTACCTACAGGAAAGGAAATTAAGAGAAATTTCAGTGAGACACATATGGCAAAAAAAACATTTACTTTACTTTAAATGTATTATTTAGTGTACACATTCTTGTGATAAATTACTTTCTCGCCCACTGTAAAGGCATGATGATTTTTTTTTTCATTTATCTTTTATTGGGCACATGCATCCTATTTTTTGCTCCTATAATGTAGAAATTGGGAGTTCCCTTGATCTGTAAGCATCCATGGCTGGGAGGAGGGATCACAGAGGACACTCAAAATCACTCACACCAGATGCAGGGTGTCCATAAGACCACATTTCCAGTGAGCACAGCAGTGGCTTCAGACACAGTCTGTGGGTCAGCCTATAGGGGAAATGTGCGTTTATCCTGTGGCCATGAGTTTTAGTAAGGATCAAGATATTTAGTAGTGGCAAAGATGCTTCCCCCAAGGTCTACCTGCAGGGCAAAGGGGAATAAACTGTCAGGATCACCAGGTATTTATTAGTGTAGCTAGGAATCAAACTGAACTTTTTGCTTAAAAATTTTATTAAAAGTAATTTCAGATACAAAATCGTAAAAAAACAGATAACAAAGATTGAACATGAGTCTTCATACAATAGTGCATAATGCCCCGTACACACGTGCAGATTATCTGAAGACTTTTGTCTGCAGACTTACCAAAACCATATAATATGAGGTCAAACCTAAACACTTTCAATTTGTATGCAATCTGGCAGGCCCTTGCACTACATAGAAAAGGTAAGTCTGCAGACAAAAGTCTTCAGATAATCTGCACGTGTGTACGGGGCATAAGTTTAGATCACAATGCAAAGAGAGTTGTTATTGAATGCAAAATTGTATACAAAAATACAAAAAGGAAAAGAGAAATGAAAGAAAAGAAGAAAAGAAAAAAACTGAACTTTTATAGTGCAATTTGTCTTTTTTGATTATAATAATTTAGCAGATTTTTTTTTTTTTTTATATGTTTGAGTATAGATGTACTTTAAAGCTGAAAATCAGGCAGGGAGATTTTTTTTTCTAGTTTGATGAAAAAAATATTTAGCTCTGAATGAGGTTTATGCCGTGGATCACTGTTCTGTTGTGTAAAATTCACGTTTCATAAAATTCATATTTATATTCATGCTGTACTTCCAGCCTACTACAGCTCTCATACATGGAAGTACTGGTCTCTTTTGTCCATCCCTCCCCCATATCTATTCACAGAACAGCATGTATTCTGTAAATCCTCTAAAGATAACACCTAATCCTAATATAATCCCTAACACTAACCTTGAACCTCAGGAATATTTTATACTATTACAGCGATATATATATTTTTATTTATTTCTTTTTTTTTTCCAAACAAGTTTATTTCAATTAGCAAATCAGAGAATACAATGGTATATTTTTATAAATAGAATCATGGTAATACTAGCAGAATTAATATATTATAAAATTTGGCACCAATGCACAATGCGCCAAATTGTAGGTACATTTTCTCTCTAAAAGTATAAAGCATAGCTCAAAAAAATAAACATAAAATAAAGATATGCAAAACTATAGAAAAAATATTTTGTACTGATAAACCAGAAATCGGCATGTGATAAATATAGTATCATACTGATTACTACTATTTTACAGGTATAGCTTTCATAATGCTATCTATTATAAAGAATCAAGTAACGGCTTTAGTAGATGAATGCCACAGCCAATCTATATTATATACAACTGGGATGATTATCCTTATTATACTATAATCATGTTATTAAAGGCATAACATTTTTTTTTTTTTTTTTTTATTTAAAACAAAAGGACATGCATTGGTTTTAAATTGAATGATAAAATTTAAGAAAATTATAATATTATGCTGCACATTTTAGCAGCGTTCTCCAGTTGTTAAAAGTGACATCCCAGATGAGAAATTAAGATCTCCTAAAAAAACTGCACAATTCTGTCTCTCATAAAACAATAATTTTTATTAAATATAATTTTACATTTTACTCCAGCACTGCAAAAATATAGCTTGCAATATCAGAATTCATTATGCACACATTCACAGAGCTCTGCACCACTGAGAGATATAGGAACTATTAGACAGTGAACCATAGATATGTATTGGTATTCAGCCAGATGTAATTACCCTGCAGCTCTAACTTTAGCCTGTAATTTAAATTTTTTCACAGAAATGATCATCTGCCACCTCACCACATACATAAATCTTTCAGTTTTCTAGCCCACAGATTCTCAACTTCAGTCCTCGTGTACCCTCAACAGGTCATGTTTTGGGAATTTTCCTTAGATAAAATAGTTGTCATAATTATCAAGCCTTACTTAAAATTTGCACTAAAATCCTCAAAGGAGGATTGAGTTGTTGTGCTTTTTAGTTGAAGGAAGTCATATCGGTCCATATAATTTTCATAGAGCAGCAGTCATTTTCTTCAACCCATTCCTTGCTGGATAAGTTTTAATATACTGTATGTTGTACTTTGAGACAACGCATTTCACAATGGTTGCCAATCTCTATGCTACCATGGCCCATTTTATGTGGTGACTTTTTAGTCCACAACAAAAGTCCCTACCAAGAAAGGACCAGAAAAATCCTCCCATGATAGATTGAGTCAGGGTTAAATTCTTTTTTCAATGTTTTATTGCTGTCTGTGTTCCTGTTAGAAAGATGTTACATCACTTCCTGTCCCAGTGACTATAGGGTTTGGTATACTAAAAGCAAATAGGCTGATCACCCTTGCAAGGGAAATTGTACTTTGCAGGAAATTTTCCCCTAGCTTAGTGAATGTAGCTAAAATTCACTTTGCAAAACATATTCAATAACATGCAAAATAGAGTATTTTTGCTTGCTATGCTATGATTGAATGATTGAGGTCAACAGAGCTTCACCTTGTTCACTAAGCCAAGGGTAAACTCCCCTGCAAAGTGCAAATTCCTTTGAAAACATCCTATTTGCTTTTAATAAATTAACCTCTATATGTCGATTCTAGGACAATATTCCCCAGGACAATATCCCCCCAGACAATATCCCCCCGGACAATATCCCCCCTGGACAACATCCCCCCGGACAATATCCCCCTGGACAACATCCTCCCTGGACAATATTCCCCTAGACAATATCTCCCCTCTAACCCTAACGCTAACCCTCTAACCCAAACCCTAACCCTATGTCCAGGGGGGTGTTTTCAGGGGGATATTGCCCGGGGGATATTGTCCCGGGGGGATAATATCCAGGGGGATGTTTTCCGGGGGATATTGTCCCGGGGGATAATGTCCGGGGGGATATTTTCCTGATACCCTATATGTCAACAGTAGTATCAAATAGCATCATGTCATTTAAACTCCTGGGATATTGTTCTGGTCAGTTAAGTAGCAGAGGGGGTTGTTAATCAGTTTCAGCTGCTTTGGTGTTATTGAAATTAGTAACAGGTGCATTAGATGGGCAACAATGAGACAATCTCCAAAACAGGAATGGTTTTACAGGTAGAGGCCACTGATATTTCTTTCCCTACCCATCTTTTCTGACTGTTTTTCACTAGTTTTGCAATTGGCTGGGGTTGGTGTCAGGCGATACCTGGACCCTCTAACGGTTGCACAGTCACTCAAACTCCTCCAGGATGGCACATCGATATGTGCCATTGCCAGAAGGTTTGCTGTGTCTCCCAGCACAGTCTCAAGAACATGGAGGAGATTCCAGGAGACAAGTAGTTACTCAAGGAGAGCTGGACAGGGCCATAGAAGGTCATTAACCCATCAGCAGGACCCCTATCTGCTCCTTCGTGCAAGGCGGAACAGGATGAACACTGCCAGAGCCCTACAAAATGACCTCCAGCAGGCCACTGATCAGAGACATTCACACCAAACAATCAGAAACAGACTTCAGGAGGGTGGCCTGAGGGCCGGATGTCCTCTAGTGGGCCCTTTTCTCACTGACTGGCACTGTGGCGGTCGATTGGCATTTGCCATTGAACACCAGAATTGTCAGGTCCGCCACTGGCTCCTGTGCTTTTCACAGATGAGAGCAGGTTCACCCGGAGCACATGTGACAGACATGAAAGGATCTTGAGAAGCCGCAGAGAATGTTATGCTGCCTGTAACATAGTTAAGCATGACTGGTTTGGTGGTGGGTCAGTGATGGTCTAGGGAGGCATATCCATGGAGGAACGCACAGACCTCTACAGGCTAGACAATGGCACCCTGACTGCCATTAGGTATTGGGATGAAATCCTTGGACCCATTGTTAGACCCTACACTGGTGAAATGGATCCTGGGTTCCTCCTGGTGCACGACAATGACCGGCCTCATGTGGCAAGAGTATGCAGCCAGTTCCTGGAGGATGAAGGCATTGATACCATTGATACCATTGAATGCCCCCCCCCCCCCCGCTTACCTGACCAAAAACCAAAGAACACCTCTGGGACAATATGGGGATGACTTACTAAAGGCAAATTGACTGTGCAGTTTGCAGTTGCTCCAGAGCTTAGTAAATGAGCATCTGTCGTCCAATCATGTGCAAGCAAAAATGCTGTTTTTTTTTTTTCCTTGCATGTTATTGGGTATTCTTTGCAAAGTGAAGCTTTACCTCATTTACTAAGCTCTAGAGCAATTGCACTTGTAGTGTACAACTGCACTTTGCAAAGTGCACAGTCTATTTGCCTTTAGTAAATCAACCTCTATGTCTTGGTGAATCCGACGCTGCCAGCTTGCACCTCAGTCTGTTCAGGAGCTCAGTGATGCCGTGGTCCAAATCTGGGATGAAATACCCCAGGACACCCCCTGTCACCTCATTAGGAGCATGCCCCGATGTTGTCAGGCATACATACAAGCATGTGGGGGCTATACAAAGTACCATTTTGAGTTGCTGCAACAAAATTTCAGCAAAGTGGGCTAGTCTGCTGTATCATTTCTTCACCTTGATTTTTGGGGTGTCTTTAAATTCAGCTCTCTGTAGGTTAATAATTTTAATTTCTATCAAAAGATGTGGCATCCTTTCATTCCTAACACATTACCCCGTCTATATCAGTATAGATATCCAGCATGATATTTTTCCCAATTGAGATCTGATGTGTTTTCAAAGTGTTCTTTTAATTTTTTTGAGCAGTGTAGTTAAGTGAAGATCAAGGTCAGCAGACAGAAGCTAGTACATGGACATGGCAGCACATAGCCAGTGGCAGGCAGATCAAAAACCAGGCCTGTTTTTTTTTATACCAGAGATCAGTTTCTTACCAGGGACAGTCATCATACACGGACTCAGGACCAAAATTAGCAAGAAGCAAATACTAGACAAATTCACCAGACATAACAAATAAGCTAGCCAACTACTGGAACCAGAAACACTAGCCAGGTTTAGAAACTCTAGAACAAGCAGAGAATCACAACCTCATTATATCATCATCAACAGATCAGCCAGATTGAGGCTGGATAAAGCACTAGAAGTGCCTAAGGCTCCTTTCAGATGGGTCAGGCTCCGTCAAGTGTATCCACCTGCTCAGATACTGTCAGGAAGGTTCTGCCAGAGGACAAGTTGGCAACCGCAGTGTCAGAGAAACGGCCATGCTGCAACTGGCAACTCCGCCAGTACTTCCAATGGCCGCAATGGACTCAGGTCATAGACTCATTGTCAGTGAAATGGCTGTGCTGCAACTGGCAAATTTGCCAGTACTTCCCATGGCTGCAATGGACTCAGGCCATAGACTAATTCACTGGCCTATAAAAGGACTCTGCTCAGCCCATCTGATTGCTGGATTGTCTTCAGCTCTTCCTGTTTTCCTGTGCATTGCTACTTCCTGGATTCCAGTTTGACCCGGCTTGTTTCTGACCTGTCTGCTCTCTCTCCTGGCTTTGACCCACGGCTTCGTCTGACCCTTCGATCCTGCTCCAGTGTTTGACCCTCGGCTTGTGTGACCATCCTTGCTCTCTTGTCCTCTGCCTGACTTCCAGTGTACCGATCCCGGCTTGCTCAACGGACTTGCTTCTGCTCAATCCCCTTGTCTTGGCGACCTGTTTGGACTGATACCTGTGTATGACCCTCGGCCTGGCTTTTACCTGCACATTGCTTGATTCCCTGGAGGCCCTGCAAGTTGTTCCAGGATATCCTTGTGAACCTTTACCTGCACTCCACAAGCATCCAGTGCTCCTTGGGACGCGTCACCTCCTGTCCCACTTCCAGGGGTGATTCGCACCGAGCTGCAAGGGAAGCCCTCTCAGCATTTCGGCCTCTACCAAGAAGTGATCTGACAGTACAATCCAGCCATGTCAGAGGCCGACAGAGGTGCTTCCCAGCTCGAGGCTCTTTGTCAGCAAGTCTCCTCTTTAACACAGGCGGTCCAGAGACTGCAGGACGGTTATTTTCAACTAGAGGGTCGAGTGTTGAACCTAGCTGGCGCACCCTCTCCTTCCGACCCCAGTCAACCACCCGCTAGCTCCGGGGGCACCTCCACTCAGCAAGGACCAGCCGGCCCTGCGCAGGCAGCCATGGTTTTCCCACCTGAACCCAGGGTACCTACACCCGAACGCTTCCGTGGGGAACGGAGAAGGTTCAGATCCTTTAAGAATGCATGTCTCTTGTATTTAGCCCTTCAGCCCAGAACCTTCTCTTCAGAGACTGTCAAAGTAGGATTCATAATTTCTCTGTTGTCAGAAGAACCCCAGACCTGGGCCCATAACCTCCTTGAGCAAAAGAGCCCCTCATTGAACTCTGTAGACTCCTTCTTCCAGGCCATGGCCCAGTTATATGAGGACCCCCAACGGACTGTTACGGCTGAATCAGCCCTACATGCCTTACAACAAAATAAACGTCCTGTAGAGGACTATACCATTGACTTCCGCAGATGGGCCGCGGATACAGACTGGAATGAGCCAGCACTCAAGTACCAGTACCGTCACGGATTGTCTGAAGCCCTTAAGGACGAGTTAGCTCGGGTAGAAACCCCTACGTCTTTGGAAGGTCTAATCTCACTGGCAATCCAACTGGACAGGCGCCTGCGGGAGAGACGCTCAGAGCGCCTTCAAGGGGCCCGACCTACCTGGGTTCTCCCGAAAGTCCCACTTGCTGCTTCACCCCATCCTGGGCCTTCTGTCTCCGGGGGATCAGAAGGAGAACCCATGCAGATTGGTCTAATCCGTTCTGCCTTGACCCCCGAGGAAAGACAACGTCGCCGTCAAGCTAACCTCTGCCTTTATTGTGGGGAATCTGGCCACTTCCTACGCAATTGTCCTGTGAGACCCAGTAAGTCCTATTCACGGCCTCTGCTGAACTGTCAAGTCGCTGGGTCATCCCCTACTCATCTTATTCTCCCTGTCTCCCTACAGGTAGCAGAAAAGAAGATTCGGCTTCTGGCGATCGTTGATTCCGGGGCATGTAGTTGCTTTCTGGACCGCTCTTTAGCTCAAAGACTGTGTGTCCCCATGCAAGCTAAGGAACAGCGACTCCATATTCTTCTGGCTGATGGTTCTTTGCCCAGTTCCGGGCCTGTTACTGAAGAGACGCGCCCCATCTTCACCACGACAGATTCTCTTCACCAGGAATTCCTCCGATTTGACGTCCTTTCCTCACCAATGTTTCCCATTATTTTAGGACTTCCCTGGCTACAGGCCCACAACCCACACATTGATTGGGTTAAGAGAAGGATCTCCTTCACGTCTAATTACTGCCTGAACCATTGTTTCCTACCTGGATCTGATACTTCTGCTGCTTGCCTGGCCGTCCAACCAGTACATGATCTCCCGGAAAATGTCCCCGCAGTTTATGAGGAATTCATGGATGTATTTGATAAGGAAAAAGGCTGAAGCTCTGCCTCCTCACAGGCCTTATGATTGCCCTGTAGAACTTCTGCCTGGAGCCGAGATTCCTTTCGGAAGGATATTCCCGTTATCTGAGAAGGAGCTGGAAACCCTCCGGATTTATATTAACGAAAATTTGGAAAAGGGTTTTATCCGCCCCTCCTCCTCACCAGCAGGGGCCGGGATATTCTTTGTCGAAAAAAAGGATGGCACACTAAGACCTTGTGTAGATTACCGGGAGCTTAATAAAATCACTATTAAAAACCGGTATCCTCTACCTCTTATCCCAGAACTGTTTCAACGTTTCCGGGCAGCTCGGATCTTTACCAAATTAGATCTCCGTGGAGCTTACAACCTTGTTCGCATTAGGAAAGGAGATGAGTGGAAGACGGCGTTCAGAACGCGGTTTGGTCATTTTGAATACCTGGTCATGCCTTTCGGGCTGTGTAACGCCCCTGCTACCTTCCAACATCTAGTTAATGACATTTTTAGGGAATTCCTGGATCTCTTTCTGATTGTCTACCTAGATGACATACTCATTTTTTCCTCCACTCTGGAACTCCACCGGACCCATGTTAAAAAGGTACTATTTACTTTAAGGAAACACGGACTTTATGTGAAACCAGAGAAATGCGAATTCGAGAAAGACTCCATTCAATTCCTGGGTCTCATTATCTCAACAAACGGCATTTCCATGGATCCACAGAAAGTGCAGTCAATTCTCGATTGGCCAGCCCCCTGTGATAAGAAAGGAGTTCAACGCTTTGTGGGGTTTGCTAACTTCTATCGGAGGTTCGTGAAGGGGTTCTCTATGATTATCTCCCCCATTACCCAATTGACCCGCCAACAGGTCCGTTTCCATTGGTCACAGGAAGCTCAAACGGCCTTTGACAAACTGAAGACGTTGTTCACCTCAGCACCTATTCTCCAGCATCCTGATCCAACCCTACCTTATGTGCTTGAAGTGGATGCTTCAGAAATAGCCACTGGAGCAATCTTATCTCAAAGACAAGGCCCGAAGACTCTTCTGCACCCTGTGGCTTTCTTTTCCCGGAAGATGACACCTCCGGAGAGAAACTATGACGTAGGGGATCGGGAACTCTTGGCCATCAAATGTGCCTTGGAAGAGTGGAGATACTTGCTTGAAGGGGCTACTCATCCCATTTTAATATTCACAGACCACAAAAACCTGGAATACCTCAGGACAGCAAGACGCCTGAGACCCCGTCAAGCTCGATGGGCCTTGTTCTTTTCCCGGTTTAATTTTCATCTTACTTACAGGCCAGGGTCCAAGAACGGAAAAGCAGACGCCTTGTCCAGAATGTTTCCAGATACCCCAAACACAGCCGAACCTAACACCATCCTCTCGGCTCAAAATTTTTTGCTTATTCAAACGGATCTGCAATCAGCAATTAAGCAAGCCTCAGTTCAATGTCTCGAGCCTGGGACCTCTTCCTTGGAAAAACGCGGGGGATTCTTGTGGTTCCAAGAAAGGATTTTTGTTCCTTCACAGATCAGACTACAGGTCCTAAAGACTTTGCATGATCACAAGCTTGCCGGGCACTTCGGGGTCAGGAAGACATGTGAACTCATTCAGCGCCACTTTTGGTGGCCCAATTTAGTTCGGGACTGTAAATCCTATGTGAGTTCTTGTATTACGTGTCAGCGTAACAAGGGGGCTAAGACCAAGTCCTGGGGCCTGTTAAGGCCATTGCCCATCCCGGAACAGCCCTGGAAGCAACTTTCCATGGATTTTATAGTGGAATTACCACCTTCAGAAGGTTTCACTACTGTCCTGGTGGTGGTGGACCGTCTCTCGAAGATGGCGCACTTTTTGCCTATGATTGGCACACCTTCTGCCGTGGAAACAGCTAACATGTTTATTAAAGAAGTGGTCAGGCTACACGGCCTCCCGGACAGTATAGTATCGGACAGAGGCGTCCAATTCACTTCCAAATTCTGGAAAGAGCTTTGCAAATCCTTGTCCATTAAGATATGCCTATCATCAGCCTACCACCCGCAGAGTAATGGTCAAACGGAAAGGACCAACCAGACCCTTGAACAATACCTACGTTGCTTTTGCACTTGCTCCCAAGATAACTGGGTCTCTTTACTTCCGTGCGCGGAATTCGCGTATAATAACGCCCTGCATTCTGCAACCAACCAGACCCCGTTCTGGGTGAATTACGGGTTCCATCCTTCTTTTTTGCCCAGTGCTTTCTCAGAAACATCAGTTCCTGCAGTGCAAGACCGGATAATGGCTATCAGGGATAACTACCGGGTGCTACAGGACTCCATATCCAAAGCCCAACAGGAGTACAAGAAATTTTATGACATCAAGAAAAAGGGAAATCCTATGTATAAGGTCGGGGATAAGGTGTGGCTCTCCTCAAACAACCTACGACTATCTTGCCCTTCTAAAAAGTTGGGACCAAGGTTTATTGGGCCTTTTAGAATCAAAAGGATGATAAACCCTGTGGCTTTTGAACTGGCTTTACCTAATTCATACAAGATCCATCCTGTATTCCATGTTTCCCTGCTAAAGCCTGCAATTTCTAGCCCTTTCCCAGGGAGGGAAGAATTGCCTCCACCTCCAGTTTCAGTGGAGGGTGAACCTGAATATGAAGTGGAAACCATTCTGGATTGTCGAAGAAGGGGTGAGCTCATACAGTATCTTATTAAATGGAAAGGTTACCCCACTGAAGACAATTCCTGGGAACCCGCTAGTAACCTGCATGCCCCCAGGCTGGTACAGGAATTCCACAGGAGATTCCCGGAAAGATTGGCCCGGTTGGGCATCCGGAGGCTGCCCCTTGGGGGGGGGCACTGTCAGAGAAACGGCCATGCTGCAACTGGCAACTCCGCCAGTACTTCCAATGGCCGCAATGGACTCAGGCCATAGACTCATTGTCAGTGAAATGGCTGTGCTGCAACTGGCAAATTTGCCAGTACTTCCCATGGCTGCAATGGACTCAGGCCATAGACTAATTCACTGGCCTATAAAAGGACTCTGCTCAGCCCATCTGATTGCTGGATTGTCTTCAGCTCTTCCTGTTTTCCTGTGCATTGCTACTTCCTGGATTCCAGTTTGACCCGGCTTGTTTCTGACCTGTCTGCTCTCTCTCCTGGCTTTGACCCACGGCTTCGTCTGACCCTTCGATCCTGCTCCAGTGTTTGACCCTCGGCTTGTGTGACCATCCTTGCTCTCTTGTCCTCTGCCTGACTTCCAGTGTACCGATCCCGGCTTGCTCAACGGACTTGCTTCTGCTCAATCCCCTTGTCTTGGCGACCTGTTTGGACTGATACCTGTGTATGACCCTCGGCCTGGCTTTTACCTGCACATTGCTTGATTCCCTGGAGGCCCTGCAAGTTGTTCCAGGATATCCTTGTGAACCTTTACCTGCACTCCACAAGCATCCAGTGCTCCTTGGGACGCGTCACCTCCTGTCCCACTTCCAGGGGTGATTCGCACCGAGCTGCAAGGGAAGCCCTCTCAGCATTTCGGCCTCTACCAAGAAGTGATCTGACACGCAGGCAAGGTCCTGCCCCTCAAATCTCCCAAAGAAGAGGTGCACTTAGCAAGCGCCAACGCATTAGCGCACGCTAATTGGCGCATTGGCAAACGCAAAAGCGCCGGTATGCGAATGTAAGTGCGCATGCACACGGTAACGTGCGAGGCGCATCTCATGACAGTTTAGACACCAAAATGGGCTATTTATCTGCTCCCAGGATCAGTGCTGTCTCATCTACAGCGTTCCGTGCCAGTCCTGCTTCCTGTTACCTGTGTTGTTCCTGAAATATTGACCCGGCTTGCCTCTGACTACTCCTGCTCTCTGCCTGCACCGACCCCAGCCTGTTCCTTGACCATTCTCCAGTCTCTCCACTTGTACCTGATCTGACCTCTCTGTGTATGACCCGAGGCGTCCAAGTTGCTGCATTGTTCCAACTTCTCCCAGGACACCTGCCTCCTTCTGGAACTCTAATCTACCAGCAGTCCTGCAGCCTGCATGTCCATCGACACTCGTGCGACTCTGCACTCTTGTGCCTGCTGTTTACCCTATCAGGGGCTCAGAGTCAGAGGTGTAAGAGAGGCCTTCCTCTGCCCATTCAGGCTCTACCTACCAGGTACGTGACAGATACACTCTCCACTGATCCGCACTGAGCAGGTGGAGGACAGGTCTGTGTCTGCTATGTAGAGCAGACACAGCCTGCTGTTCTCTATGGGGAGGTCAGATGGAAATGGACTGCCTGTCTGTTTCCATCCGACTGTCATCCAATCCAATCACCCAGACGGATGGGAAACAGATCCCCATTCCCCATCTGTCTGTTTTTAGTGGACAGAATTGGATCGGATGCCGGCGGACACATGTCCGCTGACTTTCACTGCTTCATAGAGAGCTATGGATGGTCCGATCAGGTCCACCTGAAAAATTGACAGGGCATGCTACAGTTAGACACTTACAAGTGGCTGAAACAGCTGCAATAATTAATAGACTCCTGCCTCTGATATCTGCACCAGCGCTAATCACCTGTGTGAATGTAACATAACAGGTTATAGGAAACTCTTGCAAGCAGACTCATGGGCAGGTGAAAAGAACAGAAAATGTGAGCAAACGACAGATTCAGCTGCTTTACTTTTGTTTATATACAAATGGCTGGGGATTTCCCACACCAGGTCCTTATCCTTACTGGCGGTCTTATATAGATGTTAATGGGGAACCTGTCATACACATACAAAAAAGTAAAAAATATGGCATGGGGTTCCACCTAAAAAAAATGCATACCAGACCCTTGTCCTTGATTAGAATCTGATATTTAAGGGTAACTCCACGTTCATGGGGAAAAAAAAATAGCAAATAAAGAAAAAATAATATAGTGTATACAACTGCGACACAAGTCATATTGTATTTTAATGTTATTAAAAATTACCTTTCCTTTTCAATCTGTGGCTCTGTAATTTTCTGAACATGCAATGCAATATTGCTACCTGGAAGTGTTCTGTACACAGAATGTGCACAGATTGCCCCCCAGAAACATAATTTCCTGCTTGTGTGATTGGCTCATTGATTTTCGCAGATGTCTGCACTAAGATGCAAGTAGAGATTTCAGGTATCCCCTGCAACAAAAATATCATTTTTGGTGAGATACTCCCAATAGGAACACGTCTAAAGGGATGCAAGCCCAGCAGATTTCCTCATTAGTGCTCTGCAGCCGCTGAAGATGATTAATAATTATGAAACCACTTCCATTAAACTCACTTGGCACAGGGGCATAGAGGAACAACCAGTGATTTCTTCAGAATAACAAAAGGTAGAAATCTGCAACAAAGTTTGGTAAAATCCTTGCAATGTACATTGATCACCCAGAAGGGAATGTTTTTTTTTTTCTCAACAAAAGTGAAGTTACGCTTTAATGTCAAGTGGGCTCTATGAAAAAAAAAATATTAAAAAAAAAAAGCTTTAGGTTGCTGGCAAATTCCATAATTTGAGCAAATTTAAGTGGGAATCCCACTGAAAAAACAGGCCAGAAAAGGAGGAAAAGCATATGCCCACCCTCTCCTGAACTATAGCAGGCCACATACAGTATCCTCAACACAGGGTCTTAGCTTGTTAGGACTGACCTTACTAGCAAAACACCTTGTCCCCATCTTGATGTACAGTAGACAAAGTCTTCTGTAACCATGGCCCATGATGTAAATCCACAGTGAATCACATAATTTAGTGATGCGGATTCACACAAACATAATGAGCTTCACTCACCAACTGACAAAAAAAAACTGCCAACTGCTGACACGTTTCACTCATGCAATTTAATATGTGACGATTGGTATCGGCGCTACCTTGCAGTGTATAAAAGTGAAAAGCCGAAAATGTGGGTGAAAATAGTATTAGCCCCGGTTCACACTAGGGCGACCTGTGAGGCGACCTGGTCGCCTCACAGGTCGCCGCAGGTCGCCTCCCATAGGAAAGCTGCGGACCCGTTCTAATAGGAGCGACACAAGTCGCTCTGACCTAGAAAAAGGGTCCGGAGCTTCTTTGGGGCGACCAGGAGGCGACCGCCATAGACTTCAATGTTATGAAGTCCGTGGCGGCCGCTCCGAGGTCGCAGCGCGCTCTCGGAGGTCGCCCCTGAAAGTAGTGTCGCTCCTATGTGAACCGGCGCTGAGAGTGTCACCAAATTATTTTGTGAGTGAACTCTTTAAGAAATTAATAAATAAATAAAAGAATAAATAAACAACCAATGTGTTTATTAAATGTAACAAATATCAAATTAATAACTAATATAGTGATGCATGTACATAATACATTGTATACAATGGTAATAAACGTGAAAGAAAGGGGGGGTTCCCACAACCACAAGTGTTTTATCAGGTATACACTTTCCTGATATATGTGCCACACATGTGATATAGAAGTAAATATGTGCTGCTGTATATAGTCCAAGTTGGCCACTAGGTGGCGTTTACAATACAACCTGTGCAGCGGTATGGGGGGGTCTCTTCTCCGTGGTGGGGGAGCAATTTCGAGCCGATGGTCTGGCGCCCTAAATGCTCACAATGAGAGAAGGCCCCATAGTGAATAGTTAATCCATACAATGACGGCAAAAAGGCGCAGTACACTCACTGTTTGGTTACGATGATCAGGATCAGAGTAAAAGTCAGTCCGCGCCGGGATGCTTCCGCGTTCCACGGCCGACAACCGGAAGTGACGTTGAACGTACAAAACTCTGCCCTACGCGTTTCGTCAGAGGGACGTCAACTGGAGCGGACTTTTTTTTTGATCAGGATCAGAGTAATAGTCAGTCCGCACCGGGATGCTTCCGCGTTCCACGGCCGACAACCGGAAGTGACGTTGAGCGTACGAGACTCCGCCCTACGCGTTTCGTCAGAGGGACGTCAACTGGATTGGCGTCAACTGAGCGTACTCCCGGACTTATTATAGCCACCCGTATCCAGGCAACGGAGGGGATGGGTCAGCGCCGCCATCTTGTTGCTCCCTCTCCTAAAGCCATATTGCTCCTCCACTGGCTTCAATTTAAGGATGTGCAAGGGAACGGCCATACTCTCATCATATCCGATCAATTGCTGTAACCGAGTGTGATACGATCCTATTGCCAAATATATTTTTAAAAAACCAAATTTTATTAATATCAAAAAATCTTGAAAACAACCTCAATTGATAGAGATTGCTGTTTAAAAAGAAAAATATTGTAACAATCAAAAAAATGAAAAAAATATAATAAAAAGGCCAGATGCAGCATGAATTTGAGAGCGATATGTGGAACTCCATATATGAAAAAAAGAAGAAAAAATTAGTGTGTAAAAAGGTTGGGATTTGGAGAATTCTCATACTTTGAAAACCATATTTGTATCGGGAAAGGACAAAATGACACAAAAAACGAAAGCAACGAAAAAAATCCCTCAGTGCACACATTGGGGAAAAATTGTTTATATTGGATAATAACAATGAAAATTATAGAAAGGACCAGCGATAATTAATGGACAGGTATATAAAGTGATAAGCAAAGAATGGATGATTTTTGGAGTGTGATGCTGGATGAGAAGGCTAAAGTGCAAAAAAAATGAAACAATATTTAAAAAAGATTATTTAAAAGGATTGTATAAGAAAAAGGGAAGACCTTGTGCAGGTGGTTGTGTCATCATTATCCTTATGTCACTCTTAGGCCAAACTGATGCTGGATGAGAAGGAAAGACTAAATTTCAAAGATATTAAAAAAGTGACACAAATGACATACCAAGGGTTAACATAAGTTATGCCAATATCATGTAAGAAAAATTTGTGTTAGAATATATAATAATAGAGTAACAAAGCAGGGATAGACGTAAATTTTACGCCAGCAACATATCGGAATGATATTGGATGAGGAGGTGTGAGATATCAAAGGTAGAGGGGTTTCTCTATGAATGGCTTTAGTTTAGGGACGATAAACCGAACTAATGCCGGATGAGAAGGATGGGATAAAATGTGAAGATATATGAAAAAATATAAAAAAATATAAAAATATAAAAAAATATATAAAATATATAAATTATGAGATAAAACCAACAAGGGGGTATTGGTTATAAAAAGAAGAAGAGGAGGAGGGGGTGGGCCCCAATCCTAAAAAACATTTGTGTCACAAAAAAATTCCGAAAAAACATTCTTTAAAAAACATCCTTTAAAAACCTTTCTTTAAAAAGGATAAAAGGGAGATCTAAAAGGTAAAATGGGTTGGTGAGAATATTAAAAATGAACTTGTAAGAACAATAAAAGAATATTGGACGAGAACGTTTATGTGTCTGTAATAAAACAGTTCAAGTCTATATCCGCGTTCAGCCCTTCCGGACGGAGAGATCTCATCATGTAAATCCACTTGGTCTCATTGCGTGAAACCATTCTGCGTTTGTTACTGCCTCTCCAATCTCCTTTTATCTTGTCTATTGCATAAAAGGTTAGTCCGGAGGGATTCTGAGCATGTACCTCTTTAAAGTGTCTTGAGAGGGTATGTTTTTCAAAGCCCTTTTTAATGTTCTTAATATGCTCACGTATTCTCACGTACAACTGGCGGGTAGTTCTTCAGATATACTGTAAGTGACAAGGACACTCTATAACATATGTGACGTAGGAGCTAGTGCAAGTAATGGTGTCCTTGATCCTGAACTCTTCTCCTGTAGTGTTTGACTTAAAATGGGTAATTTTTCTGGGTTGGTTTCTATTTGTTCTACATGGTAGACACTTCTTGCATCTGAAGAAACCTTTGATTTTGGTGGGAAGGGTAATCTGTTTTGGGGGGTTGATTACATTTTTTACCAGCCTGCCGCTCCAGTTGACGTCCCTCTGACGAAACGTGTAGGGCGGAGTCTCGTACGTTCAACGTCACTTCCGGTTGTCGGCCGTGGAACGCGGAAGCATCCCAGCACGGACTGACTTTTACTCTGATCCTGATCATCGTAACCAAACAGTGAGTGTACTGCGCCTTTTGCCGTCATTGTATGGATTAACTATTCACTATGGGGCCTTCTCTCGTTGTGAGCATTTAGGGCGCCAGACCATCGGCTCGAAATTGCTCCCCCACCACAGAGAAGAGACCCCCCCATACCGCTGCACAGGTTGTATTGCAAACGCCACCTAGTGGCCAACTTGGACTCTATACAGCAGCACATATTTACTTCTATATCACATGTGTGGCACATATATCAGGAAAGTGTATACCTAATAAAACACTTGTGGTTGTGGGAACCCCCCCTTTCTTTCATGTTTATTACTATTGTATACAATGTATTATGTACACGCATCACTATATTAGTTATTAATTTGATATTTGTTACATTTAATAAACACATTGGTTGTTTATTTATTCTTTTATTTATGTATTAATTTCTTAAAGAGTTCACTCACAAAATAATTTGGTGACACTCTAATACTATTTTCACCCACATTTTCGGCTTTTCACTTTCATACACTGCAAGGTAGCGCCGATACCAATTCGTCACATATTAAATTGCACTTTCACCCTTGCACTTAAGGGTTGATTGGTGGCAGCTTACACCTTTATTTTATTTTATTTATTTGCCCCACTCTCATATACCTTTAGTCCATAGCGCTGGTCACCTTCTATTTACGTTTCACTCATGGTTTTTTAAAAACGATTTTTCTCTTTTGAAAAAAGAGAGTACAGTACAACTGAGGACAGGTAAATTACATTGTGCAAGAACATTAGCTTGTCAAACATAGAAAAGAAGGCAAACAAATTCTGAAGTTTACATCAATCTAATGAACTCGTCACACTTCTAATATGTCAACTTGTAAGAATGCAAGGAGAGTAGTCTGGTTTAGTCACAACATTTAAGTATAGTAACATTGTAAATATTTTAAAGGAAAAGAAAATGCAGAAGATATGGGGGTACTCTGGGGCAAAGTAGAGGGAGAGGATAGTGAAGATCATAATGACCTCAGGAGAGGACCTCACTTCTATGGTCAATCTAATCTGCCCATGCATTATAAAAACCTGAAGTAGGTAATATGGTTTTAGAGAAAAAAAAATCCAATTAAAAGTGGGAATTTAGTATGCCGATGACATCTGACAATAAAGGTGATTGTGGGGATTTTCATTGTCCTGCTATCTCTAGTCGTGCCACAATTAAGATGCATTTTGCCACTACTTTTACTTGTTTTGGTCATAAGGGAATAGACAAGCCCAAGAGGAGGTCTAGCAATGTCCAGGAGGAGGGGACCGTGCATACAGAAGAAAGGAGATTAGACACTTCTAACCAGTATTTCTTGATAACAGGGCAGTCCCACCAGATGTGGTGTAAGGTTCCAGTGCCACCACAGTTACGTCAGCACACAGGAAAAGTGGTAGAGTATATATTGGCAAGTTTAGATGGTGTGTAGTACCATTTGTGGAACAGGTTTAGTACCGCCTCCCAATGTGAGATACAGTGGGACAACCGCAGTGGTAGTGATAGAGCCAGGTGCCAGTGTTTGGCCGGAGGAATATCTTTAATAAAGGTAGACCAATTTTGGTTTGATGGTGATGATAGGTCTTGAGAAGGAGTTGTAGCTTGTATATCAAGGAAATCCCTCTGACCGCAGGTCTAGGTGTATTGTAGAACTTCAAAAAGGGACCATGGTATTGAGTCCTCTTCAGACCATTGTGTTTTAGAGAATAGAGAGCAGATGCGGAGGTAAATATAGAAAGTCTTAGAAGATGTCCCATAGGAGTATTGAAGAAAGGAAAAGGGGCACATTCCGGTAGAGGAGAACAGAAGTCCTATATTTGTAATGCCTGTAGTCGTCCATGCAGAAAGGGACAAATCTGGTCGTAGGAGTCCTAAGGAATTGAGTGGTAACTTGGAGAGTATGGATAATGGAAGGCCTTTAATTATTTGTGGGATAGCTGACCATTTGCAAATTAATGCTGTTATAGAATCAAGTGGGTAGTGGGTATGTTTGGAGCAAATCAGCAAGGAGCTGAGCAGTGATTTTGGGTCAGCCTCCAACACTGTGGATTCAATTTTTTTACAATTTGTTTGGTGATGGTTAGACCACCAGATTTTGATTTGATCTAGGAGTATGGCACGGTAGTAGGCTTGAATAGTGGGAGCCCCCAAGCCACCTTAAAATGTAAGAGAGATGAGGGTGGATTTTTTAATCCTGGGGTTGTTTTGTTGCCATGTGAATGTGTTGATGATTGCTTGGAGTGTTCCTATCTGAGCTTGAGCAAATGGTATGAGGATAGTCCTGAATATATATAAAATATGAGGTAACAGGTACATTTTTGCTTGAGCTATTCTACCTGCCCATGAGACATGACTCTGTTTTTTGGATAACTGTAAGAGCCTTTCCACAAGGTCATTGAAATTTGTGTGTTACAGTAATTTGCCAGGGGAAGATAGACAGATTCCTAAATAGGATATGGAGGAGTTAGAGGACCATGTGAAAGGGGTCTGTGTGAAGATAATCTGTTTTGTGAGAGTGTCAAGACCTAAATTTACCATAACTGACTTCATTAACTGGTTCATTTTGTACAGGGAAACTAGACTAAAGTGGTTTAAAATATGTTGGATTTCTGGGAGTGATCGAGTGGTGTTTGTTAAAGCTATTGTGACATCACTGGCATAAAGACTTGTTTTGTGTTCCATGTCTCCAATCGTGATTCCTGATACCGAGGAGGCTGCGCGTATTGTTTGAGCAAGAGGCTCCATAACCAATGCGAAGATCAGAGGGGAGAGTGGGCATCCCTGTCTAGCTCTATTCGTGAATATAAAGGAATCTGATACAATACCCGGGGTCCAAACCCACACACTTGGAGAAGAGTATAGGCTTAATTGCTGATAAAAACGTGCCCGAAAGACTGAATTTTCGGAGTACTGAGTCCATATGGGCCCAGTGGACCCGGTCGAACGCCTTCTTGGAATTCAAGGACATGAATAGAGAAGGAGTTTGAGGATGCTTGATCCATTGTATGAGATCAATAAAGCGCCTGGTGCCATCAGAGTCCTGTCTGCCAGGAACACAGCCTACCTGATCAGAGTGAATTAACTGGGGATAACCATTAAGAGACACTGCCAATATTTTTGCGAACAGCTTAGTGTCTGAATTTAGTAGTGAGATTGGGCAGTTATTAGCTGGGCTGTCTGTAGTTTTGCCCGGTTTAGGCAAAGTGACCACTAGGGCTTCAAGTGTTTCTTTAGAAATTGTACCCGTGGAAGCATATTGATTGTAGATGTTACTAAGGTGTGGGGTAAGGAGCGCCAAATATATTTTAAAATATTTAGTTGGGAAGCCATCGGGGCCAGGGGCTTTATGTAGTGGGAGTTTCCCTATAGCTTTAAGAATTTCTTCCTCGGTAAAGGGTGCGCAGAGAATTTCTGCTTGTACTGAGGAGATGGAGGGGAGTTTAATGGAAGAAAGGAAAACCTCAATATCTTCCAGTTTGGGATGATTCCGCTAGATTATCGAATTTGGCATAAAAGGCACTAAATTCCTTTGCTTTGCCAAGTGGATTAGTTATACGTTTACCGTGTGTGTTTGTGAGGTATTACATTTTTTTGTTGAACACATGGTGTTTAATGTGGCGTGCTAAAAAGGCTCCCAGTTTGTTTCCCGAGGAGTAAAATTGAAGTTTTAAGCATTTGACAAAAATTTTTTTGCAGGTGTTCACTGAGCTGGTATCTTAGTTGTCTAAGTTCGAGGTAGGCGGTAGAAGTAGGGTTAATTTTATTCATCTGCTCTAAGGCTTGGATTTGGGATAGTAAGGAGTCAGTAATAGCTGAGTGAATTTTCCATTCATGTGCCCCAAGTTTTATAAATAGGCCTTGTAAAAAGGCTTTGTGTGTGTTCCAGATCACTGCATGATCCGTAATGGATTGTGAGTTAATAGTAAAGAAGTTCTCAATCTCAGATTTGATTTGCATCTCATAAAGGGGATTAGTTAGGAGAGGGGTATTCATTCTCCAAACTGATTAATGAGGTAAATGATTTTGGGAAAACAGTGTAATGGAGATTGGTGCATGATCTGACCACGTTATTAGGACTATTTATGATTCAGTACTAGTTTGTAGCAGATGTTTATCGGTGAGAAACATATCAATCCGAGAGTAAGAATGTTGAGAATTGGAATCAAAGATGTAGTCTCGCTCGGTGTCATCCAGACATCGCCATGGATCATAAAGGTCCTCTGATTTCAGTAGGGAGGAAAGAGCCAACGGCCTTCGTTTTGATGTGTTTGTGGTGTCAAGTGTCAGATCAATTATGTCATTGAAATCTCCACACAATATCAGTGGGGAATTTCTTTATGGGGCATGTTTAGATAGTAAAGACTTATAAAACTTCCGCTGGGTCATATTGGGTGCGTGTAAATTCACAATAGTGAACTCTACAACGTTTCAGGCTCCGCTTCCGACACTCCCTCCTCGGACTCCAGGAGGGCTCGGCTGGATTCTTTTCTTCAGACCCATGGTATGCCCCCTCTATCTGTGGCAGACGCTGAAGCCATGGAATCTCCTATTTCTGGAGAGGAGTTGGCCCGGGCTCTCAGGGAGATGAAACCGGGTAAATGTCCGGGCCCTGACGGGTCACCGCTTCAGTATTACTGCACTTTTGCTGATGTCCTTACTCCACACTTTCTACGCGCTTTCGGTAGTCTGGCCACCTCCCATTCTCACCCTCCTTCCCTTTTAGAGGCCCACATATCTGTGATCCCCAAGGCGGGGAAGGACGCCTCCTCCGTAACGAGCTACCGCCCAATTTACTGAATGTCGATGCTAAACTTTACACATCTTTTACAAGATCTTTACAGATCTTAGCGAATAGGATTCTTCCCTTCCTGCCATCTTTCGTCTCATTCGACCAGGTGGGTTTTGTTCCCGGCAGAGAGGCGCGGGACAATGCCACAAAAGCCCTGAACATACACCATTGGCTGTCTACCCGAAACATCTCCGGCTTCTTCCTGTCTCTCGACGCCGAGAAGGCGGGGTGGCCTGGGACTACTTGTTGTTGACCCTGGAGTCCATTGGTCTCCAACTCTGGATGGTTTGAAGCATACGGGCGCTCTACACGGACCAAATAGCCCGTGTCCGGGTCAATGGCCACCTGTCGGACGCCTTCCGATTGATTAATGGCACGAGACAGGGCTGCCCCTTATCCCCAATTCTTTTTGTTCTACCCCTTGAACCTTTTTTAAACATGCTCCATTCGAACCCTGACGTTTGTGGCATCCCCATTGGTGGCACCACTCCCAAAGTGGCTGCGTTTGCAGACGAAATGCTGCTTTTCTTGTCACCCCATCTCTCCTTGCCGAACTTGCTCAGAGACCTGGAGTATTACGGTTCCCTCTCCAATCTAAAAATAAACTACTCGAAATCTATGGCCTTCAATGTCTCTCTCCCGAATTCAGAAGTCGAGCGATGTCAGCGCAACTTCCCCTTCTTGTGGACCCCGTCCTCGCTTCCATATTTGGACATACACATTCCACGCACCTTATCGATTCTCTATGAATCAAACTATTAGGTCCTGCTGTCCAATATCTGCTCCGATTTAAAAGCTTGGAGGACCCTCCAAATCTCCTGGTTCGGCAGGTCGGCTTTACTTAAAATTTCCATCTTTCCAAAACTGCTATATCTTTTCCAAACGATCCCTATCCATCGTCCTCCCTCTTTCTTCACCTCTCTTTGATCACACTGGTTGAAATTCATTTGGCAAGACAAACCCCCCAGAATCAAATTCTCTTGCCTTACAGCCCCCAAACACAGAGGTGGACTGGGTTTGCCGGACATCCCCAGCTACCACAAAGCCTGTCTTCTCAGCAAAATAGTGTATTGGAATTTCCACGCCACTCAAAAGGCGGTTGTTGGGGTAGAAAATGCCTTGACCACCACCCCGCTGAACCTCCTCTCCTGGTTTCCTATTTCAGCAGTCCCTAACTCCCTTAGATTGCACCCCCTTATTGGTCCTCCACTGCTAGTACATGATAAATGGCGTAAGAAACTCAAGATTGACCCCCCGCAGCGGTCCCCTGACGTCTCTCCGTCTTAACCCGGCATACCCGCCAGGGATGTCTGTTGACTTCCTTTGATCTTGCCCCTATCACTTGGGAAGTGCTTAATTTCACTCTTCAGCCTCCAGGCCTTCCACTTTGGACGTTCTTATAAATTCGCCATTTTCTTTCGTCCAGTCACGCCTCTTCCAAGTGGATGAGGCCTCGGACCCCACTTGAGTCCATATGTGAAAGAGCACGCCCTCAATGCCACATAATCTCTGAACTATATAGCCATATACTTGACGCCCCTTCGGCCTCCTCTGCAGGCATGGTCGAGAGACTTACACCTGAACGCTCACTTCACCGCACTTCAATCAATGTTACCACCCAGGAGAATGGGTATAAGATTCTGTCCCGCTGGTACAGGACCCCTGCAAAAATTCTCAAATTTTCTCCGGAAGTCCCTGACACTTGCTGGAGATGCAATGCAGACACTGGCACCATGCTCCACATTTGGTGGACATGTCCTACTTTGCAACCCTTTTGAGAAATGGTACACAAAATCGTGACAGAGGTCACATCCAGCATGATACCATACTCTCCAGAACAGTTCCTGCTTAACTTTTCTCCGTGTAACAATCCCTCTTTTAAATCCAGCCTTGCACGCCACATGCTGAACGCAGCTAAACTGTGTGTTCCTTGTCACTGGCGCTCAATTTCGATCCCCTCGAGCCTTGAATGGTTTCGTAGACTGAACTAGATCGAGGAGATGGAGGAACTGATTAGTATTTCACATGACAACATCGCTAAGTTTTGTAATGAATGGTGACTGGCTTTGATTCAAAAAAAATGATACTGTACGTACAAAACGATCATTGGATCCTCCTGAAGAGCCTACCATGTACAGAACTCCCCAAGAGTTCGATAGACGACTGCTCAACTCTGCTTTTAAAGACTACTCCAATTTCTGTCTGCTCTGCCTGCTGACACGTCACATGTGGGGTTCCCCACCTCACCTTCCGCGCCATCCCTTTCCCCCCCCACTTTTCTTTTTTCATTTTTCCCCTTTCGTTTCCCTGATTTCCAGCCTCGCACCTCTTTGCTTCTCTCTCTTTCTACTGCTCCTCCCATTCTTTTTTATTTTTCTCTGGTCTATGGACTCTTCCCTCTTGGACTATACTCATGATAACAGAGCCCCTTAGCGAGATACTTGGACCCCTTGGGCCTCAGGAATTGCAACTACCCCGTCCGACCTGGCTGTCCATCTTCCATTGCCTTTCTTTAGTACTACTGGGGTACATGCATTTACACTTCATGCAACCAATGTCCAGGTTGGCCTGTCTGTTTCACCCTGAACTATTTGTGAATGTGTACTACTGCAGCTCTCTCTCCTGAATTTATCTCCTACTGTGTCCAGGGTAGTATAGTCCTGCTTGTTACATTGTATGCAAATTCTTGTCCCTCTCATGACGTCTTTGTATTATTATACTTTTGTTTATATTCAGTCTGTTATCTGCTGTACCTTCATTTGCCTTTAATAAAATGTTTATGAAAAAAAAAAAATTCACAATAGTAAGAGGGCAATTCTCAATTGTGGCGGATAAGATCAAATATCTACCATCCGCATATTGTTCTATTGTTCGAAGTGGTGTAGAGTGAAGTCTGATGCAGTTATGGCTATCATAATGGCTATCATAACATCACAGTGTTTTTTGGGGCATTCGCATAAAAGCAGTGGGGGTAGCGCTTGTGCGTGCACAAAGGTGGTTTGGACTTATGAAAATGGGTTTCCTGCAGACATAATACATCAGCGCGCTGAGCAAGCACTTCTTTCCATAAAATGTTACTTTTGAAAGGGGAATTTAAGTCTCTGGCATTGATTGAGGTGATCTTAATGGTCATGGCAGTACAGGATGTACACAAAGGTATGCTAGGAGAGTGAGACTATACCCTTTGTTGGGCACCAATCAATTCAGTGAGTATTCAAAACCAGACTACAATACAGTTATGAGAATAATGATGTCAACCTAGTAGTAAGTACAGTTGAAGCTAAGAGCTGCTTATAAAGAATTTGTCAGTGATACAGCTAAAGAGAAAAACAACAACAGAGAAAAAAAGAAAACAGTGGAGTGTGCGTACCACACTGTAATCTTGGAGGGTGGGAGGTAAAGCATAGACGACGCCCAGGCTGGATCATGGTTGACATAGGACAACATACTGAAGTGGATGTTTAGCCATTATCCACCTTGAGAGTCAAGTTGCAGGACTTGGTTGTCACTGGCAAGATTTGTTCCTTATTCCCCGGAGTGGGGTGCGACAGGGAGTAGACCCCAATTTGTTAGATGCTTATAGCTATCCTTGGGTGTGAGTATGGGTATGGTCTGTTGTTGGTAGGTGACCTGCAATTTGGCTGGAAAGCCCCATTTATAGATGTTTTTGCGCTCTTGTAAGATTGAGGTAATCAGGGCAAATGCTCTGCACATTTCCATCATGGCTAGGGATAAGTCTGCGAATAGTAGGATGTTGGAGTAAGGCGCAGGGAGAGGTTTTGTATTTTTTGCAGTGTAGAGGATCTGTTCCTTAATGGGAAAAAAGTGGATGCGGGCCAGGACATCTCTGGGGATATCTGCCGCAAGATAGGGAGGTTTAGAGATCCTATGGGTCTGATCTATGATGAGGTCACTGGAAGTTAGACACAACAACAAGGTGGTAAAGAGCTGTTGTAAATAGGTGTTGAGGTCTGCAGGCTTCACTGTTTCGGGTATCCCCTTGAATTTGATGTTGTTGCACCTAGAGCGGTCCTCTAGGTCTGCTAATTTCACTTTATTATGGTGGATTTCTTATGAGTGATGGTCATGGGGATCTAGGAGCTCATTATGTGCTTTGGCATAATCATTTAGATTTTCCTCTTTGGCATCTGCTCTCTCCTCTAAACAATCCACCCTGCCATGGATCTGGGATAGAGAGATTTGCAACTCTCTATGCAAATCTTTTTGTAAAGTGAGCAGCATAGATTTTAATGTTGCCTCAGAAACTGGGTTGTCAGTTGCAGGAATAGATGCCAGGGAATGTGTGGTGTTGTGTTGGAAGAGCCGTTAGTGGTGGCAGTCTAAAGCTGTTTTTCGTAGATTGTGGTTCTTGTGCGGGGAATTAGCAGGTGAGGTTGCTAGCCTCTTACTTCTGTCTGAGGGGATCGGTGTGGCCTGTGCTCCAGGGGGAGGTAAGCTGTCCATCTCTTCCTGTGCCTGCATAGTGGAGAGTTACCTGGGCTTTGGAGCTGTGTGTGGGGCGGGGGTTGAATCAGAGCTGTCTGCTGTGTTGGAGCATGGCCCGGGGCCTGCGCCATCTTTGGCCGTCTGCATAGCCAAAGAGCCGTAATAGTGAGTGAGACGGCAGGAGGCTTGTATTTTTTTTTTTTGATACTCTGGAGTGGGTCCCAGACGTTTCCTCTCTCCCTGGGAGAGAACAGGGGAAAATAAGTTGCTCTGGGTTGTGGTAGATCCCAGTCATGGTGCAGAGCAAGGGATTCAGGCAGCCACCCCGTTTCACAACAAACAGGCCCCCCCCCCCACACGTCAGAGGTTTTATTTCTCTTCCGGAAGACCTGTGGGCGTTGTTCATTGTGGTTGATGTGGATCCGTGTTATTGGAGGACATGATTGCTGGCAGTGGAATCAGGGAAGGCAAGATATAAGCAGGTTAAATTTCAGCATTAAGGAGTAAGGGTTGCACTGTTATAACAATTTATAGTCGAGAATCAAGAGTCCAATTATTACAGATGCCCTTTGGTGATTGGTTCTCTTTAAATAACTAAAGCACTTATGTGAACCTATGAATCTCTACACGTTTTATGGGAGTTCAGATGAAAGATTGAAATGTCACCGTCCTGTACTTTGTGAAAGGGTTCTCCCATAAATGAAATAGATGCATTTTATTTTTACTTTCTGTGTCAACAGTGGTAGATGAATGGGCTGGTAACATTAGCTATCATTAGCCATCAGCCTTAATGGAACTCATTCAGTATACACTTTTTTTGTGCTTGTTGTACTGCTTTTATCAAAAAGCAAAGGAAAAAAACATTTAGCAATTTCTATGAAATAGGCAATGTAAACAGACAAGCCAGATAATTACAGAAAAACAAATTTAATCTGCTCGTGTTAAGATCCAATCCATATAAAAAAAAAAATGAAATATAATTTTAAAAATATATATTTGGCACATATCTGGGCACTAAGGATCCATGGAGAATATCAAGCAAGAGCTCCTATAATGATAATATTTTATATATCCTATATAAAATCTGTTTTTCTTTTCCAATATTTTCTATTCATTTTTGAAACAGCTTTACAACATACAAAACATGTAATATGTGTTTTTGCTCAGTACATTTTCAAACAACGTGACACCAGGTAATGTGTGACACATATTTTGGATCAGCATCATTAGACAGAACCATTTCTCATGTGCCCAAAATGAAATAGGATGGCAATATAAGATGAAAATTATGACCCGTGTATCAAAAGAGTTTGCGACAACCATGACCATGCTAATGTGAGCTGCAGCACACATGGACAGATGCCATAAACATAAAGAAAAGGAAGAAATTGGAGGAAAACAAGGAGGTAAGAGCATAGGCGTGCACACAGGGTGTGCCAGGTGTGCCTGGGCACACCCTAATCACACTGTGTGGTGCAGATTCCCCCTGATTAAACCCCTGATATTTCAGAAAAGCCCTCTAATGGGGCTCCTAAAAAAATTGCAAAAAGAAAAATAAATATTTACAATTGTAAAAATAATAAAAAATAAAAATTACTGACACCAACCACTGCCCTTTTGACACCAATCTCTGCCCTACCAACACTGTCCACTGCTCTGCTGACACTAGCGGTATACATACACATGCATGTGTTTGAGCTTTGAGGTGCACACCCTAATGCAATAGGCTGTGCACACCTATGGGTAAAAGGGAAGAAATAAAGGACAAGAGAGGGTGTGGGGAGACATGTATCCTATCTCTTCAGTCTGTCACTCTATACAATATTCTCCTGAAATGTAATGTACCCAAGGGTCCCACATTTTTAACTTTAATGTAGCCAACAGTTTTTTGATTTAATATTATCTATAATATCTTAGCAATTACTACCCTGGCTGCTAAAAATTTGAATTAAATTAACTTATTGGTATATTTTGGTACCTTTTCTGGTGGCCCAGTAAGGCTTGCAATGAGGATTTTTTTTAAATTCATCTGGGACAAGGAGTAGATAGAGTTATAAACTTGAATCCAGAATCTCTTAACCTTCGGGCATGTCCACCATATATGGTAGTCTGTACCCTCCTGTCTCATCCCCTAAAACACTTTAGGGAGGAGCCTTTAACATATGATGCTATTTTTGTGGGTACCATATACCAACGTAACAACACTTTATAGTTGGTGTCGATCATCGAGGTATTTTCTGACACTTTACAAGTTAAAATCATTTTTTTTTTGCTATAAAATTACTTAGAACCCCCAAAAATTATATATATATTTTTTTTTAGCAAAGACCCTAGAGAATAAAATGGAGATTGTTGCAATATTTTTTTATCACACTGTATTTGCGCAGTGGTCTTACAACCCCATTTTTTTTGGAAAACATTTACTTTTTTGAATAAAAAGATAAGAAAATAGTTAAGTTAGCCCACTTTTTGTTTTTTATAATGTGAAAGATAATGTTACGCTGAGTAAATAGATACCCAACATGTCATGCTTCAAAATTGAGCACGCTCCTGGAATGGCAACAAACATTGGTACTTAACAAATCCCCATAGGCGACACTACAAATTTCTACAGGTTACTAGTTTAGACTTACAGAGGGCTCAAATTATTTCACTCTAACAATCGCGGCGATACCTCACATGTGTGGTTTGAACACCGTTTACATATGTGGGCGCGACTTGTGTATGCGTTCGCTTCTGCGCGCGAGCCAATGGGGACAGGGCGCTTTCATTTTTTTCCCTATTTATTTTATCTTTTATTTTTACACAGTTTTAAAAAAAAATAAAAAATTTGGATCACTTTTATTCCTATTACAAAGAATGTAAACATCCCTTGTAATAGAAATAAGCAGGACAGGACCTCTTTAGTGTGAGATCTGGGTTCAAAAATACCTCAGATCTCACATCTACGCTAAAAAATGGGCTCTTTAAATCGGTTGCTAGGAAGTGACGTATAGGGTTGCTCTGGTCCTCCAAGGCCATAGAGTCGAGTGAGGGTCATCTTGCCCTCACTCGACTTCCTGCCTGAGGGGACAGCAGATCGGTTCATTTTCCCCACTATCGGCGGGTCTGGTAAGTGGGGAAAAAAAAACGCGGCGGGGGGGGGTTTACCTCTCCTGCCGCCCATAAGGGTGATCCCCCTGCTGGGGCCACCCTTATGTTAAAGTAGACTGCCCGCTGTTTAAAAAAATACTGGGGTTATGGCAGCTATGCGCTGTCATAACCCTGATATTTACAGTCAAAGTACCGACGTAAAACTGAGATTTTGGGGACTTTTGAGCCAGGTTGTGCACTTGGAGAGGTCCAGACCCTACTCCCAATTTACCATATAAGGCAATTTGTCCAATTTTAAAGAAAGAATAGAGTATAACGCTGAGATAGGGCCTGGGATCTTGTTGATCTGTTTTAATAAGTGTTCAATTCAGGACATAGTAGTCACATCCGAGTGATGTGTTAGTGTGTGTAGGAAATGCTGTATATGTACATAACAGGAATGTTACGTGATAGATAGTTGGTTGTTTTGTAAAAGTTGTTTTAACAAGATGCCCTGTTTATCATAAAAATCCACTATTCTGAGAAAACCCTTATTGGTCCACCATTGAAAATTAGTAGGAACAAGACTCATGGTAAAAACAGGGTTGTTTAACATGGGGGCCAAGGGGCCATGGGGAGATTTAAATCTATACGCCAGTCCTAAAGGACCAGTGAGAATGATAAAGACATATTATCTTAGGTTTAGCCTTGCTTCACAACTACATAAAGCAATTTACTCTTTTCGGGATGCAGGAAAAGGATTCTATTGCCATCCACATGGGTGGTGGGTGTATTGAATGAAATTTAATGAGTTGAGACAGTTGAGCTGCATGAAAATATATTGCCAGATCTGATACTCCTGAACCCCGCCCTCTATTGTGGTGTGCATAACGTTCCTTTATTTACCCTGGGTCTTTTATCTCCCCATATAAATTTAGGTACCTTATTTTGAAAAACGTTACCATTGCGACTGGAAATTCCTATTGGTAAAGTTCTAAACAGACATAGGATTTTAGGCAAAGCATTCCTTTTCACTGAATAAATCTTACCAAACCATGAAGGAGGATTCATGACCCATCTATCTAGATCCTCTGACAGTTTTTTGTCTGTAATGAAGTTGTCAAGTGTATGCCTAAATAAGCCAGCCATCTATTTGAAGGGAAAACTGTTCTGAACAGTGCAAATGACTTATTTAGAATGGTCCACTTTAAGGGCCAACAGCCAAAAGAACTGTTGCATAATATTTATTGAGTGTGTTAGGAATTGTTATGATAGGAGAATATACAATGTCCTTTGATACCTGGATGGTTTTGGATCATAATCACCAGGGGTTCCAGTGCCAATATAAAAAAGATTGGGGATAATGAGCAACCCTGGAATGTGCCTAGAAATATTTTCCCAATCTGTTTCTTAATAAAGTATTTTTTATTTCTTTTTATGTAAACATCATTTTAATAAAAGATAACAATGGGGAAATAATTGATAACATATAAAACTTTTTAAATGAGACAAAGTGAGCATGTAACACCCTCCCAGATAGGCTGCTAGTTAGGTTAGGCAACTTTAGTTTTGTGGCTTTGCTGTAGTCAGCCAAGCAGCATGTGATTGTTTTAGTCTGTTCTTTGCTCTGCAGGTTTCATTGCTTCCCCCTGTCTTCTGGACACTTCAATAAAGTGTGGGGGAGTCAAATGGGCAGCCTGAATATTTATGCAGCTCCAGCCAATCCCTGGGTGAAGGTGTCCCGATGGTGGCTGGGAGAATGTATAAAAAGTATGGACTCTCAGACAGCAGTGTTTTTCACCAGAAGGAGAGTTTCCCAGCCAGAAGGGCTGCTGTCCTTCTACACAGCTGAATATTCTGCTTATGATAATCAAGAGCCCAGCTGTGTTTAGCTGCAGGGCCTATTCTGCAGCAAATTCCCATGAAGCTAAAAAAAGAGGAGTTTCACAAGGGATCCAGTTTGGAAGATTCACAGAGGAGACTGTCTGCTTGAGACTGGAGGGACACATCCAAATTCTAAGGACGCTGGGCTCCATTTACAAAGTGGTATCTTATCACATCTGAGTATGTGGTAAGAAACCGCATATAGTTTTTCAAAAAGTTCTTTAGTATTGACTAAAAAAACAATACTAAAATACTGCATGTGTTATTTTATAAAGTCATGCAATATTTTAGTAGTAGTCCTTAACACAGACTGTCCCTAGCTAGTTGTTAAGGAGTGGCTCAGTATTCACAATGTCCCAATGTATCCCAAAGCCCCAAGTTACTCAAAATGCTCCAAATTTCTCACTATACTCACAATAATCCAAGGTACTCACAATACTCCAAATTATTTCAATTAATGCACAATACTCTAAGATAATCATAATGCTCCAAGTACTTACAATGCTCCAAGTTACTCACAATGCTCCAACCCCTCACAATACCTCAGCTCCCTTGTAGTCAGCCCTATCAGCGTGTCCCATGCTTAACTCTCTTCCTCTCCCAGTGTGTCTGCCTGCCTCCTCTTTTAGAATTCCTCCTCTCATAGTGTGTCCTGCACCCTCACTCACAGGCTTCACTCACAGCTTGCCTGGCGCTACCCTTTCTTCCACCTGCTGTCTCACAGCATGCCTCCCCTCTCCAGCTTTCCACAGCATGCCTCCCCTCTCCAGCTTTCCACAGCATGCCTCCCCTCTCCATCATCTTACAGTGTGCCTTCTCTCTCAAAAGTAAAAGCAAACAGCTTTCACCAAAGTTGAAAACTTGTTTTGGATGTAGGCCCTTTAACCACTTTAGCCCCGGAAGGATTTGCCCCCTTAATGACCAGGCCCTATTTTGTGATTTGGCACTGTGTTAATTTAATGGACAATTGCGAGGTCGTGCAATGCTGTACCCAAACAAAATTTACGTCCTTTTTTTCACACAAATAGAGCTTTCTTTTGGTGGTATTTGATCACCTGTGCGATTTTTATTTTCTGTGCTTTAAACAGAAAAATAGCGACAATTTTGAAATAAAATATATATATATTTTTCACATTCTTTTATGACATTCTCAAAAAAAAAAAAATTAAAAATCAAAATTTTTTAACATTTTAGGCCAATTTATGTTCTGCTAAATATTTTTGGTAAACAAAATTGCAATAAGCGTATTTTGATTGGTTTGCGCAAAAGTTATTGAGTCTACTAACTACGGAAAAGATTTATGTCATGTTTATTGTATTTTTTATTTTTTTTACTAGTAATGGCGGCGATCTGTGATTTTTTTTGTGGGACTGCGACATTGCAGCGGACAGATCGGACCCCTAACTGACATTTTTGACACTTTTGGGGGTACCAGTGACATTACTACAGTAGTCAGTGCTAAAAATATGCACTGTTACTGTAATAATGCCATTGGCAGGGAAGGGGTTAATACTTGAACAGACAAGGACTCACTGCTCAAGGTGGTGTAATTGCCTGATGACTCACACAGGTGCATGCCCCGGCTCGCCTCCGTGAAAACTTGATAAAAGAAAAGGAATTGGCAGCACTCCAGGTTGAGTCAAAATCCAGATTTATTGACTGGACATCCAAATATGACAATCGTGACAAGGTAGACGCGTTTCACACACTGACTGTGTGCTTAATCATTAGGGGAGTGATTCTAACTGTGGGGGGGGGGGGGGGGGGGGTTGGGCTGGGAGGTGATCATAGAGACATGCGATCCTATATAGCAGGATCACATAGTCTCTGTGATCATTGCAGGGAGAAGGATGGATGTCTGTGTTTACATCAGCCGACCGTCCTTCTCTGTCAGCTGGGAGAGATTGAGGGTGTTAGGTGGCAATCAGAGCCAACTGACACACGCACTGGCTTCCCGGCTGATGAGCGGAGGGCGGTAGCGCTCGCCCCTTAGCCTCCCCAGAGCGAGTGCCGTACACGTACTGCGATTTGCCTGTGGGAGCCAGCCTGCTGCAGTAAACCTGCGGCGGCTGATCGGAAAGCGGTTAAAATACCTCCTGGAGCCTGATTGAAAAACTCGGAGAGCCGTGTAAGCAGCAGCCTTACATAGTGTGGGGCCTGGACTTAGCCCCTGAGCCATAATTGGATAATCCACCTTGTCTTTGGCCAATAATGGCTCTGATAGGACATTGTGCTGTGATTGGCCAAAGCATACCGGTCAGATGCATGCTTTGGCCAATCACAAGCACTTAACCGTTTACCGACTGCCGCACGACTATTTACTGCGGCGGTCAGCCCCTCACAGGCAAAGCGACGTAGGACTACGTCGCTAGCCTGTGAGGCTCTAGGGAGCAAGCGCACCACCGGAGGCGCGCTCCCGCTCCCGCGCGGGGGGTCCCGGTGGACCCGATGCGCACTCGCGATCATCCGTTACACTGGAAGAAAGGCAGGCGGCTAATGTAAACAAAGCCGCCTGTCATTCTTCCCTGTGTAAGAATGGAGATCACACGGTTCTACTATGTAGGACCGTTAATCTCTGTTCTTACACTAGTAGCCACAGCCAATCACAGTTAGAAACACGTCCATAGGGACACACTTAACCCCTCCCTCTCCAATAAAGTTAACTCCTTCACTGCCAGTGTCATTTTTACAGTAACAGTGCATATGTATAGCACTGATTACTGCAGTAATGTCACTGGTAACCCCAAAAATGTCAGTCAAGGGTACGATCTGTCCACCGCAATGTCGCAGTCCCGCAAAAAAAATCGCAGATCGCCGCCATTACTCGTTAAAAAAAAAAATGACAAAAATCTCTTAGTTAGTAAACGCAATAACTTTTGCGCAAACCAATCAAAATGCGCTTTTTGCAATTTTTTTTTACCAAACATAGGTAGCATAAAACAAATTGGCCTAAAATGTTAAAAAATTTAGATTTTTGAGGCGCATGCGCGGCAGCTCCCAAGATGGCCGCTTAGGACCGGAGCTCCGCGCCATCCCGGCACTATCTCCCGCCCAGCGCGGTAACGCAGCACATTAGCAGACCCGGATCGGGGTCCGCACCTCCACCGGACCCGCGGGAATCACTGTATGCAGGCTAATCGGGTCAGAAGAGACCTAGCGAGGCAATTTACCTCAGGGTTTCCGGAGGCAGTGCTATCCAAGATGGCGGATCCGTCCCAGCAGCGTGAGGAGATGGAGGAGGGGGACGCCGCTCAGCTACATCCAGATTCTCTGGCTAAAGGAAACTGCCTGGCTACTCCACAGGGACCTGTGAGTAACCCCCTGCTCCTGACTCCCTCCCCAGCCTCCACAGAGTCCCTCCTGAGCAGGGTGATGGGGGATTTCTCCCCTGCCTGCTATACACCCATACCCACTATCAGACCCCCTGCCACGGAGGGATCCGGAGGGCTCTCCCATTCAGATTATGAGGATCTTCTTCACAAAATGTCCATCATGATGGAGAGGGGTATGTCACAAATTGCTGACAGAGTCACCTCAAACCTAAAAGTGGATTTTCAGAACCTGGGTGACAGGATGGAAGCTATTGAGAACAAAATAGACAGGACAGTGACAAAAACTAACCAGCACACTACCCTCATACAATCACTTCAGGATCAGCTGGACTCGGCCCTCCTTAAGGTGGAAGATCTTGAAAACAGGTCTCGCAGGTACAATTTTAGACTGCGGGGTCTGCCAGAATCAATTGCGGATGTCCAGACCGCTGTGCAGGGGCTCATTAAGGATCTTATCCCTGATATACCAGCGCACAAACTTGAACTTGACAGAGCTCACAGAGCACTGGGTCCCCCAAGGCGGGACGGTAATCCGCGGGACATAGTGGTCAAACCCCACTTCTATATGATAAAGGAAGAAATTGTCAGCAGAGCCAGGAAGGTTCAAAATCTTACTTGTCAAGGCCACGCAGTTCAGATTTTCACTGATCTAGCCCCATCTACAATACAACGACGGAGATCCTTAAAACCACTCTTGTCCATTCTGTCCCAGAAAGAGCTTAAGTATTGGTGGGCTTTCCCCTTCGCACTCAAGTTCACCTACAGGAATAAGACGTATACCTTTTCCAGCTTCACGGAAGGAGAAAGATTACTGCATCATCTGCAACTAATGCCTCAGCCCCCGGATCACCAAGCCTCTTCAACTGGCCCAGGATCATCCAAGCGCCCCAACCCATCCAGCCCCATTGCCCCGCTCTGGAACGGATCCAAATTTAAGCGCTCTAAAGATGGCAAGCCCCCCTGATCGTAGCCACGGATGCTCCTAGCAAGATTTCCTTCACTGTGGAGTTCCACCTTATGAACCTGTCTCCTTGATTAAGAACCTTTCGGTTCTTTGTTTTTGATTTTTGCCTGCTATTTTTGATCCAATCTCTCGGGCAGGCTCCCCTTCAATTGGAGGGGTCCTGCTCGGGGAGTTTCGCAGTCCGGACACTGGCCTGCCATTTGTTTATGAACTTTGCAGACGACTCTGTCACTGCCTTTGGGGGCTCTTCCAGCTGGATAGCTGGGTAGCAGCGGAGCACCTGGGGGTAGTGCATTTTTTTTTTTTTTCTTTCTTCGCCTGCAGCCGTTCTACTTGCATGCTTACCTGCATTTATTTGTTCTTTATTTACAGCATTTGTTTACTTAGGGCGGGAGCCCTGCCGGAGTGGTCGGATGACGCCTCCACTAGTCACGGGAGAGGATCTCGGTTCTCTCAAGTGACTCTCTCCAGCCCCCCTTCATGGGAGGTTGGAACTCTGTACTTGACCTTGTCGGGTTGATGTGGACCTCAACCCGACATTGGATGTCCTATTTGGACGTTGGTCCACGACTTCACCCTTACCCGCTTCTCTCCCTTTTTCTCCTGTCTCTCTCTCTCATCTACTTTCTTCTTTTCTTGCAGCTGGTCCCTGGGAGACTGATGCTTACGATCTCTACACCTAACCGGATTTCCAGATTTTGTCGAATGAACACTCCAGGTATCTTGTCTCGGAACGGGGTGAGTGATGTGATTTTTCAGATGCACCTACACTACCTGCTCCATGTCTCTTTCTAAAACTACAGCCCCATGCCTCAAAATAGCTACCCACAATACTCAGGGTCTCAACTCTCCCATAAAGCGAAGGAAGGCTTTTCAGGATTACCACCGCAGAGGGGTAGAGGTCTTATTGCTCCAGGAGACTCACTTCCCCCACTCATACTGTCCCTCGTTTTTGCACGCTAAGTACCCCACTTTCTTTTTAGCCAATGCAGAGGACAAAACGCGGGGTGTGGCGATCCTTTTTGCTAAATCTTGTAACTTCACCCTCCAATCTGAGCTACGGGATCCCGGGGGGCGCTTTCTGCTAGTCAAGGGTACCATTGCAGAACAATTGTACACATTTGTCTCGTACTATGCACCAAATCAGAATCAGTCCCACTTCTTCCAGCACATGTTTAGTCGGGTTTCGCAGCATCTGGAGGGCCGCGTCATTTTTGGAGGGGACTCTAACACAGCTTTTGACTATGGCTTGGACAAATCTAAACCACTGGGCTCTCGAGAGGTTAAACCTCCCAAACATAGCTCGCAGATAGCCAAATTGATTAACCAACTGGGACTGGTGGATGGCTGGAGGGAACTGCACCCGACATCGAAAGATTACACACACTTTTCTCATCCTCACCAGACTTTTGCACGCATTGACCATATTTTAGTCTCTCGGGCCGTGCTCCCCTCACTGTTATTGGCCTCTATTAAAGACGTGGTATGGTCGGACCACTCGATGGTGGAAATTAAGGTAGCCAGGACCTGTACCCCTAAGGGCCCCTTCCAATGGAGACTTAATGAATCCATTCTTAGTGAACCCTGTAGAGTGTCGGAACTCGAGCGTGCTATTTCGGAATACTTCTCTTTGAATGACCTAGATGGGATTTCTCCTGAAGTCCTCTGGGCGGCTCATAAATCGACCATTAGGGGGAAACTGATACAAATATCATCCAATCTCAAACGGGAACGGAATGCACAAATACGCCGCCTGGAAAATGAATTTGTAGCCTTAAGTACCGAACATAAGCGTAAACCTACCAAGGCGTCCTTGAAGGCACTTGATGCAGCAAGGGCAGACCTTAATTTGGCTTTGACCAGCTCGGCGGAGAAACACCTCCGATGGCAGGGAGCCAAATTTTATCACCAGAGGGACAAAATAGGGTCCATGCTGGCCCTGAAGCTTAGGCCCAGAATGGGATTGCATGCAATGCCCAAAATGTCTGTAGGGGGGGGAGGCAGGACCCAGAACCCACAACGCATACTGCAGGAATTTGCAACCTACTTTCGAAACCTTTATCAAGATGCACACTCGGATAAGACACAAGCGTTACAATCCTTCCTAGACAGCCTGCCTATCCCTAGTATCTCCGAGAAACATACGGAGGTCATGGATGCACGCTTCACTGAAGCGGAGGTCAGAGGCGTGATTAAAGATCTTAAATTAGGTTCGGCACCGGGACCTGATGGGTTCCCTAACCTTTACTACAAGACATTCTCTGACTTGCTCTCCCCCTACTTAACTAGATACTTTAACACCCTTAAAACCGGTAGCCCGGTCGACAAACAAAACAATCAGGCTTTCATCTCAGTCATCCCTAAACCTGATAAGGACCCTGGAGAAGTCAGCAATTATAGACCCATCTCGCTCATAAATAATGATTTAAAGATACTCACTAAACTACTGGCGAATAGGTTGGCGTCCTTCATTAATCTTTACATTCATAAAGATCAGGTAGGGTTTATCCCTGGCAGACAGGGTCCCGACCAAGTGAGGCGAGCGATCGACATCATCTCTATACTACAGTCAGGCTGGTCGGGGGGTGTCCCGCAGGAAGGTCTGCTCCTTTCCATAGATCTTCAAAAGGCATTTGACTCAGTTGAATGGCCATATTTGTTCTCGATATTAGAAAGATGGGGATTTGGAGCACACTTCATGGGCATTATCAGGGCTCTTTACTCATCCCCCACGGCAAGAATAAGATATCAGGGATATTACTCTGACTCGTTCCCAATCTCTAAGGGGACGAGGCAGGGATGCCCCTTGTCACCTATTATATTCGCAATCGCTATTGAAACTCTCGCCATTGCACTTCGGTCTAATCCAGACATTAAGGGGGTCTCCTGTGGCACTCAGGAACATAAATGTGCATTATTTGCAGACGACCTTCTTTTATTCGTCACTTCTCCTTCAGTCTCCCTCCCTAATGTATGCAAAACATTGGCTAACTTTGCAGATATTTCGGGCCTTCGGGTTAACCTATCAAAATCCTCCATCCTAAATATCTCCGTAAAAAGAGAGGAGGCTCAACGCTTGCAATCCTCCTTCGAGTTTCTTTGGCAAGACTCCCGTATCAGATACCTTGGGGTTAGCCTTACGGCCAAGTTCGAGGATTTACATAAAGCAAATTACCCAGCTATTTACCAGTCCTTGAAGGGTGAACTACAGAGTTGGTCTCTTTATCGATTATCATGGCTAGGCAGAATTAATGCTGTCAAGATGAATCTGCTTCCTAGGCTTCTCTACATATTCAGGGCTCTCCCTGTTCCACTCCTCAGGGAACCGCTGCGGAAATTTCAAAACCTGATTATCAACTTTATCTGGGGGGGGAATGGGACATAGACTCTCTCGCAAGGTATTGTATGCACACAGACGGAAAGGGGGGTTGGGAGTCCCTAACCTTTGGCTCTATTACCAGGCTGCGCGATTAGCACAGCTCTCTGCGGTTTACTCCAGATTTGAGAAACCAGACTGGATACAAATTGAAAGACAGGCAGTTCCTATGTACACCCTGGATTATCTCCTATGGAGTCCACCTAAGCTCAGACCTCCCATACTGTCGCCTGTTTTGTCGTCTTCCTTCGCTTTGTGGGATGGTCTACGGCAGTCCTCCTCCCTCACCTCCAGTATGAGACCACTTTCACACTTATTCCATAACCCGGCATTTCAACCCGGTATGGACATTAGGGCCTTCCAATGGTGGCTGGATAAAGGAATTTATCGTATAGGACACTTCTTCACCTCCCAGGGACCTCTCACCCTCAAACATTGCTCTGACAAGCTCAAAATGCCACTTTCGGAAAAGTTTAGATTTTTACAAATCTCGCACTTTCTCACATCCATCTCGAAAGGGGAATCCCCTCCCTTCTCTTTCACAAGCTATGAGGTATGGTGCTGTAATTCAGCGGAGCAGAGAGGGGGCATCTCAATAATCTATAATTCACTGGTATCCGACCAAGAGAAACTTCCATATATGCGGGCCTGGGAACGGGATCTGGCGTCCGAATGGGACGGAGAGGAATGGGGTAGGGTTGGATTTCGCTCCTTTCAGGGGATCCACAGTATATCATTAATGGAAGCAGGCATAAAAGTCTTGACCCGTTGGTATCTTGTGCCCGTCAAATTACACAAGATGTATCCCTCTGCCTCACCTCTCTGTTTCAGGGGATGCCAGATGCCTGGTTCTATGTTGCATATATGGTGGGAGTGTCCTAGAATTAGGGGCACATGGAACAGAATTTTTCATATGATATACAAAGTGACTGGACATAGGATTCCCAACACTGCCCCTATCGCCCTACTGCATTCAAAACCCCCGGGCATTCCGAAATACACCTACACACTGGTTCGCTACATACTGTTGGGAGCCAAACTCGCTATAGCGGGATCCTGGAAATTGCCCAGGGTCTCCGTCAGGAAAATAAGGAATAAAATCACATGGATTATGACCCAAGAGAAAATGGTCAGCGTGCTGACCACCACGGTACCCAAATTTGAGATGATTTGGGAGCCCTGGGCATCCTACGTAGGTATCTCACTGGTTCCAGGAGTGACTATGAATTAGATTGTCTTACTGATGTTATCTGGGGACTGGCTGTAAACCCTTACTTCTGTCCTATTCTCTCTTCTTTTCTCCTTTTCCTCCTTCCCTTCTCCTGATCTTCTGTCATTCCAATCTTCTCTGGGCCATAGGGCCCTTTCTCTATGTTGTTGTGAGGCAACTAGTTGTCATTACGTTATGCCTTATATGGGAGTTTGAAACCCGATTTGGTACGGACATGTACCGGGAGTATTCCTCTATTTACTGATCTAATTTTCTTATTTCACCATGCTCACATAGACCTCTCTTGGGTCAGGATACTTGATGACAGGCTTGACAACCATGAAATCTCATTGGTTTGTTTGTTTTACATGTGCTACATTTGTTTCCTCATTGCACATTGACTCTTTGGTGTTGTCAGAAAGGTACTCTTCTATGGACTACTGGCAAATGCCCTGGATGTCCTCTACTCATGTTATACCTTATACTATTGGTACTGTTAAGCTCCCGAAGTTGTGTTGCCTTCTTTACAATATTATTGTACTTGAATGTCCTGTACATTTGTTATTCTTGAATAAAAATTATTGAAAGTAAAAATTTAGATTTTTACATTTTTTGGGGGGGAATTTCATATAAAAAAATTTGAAAAATATTGTTATTTTTGCAAAATTTACGCTTTTTTTTGTTTATAGCGCATGATCAAACAATCGCACAGGTGATCAAGTACCACCAAAAGAAAGCTATGTTTGTGGGAAAAAAAGGACGTCAAATTAGTTTAGGTACAGCGTCGCACGACCGTGCAATTGTCCGTTAAAGTCACGCAGTGCCGAATCGCAAAATAGGCCCTGGTCAGGAAGGGGGTAAAATCTTCCGGGGCTTAAGTGGTTAATGCACTGAAATCATGCAGTGCATTATGGGGAACTCGTCCGCGAGCGAACTTGATGGCAAACACACGAACACCCGATGTTCACATTGAGCCCATCCCTACCCTGCTTATGTGTGGTCCTCTATCTCCTCCATCACAGCATCTGCGACAGGGAAGACAGAGCGCATACAAAGGGGTTTGAATTGGTTGACAGTTTTTTGGTAAATGTACACTAACCTTTTAATGTATAATGTTTTCTGTAATATTTTTATTTCTGTAAATGTTCTGCAATGAATAAGATGAAGGAAGGTTTACTTGGAATACCCAAATACAGTTAAGGGCAATAAAAAATGCAGAATGTTTGCTTGCATGTTTAGACAAATCTTTACCTATTTATTAAGCTAAGTGAACATTTTGACTTTGCTAAGAGAATATTCTCTACTCCATAGAGTGCTTAGTCAGTTTTTCATTATTTGTGCTCACTCTATTTATATACAGTACAAATAAAAAATATTAGAAAATGCAATGCTGTAACTATTTAACCTAAAACTTCATTAGGTACACAAAATTTTAGGTGGATTAACGAATATAAATAAATGTTAAGGATACAAATCTTTCACCCTATGCTTTAGAAACTGCTAACACAAAATTAAAAACAGACAGGGAACTAAATGTTTTACGAAGAATATTTCACTTGGCTAACTTTTAAAAGATTCTATTTAAGTGTGTACATATGTATATATTTCATATCTTTGGGATCCAGCATCTATAAAATAAGTTATACGGGGTAAATGGGAAATCAGCCAGATTTTCTATCATTGGAGCAGGAGTTGACCTGGTGTTGCTGTTTGTTGGCAGCCTGCAGCAGTGAAGCACAGACCACAAGCCAGAAAACCTTAATAGGAGTGTGTGAAGCTATTTGATTAGAAGAGGCCAGTTGAAATTGAGTCCCAAGAGTGCAATGATTCCTAAAACACCATTTTTTTTTAAAAAATAGTCTTGTTCTTAACCATTTGAAAGCCAGCTAATCTTTCTTGTGGAAGCATGGAGAATTATATGAAACAGTAATACATCTGTGCTAATATATTACTGATTTAATGAGTTAGTGGAATCATAGCAAACCAAAAAAAAAAAAAAAAGTTTTAAATACTGGCAGATTTAAAAATATCTACTGGCAGATTAAAAAAGATTCTTTAACAAGACACCTATCTTAAACAGATAATGCTGGTTTTGACATTTGCTCTACACTGCAGAATTCCTACTTGCTCCCTGCTATGTGAAGCTGACACCATCTTCCCGCATCACTGCCACTGCTCTCTGGTCAGGTGACATATGCAGCAGTGCTGTTATTATTATTATTTTACATATATATATATATATATATATATATATATATATATAAAACATTTAATAGGATAGTAAGATTCAACTAATCAAACCAATATCAGCAGGATGTGTAGCAAGTGGTGGGTGTGTTCAGATCATGCCTAACAAGAATCAATTTGATGTAGCCCTTGTATCCACAAAATATGCTAAAGGCTACAATCTTCCAGACACACATAAACCTCAGGAAAAAGGACCATTGTTTGTGTGTATACAGTATACTATATATCCACATACATACATTCACACTATTAAACCAGTAATGTATGAAAAAGGAAGAGAGGGTTCAGCACTGAGGTTAATTAAAACGGCTGCAGCCCCCCTTTAAAATATAACCAAAGGTTATGGAATAATAGTAGAAATGGAAGGGATAATGGCACTGCCTAGGGAGATATGAGCCAATATATATAAAAAGAAGGTGTTGAAAATCTAGTAGAAAATCAATAAATAAAAATGTCTAAATATAACTAAATAGTCCAAAAAATGTATAAATGTGCATATGAATATCACATCAAAAATGGCCAATGAACGCCAGTAAAAATATAATGAATAATTAAATATAAGGGAATATATCAAAGTGCAATCATAAGTGACTGAGTGCTGTATATGCCAGTCATAAATAAATGCGAGTAAACAAACATATCACAAAAAATCACACAAAGGTGCAATAATATAGTGATCAAGTGCAAATGGTGATGTGATGAACCACAAATAAATAAATAGATGAATAAATAAATATGGCAGAGGTGAGTCACAGAGATAATCCATTGAAAAATCAATTGTAAACGTCTCTGAATCAGTGCATATATACAGTATATATATATATATATATATATATATATATATATATATATATATATATATATATAAGCCAGGTGAGAGAGTCGGTGAACGTGCTGGTCCCAAATGATTGGAAAAGCCAGGTGGGATTGGGGTGCTCGTGATCCCACTGATATCTCGCCAAGATATGAGTAAGGTGGGTCTCACTCCGTCCTAGAGCTTCCTAAGGGTGGGATGCCCAATGCTTGGGTGGATGGTCCATTAACCGGACTCCTTATTAGGGACCAGCACGTTCACCGACTCTCTCACCTCGCATATATATATATATATATATATATATATATATATAATATATATACATACATGCACGGATTCAGAGACTTTTACAATTGATTTTTCATTGGATTATCTCTGTGACTCACCTCTGCCATATTTATTTATTCATCTATTTATTTATTTATCTATTTATTTATTTGTGGTTCATCACATCACCATTTGCACTTGGTCACTTTATGATTGCACCTTTGTGTGATTTTTTTTGTGGTATATTTGTTCACTCATATTTTTTTATTTATTTATAACTGGCATATACAGCACTTTGATAGATCCACTTATATTTAATTATTCGTTATATTTTTACTGGCGTTCATTGGCCATTTTTTGATGTGATATTCATATGCACCTTTATACATTTTCTGGACTATTCAGTTACATTTAGACACTTTTATTTATTGATTTTCTACTAGATTTTCAACACCTTCTTTTTATATATATTGGCTCATATCTCCCTAGGCAGTGCCATTATCCCTCCCATTTCTACTATTACTCCAGTAATGTAGTCTAGCAATATGTCAAACCCAGCACAATTGTCTGGACCTGGAGAGACAGAGGGTTACCCTACATTGAGTGGATGAAAGTGCCCTAGTGATTTCAAAGGTTACAAAGCGTCACCGCTGAACAGAGGAACCTATGTGAGAATCTTTGTATCCTGCTGTTCATTACAGGAGCTGTTTGTTTTAAATTTAAATGTAAGTTACTACTTTTAAATAAATACCTACTTTGAAATTACTACACCATGAGGACCCCTTTTTTTTTGCATGAATCTTTATATGGAGGAAAAACCGCGGTTCTAAAGGACAACACACCCCACTAAAGAAAGGGTATCTGGATATACAGTGGAACAAATGAGGAGGAGGCAAGAGGAGCCCACTGTGCGCACCCCAGCATATAGGGCAGGGATCTCCAAACTATGGCCCTCCAGCTGTTGTGCAACTACACGTCACATGAGGCATTGTAAAACTCTGACATTGACAGACATGACTAGGCATGATTGGAATTGTAGTTCCTAAACAACTGGAGGGCCATAGTTTGGAGACCCATGATATAGGGAAAGGCGTAATTTGACCTAGTAAGAGAGGGCAAACATAGAGTTAAGCACATTAGTTGAGAGGTGGTGGGGATCACCGAAGCACCAACACTTTTCTGATTACGGATTATTATGGACTCACTTGAATTGTATATACATGTTGCACTTTGAAGGACTTTTTTAGTTTATGCTATGGTACTGCGATGTTGTGATTTTGCTTTTTTTTTTTTTTTTCACATTACACATTGTGTTTTACATTTATTTGCACTGTTTTAGAGCATGCCTAGGAACCAGGGTTTGAATTTATGATATCAGTTTATGATTCCCTTATATTTGTGTATTCACTAAGGAGGAAGGTTTCAGACTTTTGTTGCACTTAGTCTTGGTAATAATATAAATTTACTTACGAATTGCATATACATGATGCATTTTAAATTTTTTTTTTTTTTTCGTTTATGCAATTATATTGCGATATTGTGATTTTGTGATTACGTCATTCAGTTGCGTTTATTTTTTTAAATTTTTTTTTTACTGTACAAATTTGTGTTTTACATTTGTAATCATTGTATTGGAGTTTACCTAGGAACCAGTGCTTGATTTTATGATATTAATATTTATATATGACCCACTTACTATTTACCAAGGACACTAAAAAGGAAGATTTTAGACTTTGTTTTCACTTTACAACACATTTCTTTTACTGACACTACTGAGAGCATTAGTCGCAACAACACACACACTCATTATTTTATTCACATTGTGGAAACACAATTAGGTTGTATGCAGCCACCCATCACAAGACAAGCCATATATTATTACCTATAAGGTAGCGTGGAATATCCCACATTTTTTGTCCTACCAAAGATCAGGTTTCAGTCCATTTTTAACTTGATGTAAGCTTACATTAGAAAGGCTAAAAAACGTCCAAGATTCTGGTGCAATTTATAATAATAGCGAAGATCTAACATTGCTATGTCTCTGTTTTTAAATGTGAAGATGAATTTCCCCACAATGACTACAGCTAGAGGACTGAATGAAGGCTTGTTTTAAAGTGGTTGTAAACCCACCTTTATAACTTTTACCTATAGGTAAGCCTTTAATAAGGTTTACCTATAGATACTGTAAATATCTCCTAAACTCGCACCGTTAAGGAGATATTTACATTGCATGCAGCCAATGACATCATCGGTGAATGCGCTCTGAAGAAACGGCCGCCTGTGCAGTTTCTTCAGAGCCCTGTGCCCTGACCTGCGGCTCCCACACGCATGTGCGGAAGTGACGTCACACAGCTCCGGCCAGTATTACAGCCGAAGTCCGCAGACCCGGAAGGAAGATGGGCGAAGATGGATGCGACTGCCAGTGGGGACAATGCAGGCTTCATTTGTAGGTGAGTGTCACATAATGTGCTAGTATGTGATGCATCCTAGCACATTATGCATTTACTTTGCAGGTTAGAAAGAAAAGAAAAAAAAGGAAGACTTTACTTCCTCCTTAAAATAATACAGAATGTATAAATATTTTAGTGTTCATAGTTTGGGCACAGGTTCATGTTAACTATCAAATACTACACTGTGAATGCCAGCCACTTAAGGTAAGACGGATTTTCTTTTCTTTGTTTGCCAATTGTGATTAGTAATTTGCAGTTTTTCTTAGAGATTATTTCAAATTTTTTTCGAAAATATTTCACTGTGTATCCATTTAACTAACCTTGCCAGTTGTTGCTCAGAATATTTGTTCCTACTTACAGTGAACACATTTCCAAATTCTGTAATGATTCTAAAGTCAATTATGGATCATTACTGCATTCTGAAGTTCTCAAAATAACAAATGGTAGCTTTGAATTGTAAAACTGTATTTAATGTCTAATTACGGTATGAAGAGTAATGCAGCTAGACATTGACACCATCCTAGAGTTTTTATTTTGCTATTTCTACTCAGTTAACCTTTTTTAGGAATTACCTATTCAGTAAAGGTCAATAATTTTCTATGTAATCTATATAGAATTCAGAAACATTTGTTGTAAGATTCAGAAAACAAGCCAAAGTGAACACTATACAGAGAAAGGGTAACTGGAAAGATTTCATTAAAGATGTATTGCACTAGTCCTACATGCTTGCACATTAGTGGAGAAAGACAAGTAGAAATTTCTTCCATGTGGATTTAGCTCCTAGATTTGTTTCAGTGTATTTCCTAATGAGGTGTATTGATTTGCTTTACTAGATAAAATATTAAGTAAAGCACAATCTGATGTTATTCTGCACACAGTTAATGTTAGACTCCACTGGATTCCAGGCAGACGTAGTTACATGGTTGAAAAAAGACATCTAGTTCAACCAATAGAAAAAAAACACACACACACGCAGTTAATCCAGAGGAAGGCAAAAAAACCCAATGAAGCATGATCCAATTTGCTCCAGTAGGGGAAAAAAACATTTCTTCCTTATTCCCCAGGTGGCAATATGATATTCCCTGGATAAACTACCCCTAGTTTAATTACCTATAGATATTATTATCCAGTTATATTTTGTGCATTTAGCAAATAATCCAGGTCTACTGAGCCTTGCAGAGCTAGTTTTTGAAGGAGTCTATTCCATATTTTCACAGCTCTTACTATGAAGAAGCCTTTCTATAGTTGAAGCTTAAAATTTTATTTCCCAAACATTTTTTAAGTGAGATCTTAATTTAGACCCGTCATACTTTGGCTCTCAATGGTCTATGACATTATGCTCATCATACGGAGCTACCTGTTATACTACCTTATGGGAACTAATGCCCCGTACACACGTGCACATTGTCGGCCGAAAATGTTCGGCCGCCGAACGATCGGCCGATTTTCGGCTTGTTAGTATGATGCTTCCAACAGCCGACAGCGCACTTTCGGCCGGAAAGAATCTGTAGTGCAAGCATTAAAATTTTTGTATGCCGACACCAGAGCGGCCGATTGTTCGCCAGTCAATAAAGAATTCGGCCGACAGACAGCAGATTTGCAAGACTGGGCATGCTCAGAAAAGAAAAAACACAGGGAAAGTTAACCATCACATGTCATCACTTCTGCAGTCGGCTGCAGTCGGCGGACAAAATTCTTGTGCAGTCTTTTGCACTTTTCAACAGACACGACAGCCCGGGGACAAAAGACGGCCGATCGTTCGGCCGACGATCTGCACGTGTGTACGGGGCATTACTCAAAAGCTCTCACTAAGATGGTACCTGACTTCTTACTGGCTATCTGAATTTGGACATCCTTCCTTGTCATCTTACTGGGAGGGGCTATGGTCATATAGGTAATATTTTACACATATATTGGTTGTGCAATCACCTCTTTCAAACTTTTGGTCAAATATTTTTTAAACAATTTGGTCCTTTCCCCCCTCTGCTGATCTAGCTATATTAAATCTTGGAATAGAAGATATAGCAATTTCATATAGACATACCATAACCCATATTTTATTAGCGGCCAGGCTAATGTTTATAAAACAAAAGAAATCAGACCATATCCCTTCTTACTATGAAACTGTAGAGATAGTCCAAGCTTACTAGACTTGTGTGATACTGATGGCTTCCAGTTTAGGCGTGCTTAAAAAGGTCTCTTTATTCTGGTTACCTCAGAAAACTTGGTATGAAATTCTGGGCTCTACAAAAATATGATGGGTATTAATTTGACCTTTACCTGTAATATTCCTAGTCCCTTCTATAAGGGCAGGGAGTCCTACATGTTGTTTGGAACACTTTGTCGACTTTATGGAGGATTACTGCCTACTGTTCTTAATTTGTGCCTCTTTATAATGCAATGCCAAGTGGTAATTTAACACTATACTCCATTTTCTTTCTTCTTTTTCTTCTTTGCTTCATGTCTCTTTGATGTCATGATGTGAAGTTATTAACTCTTTTTTTTAAATACAGATAATTTTTATTAAACTTTTCTTTTTTTTCCTTTGTACACAACACATACCGGTATATAGAGTTTGTCTCCAGTTATCTTAATCGTTTGACATTCTATTGATATACAATAAATACTTCCTTGTGAGTGAGTGAATAACTACACGAAGTTCATTAATTGGACCATCTATGTTTTTATATATGTTTATCATATCCCCCTTAGACGCTTCTTCTCAAAAGAGAATAAGTTCAGTTAATTTAATCTTCCCTCATAGCTGAGCTCCTTCATGCCTCTTGCTGGATTCAGATAGTTCTTCAGAGAGCATTTGGCAGCTGTGGGGTGCTTGCAGAGCAACTTCATTCACTTGAATGGGTCACGCTCAACAGGGGCTGTGCCCATAGAAAACAAAAGAGTATATAATTCCTGTTGGGGACAAAAAACATCACAGTGGCAGTATGTGTACACTTTAACCCCGTTTTGCCAACCATCCATAAATTTACATACAGTTTATACAAATTTGTCTGTGGACAGGAAAAAAGTGCCCGTAAAAAAATTGTCCTTGTCATGGGCTCTGAACTGTGCATGCACAGTTTCAGAGCCAGCCAATTGGAGAACTGCTGGGCTCAGCCTCAGATTGGCAGTGGGGGGGGGGGGGAGGTCTGAGTGTGCACTGACATCATGGCGCTTATCAGGAGTGACTTACAGTAAATTCATACACTCCATTGCATGAGTTGAGGTTGAGCCCAGCAGTTCATTACCCCTTGGCGCCGGTGCCTACTGACCCTTTAAGGGGTTTTAGATGCTGGGAGGCGTGGTGTCACAGCGGTCACATGATTGGAAAGCGGCTGATCGCTAGTATGCATTGGGAGCTTTCCTGTACCCGCCGGCTACTGTGCTGGGAGCGCACAGGGATTGTGCTCTCAGCACGGTAAGTAGTTTTAACTGGGCTGCATACATGGGGCCACTCAGTGTTAAGGCCCACCCGCCGAGTGGCCACATATGTGCATGCAGCCGGCCTCAAGGAGTTAATTGGCTTTCCCTGGAACTGCAAAGCCTTTTCCTGCCAGCTGTCTGCCAGCGGTGGCGATATGTGTAAGGAGGACACTGTGCCAGACACTGATGTAAGGTGGGATACTGCAGGGTAGAGGCACTCTGGGCTGCTGCACTCCATATGCTGTTTTGCTTTTTAATTATTCTTAATCCCTGTACTCTATAGATTATGCTGTACATAGACCTGACAATTGTCTCAACAGTGGAAAAATAGCGCTTGCTGGTATGTTTACACCTTAATACAAAAAAATATATATAATAAAATAATTATTTATTTATTTATGTCTTGTGATAAAGTGGTGGTGTTTTGTAATAAAATTGCTAGTTAATGTGTACCATATAAAACATCTAAAACCTTGATAAGAACTATTAAAAAATAATACACTGATATTTCATACAATGCTGAAATTCAAAATAAATAAAATAAATACTTAAATAGTGAGATATAAAGTGCTTGTGGCTTATATGATCAAGTCCATAACAAAAGTCCAAAAGCCCTACCTAATCTTTTCTATAGCAGCTGCTAAAAGTGTATATATATCACTTTTATACAAAATATCAGGCGCGGGGAATATACTTTGGTATATTTTTCTTACAATTGTCAGTTGCTGTTAATTAAGTTTTTCTTAACGGTAGCCTAAGGCAGGCCATAGACGATTCGAATTACGCACGATTTATCGTTCGATAAACGAAAGCGTCACTCGTGCACATCATCGAGTGTACCATCAATGTGAGCCGAAAATCGTACGACAAAACACTATTTTTTGTGCCTTTTAACCACATCTCTACCGGACACACTCCCTACTGTTCTGTGTTTTGTTAGGCGAAATCATACAACTCCCCCACTAATGATACGAAATTCGGCCGATTTTCGCAAAAAAAACCAACATGTTGGATATGTGAATTTTTGCTGTCGTACAAAAATCGAACGTTTTACATACCACACTAACGATACGAAAATCATTCGATAACACTGCCATTTACGATTTTTGTACGTAATTCGAATCGTCTATGACCTGCCTAAGTAAAGCATTATCAGTAGATAGACTTCTGTACAACCAGCCTGCCCATACATGTAATAAAATTCAGCTGATCCCTGCTGAACTGTACACATTTCAATTCATGTATGGCCTCCTAAGACAAAAATATCCTTTTTGCGTGCATAAAAACATATGTGATAAAAAATAATAAGTTAAAAAAATGATCCTTTGTCCTGAGGTTTATTTGGGTCTCTGAGACTTTTAGTTGTAGCACAGAAATTAGTATTAGTTGTGTGGACAAGGACTGTGGTATATGTGTGCATTGTATACAGCAGATGCAGATTCCGTTCAATCCCTCTTTAAGACCCTCCTACTGGCCAGCCACAAAACCTTTTTTCTCTGCTCTTTGCCAGGGCGCCCCATTTCTTTCACAATCCTGGTCATGCTCACATATTGTCATGCTGTTCTGACTTTTTAATTGCAAAGCCAGGCATATTACTTGGAGAGCTTGTTCTGTTAAAAAACAATAGACTTATTGGCTGGATCACCACATGAAAATAATGGAAAGAATGCCTAAAAAAGAAAATGAATGCAGCCATTATATCTAAGAATTAGTAATAAATGTTTGCTTTTGGGTCTTATACCACTTTAACATTTTAAACCCCTCGATTCCCCCATTCATGCTAAACAGTGTGGATGGACAAATATGACAAAATACCTGAACAATGTCTGCATCTGATTGTATGTAGGCAGTGTTCGGCCGAAAATTTTTACCCAGCGCCTTCGACAATCTATGAAAAAATAGCCTTTTTCGACCTGAGTGGTGCAGGCAGGGCCAACCACAGAACACATTTTAAACAAAATGCAATCGATGTATGGTCCGCTAAACCATCATGTCAAAATAATAGTTTTAATGATATTAATAACCATATTAATCTCTGGGCATGTATACTGAAATAATGTTTTTGTTGCTATGGCTTAACTGTGTTGTTTTTATAAAATATAAATTGTGTTTTCATTTTTTTTTTTTAACATAAGCTTTTCTTTTTAAGTATGAGGCTTTATTCCCTTATTTTAATCTTAAAATTATGGCAAGTTTATGTCAGTAATCCAAACACGGTGCTGATTATATCTCAGTTTGACTTCACAATTTTTTTCCCACTGGCCTTAATTCACACAAAAAAAAAAACACTTTTCAAATCAGCACTACTCAACCCACTGGCCCCAAATCATCTATTCCACTTTTGTTCTGATTAGCCCCACTTTAGCGGAACCATACTGACCAATTAAAACCCTCTTCACAGCAACAGTCCAGCTTATCAATCAATGGACGTTTATTACAAGGATCAGGTTAAAATGAACATACACTGGACCATTCACTCTAGGGATATAGCACAAGAAAAAGCTAATCAGTAGAGCTATAAGTCAATCAATCTGTCTGTCTTTGTCCTTCCTGCAAATGTGGTCATTTCACTCATTCCCCAAGGTGGCTTGCCCTGCAATTAATACTTTTAGAGAAATAAAAAAGGGTTTACTTTAAAAAGTGAATTGATGAAAATAGAAGTGAAATATTTGAAGGAACATCCAGCCAAATTTGTAATTTAAGTGGGTGTAGCCACAATTTAGCATTAAGTAAGTTAGATGCTTTAAATTACTTTTTGCCACTGGGGACAATTTAAGATTGATTTACTACAGGCAAAAAGACTGATCACTTGCAAAGTGCAAATTCCTTTGCAAAGTGAACAGTCTTTTTTGGAAATCAGCCCCTTTCTGTACGGATAAACTCTGTCATTATAACAGGAAGCAGAGGGAATCTCCTAAATGGGATACAAACATCAGGTTTCTACAAAACTAATATTCCAATGTCAAAGCTTCCCAATCACCATGAAAATCATAAAGAAATACACCTAAGGCCCGTACACACCTGCAGATTGTCGGCCGAAAAGTTTCGGCCGACGACCGATCGGCCGATTTTCGGCTTGTTAGTATGATGCTTCCGACAGCTGACAGCGCACTTTCGGCCGAACAGAATCTGTCGTGCAAGCATTAAAATTTTTGTATGCCAACACCAGAACGGCCGATTGTTCGCCAGTCAGTACAGAATTCGGCCGACAGACAGCAGATTTGCAAGACTGGGCATGCTCAGAAAAGAAAAAACACAGGGAAAGTTAACCATCACATGACATCACTTCTGCAGTCGGCGGACAAAATTCGTGTGCAGTCTTTTGCACTTTTCAGCAGACACGACAGCCCGGGGACAAAAGACGGCCGATCGGTCGGCCGACGATCGGTACGTGTGTACGGGGCTTTAGGCAAAAGACTCAACACTCACACAAAGGCAAGGTAACCTGGTATATATACGTTCCATTGTAGAGAGAAAGATAAAGACCTCAGCAGACGAAATAAACTGCTCAACAAATGGATAGCCCAATGTCGGAGGGTACAATCTGCAAAGTTTCCAGGGTGCAAAAATGTCAGGTTGCTATCTGGTGACCTAGAAAAGTTGTGACAGTCCTGGGTGTGGTGATTCTTTCTTTTTCGTGACTAAGGCCCCTTTCACATAGGGGAGTCCATCGGTGGACTCCATTTTTCTCAGCGGGGGATCGATCCACCGATCCCCCACTGAGCAGGCAGATGGCAGCTCTGTCTCCGCGCTGTGTGCGGAGACAGAGCTGTAAGGTCCTCGCTCTTCTCTATGGGGGAATCAAATGAGAATGGGCCGCCTGCCTGTTCTCATCCGTTCCACTGGACGGATGGAAAATAGGGTTTCCATAAAAAAATTTCCAATAAAAATTTATTGAAATAAAAAAAAAATGATTGATCCATGTGGCTATAAATGCTGGGGTATATTCCTGACACTCGTAAGAACCAAGGATACTACCAAAACAAATACAGCCCAACAAAGTGTAAGATACTCATAAACATGAGAAGATCAGAAAGTCCAGTTGATATTGTCCAGATCAGGAGCCAATCTTTGTCTGTGGGCAGCAGCAGATGGTAGCAGACAGAGAAGTAGCACAAATATGCAATCATTTAAAGTGTTACTAAACCCACAACAGTAAAATCTGTCTATAGATGAAGAATAACATGCTTGTTTTACTCACTGTGTTTACACCATGAGCACCTCAGCTCATAAAACGCTCATCTCTAAACTCTCAAAACGCCGAACAAGCAAAATCCTAATCATTTCAATGGCCCCTGTTCAGATATAAGCATTTTGTCGCCTGAAGCAAAATGCCTTGTAACAGATCAACCGGCACCCCGACCGGGAACGTCCGTTGACAGATGCTTCTAGTGCTTCCCGAAGGCTCCAAGCACTCCACCAGACACCGTAACCACTTCAGACCCCATGAACCGCCGCAGCTTGGTTAGGGTCTTGCAGTCTCTTACACACCCTGGACCTACGACAAGGCTCCAGGTTCCCGTGGTTGAACCTCTCTTTCCCCAGAGAGGGCAGCAGGAACAAGCTTTTACAAGAGCTTAGTGATTATCCAAGGGAGTATGGAAGACTATAGCAATCCCTTGTAGCGATTCCCCCAATGCGAGATAGGACTCTAGATTGAGGGTGAAGTAACTCTTTATTGAACAACAACCGACTTTTATACAGTTTTCCCCCACAAGGTTAAAGTCCAGGTGGACCTTGTTGAAAACACAAACACAATCCAATGAAAACAGAGTTTTACACTCTCATACAGTGTACACAATCCCTCCCCTCTTCCTGATTACAGAAGCATATGCAGATGAAAGTGTATACAGGAACTAACCGAATATCTAGCCATCTGGACAGAACAATGTGAGGTCATTAACATTTAACAACGAGACAGGTAAACTTTAACACAATACACATTCCATTTCAATACACAAACCATAGGGAAGCCTGTCTGGCACGCAGAGACATGGAATACACACATTATCTAGGAGTCAGACTTCATGGCAATTGTCTATAACAGTCTAAGTCTCCCAGTGTAAAATAGGATTAAATCTTCATATTTCTATATGAAGATATTGCTGACAAATATTGCTGTCCCATCTGAAGCAATTCAAACCATTAAGTATCTGCTCCTCACCTCCAGTGACGGTGAATACCGTCACACGCCTGAAGCTCAAAAAAGTACATGAGAACGATACACTTAGGGCTGAATGGAGCCTAAGTGATTAATCTTCTGCACTGTGTGATCCTGTATGTACAGATGCCCCCCCCCCTCCTGCATGTTCACTCTGGAAAAGTCCAGAAAAGCACAGTAAGTGTAGTTCAGCTGCACATACTCAGTTTGGTCTCTCTCTATTGCTGGATAGGACACTTCCTGGTTTTAGCTGAGCTATTCAGGTCACATGGTATTGACATTACACATGTGGGCATATATACAGATCCTAAATGACAGTCCAGTCCCTCCCTCCTCTTCCATGCCCAGTAACTAAAAAAGAACACAGTGGGTGGGATGTCACATATTGATTGATGGATGATTTTTTTTTTCTTGGGAGAGTACATGTGATCAACACAGGGCCAATCAGTACTGTCCAGACATGTTCAGACAGAGAATTAAGGGTCTTGAAGCCAGATAGGACAATTGTTGGAGAAATTAAAACTCCTACAAACTATCAGCACTCACTGATACAAGTCACAAGATTGCTCTAATTGCTATATACAGCTGATGAGAAAAGGTATTTATCAGTTTATATTTACTAAAATAATTGCATTTCCATGTTCTGTGTACTGTAGGAGACCACATATAGTTAATGCAGGATCTGGGTTTAGTAACACTTTAAGTGTGCACATTTATGTCTATTACTGTATATAAGTATCTTCTGGCTGCTTTAAATCCTCTTCGCAGTGTACTAGGCATAACATGAACTGACTTTGTACATACTTTTCAAGATATTATGGGCAATTCATTAGGCTGTAATGATCATTATTTGCCTTAATAACTGTTATTTCAACAATGAAAGCAAATGAGAGCTGAAAATAACTATTGCAATTGACAAAACACATTAATCAGAGCTGAGTAAGTTGATCCTATTAAAAAGGTAACCAGGGAAATACTTACATTGTAGTACAAGCATTCTGAATTTTTGAAATGATCATGGCTGATTGGTTGCCATGCACAGCTGCTAATGAATTCTGACACCCCCTGTTTTGAAACATTTCCCTCAAAGAATCTGTTTTCCCCTCACACAGGGGAAAGATATATAGGAGGGTTTAAAAAAAAAAATAATCACAGTGATTGGCTCTCACTATCATCAGTCCAACATCATCTCCACCTGGGGACACATGGTTGGACTTCCTCCCAATAGAAACAGAGGTATGCATATAAGGCCATCTCCCTAGAGCCGCAAATATGTGTGACCATGCCCGGAAGGGATTAATATTGTCTTACAGCGCAACATTAACCACTTAACATCCACCCTATAGCAGTTTTATTGCTACAGGGCAGCTCTCCTGTGCAGAATCATGTGTATATATACGTAATTCTGTACTTTTGCCTGCAGGGGGTACGCATGCGCCACCGGCGGACTGCTACTGCTATGATAATTCACAGCAGAAGCTGATCTGCAGGTCCTGGGCACTTGATAGCCTCCGGCACCCACCGATCATCTGCAATACAGGGATATACACTGTGTCTCTGCAAAGCAGGGACTAGAATCCATCTCTTCCCCTTGTAAAAGCAGCACACTGTGTACACAAAAACGCTGGCTAGGCACACATTTAACCCTTTGATCGCCCTAGATGTTTAACCCCTTTCCAGTCAGTGTCATTTGTACAGTGACAGTGTATATTTTTAGCACTGATCACTGGATTAGTGTCATTGGTTCCCGCAAAGTGTCAGTTAGTATCCAAATACCCACTGCAATATCGCAGTTCCGCTATAGGTCGCCGATCGCCTCCATTACTAGGATAAGAAAAAAATAAAAAAATAAATACATCCCATAGTTTGCAGACGCTCTAACGTTTGCATAAACCAATCAATATATGCTTATTGGGATTTTGTTTTACTTAAAACATATTGGCCTAAATTTATGAAGAAATTTTTTTTTTTTATTTGATACCTTTTATAGCAGAAACTGAAAAAATATTGTTTTTTTTTAAATTGTCAGTCTTTGCTTATAGTGCACAAAATAAAAATAAAAAAAAACGCAGTGGTGATCAAATATCAACCAAAAGAAAGCTCTTCTTGTGGAGAAATGTTTATTTTATTTGAATACAGTGTCGTATAACCATGCAATTGTCAGTTAAAGTAACACAGTGCCATATCAGAAAAAAATGGCCTGGTCATGAAGGGGGGTAAATCTTCCAGAGGTCAAGTGGTTAAAAATACACAATTACTTTAAAAAACATGCTTGGGGGATGCCTTAAACCTGGAAATGAAGTAATGCACCTGCAGTATGTATTGCAGAAAACATGACATTTGAATAAAAAGTCAAAACTACCACCGCAAAATGACACTTATGATACCCAATGGTTTAAAACTTTGTTTTAAACAAAGCGGTGGGGGATAGCAGTTGATGTCATTGACCACATAGGATTATATTTTGCCCATAAACGGTCAATGACATTAGCTAGTTTACCTGGCACTGCTGTTTATATTTCACCATTGCTGGGAAACTGCCCCAGCAGAGGATCATTGTGTATGAATAATGATTTAACTGTCATTTGGTCATCCCACCTCTGTACCATGCTGATGGGGACCTCATCCCCCGAAGCCTTGGCTAAGTGCATGTGGGGGTCTGTGGAGGTAAGGTTTATCAAAACATGGAAGTCCCCTTAAAGTTAAGGAAGCCTCTATCTCCTCCCATGAATAATCACCCCTTGTTACTTATTCACAAACTGAAAAGAAATAGTAAATACCCCCACCACTTAAAAATATATTTTTTTAGAGGGTTAGTTTACCTTGATTAAAAACTGTCCATGCAGGTAAGGGGCATCTGTAGATAAAAACGTACTGTGCAGCTCGGACTAAAGTTGAATAATGCCCATGCTATAGATGTAGGCTATTTATGTACCCCCCAAAGTCTGACTGCACAACTCCTAAGACATTGCTAACTTTAGTCAGAGCTGCACAGTTTGTTTTATATACAAGCCCCTGTTATCTGAATAGGCAGTTTTTGTTTAAACTAACTCTTTAACCGCTTGCCGACCGCCGCAAGTAGATATAATGCGGCGGTCAGCCCCGGCCAGGCAAAGTGACGTATATATACGTCACTAGCCTGTGACCGGTTTGTGAGCCAATAGCGGGCGAGCGTGCGCCCGCTGAGGCGCGCGCCCGCCCCGGCTCGTTCACTGAAGAGTCCACACGTGTGACCGGCGGACCCGATGTCCGCCGGTCACACTACGATCGTCGGTACAGCGGGAGAAAGGCGGGCGGCTTATGTAAACAAGCCGCCTGTCATTCTCCCCTGTGTAAAAATGGAGATCAGACGGTTCTACTATGTAGAACCGTTGATCTCTGTTTTTACAATAGTAGACATGTCCCACTACAGTTAGAAACACGCCCCTAGGACACACTTAACCCCTCCCTCTCCAATACAGTTAACCCCTTCCCTGCCAGTGTCATTTTTACAGTAACAGTGCATATGTATAGCACTGATTACTGTAGTAATGTCAGTGGTAACCCCAAAAGTGTCAAAAATGTCAGTCAAGGGTCCGATCTGTCTGCCGCAATGTCGCAGTACCGCAAAACAAAAAGCAGATCACCGCCATTACTCGTTAAAAAAAAAAAAAACACCAAAAATGACAAAAATCTTTCCCTTTGTTAGCAAACACGATAACTTTTGCGCAAACCAATCAAAATATGCTTTTTGCGATTTTTTTTACCAAACATATGTAGCATAAAACAAATTGGCCGAAAATGTAAAAAAATTTTGATTTTTACATTTTTTGGGGGGAATTTCATATAAAAAAATGTGAAAAATATTGTTGTTTTTTGCAAAATTTATGCTCTTTTTTTGTTTATAGCGCATGATCAAAAAAATCGCACAGGTGATCAAATACCACCAAAAGAAAGCTCTGTTTGTGAGAAAAAAAGGATGTGAAATTTGTTTAGGTACAGCGTCGCACGACCGCGCAATTGTCCGTTAAAGTCACGCAGTAAAAAATCGCAAAAAAAAACCCTGGTCAGGAAGGGGGTAAAATCTTCCGGGGCTTAAGTGGTTAAACATATCCCACAATGTAAATGGAACATCAGTAATATCATCTTCCAGCTATGTAAATCTATTCTCAACCACTATGAATGAACCCTGCTGGATTCCAAATGTCAATAATCCAACTGAAGATAGTTTGATTATGTCATTAACCATATATGCCCATGACCACATGTGGATGATGATGTCACCCTGAATGCCTGCTGGATTTATTAGAATTTAAAAAACTGGTGGGTGGTGGGAAGCAGTCACCATTTGATAGCAGCAGTGATACCACAACTAGATGAAGTTCTTCTGACTGCAGCAGCTGGGTACTTGGGAAACAGCTTGCTTTTTTGGTCCAACTCATAATCGACCCAAACCCAGTGCTCACGCCTACTTATCACCTCCCGGGTCTGTCAGAACCTTTGTTCCATTGCTCTAATGGAACAAGGCTTCTATATATGGGGAAACATGACATTGCTTAAAGCGTAACTCCACTTTTGTTGAGAAAAAAAACATTCCCCTCTGGGTGATCTCTATACATTGCGGGATTTTTACAAACGTTGTTGCAGATTCCTACCTTTTGTTATTCTAAAGAAATCATTGTTTGTGCCTCTGTGCTAAGTGAGTCAAATGGGAGTGGTTTAATAATTATCTATCAGCTGTGCAGCTGCAGGGCTCTAATGAGGAAATCTGCTGGGCCTGCATCCCTTTAGGCACATTCCTATTGGAAGTATCTCACCAAAAATTTAATTTTTTGTTGCAGGGGATGCCAGAAATCTGACTTATATCTTAGGCAGAGTTCTGGTAAAATTGGTGAGCCAATCACACAATCAGGAAATGATGTTTCTGGGGGTGTGGTCAGTATACATTCTGTGTACAGAACAGCTCCAGGTAGCCATATTGCATTGCATTTTCAGAAAATTACAATAGCTGCAGAATGAAAAGGAAATGTCATTTTTAATACCATTCAATTACAATATGCCTTGTGTCGTAATTGCATACGCTATATTGAGTTGAGTATAGAGTTACCCTTTAAGCCTAACAGACCAATCACTATATCTGAACACTGTCACATGGGGGAGGGAAGGTAGCATAATAATCTCCTTGATATGCTTGGGGTGGGGGGGCAGTGACATCACCCATCCTGGTAAGCTTTGACTTTATCCAATGCCAGGGCCTACCCAGGGTGGACTGCTTCAGGGAGTAGGTGGCAAAAGAAGTATGCCTTGGTTGGTATATGATTCTGGGGCTGGGGAGGTGGGCTATTAGGAGACACTATTACTACATTTTCCAGGATAGACACCGTTTATGTGTGGCATAGTGTACCCACATGATTCTCAGACCTTGTGTGACACAAGATACATGTGTCTTATTTTGTTATCAACTTTTTTGTACATTTTTTTTTAAGCATAAGATAATTATTTATCACTAAAATTAATTGTTTTTTCAGTAAAGGCTAATTTGTTTGTATAGCGAACATATAATATACAGTTGCTTTTATTTTTCCTTGTTTTGCCTCCATTTAATGTACCTGATTAAAAAAAGCAATTAGCACCAGCTACTGGAAATGTTTTCCTTGACCTTATTTAACCTTTTGTTCTACAAATAAAATATTGTAAAAAAAAAAAAAAAAGATCAGTCTTTGATCATTATTTGTTACATTTTCATTAGCTAGCCACTGGCTACTTTGTTCTGCCATTCTTGTTTCGTCTATTAAGAAAAATCTTAAGAAAAGCAAGCTAGTGAAAAGAAATAGATAATTGCTTTTAAAGCGGAACTTCACCCAAAAGGGGCAGTTCTGCTTTTCTGTCTCCTCCCCCCTCCTCTACAGCTTTTGGTATATTAAATGTTTGTTAGGGGGAGCGGGTACCTAGTTTTGATAGGTATCCGCTCCCACTTCCGCTTTCATTACCTAGGTGATCCAAGCAGAAGTTTGGCCCCGCCTTCTAAGCACACAGTCTCTTGGGGCACGCCCCAGGTCCCAGAAGACTGCGGAACCATTCACAAAGCATAACATGGCTCACACATGTGCAGTGGGGAGCTGGCTCTGAAGCCACAAGGAGTCACATCCAGCTTCCCACTCTAATGCCAGGGACGGGTAAAGAACCAGCCTGGGTGAGGACAGCGCTGGATTCTTTGGAGAGGTAAGTGTCCTTTTAATTTAAGTCATCAGCTAGGGTGAAGATCCTCTTTAACCACTTGCCGACCGCCCGCCGTAATATTACACGGCGGCAGGGTGGCTCGGCTGCATCCAGTCATGTAGTACTAAGTGACTGAGTGCATGTGGTTTCGCTGGAGCCGCTGCCCTCCCGGGATCGTCGGAGAAACCGAGAGAAAACCCTCCTGCTTATGTAAACAAAGCAGGCGGATCTTCTGTCAGACAGGCAGGGAAAGATCAGCAAGCTGAAACTGCGATCTCTCTGTGCCTGTCACAGAATCCTTCCCCCACACAGTGAGTAAGCACTTAAGGCATACATTTAACCCCCTTGATCACCCCCAATATTAACCCCTTCCCTGCCAGTGTCATTTATACAGTAACAGTGCATATTATTTAGCACTGATTACTGTATTAATGTCACTGGTCCCCAAAAAGTTTCAAAAATGTCAGTTAGGGGTCCGATCTGTCCGCCACAATGTCGCAGTCCCGATAAAAATCGCTGATTGCCGCCATTACTAATAAAAACAAATAAATAAATAAAAGGCCAAAAATCTATCCCATAGTTTGTAAACGCTATAACTTTTGCGCAAACCAATAAAAATACACTTTTTGGGATTTTTTTTTACCAAAAATATGTAGCAGAATATGAATTGGCCTAAACTGATAAAAAATTTTCTTTTTTACATTTTTTTTATTGGGAATGTTTTATAGCAGAAAGTAAAAAATATGGCGTTTTTCTCAAAATTGTCGCTCTTTTTTTGTTTATAGTGCAAAATCTAAAAACCGCAGAGGTGATCAAATACCACCAAAAGAAAGCTCTATTTGGAAAAAAGGAAATCAATTGTATTTGGGAACAACGTCGCATGACCGCGCAATTTTCCTTTAAAGTAACACAGTGCCGAATAGCAAAAAATAGCCTGGTCATTAAGGGGGTAAAACCTTCCGGGGCTGAAGTGGTCATTAAGGGGATAAAACCTTCCGGGGCTGAAGTGGTTAAACAGTCACACAATGATGTAATTACATGTAACATCTATGTGAGTGTTCCCAGCAGCTCACACTTGTGATAAGGGGCTGAAGTGCTGGTGGTTGCTGTAAGGGGCTGAAGATGACGGATACTGTATGTAGTGCTGGGTGCTTGATCTTATGACCTGAAAACATTAATTCCACCACTGTGATGGTTGCCACTTAGATTCTTAATTCAATGATTAGATATTTAAGATGTCTCTCCAAATGCCTGGCACTGTTTATCTTAACTTAATTTTCAATGAGCACAACGAGACCAATTAAGCTAACTTCACCTTTGGGAACGTGATACACCCATATTTAGGGTGTAACATGTAACATGCTCCTATACACCTACCTCCTGCTGCCAGCACTCTGTGACAGTGGATGGGGGATCATCTTCCTGCACCCGCTGTCACTTTTGAAAACAGTGAGGCTGTGTGGGGCTCCGCCTATACACAACATCATGCATTAGAAGTTTTCTGTGAATGAATGAACTGCAAGTATTATCAGCTGCTGTGGCAGATGTTTTGTAATTCTCAATTAACTTTGAGGGCACTTTTGTACGTTCTCGGAGTTCATTGATTTTTCCTGTAGTTCATTAACTGTCTGTATAAGGGTACAGGCAGTCAGCTGATAGAAAGTCTGTAGGATCCTTGCATTGCACTCACTATCTGCTGATCATGAATGCAATGTTTTACAGGCTGCAGTGTAAAAAAAATAATAATAAAAAACATAATAAATGCATACTTTTTACCTGCAAAAAAATGTGCATTTATTTATTTACTTTGAAAGGTGAACTTATCCTTTATGATGACATTAACCACTTACTGCAAATCAACATAGACCTACGTCGGCTGCAATAAGTGGCTGTATCGGGGTGATGCCTGCAGCTAGAGGCATCATCCCAGTACAATTTTTTAGAGCCAGCAGTCGGCTTTCAGGTGGTAATGATCGATGTGGCTCGGGAGCCGCTCGATCGTTACCCCAGTGAGCGGGAGGGGACAACCCCTCTCCCGCTGCCCGGGTCTCCCCTCCCACCTGGAGACCCGAGCAACCAGCTGGCGCATCCGCCAGCTGGTTGGAGTCCCGATTAAAGCCGGATGCGGCTTAGATCTGGTCTTCGATGATGTAACCCAAAGGCGGCGTCCATGACGTCACGTCCGGATTACTCAGCTGCTAAAGGCGGCAGATTTAACCATTTTACCACCGCCCACAGTAATATTACTGCGGCAGAGTGGCTCGTTATCGTCTGACGACGTAGTACTACGTCGTCAGACACTCCCCCTTCTGGGCAGCGCTTGCGCGCCGCCGGAGGCTCGCTCCCGCTGTTTTCAGTCACAGCGGGAGTCGGGCCAGGGGAGGAGCAGCCGCTCTTCCCCCGATCGTCGGGGATCTAGTGTGGAGATCCGCCCGCCTGTGTAAACACAAGCGGGCGGATCTTCATAGTGACAGGGAGTGACAGATCGGACTGTTCAGCATAGCTAGACATCCGATCTGTCCATGACTCACTCAGTCCCCCCCCCCCCACACGTCAGTAAGCACCAGGCACACATTAACCCCTCCCTCTCCAATAAAATTAACCCCTTCCCTGCCAGTGTCATTTTTACAGTAACAGTGCATATATATAGCACTGATTACTGCAGTAATGTCACTGGTACCCCCAAAAGTGTCAAAAATGTCAGTCAAGGGTCCGATCTGTCCGCCGCAATGTCACAGTCCCGCAAAAAAAAAATCGCAGATCGCCGCCATTACGCGTTAAAAAAAGAAACACCAAAAATGACAGAAATCTTTCCCTTTGTTAGTAAACGCAATAACTTTTGCGCAAACCAATCAAAATACGCTTATTGTGATTTTTTTTACCAAACATAGGTAGCAGAAAACAAATTGGCCAAAAATTTTTAAAAAAATTGGTTTTTACATTTTTTTTGGGGGGAATTTCATATAAAAAAAAATGTTAAAAATATTGTTATTTTTTCAAAATAAATGCTCTTTTTTTGTTTATAGCACAAAAAGTAAAAATCGCACAGGTGATCAAATACCACCAAAATAAAGCTCTGTTTGTGGGAAAAAAAGGACGTAAATTTTGTTTGGGTACGGCATCGCACGACCGCGCAATTGTCAGTTAAACTCGCACAGCGCCGAATCGCAAAAAGTGGCCTGGACGGAAGACAGCAAAATCCTCCGGTGGTAAAGTGGTTAAAAAGTGAATGTATTCAAAAATGACATTTTCAGCATTTTGAATACATAGAAGTGTAGCGGAGGGGTCTAGGGTCTTTTAGACCCTCAATCTCTCCATAAAGAGTACCTGTCACAGCCTATTGCTGTCACAAGGGATGTTTACATTGCTTGTGACAGCAAATAAAAGTGTTAAGATTTTTTTATTTTAAAAACCAGTGCTAAAATTAAAATAATTAAAATAAATAGGAAAAAAATGTAACCACCCCCGTTGTCGTGAGCTCGCGCACGAAAGAAAACGTATACGGAAGTCACGCCCTCAAATTAAATCGCTGTTCAAACCACACATGTGAGGTATCGCCACCAACACCAGAGCGAGAGCAATAATTAAAAAAAAAAAAAGCTACTCTCTAACTCTAAACTGGTAAGCGTTAAACATTTTTAAAACGTCGTCTATGGAGATTTTTATTGACCGTAGTTTGTCGCCTTTCCGCAGGTGTGCGCAATTTTAAACCATAACATGTTGGGTATCTCTTTACTCGACGTGACATCATCTTTCACAATATACAAAAAAAGTGGGCTAACTTTACTCTTTTTTTTTTTAAATGCAGTAAAATGTAATTTTAACCAAAAAATGGAGTTTGAAAGACCACTGCGCAAATACTGCGTGACAAACAATATTGCAATGACCGCCATTTTATTCTCCAGAGTCTTTGCTAAAAACACATATAATTTTTGGGGGTTGTAAGTAGTTTTCTAGCAAAAAATACTGATTTTAACTTGTAAACAACATGTGTCAAAAATGGGCTCGGTCCTTAAGTGGTTAAGCTCCAGTTTTAAAAAAAAAAAAAAATTCTATTCAAGTATGTATTCTTAACTCAAAATCGACCTTCTATTGCTTTCAATCTCCTCCAGATCTCCAAATTAGTTTTTGTTTTTTTTTTCTTGTTTTTTTGCTTCTTTCAACCGACTTCCTGTTAGAGGGTGGCGATGTTCATGGGACTGTAGACTGCACAAAAACCCCCCAAAATAATTTATGCAGATAATTGAAATAATACACAAACCACAGATAAAGTTGAAATGTCCGCAGCACCTTTATTGGTTTAAATTAATGCATAAAGCTTTATTAAATATAAATACGAATAAATATATGTGGCAATATTTCCAGGCTTGGGGCCTGAAGTGGGTCTCCCATCAGTACCGGTAAAACTTCCAACACATTTAAGTTGTGAACCCAGGTGTGAGAACTGAGACAATGACCAGTCCGGCATCTTTGGTTTGTTTGTTTTATTGTATTTAGGGGATGGGAGAAGGGAATGAGTGGGAAACTCCTCTGGCTCTTCTAGGCTTAACTGGGACTTTATACAAGAAAAATGCTCACTAGCGCTGTCTTGGTGCCAGCTGAATGACGACCAGCGCTTCCTGACGCTTCAACTGCTGCTTGACTGAATTAGTGCTGAAACCTCGACTTTAACTTGGATTGTTAGCTCAGAAGCTCCAGGACTGTAGAACTCTTGACTCCTGGTACTTGGTGTAGCTCAAAAGTCACTGAACAGCTCCCTCTAAAGGCCCGTACACACGTACCGATCGTCGGCATACAAACGTCGGCGGACGAAAGATCTGCCGATTGTACGCGTGTTAGTATGGTGCCTCCGACAGATGTCTGCGCACAATCCGCGGACAAAAGTCTTTCGTGCAAACATGAAAATTTTTGTCTGCGGACACCAGAACGGACGATTGTTCGCCTGTCAGTACAGAATTCGGCCGACAGACCGCAGATTTGCAAGACTGGGCATGCTCAGAAAATTAAAAACACAGGGAAAGTTAACCATTACATGACATCACTTCTGCAGTCAGCTGAAGTCTGCAGACAAAATTCTTGTGCTGTCCTTGTGCTGTCTTTGCACTTTTCAACAGACACCGACATCCCGGGGAGAAAAGAGGAACATTTGTATGCCGACCATCGGTACGTGTGTACGGGGCTTTACCCTTCACTGGCTGAGCTAGCTCCTTGTCATTACTTGTGCTGCTACAACTCTCAACTTTGTACACTTCACACTGTACACTGACTCTTCAGGGCCCAAACTGCAGGTACCCCCTCTGACACTTCAGGGTCCTCTGACTAGGCAGTAGACACCCCCTAACAGTTAGCTGACTCTTGGATCCCTAGAACCTTCTCTGGAGTGGTCCCCTATGACACTAGGCAGACCCCCAGGGGCAGTCTATGGTACTTACGACCTTTGTAGGCTTTCCTGGAACTGGACCCCTCTCTCCGCTGGTTCTCGGCACACCGGATCCCCTCTGCTTCTCAGCTCCACATTCTTTGGATTCCCAGGCCGCCACCCGGGAACACTCGCTTCCTCTGACAGGAGGAGAGACAGACGTACTCTCCCTCCTGGGACTCTGCTTTTCACCAAAGATGCTGCGTCATGTTTTCCTTCAGAACTTATACCCACTCCCAGAATGTGCCTTCTGGGGTAGATACAGGCCTAAGTGTGTTTCTGATTGGGTTTCATCCACTGCCCAATAAGAATCCTCTCATGGAGCCAGTAGGGAGACTCCCCTCTCAGCAGACACACCTGGGAGACATGACAGTCCAGCTGAAATCCTGGCCCTCCTGTTAAGCAGCCAAGGCCCACTATACTTTACCTAGCACCTACCTGTACGGTGCTACATATATATAATCAACTTATAAATTCAAGTATTAACGTTCACTCAGTCATAGAACTCGAGTGATGACCAAGGAGTCTTAAAACAAAGTCCCCCCTTGATACAAGGGTGACAGAACCACATAATGGTGCCACAACAGGGAGGGTGAGAGGAGAAAAGAGCCACGCAAGCCTTTATATAGCCCTTGACACGTGACGAACCTTCTAGAGGCTCACATGTTACCCGCTCAAATGCCACCTGCTTTTCCCGCCCAAACGTTGCCTGCTAAAACAGTCTCCTCACACCTTAAAGCCACAGCAACCAAAATAATAAAATGACCTCAATTTGAAAAATAAATTAGCAGCCACATTTCCTTGCCGTTGGGCACTTCAGGGTGCCCCACTAACATTCTCCATGTCCTTACTGTAGGTAGGAATGCAGTCACCCTTTCTTGCTCAGTCCTGAAAAAGACTATGGGATTTGTAGTGTTCATAAGGCACAGGATGTGGGCCCCATGCATATTTCTTTCATGTCACAGCAAATTCTGATGCCTGTGAAATATTTTAACATAGCATGACATCTTGGACTGCCTGACTATGTCGTAATCCATGAGGACAGAATTAAGTCATTGCTGGCTTCTCATTCTGCAAATGCTATTTGACTGGTTGATCTTCTGACATCAGTACTGTGAGCAGATTATAAATCCAGATTTTGCTCTTGATCTGCATATGTTTCCAGATAATGCAAAAAAGTATTGAAGTCAAGGGGTCAGCATGATAGCCAGGCAACTAACTTCATTAGAAGATCAACAATGGCAGCATCCATGTTTCTCATAGGAAACGTTAGCTGTAATGAAAAAAAAAAGGTTTATCTAGATCTACACACAGCTGTTGGTTGTTTGCCACTGCTGATATGATCATCATTATAGGCATATTGAACAGAGACTAGTGGTGCATGCTGGTCTTGATTTACACAGATTGTTGTGATCAAAACTTCACCGCTGGCTGTATAAATTGCTGATAAAAATTGGCCTTCTGCCGTAACACTTGCAATGTAATCAAGATGAGAAAAAACGTCAGAGTCCTTGTCTTAAAAAGCTGTATGCAGAGAACACAGCCCTAGAGTACAAATCAATTATGTTAATGTTGAGTTGTCAGGCTCAGTCTGTAAATAAAATACAGTTGTGTTTAAGCATAACTACAGCTCTATCACAGTAATAAATAAAATAAAAAATACAAGTACTAATTTATACATTTGTACATTTAAAGCTAATAACAAACAGCTAAATACACAGATAAAATGCACATAGCAAAGCTGGTTTACTTTCCAAAGTATTTGTATCCTGCACATTCAGTTCGGAGATTTTCACAGCCCTGTCACACAGCAAATCCCTGTCCGATTGGGCAGGACACACATTTTTTTTCTGCTACACTTATGCCTCATACACACAATCAGATAATTGGACAACTAAAGCCCCGTACACACGCACAGATTGTTGGCCGTAAATTGTCGGCCAATGTCCGATTGGCCGATTGTAGGCTTGTTAGTATGATGCTTCCGACAACCAACTGCGACTTTTCGGCCGAAAAAAATCCGGTGTGCATGCTATAAAATTTTTGTTGGCCGTCAACAGAATGGCCAATTGTTCCTCAGTCAGTACAGATTTCGGCAGACAAAAATCAGATGAGCAAGACTGGGCATGCTCAGAGAAGAAAAAAACACACAGAAAGTCAACCAGAACATGACATCACTTCTGAAGTTGGTTTTTGTTGGCCAACAAAAGTTTAGTGCAAGTCTAGAGCACATTTCAACCAACAAACAACACTGGACAAAAGACGGCCGATCGGTCGGCCAACAATCTGTGCGTGTGTACGAGGCTTTATCATTCGCATTTTGTTGCATGATACTAGTATCAAATTCAACAATTCGTACAAACCGTATGATTTTTTTTCAATGATTCTGGAAAAGCTTCCTGGTTGCGTAGCTACGTATCGGATAGTGCAAAACAAAAACAATGGCAGCCAGGCTTTTTCTGGGTTATTTTTGTGTTTCTGATCATGCGTGGTCTTTGTCTATTGATTTTTAGCGAACGCATACTGTACTGATTAAACGATTGTCGGTAGCTAGTCTAGCATGCGACAAAGGTTTTTGTTTCTTTGGATTTTATTGGGCGAAATGTCGTGATCGGCTGTCGAAAGCTATGTACTAACGATCAGATTATCGTGCGATTTTTTTCGTACGATTATCTGATCATGTGTACGAGACATTAAATAACACTTATAGGGCTTGTCTCACCTCCACCCTCCGACTGGGCAGGTAAAGGAGAATCAGCACACCAGTGAGCTCATCTTTCTGTTACTCTACTGTCTCTTTTCCAATCAGGATATTCCCTGTTAGCACATGCACAATATAGCCCAAATGACTGGGCTCTCTCCTGTGCAGGAAATGAAAGAGACTGTGACCAAGTCAAATTCAAGTATTTAAAGTGTTCGCATTCAAAAACTGTTTAGTAATGTATAAAAAGAGAATTTCAGGAATTAATAAAAAAAGGTGGATGCAGCATCAATCCATGCAGCATCTGTCCCTGGTTGGCTCTTTGCCTGAGAACTGATCAAACACTGCTGATCACTCAGCTCTCATTTTTTGCAGAGATCCAGTGACTGTCGGTCACCAGCTCTCTGCAATGCCCTCCAGCATTCACTGGAGAGCTGGACTGTACAGGGGGTGGGAGTGGCTGGCTCAGTCTCCCAGCGGCTCGCTGAAAGGCTGGACCAGCTACCGGTTCTGTAATCCGGGTGGATTCTGACTTTAAGCCCACGTTCACATTGGTATGATTTGACATGCAATTTGACATGTCAAATCAGAGCCAATTACTGCAATGGCACTGTCCGCATCAGTGCGACACTGACCTTGCAGCATTGCACCCATTCCCACAAGTAGTTTCTGTACTACTTTTGGCAACTTGGGGGGCGACTTCAATAGACATCTGTGCAGGAACCCATAGAGATGTCTGTGAAATCGCCCCTGAAGTGGGACTGAAAATGCAGAATTGAATTTGTGCAAGTTCAGCTGAACTCACACGATTTCCAATTGGCTTCAGAGTGAACCTACACTGAAGTTGAGATCTTTCCAGAGCCCATCAGCTGAAAACGGTCACAGGATTGCAGAACGGAGTGCAATCCAGTGACCCACCGGTGAAGTATAGCCCAAACAGCTTTGGCCATACTTCTTCTTTATATTAATACAGAGCCTTATTCATTTGCGTCTTTTATGGCTGTTTGGAGCTCAGCTTTAAGCCTTACCTCTATCCATGACCTGTATTATTGCAGTCAAATGACCACTATCATAGGTCTCTTAATTTTTTTTACTTTTGCGAGAACAAGAGTCAGTAACTTTCCTATACAGAGTTATTGATTCTCTGAATACAGGGAGATGAAACGTTAGAAAAAGTGATACTGAAGAAGTATCATGACTTGTCAAAATTCTGGAATTATAAATAGTATTACAGCTAAACCAAAGAGTTTCACATTGGTGCAGCAGTTTTATTTCTCCACCAACCACTGGAATCCATTTATTTATGTCATCATCCTTTTCTTTTACTGCAGGCACCTATGCTAATGGAGGTCAGCTTACTACTCCCCAAGGTGCTGTGTCTTCAAAATACATAAAATTATTACTGCTCGATGATCCCCAACAGCAGCAGAGCAGCATTTACAATGATGTTGATCTTCTTCTTTGCTTTCCTGCATTAAACTGTACTCTTTATAATAAGAAAGATGAAAGGAAAGGTACTCTTCATGCTACATTTCTTCCTTCCACTGAAACTGACTGGCCTTTGAATGAGTCTCAGTGAGATTCATCCTGGATCAGCTGCCCCTTAATTTGCACAAATAAACACCTACGCTTTTCTTAAAATGACATTGAAGGCTCATGAAAAAAAAAAAAAACAACAAACATGTCACACTTACCTGCTTTGTGCAGTGGTTTTGCACAGAGCAGTCCCAATCCTCCACTTTTCATGTCTCCCGCTGGCGCTTGCTCTGGGGGCACTGGTGTGTGCTCGCTCTCAAGCTCCACCACTCTATGCAACCATAAGACACATAGCCAACGTTAAGCCCCACCCCCGCTCTCTTCTCATTGGCTCACTGGCTGTAATTACCAGTAGCAGGAGTCCCACTGCTGTCCCAGCCAATGAGAAATGAGATACCTGGGAAAAGCTCAGCTCTGTATATATATACATATATATATGAGTCATGTGGCTTCTGCCCTACAATCTCTTTGTGTGTTTTATAGGGCAACAAATTTCCTTACACTTTAGATATAGAGAAAGAAAAATAGGCCATCCCCATCTAGGTAAAGTGAGCATTCTGTTGGTGACAGGTGTATGTGTTTTTCTCTTTTTTGTTCCGTCACTCCCTAATTGGTAAATGTAGGGGGACGATGAAGAAGAAAGAAGAAAGGAGTATGCACTTGCTTCTTTTGTTGGTGAAGCTGTCTGTAGGTAAGAGAAAGGTTGCTTGTTTTCTTTTTAAACCTCCCATTCCTCGGTCTTCATCACCACTGCAACAACTGCCATCCCTAACGACCTTGAATTTTTTTTTTTTAAGATGGCAGTTGGATTATTTTTCCTGACAATTTCCTGATATTATTCTTATATTGTAAGCTCTAAAGAGCATGGCCCTCTGATTCCTCTTGTTTTGAATTGTATTGTAACTTTAATGTTTGCCTTCATTTTATAAAGAGCTGCACAAACTATTGACAGTATATACAGTATCTCACAAAAGTGAGCACACCCCTCAGATTTTTGTAAATATTTTACTATATCTTTTCATGTGACAACACTGAAAAGTGACGACACTTTGCTACAATGTAAAGTAGTGAGTGTACAGCTTGTATAACAGTGTAAATTTGCTGTCCCCTCAAAATAACTTAACACACAGCCATTAATGTCTAAAATGCTTGCAACAAAAGTGACTACACCCCTAAGGTAAAATGTCCAAATTGGGCCCAAAGTGTCAATATTTTGTGTGTCCACCATTATTTTCCAGCACTGCCTTAACCCTCTTGGGCATGGAGTTCAGCAGAGCTTCACAGGTTGCCACTGGAGACCTCTTCCACTCCTCCATGACCACATCACAGAGTTGGTGGATGTTAGAGACCTTGCGCTCCTCCACCTTCCATTTGAGGATACCTCGCACATGTTCAATAGGGTTTAGGTCTGGAGACATGCTTGGCCAGTCCATCATCTTTACCCTCAGCTTCTTTAGCAAAGAAGTGGTCATCTTGGAGGTGTGTTTGGGGTTGTTATCATGTTGGAATACTGCCCTGCGGCCCAGTCTCCGAAGGGAAGGGATCATGCTCTGCTTCAGTATGTCACAATACATTTTGACATTCATGGTTCCATCAATGAACTGTAGCTTACCAGTGTCGGCAGCACTCATGCAGCCCCAGACCATGACACTCCCACCACCATGCTTGACTGTAGGCAAGACACACTTGTCTTTGTTATTGTTCAATAGTTTTTATTGAAAATTTTTCAATACAACATACAAGAATGCAAGAAACATTGCAAAGAAATATTGTTCCAAGTAAAGAATAACATAGAACAGCCAACCGCAACAAATCTGCGTCAATAACAACCAGACAGAAATAGCAAAACATGGGGTCATCATAATAACAGCAGTAGGTGTCAATTAGTCATCGACTAGATCTAGGTTCAAATTCAGGGTAGAGCAGGCGTAGGTAAAGGGTGGTACCATTGTGACCAGGGTTGCCACAAGGAGAGGGACCTTTGATAGTTCCCTCCGCTCGAGGCAAACATCAGTTCATACATACTGTGGGTGTGTACCATGTCCAGGACTTCGTGTAATGAGGGGGGTTGCGTCCGTTTCCAATTTCTTGTAATGGACAATCTAGCTGCCAAAAGAACATGGGTGACTATGTGTCTAAGAGCAGGGGAAAACGTTTCTATGGTGATATTAAGTAAGGCGAGAGCCGCGGTAGGTGTGACCACGGATTTCGTGATTTCAGAGATCGTATGAAAGACATCTTGCCAGTATGTACGGAGAGACGGGCAGTCCCATAGAATGTGGTAAATGTCGCCCAGGTGCCCGCAGTTCCTCCAACATAGTGGAGAAGAGTGCCTATAGAATTTCGCCAATTTGGTAGGTGTTAGGTGCCAGCGAAGTGTGATTTTAATTGTTTGCTCCCATAAAGCCGAGCATTTGGTGTGTTTATATGCATGTCTCAGTGCCGTTTGCCATTGAGCTGTAGTGAACGATTGGTGGAGATCCGCCTCCCATTGAAGAAGAGGACGCGATTTGGTAAATGTGGATTTGTCTTGTAAGGTCTGGTATATCAGTGATATGCCTCTAGAGGCAGCAGATGGGTTGAGTAGGAAATGCCATACAGTGCTTGGTAGTCTGTAACATGGTGTCGGTAAGGTAGAGAGAAGATGCTTAAGTCTGATATAGGAAAAGAGTTCAGATGCAGGAAGATGGTATGCGTGTTGAAGGGACGAAAAGGATTTCAGCTTCGTATCGTGGAACAGATGTTGTATTGTCAGTATGCCTCGTGCTTTCCAAGCTGTGAGGGAAATATCAGGAATCAGTAGGGTGAGTGTTTCCAAAGGTAACGGTGGAGACATCAAGTTAGGGTTTTTCTCTGTCATGATCAGCAATTTACGCCATACTACCAATGATGCTACCATCGGGGGAGAAAAGGAAGTTGGGATTTTTGGACCATATGGGGCGCAGAGAAGCCAGATCCGCAGGGGCACGTGAGGAGTTTGAGAGGATTCGATCTGCCCCCAGCTAGTGCTGAGTGTAGAGCGAAACCATTCTTTAAGTTGAGTTGTCAGCGTGGCGTGGTAATAGTCGCGAAAGTCTACATACCCAGCTCCACCCGCGAATCTATGTTTGGCTACGATCGAATGGGCGCAACGTGATTTCTTATGCTGCCACATATATGCTCGTAAAGTGGATTGTAGGGACATGAAGTACGAGTTGGGAAGAGGGATAGGTAACGTGCGGAATAAATATAGCAATTGGGGGAGAATCATCATTTTAAACGCCGCAAGTCTACCCGACCAGGAGAATTCATGGTTTTGGAGTTTTTGAAGGTCAGAGTGCATTTTGGACAGGAATGGGGCATAGTTCGTTTTGAAAAGGAGTTTCACCGATTTGGTTAGCTGGATACCCAGATACGGGATGGAGTGATCAGCCCATGAAAATGGAAATTGTTGTTGTAAAATAGTTTTAGTCGTCAAGTCAAGATGCAGGTCAAGTATTACAGATTTGGTCACGTTCATTTTGTAGTATGATATGTCGCTGAACCACTTCAATATTCGATAAGTTTCAGGTAGGGAAGATGTGGGATTTGTAAGCATCACTATCACATCGTCAGCGAATAAACTGATTTTGTGTGTTACCGATCCTAGTCGAAATCCAGATATAAGGGGGTTGGAGCGTATATGGGCTGCCAGAGGTTCCATGAGAAGATTAAAGATCAAGGGGGAGAGTGGGCAACCCTGACGAGTGCCATTTGTAATATTAAATGGTTTCGATAACATGCTAGCCGTGTATACTTTAGCTGAGGGAGTAGAATATAGTGCAAGAACTGCCGACAATATGTTGCCCTGGAACCCGAACTTGAGTAAAACAGCTCTTAAGTAATCCCAATGGATCCTGTCAAACGCCTTCTCTGCATCTAAGGAAAGAAGCAGAGAAGGCGTTCGAGAGATCTCAGCATGGTGGATGATGTCTATCAGTCTTCTGGTAGCATCTGATGCCTGGCGGAATGGAGTGAAACCAGATTGGTCCAAGTGGACAATGGAGGGGAGAATTTGCTTGAGTCTGTTAGCAACCAACTTGGCGTAAATTTTGGTGTCAAGATTTAGGAGGGATATTGGCCTAAAATTTTGTGGAAGGGTGGGCGATTTCCCTGGTTTAGGAAGTGTAATGATCAAAGCTTGTAGCATTTCTGCTGGGAATTTAGAGGAAGAAGCGGCTTGGAGGAAGACAGGTAGCATATGAGGTGTCAGAATTGTTTGGAAGCACTTGAAGTACTCGCCTGACAGGCCGTCCGGCCCAGGCGACTTATTCGAGGGCAAAGTGGAGATGGTGTCCACAATTTCCTGTTCCGTAAACGGAGCATTTAAAGTATCTAATTGGTCCTTGGATAGGGAGGGGAGAGAGACATCAGCCAGGAATTTATCTATTTCCTCCCGAGAGGGTTGGTGCGTCCCCTGGTCGCATTTTATGTTATATAGAGTCTCATAATAGACACTAAACGCGTCTGCAATGGCTTGTGGGTTGTATTCCTTCCTAGAGGTGGAAGGGTTGTGCAAATATTCGATTCTAGATTTCACTCTTTGTCCCTTAATTTTTTGTGCCATGCTCTTCCCGGCTCTATTGGAGGTGGCGTAAGACACTGCTTTACACCGGCGGTGGAACCGTTCAAAGTCCACCAACAATAAAGACCGTAGCTCCTGTCTCATCGCAGTAAGTGTCACCCTATTGCCATGATCAGGATTAGCTTTATTCTTCAAATCTAGGTCAGTTATAGAAGAAAGGAGAGAATCTATGCGATTAGATCTTTTCCTCTTTTCTCTAGAGCCCGCCTGAATCAACAATCCTCTCACAAACGCCTTGTGGGCGTTCCACACCACAGCCGGGTCGGACACTGAGCCCTGATTAGTGACAAAAAATTGTCGAAGGTGACCAGAAATATGTTCAATGATTTGGGGTTGTTGTAATAGGAAATTGTTAGTGCGCCACACAAAGTGAGATTGCTGGGGTGACTTGTCTGACAGGGTGAGTGTCAGTGGGGCATGGTCCGACCAGGCTATCGTATGGATTTCAGAAGCTAGCACACGTTGCAGTAACCATTTATCCAGTAGGAAGAGGTCGATTCTCGAGTAAGTATTATGGCTCGGCGAATAGTATGTGAAATCACGTTCTTCCGCGTGTTGACATCTCCACGCATCGTGAAGGTCATAGGAGTGGATCAGCGACTTTAAGCGGGAGCCATGGCGTTTGGAAGGGGCAGTAGAGTCCAAAGAAGCGTCAGGGATGGTGTTAAAGTCCCCGCATACAATAAGATGTCCTTTTTGAAGCTTGGTGGCAAGTTTGAGGACTTTGGAGATGAAAGGCATCTGTCGCTGATTGGGCGCATATAAATTAAGAATTGTATATTGCTCATTGTTTATGGAACAAACAAGGACAAGGTAACGGCCTTCTGCATCTGTAAGTAAGTCAATTTGCTGAAAGGAGACCGAGTCCCTAACGGCTATCATCACACCTCGTTTCTTGGCTGTGTAGCAGGCATGCACCACATAGGGAAAGTTTTTATGTTTGCAGTAAGGCAGTGGAGTCTGAGAGAAATGAGTCTCTTGCACGCATAGTACATCACTTTTATGGAGGTTGGCAGTAGTCCATAGCGATTTTCGCTTGACCGGGTGGTTTAACCCCCTTGCATTAATAGATAGTACTGTGAGTGGCATGTCTTATATAGGACGGGCTAGAAGTGTTGGCAAGGGTACTCACACTTTAGACGATTGACACCAAACGAACAAGAAGTGTACGGATGACTGCTGGTCCCACAAGGGCCTGAGTGGCTGGGAAACGTCTTCACTGAAGGATCTGGAACAATAAAGCGAACACCAGTATCCACAAATACAAACAAACAACAAAAAGAAAATTTGGCTGCAAAGCAAACTTAGAAGAAAAAATGTGGTACAGAGCAGGCGGTCGTATAGCCGCTATTAGTAGGTGGAAAAGCGTTTGAGGTGCTGCGAGGGATGAGAGTCCACCTGAAAAATGGAAGGCACCGGTAGGGGACACAGACGTGGTGTGCTACCAGTGTATTGGGGGAAAGAGTCTTACATCAGAGCTCTGAGAGGAGAACAGAGGAGGGAGTTGATGCTGTGTAGGGTCCACTGCACCCGGCACTCACGGACGCTGGTGTGAGTTTCCAGTGTGGTGGTACCTGGACTGCCTGGTTCCCGAGGCCATGGTCTGCATTGGCTCATCCCTGGGCGGAGTAGGTACAATTCCCCATGAGTTAAGTAACCGCATGCCATTTTGCAAAGTGGAAATGGTATGGGGAACCCCATTTTTGGTGACTAAAATAGTAGCCGGATGCCGCCATTTATACGGGATATTGTGGTTCATCAAGGCTTTTGTGATGGAGCTGAGTTGTCTCCTCAGTTGGAGCGTGTATTTGGAGAGATCCGCAAATAACTGTATCCCCTCATAAGGAGCAGGGAGTGTGCGTTGAAGTCGTGAGGCAGCCAGGAGATGGTCCTTAGTTTGGTAAAAATGGACCCTCATAAGGGTGTCCCGTGGTACTGAGTCAGCGAGATGAGAAGCCTTAGGCAGCCTGTGAATACGATCTATAGTGAGATCCATAGCAGAGCAGTCAGGGAGCATGGCCGCCATGAGGGAGCTGGCATAGTTATGAAGTTCACTTTGAGGGACAGACTCAGGGATGCCACGCAGCTTAACATTGTTGCGCCTAGATCTGTCCTCCAAGTCAGCCAGCTTAGCTTTGATCCACAGTTGTTCATCCCTAGTTTCATCGAAGGTGTCTATGATATCATTGATGGTGTCAGTACAGTCAGCCATCTGCGATTCTACAGAGGTGAGTCTGCGATCCATCCCCTGCACATCAGATGCAATTTTGCCAAACAGGGAGGTCAGATTTTGAAACAGGGACGATTGGAAGGATAGTAACATGTCCTTCAAGGTAGTATCTACCACAGGCTGACCAGTAGTTGGAAAGTCTGCAAAGGAGGCCTGCAAGGAGGGGGCTGAAAGGATGTCAGTGTCCTGGCTTTCATGAGGGAGACATGTGGGCTGCAGCTCCAGCCTCATGCGGGCTTTTGCAGGGCTGGAAGAGGCTGGGGAGTATGCTCCTGGTCCAGAGGGGGAAGATGGGGAAGTCTGGGGCGGTATTACCTCCGACGGATCCCCGATGTCCCCCGATCCATGAGGAGAGATGAAGGCCGCGGGAGCGCCGGCGCCATCTTGGCGGGAAGCGGCGCGCTGCGGGGGCCTGGAGAAGAAGGCAGTGAGCTTCTGCGGCCGATGATTGTCCTTCCTCTTTCGGGACATTGTGGGCAGACCGTCCACGGGAAGCTCCGGAGCCGGTGTGAGCGGTGGAACGAGTGCCGGTGGGTCCGTCGTCGCTGGGAAGCCTCCGTTGTCCTCACAGAGAAAAGGCTTAAGCGGCCATCTCTGGTGCCGGCAAGCCACGCCCCTCGACACACTTGTCTTTGTACTCCTCACCTGGTTACTGCCACACAAGCTTGACGCCATCTGAACCAAATAAGTTTATCTTGGTCTCGTCAGACCACAGGACATGGTTCCAGTAATCTATGTCCTTAGTCTGATTGTCTTCAGCAAACTGTTTGCAGGCTTTCTTGTGCATTATCTTAAGAAGAAGCTTCTCTTTAGGATGAAAGCAATGCAGACCAATTTGATGCAGTGTGCATTGTATGGTCTGAGCACTGACAGGCTGACCCCCCCAACCCTTCAACCTCTGCAGCAATGCTGGCAGCACTCATATGTCTATTTCCCAAAGACAACCTCTGGATATGACGCTGAGCACATGCACTCAACTTCTTTGGTCAACCATGGAGAGGCCTGTTCTGAGGGGAACCTGTCCTGTTAAACTGCTTCCCGGGTCCTCCCCTGTGGGCGTCCCGGCACGGTGGAGACTAGTGTTGAGCGAACACGGACTGTATTATTCGTGTTCGTACCGAATAATTGGATTTTTTGTACCCGAACACGGACACGGACACTTTACTGTATGTTCGGGTAAAAATCCGTGTTCGGTCGTTTTATTTCCGGGTTTTGCATGCTTTGGCGCTCTTTTCATGGCGGGCTTTCAACAGCCAATCAACAATCGTTTAACTGGTGTGCCTTAAGCCATCCCAGCCATGCCTGCAAATGTCTCAGTAGCTGTGATTGGCCGTCTGAAGCATGTGACCAAGTCTTTATAAGTTCGAGGCAGCCGCAGCGGCGTCATTATGCTGCTTAGATTCAGGGACAGAGCACACATCAACGTGCTGGCTGCTGATTAGGGAAAGATAGGCAGGAAAAAACCATTTGTGTCCGGATAGAATTGAGGGACAGGTCGGAGTGTTTAGGCAGGGCGAGTTGTAGGCATTTTAGGGATAGAGTCTGCTGAATTATATAGGGTCAGTGTCTTCTACAAACTACAATCGATATTGCTGTGTGGGGGGTGGGGTGAATCTGCACTCAATCCTGATCTACGATCTCTTCTCAATCCTGTTAGGGACAGAGTCTGCTGAATTTTAGGGAAACTGTGTTCTACAAACTACAATCGATATTGCTGTGTGGTGTGGGATTGGAGATAGGCAGGTGTCAGTGATCCACATCCATTTTTCTGTGTGTGAGCTGCAGTGAACACAATCTTTTTGGGCTGCAGTGAACACAATCTTTTTGGGCTGCAGTGAACACAATCTTTTTGGGCTGCAGTGAACACAATCTTTTTGGGCTGCAGTGAACACAATCTTTTTGGGGTGCAGTGAACAAAATCTTTTTGGGGTGCAGTGAACACAATCCTTTTTGGTGTGCAGTGAACACAATCTTTGTGGGGTGCAGTGAACAAAATCCTTTGTGGGGTGCAGTGAACACAATCTTTTTGGGGTGCAGTGAACAAAATCCTTTTTGGGGTGCAGTGAACAACATCCTTTTTGGGGTGCAGTGAACACAATCTTTTTGGGGTGCAGTGAACAAAATCCTTTGTGGGGTGCAGTGAACACAATCTTTTTGGGGTGCAGTGAACACAATCTTTTTGGGGTGGAGTGAACAACATCCTTTTTGGGGTGCAGTGAACAAAATCCTTTTTGGGGTGCAGTGAACAAAATCATTTTTGGGGTGCAGTGAACACAATCTTTTTGGGGTGCAGTGAACACAATCTTTGTGGGGTGCAGTGAACACAATCTTTTTGGGGTGGAGTGAACAACATCCTTTTTGGGGTGCAGTGAACAACATCCTTTTTGGGGTGCAGTGAACACAATCTTTTTGGGGTGCAGTGAACACAATCTTTGTGGGGTACAGTGAACAGAATCTTTGTGGGGTGCAGTGAACACAATCTTTGGGGGGTACAGTGAACACAATCTTTGTGAGGTGCAGTGAACACAATCTTTGTGGGGTGCAGTGAACACAATCATTGTGGGGTGCAGTGAACTCAATCTTTGTGGGGTACAGTGAACACAATCTCATACTGAAGGTTTGAGGGTGCTGCCTGTTCCATACTCCCCCTACTCCTCATCTAGCCTTTTAGGGGTACAAACAATAGTAATTGGGGCCTAGTGTGGTTGTGTACGTGTGATATACATACACTTTTTTGGGATCATATTTTCTATTCCGCTATTTAATCAAAAACCTTTGGGGATCAGTTAAATTGGGGGATAGTCTGTGTTGGTACGTGTGAGAGAGATCCACCTTTCCAAGTTGTTGGGGTTCATCTCATACTTCTGAAGGTTTGAGGGTGCTGCCTGTTCCATACTCCCCCTACTCCTAGCCTTTTAGGGGTACAAACAATAGTAATTGGGGCCTAGTGTGGTTGTGTACGTGTGATATACATACACTTTTTTGGGATCATATTTTCTATTCCGCTATTTAATCAAAAACCTTTGGGGATCAGTTAAATTGGGGGATAGTCTGTGTTGGTACGTGTGAGAGAGATCCACCTTTCCAAGTTGTTGAGGTTCATCTCATACTTCTGAAGGTTTGAGGGTGCTGCCTGTTCCATACTCCCCCTACTCCTAGCCTTTTAGGGGTACAAACAATAGTAATTGGGGCCTAGTGTGGTTGTGTACGTGTGATATACATACACTTTTTTGGGATCATATTTTCTATTCCGCTATTTAATCAAAAACCTCTGGGGATCAGTTAAATTGGGGGATAGTCTGTGTTGGTACGTGTGAGAGAGATCCACCTTTCCAAGTTGTTGGGGTTCATCTCATACTTCTGAAGGTTTGAGGGTGCTGCCTGTTCCATACTCCCCCTACTCCTAGCCTTTTAGGGGTACAAACAATAGTAATTGGGGCCTAGTGTGGTTGTGTACGTGTGATATACATACACTTTTTTGGGATCATATTTTCTATTCCGCTATTTAATCAAAAACCTTTGGGGATCAGTTAAATTGGGGGATAGTCTGTGTTGGTACGTGTGAGAGAGATCCACCTTTCCAAGTTGTTGGGGTTCATCTCATACTTCTGAAGGTTTGAGGGTGCTGCCTGTTCCATACTCCCCCTACTCCTAGCCTTTTAGGGGTACAAACAATAGTAATTGGGGCCTAGTGTGGTTGTGTACGTGTGATATACATACACTTTTTTTGGATCATATTTTCTATTCCGCTATTTAATCAAAAACCTTTGGGGATCAGTTAAATTGGGGGATAGTCTGTGTTGGTACGTGTGAGAGAGATCCACCTTTCCAAGTTGTTGGGGTTCATCTCATACTTCTGAAGGTTTGAGGGTGCTGCCTGTTCCATACTCCCCCTACTCCTAGCCTTTTAGGGGTACAAACAATAGTAATTGGGGCCTAGTGTGGTTGTGTACGTGTGATATACATACACTTTTTTGGGATCATATTTTCTATTCCGCTATTTAATCAAAAACCTTTGGGGATCAGTTAAATTGGGGGATAGTCTGTGTTGGTACGTGTGAGAGAGATCCACCTTTCCAAGTTGTTGAGGTTCATCTCATACTTCTGAAGGTTTGAGGGTGCTGCCTGTTCCATACTCCCCCTACTCCTAGCCTTTTAGGGGTACAAACAATAGTAATTGGGGCCTAGTGTGGTTGTGTACGTGTGATATACATACACTTTTTTGGGATCATATTTTCTATTCCGCTATTTAATCAAAAACCTCTGGGGATCAGTTAAATTGGGGGATAGTCTGTGTTGGTACGTGTGAGAGAGATCCACCTTTCCAAGTTGTTGGGGTTCATCTCATACTTCTGAAGGTTTGAGGGTGCTGCCTGTTCCATACTCCCCCTACTCCTAGCCTTTTAGGGGTACAAACAATAGTAATTGGGGCCTAGTGTGGTTGTGTACGTGTGATATACATACACTTTTTTGGGATCATATTTTCTATTCCGCTATTTAATCAAAAACCTTTGGGGATCAGTTAAATTGGGGGATAGTCTGTGTTGGTACGTGTGAGAGAGATCCACCTTTCCAAGTTGTTGGGGTTCATCTCATACTTCTGAAGGTTTGAGGGTGCTGCCTGTTCCATACTCCCCCTACTCCTAGCCTTTTAGGGGTACAAACAATAGTAATTGGGGCCTAGTGTGGTTGTGTACGTGTGATATACATACACTTTTTTTGGATCATATTTTCTATTCCGCTATTTAATCAAAAACCTTTGGGGATCAGTTAAATTGGGGGATAGTCTGTGTCGGTACGTGTGAGAGAGATCCACCTTTCCAAGTTGTTGGGGTTCATCTCATACTTCTGAAGGTTTGAGGGTGCTGCCTGTTCCATACTCCCCCTACTCCTCATCTAGCCTTTTAGGGGTACAAACAATAGTAATTGGGGCCTAGTGTGGTTGTGTACGTGTGATATACATACACTTTTTTTGGATCATATTTTCTATTCCGCTATTTAATCAAAAACCTTTGGGGATCAGTTAAATTGGGGGATAGTCTGTGTTGGTACGTGTGAGAGAGATCCACCTTTCCAAGTTGTTGGGGTTCATCTCATACTTCTGAAGGTTTGAGGGTGCTGCCTGTTCCATACCCCCCCTACTCCTCATCTAGCCTTTTAGGGGTACAAACAATAGTAATTGGGGCCTAGTGTGGTTGTGTACGTGCGAGATACATACACTTTTTTTGATCATATTTCCTATTCCGCTATTCAATAAAAACCTTTGAGGATCAATTGAATTGCGGGATAGTCTGTGTCGGTACGTGTGAGAGAGATCCACCTTTCCAAGTTGTTGGGGTTCATCTCATACTTCTGAAGGTTTGAGGGTGCTGCCTGTTCCATACTCCCCCTACTCCTCATCTAGCCTTTTAGGGGTACAAACAATAGTAATTGGGGCCCAGTGTGGTTGTGTACGTGTGATATACATACACTTTTTTTGGATCATATTTTCTATTCCGCTATTTAATTTAACTGGGCCTCCATGCGAGACCTGTGTGCCTTGTTGCGCTGTTTTGAGTACTCCACCAACATGGCCAGTGGCAATGACGCCGTTCTCAGCTTAACTATCCCACTTCCATGCCTCCTTGAAAAAACAATTCGGGCGATGATGGAAGAGGATGTGGCACAGGATGAGGAGGAGGAGGAGGATGAAGAGGTAACATTTCCAAGGCTTTCAGGGCAGTCATTCGCAAGGGGCTCCGAGGGTGGGTTCCTGCACACGCAAACGCCAGGGACGCAATTGTCCAGCAGGGGCACAGTTCTGGAGGATGAGGAGGATGAGGAGGAGGAGGAGCTGGAGGAGGAGATGGAACCATGTTCACAGCAGGGTGGCACCCAGGCCAGCTCATGGCCATCACTGGTGCGTGGCTGGGGGGATACAGAGGACACGGACGATACACCTCCCACAGAGGACAGCCTTTCGTTGCCTCTGGGCAGCCTGGCACACATGAGCGATTACATGCTGCAGTGTCTCCACAACGACCGCCGAGTTGCCCACATTCTAACTTGTGCTGATTACTGGGTGGCCACGCTGCTGGATCCCCGTTACAAGGACAACGTACCGTCCTTAATTCACTCACTGGAGCGCGATCGCAAGATGCGCGAGTACAAGCGCACGCTGGTAGACGCCATGCTGCTGGCATTCCCATCTGACAGCGGGGCCACAGTGGAAGCACAAGGCAGAGGAGGAGGAGGAGGAGGTCGCCAACGCAACCAGGGCACCGCCAGCACCTCAGAAGGCAGGGTTAGCATGGCCGAAATGTGGAAAAGCTTTGTCAGCACGCCACAACAAACAGCAGCACCAGCAGCTCAGATGGAACGTCTTAGCAGGAGGCAGCATTTTACCAACATGGTGGAGCAGTATGTGTGCACACGCCTACATGTAGTGAATGACGGGTCTGCCCCCTTCAACTTCTGGGTCTCCAAATTGGGCACATGGCTTGAGCTTGCCCTTTACGCCTTGGAGGTGCTGGCGTGCCCTGCAGCCAGTGTATTATCTGAACGGGTATTTAGCACGGCTGGGGGCGTTATAACAGACAAGCGCAGCCGCCTGTCCAGAGACAATGTGGACAAGCTCACGTTCATTAAAATGAACCAGGCATGGATCCCACGGGACTTTTCCGTACCTTATGCAGAATAGCAATGGATACCGACCTTACCCACCCATTGTTCCATTTTTGCTCTTTCTCACTCTTTTGGGGTGTACCCTCATTTAAAATTTTTGAAAAGAAGCAGTGTTGGCTACCTCGTCCTCCTCCTCAGGGCCAGATTAATGTAGGGGCTATTGGAGCTGCAGCTCCAGGCCCCTACCTTTTATATAGGCCCCGGGTTGGCCATATTCACTGTTACCGCTCTTCTGTCACTTGTAAACACAGAAGTCTGGCTTCTATGCTCGCTTCCCCAGGCAGCACCCTCAGAACCTCCCCACACAGCGTGAAGGCCGGACAAGGAGGGACAGTTGGCGATGCATGGATGTGTTTATGGGCTTCAGAGACAGCATCCCATGTTGAATTAGGCATGCATGGCTGCACCCTTCCTCCTCTGGGTGCATGGCAAGGCACGGCCCTTAAGGCCCTTCAAAATCCTCAGCACCAAGCCCATGATGCTGTTAATCCGGCCCTGGTCCTCCTCCACCGCCGCTTCCACCTACACCGCCCATAGGTGTGCGCAGCCTATTGCATTAAGGTGTGCACCCCAAAGTTGAAATACACATGCATGTGTTTGCCAGCAGGGAGAGTAATGTATCGGGGCCATGTACCTGTAGGCAAGGAGAAATAGAGCAGAGCAGGTCCCAGGGAGATCTTTCCCATCTCCTCACTGGCAATGCTATGTGCCCTAGGTGATTAGGGTGTGCCCAGGCACACCCAGCACACCCTGTGCGCACGCCTATGTCACCGCTAGGCTTGTGACGGTATCAGATTTTCATGCTGCGATTAATTGATTAAGGTTTTGCCACGGTATACGGTATTATCACGGTATTCTATTATTAAATTTAAATTATTAAATTTCCACCTCACTTCAATTTCATTGCTGAATTTAGGGGCTTTGGTTCACTTATGCACATTATTATATAGTCAGTCAGTACAGACTCTGTGAACCAGGCCTAAAATAGGTCATCAAGCAGTGTCTGGCCTAACTGGTGATAACTGGTTCTGGCGCTCGGCTCCGATCCGATGGCCTGGTCATTAAGAGGGCAAATCCTTGTGGTCAAGAAGTGGTTAAACCTGAAGGAGGTGTTGTTTATAAATTACTTTACTATTGCTTTAGGCCTGGTTCACATGTATGCGGGTTGGTGGTTCACATTTGCACAGGCATAGCAGCCCATTGATTTGAATGGGCTGCTATGCCCTCATTTTCCGCAGAAAAAAGGTGCATGCAGCATTTTTTTAAAATTCAGTGGCCTTGAAATCCATCCTGCTTTTGCACCATGCGACTAACCTGCAGTTCCTGCTCTGGCAAGCTTTCTGCATTTTTTGTATACGTGGGCACGGCATTTAAAAATAAACAGTTTGCGTGTGCAGCAACGGCAGGTAAGTCGCATGGTGCAAAAGAAGGATGGATTTCATGGCCACTGCATTTTTTTAAATTCTGCATGCACCTTTTTTCAGCTGAAAACGCAGGCATAGCAGCTCAAGCCCATTCACATCAATGGGCTGCTATGCCTGTGCAAATGTGGGCCCCCAACCCGCATACATGTGAACCAGGCCTAAAGCAATAGTAAAGTCATTAATTGGTTAAACCTGCAGGAGGACCGGTGTTTTTATCTATTAATGACTTTACTATTGCTTTAGGCCTGGTTCACATGTATGCGGGTTGGGGGCCCACATTTGCACAGGCATAGCAGCCCATTGATGTGAATGGGCTTGAGCTGCTATGCCTGCGTTTTCAGCTGAAAAAAGGTGCATGCAGAATTTAAAAAAATGCAGTGGCCATGAAATCCATCCTTCTTTTGCACCATGCGACTTACCTGCCGTTGCTGCACACGCAAACTGTTTATTTTTAAATGCCGTGCCCACGTATACAAAAAATGCAGAAAGCTTGCCAGAGCAGGAACTGCAGGTTAGTCGCATGGTGCAAAAGCAGGATGGATTTCAAGGCCACTGAATTTAAAAAAAATGCTGCATGCACCTTTTTTCTGCGGAAAATGAGGGCATAGCAGCCCGTTCAAATCAATGGGCTGCTATGCCTGTGCAAATGTGGGCCGCCAACCCGCATACATGTGAACCGCCAACCCGCATACATGTGAACCACCAACCCGCATACATGTGAACCAGGCCTAAAGCAATAGTAAAGTCATTAATAGATAAAAACACCGGTCCTCCTGCAGGTTTAACCACTTCTGGATCGCAAGGATTTGCCCCTTTAAAGACCAGGCCATCGGATCAGAGCGCCAGGACCAGTCATCACCAGGTAGGCCAGACACTGCTTGATGGCTATATAATAATGTAATGTGGGCTGCTAGGCGTGTGTGTGTGTATATATATATTTATTAGAGCTGCACGATTCTGGCCAAAATGAGAATCACGATTTTTTAGCTTGGAATAAAGATCACGATTCTCTCACGATTCTCTGTGTAACAAAAAAAAAAAAAATTGGGATAACTTTACTGTTACGTTTTTTTTTTTTTTTTTATTCATTAAAGTCTAATCATTGCGTTTGAAAGACTGCTGCGCAAATACAGTGTGACATAAAATATTACAACAATCGCCATTTTATTCTGTAGGGTCACTGCTAAAAAAATATATAAAATGTTTGGGGGTTCTAAGTACTTTTCTAGCAAAAAAAAAACTGATTTTAACTTGCAAACAGCAAGTGTCAGAAAAAGATCCAGTCTTTAAGAGGTTAAACTTCCTTTCTCCCTGGCAGAGGGAAGGAAAAGATACAAATGTAATCATTTTTGTTTATAGTTAGGAGACTTAATGCTGAAAGGTGTTAGCTGAGTGAGTGAATGAGTCATCCAGCTCACTGAAATGTATCAATTCACAAGTCAGGCAGACTTGACAGAGAAACTCGGTATTTTAAAAATGCCACAATAACAATACCGTGGCTATGCAATACCGCGATATATCGAATTACCGAAAACCGGCATATGTCTAGTCACCGCCACATCCACCACCACCTCAACCTCCCTCCTACTCCATATGGGCCTCGTCCTTCAGAGATGAAGAAGAACATTGTTTTATTTTTCTGTTTTTTTTTGTTGTTTTAAGTTATTTCCCTATCCACATTTGTTTGCAGAGCACTTGCCATGCTCTTAATTACGTTTTGCTGCCATTTGCAGCACTCTAGCCCTTTCCTTTGGTGTTTTAGAGCCATTTTAGTGCCTTAAAGTTCGGGTCCCCATTGACTTCAATGGGGTTCGGTGTCCGGGAAAAGTTCGGTAAAAGTCCGGGACACGGACCCGGACTTTTTTTTAAAGTTCGGCCGAACCCGTCGAACACGGACATCTAGGTGTTCGCTCAACCCTAGTGGAGACACATCGCTTCTATGCGATGTCTCTCATTGGTGCTTTTCCAGCTCCACTCCCTCCGGGTGTGTGCGCACCAACGAAGACCGGATGTTCTTCTGAACTTCCGGTTTTCGCACGCCGTGCCGGTGGAACGCAGACGCCGGCCCCGCCCACTCCGCGTCATGCCGCTATGCGGCGTACACGTCGGGTGGGGGCGGGCCCGGCGCTTGCGATCCAGGAAGCCCAGTCCTGGACGCCAGCTGATGCCTCCTTCTCCCCAATTATCATGGCCTCTTATACACCCCCTCCCAGCATTCAGGCAGCACAGTAGCTGCTGTCTGCTCGCTGGAGAGGATCGATCTGCCCATCCACATATCCTTTAAGGTACAAGTAATTCTTTCTAACCTATTTTTCTATCTGGCAATCTAAAGTTTGAGCAATTCTAATGCTCATTCTTCTTGCCACACATTGAACTATTAGAATTTCAAACTCAATCCTTTTTTGTGATCTTTTTTACCAGCTGTCTGGCTTAAACATCATTTATGAAAAGGGAGGGATAGGATATGGCACCTTTTCTGGCTTCCTAATCTTATTGGACTTCAGACGCCCATATTGGAGGTCTCGGGTCAGCTTACCCTGTCATACTATCCAAGCTGCATACATATATCAGCAGCCTACACCGCCAGTCAGATCAAGCCCAGCTTCCTTGGTTTTAACCCTTTGTACAAGCTATTTGAGTCTAGACACTATCAACCCTGTAAGTAATGTTAACACAATATCTTTAAATGTGCTTTTTATACATCTATTATATAATATTCATATATATATTTTTCTGTTAATAGAATACTTACTTGAGCTTCCCCTGAAGAAGAAGAGAAAGTTTATTATCTTCGAAACATGTCGGGTTAAAGTTCTGTTATTTGGTTGAAAATTGGTGTCATTTGGTATAGCTTGTATATGTTTTTAATTTTTTGTTTATACACATTTAATAAAAATCACCATTATTATCTAAATCACCTTTAATTATTACAATACTAGATCTTTCTGTGCCTAAAAAGTCCCACTCAGGGGAACCCCTCTCCATGTACTGCTTATTAGGGATGTGGCACATTTGAACACTGGTCATACACACCCTTTCTTCAACTATTTCCAGGTAGCAAATACCATCCCCGCCGTCTATGACCAGTTGTTCGTTTATTTATCTATTGAACAAATTCCTTATTTGTCATTATACTTTTTCAATTATTTCTTATTATCTCAGGATCAATATCCAAGTGTGAAACCCCAGGTTGTTGTATTTAGGCCCAATGACACACGACATGATCATGTCCGGTTTCATCGGGGATGAATGGAACACCCTAATGCAACAATATCAAGTCGAATTCGAACAAAAAGAATTTATAGAGACTGAACTCACTTCTTTATTTTTTCAACTCTCTAATAGTGATGTCGCGAACCTAAAATTCGCGGTTCGCGAACGGCGAACGCGAACATCGGCAAATGTTCGCGAACCGGCGAACCGGGCGAACCGCCATAGACTTCAATAGGCAGGCGAATTTTAAAACACACAGGGACTCTTTCTGGCCACAATAGTGATGGAAAAGTTGTTTCAAGGGGACTAACACCTGGACTGTGGCATGCCGGAGAGGGATCACGCAAAAAAAAGTTCTTAAAAATTATAATTTTTTGATAGAGAGCCAATTATTGGAAAAATTAAAAAAAAATAAAAATAAAACATTTCTTTGGATTTAGCATCTGGGGGGTCTAAAAAGTGTACCTGTGAAGTTTCAGCTCTGTAGCATGTCCAGAACCCCTAAAAAACAGCATTTTTCTTATATTTTCAGGAATATGGCTTCTCTGCGGCTGGCTTTTTCTCTTGCAGGCATTTAGCGGGCATTTTTTTAGGCAGGCATGTCATTTTTTGTATTTAGTGTCTGGGGGGGTCTAAAAAGTGTACCTGTCAAGTTTCAGCTCTGTAGCATGTCCAGAACCCCTAAAAAACAGCATTTTTCTTATATTTTCAGGAATACGGCTTCTCTGCGGCTGTCTTTTTCTCTTGCAGGCATTTATCGGGCATTTTTTTAGGCAGGCATGTCATTTTTTGTATTTAGTGTCTGGGGGGTCTAAAAAGTGTACCTGTCAAGTTTCAGCTCTGTAGCATGTCCAGAACCCCTAAAAAACAGCATTTTTCTTATATTTTCAGGAATACGGCTTCTCTGCGGCTGGCTTTTTCTCTTGCAGGCATTTATCGGGCATTTTTTTAGGCAGGCATGTCATTTTTTGTATTTAGTGTCTGGGGGGTCACAAAAGTGTACCTGTCAAGTTTCAGATCTGTAGCATGTCCAGAACCCCTAAAAAACAGCATTTTTCTTATATTTTCAGGAATACGGCTTCTCTGCGGCTGTCTTTTTCTCTTGCAGGCATTTATCGGGCATTTTTTTAGGCAGGCATGTCATTTTTTGGATTTAGTGTCTGGGGGGTCACAAAAGTGTACCTGTCAAGTTTCAGCTCTGTAGCATGTCCAGAACCCCTAAAAAACAGCATTTTTCTTATATTTTCAGGAATACGGCTTCTCTGCGGCTGTCTTTTTCTCTTGCAGGCATTTATCGGGCATTTTTTTAGGCAGGCATGTCATTTTTTGTATTTAGTGTCTGGGGGGTCACAAAAGTGTACCTGTCAAGTTTCAGATCTGTAGCATGTCCAGAACCCCTAAAAAACAGCATTTTTCTTATATTTTCAGGAATACGGCTTCTCTGCGGCTGTCTTTTTCTCTTGCAGGCATTTATCGGGCATTTTTTTAGGCAGGCATGTCATTTTTTGTATTTAGTGTCTGGGGGGTCACAAAAGTGTACCTGTCAAGTTTCAGCTCTGTAGCATGTCCAGAACCCCTAAAAAACAGCATTTTTCTTATATTTTCAGGAATACGGCTTCTCTGCGGCTGTCTTTTTCTCTTGCAGGCATTTATCGGGCATTTTTTTAGGCAGGCATGTCATTTTTTGCATTTAGTGTCTGGGGGGTCACAAAAGTGTACCTGTCAAGTTTCAGCTCTGTAGCATGTCCAGAACCCCTAAAAAACAGCATTTTTCTTATATTTTCAGGAATACGGCTTCTCTGCGGCTGTCTTTTTCTCTTGCAGGCATTTATCGGGCATTTTTTTAGGCAGGCATGTCATTTTTTGTATTTAGTGTCTGGGGGGTCACAAAAGTGTACCTGTCAAGTTTCAGCTCTGTAGCATGTCCAGAACCCCTAAAAAACAGCATTTTTCTTATATTTTCAGGAATATGGCTTCTCTGCGGCTGTCTTTTTCTCTTGCAGGCATTTATCGGGCATTTTTTTAGGCAGGCATGTCATTTTTTGTATTTAGTGTCTGGGGGGTCACAAAAGTGTACCTGTCAAGTTTCAGCTCTGTAGCATGTCCAGAACCCCTAAAAAACAGCATTTTTCTTATATTTTCAGGAATACGGCTTCTCTGCGGCTGTCTTTTTCTCTTGCAGGCATTTATCGGGCATTTTTTTAGGCAGGCATGTCATTTTTTGGATTTAGTGTCTGGGGGGTCACAAAAGTGTACCTGTCAAGTTTCAGCTCTGTAGCATGTCCAGAACCCCTAAAAAACAGCATTTTTCTTATATTTTCAGGAATACGGCTTCTCTGCGGCTGTCTTTTTCTCTTGCAGGCATTTATCGGGCATTTTTTTAGGCAGGCATGTCATTTTTTGTATTTAGTGTCTGGGGGGTCACAAAAGTGTACCTGTCAAGTTTCAGATCTGTAGCATGTCCAGAACCCCTAAAAAACAGCATTTTTCTTATATTTTCAGGAATACGGCTTCTCTGCGGCTGTCTTTTTCTCTTGCAGGCATTTATCGGGCATTTTTTTAGGCAGGCATGTCATTTTTTGTATTTAGTGTCTGGGGGGTCACAAAAGTGTACCTGTCAAGTTTCAGCTCTGTAGCATGTCCAGAACCCCTAAAAAACAGCATTTTTCTTATATTTTCAGGAATACGGCTTCTCTGCGGCTGTCTTTTTCTCTTGCAGGCATTTATCGGGCATTTTTTTAGGCAGGCATGTCATTTTTTGTATTTAGTGTCTGGGGGGTCACAAAAGTGTACCTGTCAAGTTTCAGCTCTGTAGCATGTCCAGAACCCCTAAAAAACAGCATTTTTCTTATATTTTCAGGAATACGGCTTCTCTGCGGCTGTCTTTTTCTCTTGCAGGCATTTATCGGGCATTTTTTTAGGCAGGCATGTCATTTTTTGTATTTAGTGTCTGGGGGGTCACAAAAGTGTACCTGTCAAGTTTCAGCTCTGTAGCATGTCCAGAACCCCTAAAAAACAGCATTTTTCTTATATTTTCAGGAATATGGCTTCTCTGCGGCTGTCTTTTTCTCTTGCAGGCATTTATCGGGCATTTTTTTAGGCAGGCATGTCATTTTTTGTATTTAGTGTCTGGGGGGTCACAAAAGTGTACCTGTCAAGTTTCAGCTCTGTAGCATGTCCAGAACCCCTAAAAAACAGCATTTTTCTTATATTTTCAGGAATACGGCTTCTCTGCGGCTGTCTTTTTCTCTTGCAGGCATTTATCGGGCATTTTTTTAGGCAGGCATGTCATTTTTTGTATTTAGTGTCTGGGGGGTCACAAAAGTGTACCTGTCAAGTTTCAGATCTGTAGCATGTCCAGAACCCCTAAAAAACAGCATTTTTCTTATATTTTCAGGAATACGGCTTCTCTGCGGCTGTCTTTTTCTCTTGCAGGCATTTATCGGGCATTTTTTTAGGCAGGCATGTCATTTTTTGTATTTAGTGTCTGGGGGGTCTAAAAAGTGTACCTGTCAAGTTTCAGCTCTGTAGTATGTCCACAACCCAAAAAAAACAGCATTTTTCTTATGATTTTTAGTAGAAAACTAATGCAGTGTCTTTCCAGCTGTCTTTTTTTCTTTCTGGCAAGCTGAAATATGATATGCCAAGGCAAACATGCCTATCAGTTGAGCTATGACACAGACAACACTGCACACATGGGGAAATATGTAAAACAAAAAACAGGAAAAGGAAATTAGGTGACGGTAACAAAACATGATATTGTGATTGGCCAAATAAAAAGTCACCTCGCGATGAGGTCGCGCCAAAGTCGCGCTAAGTCGCGCCAAAGTCGCACTGGAAGCGACGCTACTTTAGTGGTAGCGGCAGTGTAAACCAGCACTAAAACATCCAGTGTGTGAATACGATCAGGTATGATGTTTTATCGGTCAAGTAGTGTAAGGGTTACGCCCGTTGCCCGCTTCACAGTGACAGACCAAACTCTGACAGACCAAACTCCCCGTTTAACAGTCAGTCAGTCCATTTGCACAACCGCAAACTCCCAATTTGCACAAGGTTGGATACCAAGCTAGCCATGTCCCGTTCCTTGTCCTCACTGACATCATTGAAGGTCTCTTCCTCCACTCAGCCACATACAACACCAAGGGTCCCCGAAAGGTGAGAACAAGCCCCCTGGGACGCCTGCTGTGGCTGGTATTCCACCTCCTCAAAGCCACCTTCCTCCTCTGACTTCTCTTCTTCAGACTCCTCTCTCTGCGTTGCCACAGGTCCAGCAATTGACAACGACAAGGCTGCTTCTGGTGGTGATGAGGACCACAACTCTTCCTCTTCATGCTCATCTACAGCCTGATCCAGTACTCTTCGCAGGGCACGCTCCAGAAAAACGCATATGGGATGAGGTCGATGATGTTGCCTTGGGTTCGACTGACCACCAGGGTTGTCATCTCCGCAAAAGGACGCATGAGCCTACAGCCATTGTTCATGAGCATTCAGTAACGCGGCCAAAAAATACCCAGCTCCGCAGAAAGAATGAAAGAAAATGAATGTTTTTTTTTATGAAAAATTATCCTGCGGATCGCTTTTGGTCTGTACACAATGAAGCAACGACCTTATCATCTGGGGTGTGCCAACACAATCCTAGAGGTGATCGCTTCATTGTGATACGCAAGCCCCTTCACCACGACAAGGTAACGATCACGAAGGGGAATTGACACATGTATGTGCCTTTTTTTTTGTTTTTTGTTTTTTTGCAGCCACAGTGTAGCACCAGAGGCCAGAAAAATTAGGCATGTACACATGCATGAAAAAGTAGGTATTGTTGCAGCCGCTGCTGTAGCAGCAGCCTGAAAAATTGAGGTTTTAAGGCAGAAAGTGCACTAAAACATTGCTGCTTGAACCGTAGTTGGTGGCGGAGACGTCACGTAAGTCATCCGGCATGCAGAGAATGATTATATACAGCAGCGTGTGGACCATTTTTAGGCCAAGGCATCTCAGTCATCACCAGGCCTTTTTTAGTCAAATGCATCCCCCACTGTCAGTCCCTTCGGGATCCATGCCTCATTCATCTTAATAAACGTGAGGTAATCAAGACTTTTTTGACCTAGGCGACTTCTCTTCTCAGTGACAATACCTCCTGCTGCGCTGAAGGTCCTTTCTGACAGCACACTTGAAGCGGGGCAGGCCAGAAGTTCAATGGCAAACTGGGATAGCTCAGGCCACAGGTCAAGCCTGCACACCCAGTAGTCAAGGGGTTCATCGCTCCTCAGAGTGTCGATATCTGCAGTTAAGGCAAGGTAGTCTGCTACCTGTCGGTCGAGTCGTTCTCTGAGGGTGGACCCCGAAGGGCTGTGGCGATGCATAGGACTAAAAAAGCTCCGCATGTCCTCCATCAACAAGACGTCTGTAAAGCGTCCTGTCCTTGCCGGCGTGGTTGTGGTGGTAGGAGGAGGATTACTTTCACCTCTTCCCCTGTTGGATTCCCGTTGTGCTGTGACATCACCCTTATACGCTGTGTACAGCATAGTTTTTAACTTATTTTGTAGCTGCTGCATCCTTTGCGACTGCCGGTAATTGGGTAACATGTCACAGACTTTCTGCTTATACCGGGGGTCTAGTAGCGTGGCCACCCAGTACAGGTCGTTCTCCTTCAGCCTTTTTATACGAGGGTCTCTCAACAGGCATGACAGCATGAAAGACCCCATTTGCACAAGGTTGGATGCCGAGCTACTCATGTCCAATTCCTCGTCCTCACTGATGTCATTGAAGGTGTGTTCTTCCCCCCAGCCACGTACAACACCACGGGTACCAGATAGGTGACAACGAGCACCCTGGGATGCCTGCTGTGGTTGGTGTTCCTCCTCCTCAAAGCCACATTCCTCCTCTGACTCCTCTTCCTCACACTCCTCTTCCAGTGTTGCCGCAGGTCCAGCAATCGATGGTAAGGCTGTTTCTGGTGGTGGTGATGGTGACCACAACTCTTCCTCTTCCTCTTCACGCTCATCTACGGCCTGATCCAGCACTCTTCGCAGGGCACGCTCCAGGAAAAAAACATATGGGATGATGTCGCTGATGGTGCCTTCAGTGCGACTCACTAGGTTTGTCACCTCCTCAAAAGGACGCATGAGCCTACAGGCATTGCGCATGAGCGTCCAGTAGCGTGGCAAAAAAATACCCAGCTCCGCAGAGGCTGTCCTAGCACCCCGGTCATACAAATACTCGTTGACCGCTTTTTCTTGTTGGAGCAGGCGGTCGAACATTAGCAGTGTTGAATTCCAACGTGTCGGGCTGTCGCAAATCAAGCGCCTCACTGGCATGTTGTTTCGCCGCTGAATATCTGCAAAGTGCACCATGGCCGTGTAGGAACGCCTGAAATGGCCACACACCTTCCTGGCCTGCTTGAGGACGTCCTGTAAGCCTGGGTACTTCTGCACAAAACGTTGCACAATCAGATTCAACACATGTGCCATGCACGGCACATGTGTCAACTTGCCCAAATTCAATGCCGCCAACAAATTGCTCCCGTTGTCACACACCACTTTGCCGATCTCCAGTTGGTGCGGGGTCAGCCACTGATCCACCTGTGCATTCAGGGCGGACAGTAGTGCTGGTCCGGTGTGACTCTCTGCTTTCAGGCAAGTCAACCCCAAGACAGCGTGACACTGTCGTATCCGGCATGTGGAATAGCCCCTGGGGAGCTGGGGGGGTGCAGTTGGTGTGGAGCAAGACGCAACAGCAGAAGAGGACTCAGCCGAGGAGGTTAGCAAAGAGGATGGAGTAGGAGGAGTAGAGGAGGTGGCAGCAGGCCTGCCTGCAAGTCGTGGTGGTGTCACCAACTCCTCTGCAGCAGAGCCACGCATTCCATGCTTGGCAGCCGCCAGCAGGTTTACCCAATGCGCAGTGTACGTTATATACCTGCCCTGACCGTGCTTTGCAGACCAGCTATCAGTGGTCAGATGGACCCTTGCCCCAACACTGTGTGCCAGACGTGACATGATTTCTTTTTCCACAATAGAGTACAGGTTGGGGATTGCCTTTTGTGAAAAATAATTTCGGCCGGGTACCTTCCACTGCGGTGTCCCAATAGCGACAAATTTTTTGAAGGCCTCAGACTCCACCAGCTTGTATGGTAAAAGCTGGCGGGCTAAGAGTTCCGACAAGCCAGCTGTCAGACGCCGGGCAAGGGGGTGACTCTGCGAGATTGGCTTTTTGCGCTCAAACATTTCCTTCACAGACACCTGACTGTGGGCAGGTGACGAGCAGGAACTGCTGAAGGTGAGAGGCGGAGGGGCGGGTTGTTGATAGGGGGCATGGAGGACAGCAGTGGTTGACGTGGCTGAAGATGCTGGACCAGGAGGAGGATGGTGGCTTTCAGTTTGTGTGCTGCTTTTACTCATGTGTTGATCCCATAGGCGTTTGTGATGTGAGATCATGTGCCTTCGCAAAGCAGTTGTACCTAGGTGGGTGTTGGACTTCCCACGACTCAGTTTCTTTTGGCACAGGTTACAAATGGCATCGCTGATATCAGAGGCAGACACACAAAAAAAATGCCACACTGCTGAGCTTTGCAAGGACGGCATTCTGGTGGTGGCAACAGCTTGCGTTGATTGGCGTGCTGTCTGGCTGACCCCGGGTGCCGAATCTACATGCTGTCTGACTGCGCCACTAGCTCCTTGCGATGACCTCCTCCCCCTGCTTCCAACTCGTCTCCTCCTCCTCTCTGTCTCCCCATCTGAACTTTCCCCCTCTTCTTCTGCTCTTCGAGCAGGCACCCAGGTGACATCCACAGACACATCGTCATCATCAGCCGCTTCACTTGACAACTCAGCAAAGGCAGCAGCAGCAGGTACAACATCATCATCATCACAATGTACGTCCATGTGTATAATGCTGCCTGACTGAGACATATCCCCGTTATCTACATCCTCTGGCACTAATAGTTGCGCATCACTTATTTCTTCAAACTGATGTGAAAATAACTCCTCTGACGGATCAAGTGAAGCGGCTGTGGTGCTAGTGTTGGTGGTGGTGCCGGCGGGCTGGCGAGTGGTAAATTGAGAGGTGCCCGAAGCTGAGCTGGAGGAGGATGGTGCATTAAGGTTCCGAGCGGAAGCTGTAGACGATTGGGTGTCCTGTGTAAGCCAGTCAACTATGGCCTCAGAATTTTTTGAGTTCAGGGGCTGTGGTGGCCTCTGAACACTGGGCATTATTCTAGAGCCTAAGGAAATCACAGCACCACGACCACGACGGCCCTTGCGGGGTGGCCTGCCTCTGCCTGTCATTTTTTTTTTAATGTGTTGTTACTGTTGTACTATGAGTGCAAGCTGCTGTGCCACCTTATATATCAGTGGTGGGTGGGCAGTGGCACAGTACACTCTCTGTGGACCTGACAGCAGTCACTGGCACCCAGGCAACTGCAATTTAAAAAAATATATATATATTTTTTACTTTGCAAGCTGCTGTGCCACCTTATATATCAGTGGTGGGTGGGTGGGCAGTGGCACAGTACACTCTCTGTGGACCTGACAGCAGTCACTGGCACCCAGGCAACTGCAATTTAAAAAAATATATATATTTTTTTTACTTTGCAAGCTGCTGTGCCACCTTATATATCAGTGGTGGGTGGGCAGTGGCACAGTACACTCTCTGTGGACCTGACAGCAGTGACTGGCACCCAGGCAACTGCAATTTAAAAAAATATATATTTTTTTTTTACTTTGCAAGCTGCTGTGCCACCTTATATATCAGTGGTGGGTGGGCACACAGTGGCACTGCAGTGGGCACAGTACACTCTGTGGACCTGACAGTCACTGGCAGCCCAGGCAACTGCAATAATAAAAAATATTTTTTTTTTCAATTTATTGCAACAAGATGCTGTGCCAACGTATATATATCAGTGGTGGGCAGTGCACTGCAGTGGGTACAGTGCACTCTGTGGACCTGACACAGCACTCACTGCAATTATGACAGAGAAAAAAAAAATATTTTTTAAAATGCCAGGTACTGTGCCTGTGCCACCCGAAATGAGTGTGGTGTGCACACAGTACAGTCTGTGGTAGGTCTGTGGCCTCTCACACACAGCGGGCAGGCAACTGCAGTGTACAATAGATATATATATATATATATAAAGAAAAAAATCTATTACCTTACCAGCCCTTGAAAGGGCTTTTGGGGACACTATATATATATATATATGTATATATATATAAATAAAAAAATCCTCAATTACCAGCCCTTAAAAGGGCTTTTGGGGACACTAGATAGATATAGATATATATATATATGAAGAAACAACTCAATTACCAGCCCTTAAAAGGGCTTTTGGGGACGCTAGGTATATATATATATATATATATATATATATATATATATATATATATATATATATAAAAAAAAAACCACAAATACCAGCCCTTAGAAGGGCTTTTTGGGGTGCTGATATTACAGCAGTAGTGGACCAAGAACACTGCAAGACCAGGAACACTGACTAACTGTCCCTAGCTTAACAGCAGCAGCAGCAGCAGCAGCTCTCTCCCTATTCTCACTACACACACTGCTTCAGAATGATCTAAGATGGATGCTGCCCTTGCTTATTTATAGGAGGTGGGAGGGTGTGGGAGGGAGGTACGCTGATTGGCTGGAAATGTGTCTGCTGACTGTAAAGTTCAGGGTCAAAGTTTGCCTCAATGATGTCTTATGGGGGGCGGACCGAACATCGCATATGTTCGCCGGCAGCGGCGAACGCGAACATGCTAAGTTCGCCGGGAACTGTTCGCCGGCGAACAGTTCTATACATCTCTACTCTCTAAGTTATTAGAGAAAAAATGCACTTATTTTTGGCATATTAGATCATTCCAAGAGCACATCAGAGAGAGAGTCAGCCCATTTGGCCTGAGGGCCCAGGTGTTTCCTGTCCTTGAGGACATCACACCTGCGTTTAAGACCAGGTGGGAAGAATCTCTATTGGAGTGTTCAATTACCCTAATGAACCTTCTGATTGAGGAGTATACAACAAGAGCTATCCAATTAAATGGGATTATTGCCACAACTTGTGATAAGATCAAAAAATTCAAAACCCATAACACCTTTGCACAACGAGAGGTTAAACTTAAGGAACAACTTGACAATTTTAATAAAATGATTCTGACCAAGAAACAAAAAATTCTCAACAAAGATAGGCACACGTTTCAGCAAGGCAAAGCCTATAATTGGTCTACTAATAGGAACAATCTTAGGGTCCCCAAAAAGGACACCAACACATTTCCTACTCATTTTTCCTCAAAAGAACCTCTTTTGTCCAAAACACCTAAAACATTTAGTGATCGTTCTAAACGACCCTACCAAAGTGACACTAGTTTAGAACAAAAATCCAAAAAGTCCAACACCAAACCACTCCCAAAAGAAGGTCTTTCCCTTTTTCCACCACCAGTCACAGCACATACACTAGACAATTTGTCCTCACCTTCTTCCCAATCTATAATCACCTTGGCCCCTCCCACCATGCCCACTAATTTGACTTCCACAATTAATTTACAGGAACAGACTTTTTTAGATCTTATTCACCAACGTGCCCAACAAATGGCTCCTATGTCCAACACTCCATCACTCCCACCCCTTCCACAAACCTAACACAACACTCTCCTTCTCCTCCCCCCCTTCTCCTTATTCCAATTCATCTGATTTTTCTATTGTCAACTTGTCCAATTATAATCTCTCTGAGGACGAATTATCCGTACTTCAGAAAGGTCTTAGTTTTTGTCCAACTATCAATACCCAAAAATTTGACATTATTAAAGACCTCCATTTGTTTGCACGGAAGTTGAACTTCAAGTGCGTTTTCCATAAAGAAAATAAAAAGACTGAGGCAAAGGACCCAATCTTGGACACTCTCATCTCTCTCCTCGAAGAGAATGAAAATCTCATAGACCGGGTGGATTTAGACTCCTTGCTTGCGGGTATCTCTACGGACTCTACGGAGAAAAAAACACCAATAAGTGATCTCCGGAAGAAATCCGACGCATACCCTGCTATTCAAAATGCAAATTTGAATGCATTTTTGAAAATTGTCTCTAGTGAAATAGAAAAATTAAAAATTCGACCCATTCCATACCCGAATATCACTTCAACACAAAGAGAAGCCATCAATAAACTATCTGCTAACAAATCAATCATCATAAAACAAGCAGATAAGGGTGGCAACATTGTCGTCATGGACAATGCCCAATACATACTCATGTGTACCAATATACTCAATAATCCTAATTGGTATAGACGCATTACTTCTGATATTGTCTTAAAATTCCACCAAGAATTTTACCACCTTGTGGACTCTGCCTATTCAAACAACATCTTCCCAAAACACACCTGGGAATACATTCGGACTAAGTTCCCCAAAATTCCCACCTTTTATGGGCTCCCCAAGATACATAAAAACGCTACCAAACCCCCGGGGAGACCCATTATATCGGGCAGGGGATCCATCTCTGAGAATGCGAGCAAATTAATAGATGCCTTCCTTCAACCATTCGTCCAAAATTTACCCTCGTACATTAAAGATACGATTCATTTCTTAAATAGAATTGAAAATTTGTGGATTCCTCCCACTGCATTATTAGTTACTATTGACGTAGAGGCCCTCTACAGCTCAATACCCCACCATAGAGGTATTGCAGCTGTAAGGCATATCATATCTCGTCATGGACAGGAAGGCCCCTATAGCGCTTTCATTCTGGATCTCCTTCAATACATCTTAACCCACAACGTCTTCACCTTCAATGGCTCCCACTACCTCCAGGTGCAGGGAGTCGCGATGGGCACTTGCTGTGCGCCATCTTACGCCAACCTGTACCTGGGGGAGTGGGAGGAGTTTTTCTTGAAGGATGAAGCACTATCTATATATACTGACCACATTCATTTGTGGGTCAGATATATAGATGATGTGTTCTTAATCTGGGACGGCCCCACTGAATCCCTCCAAGCCTGCCTCGCACGAATGAACAAAAATGATTTTAACCTAGTGTTCACCATGAATGCAGATTCCAACTGTGTCACCTTTTTAGACGTAGCCATCACCAGGGACGAAGGAGGTACCCTACACAGTGGACTTTTTCGAAAGCCCACTGCGGGGAACACAATCCTCCATGGTTCTAGCTTCCATCCCACACCCCTCCTCCGCTCCATCCCAGTAAGCCAATACCTACGACTAAGGCGTATTTGCTCTGATCTACCCTCGTTTCAATCTGCAGCCGGCGGGCTGCGGGATAGATTATTACGAAGAGGTTATTCTAAAAAATCACTTAAACATGCTTACAAGCGTGCTCTTCTTAGTGACAGGAAAGCTTTATTAGCCCCAAAGAGGGTTCCCAATACAGACAGCAACAGTGATGAACCCAGAATCATAACTCCATTTATGTACCAACACTCTAAAATTAGACAGATTGTTGCCAAACATTGGCACCTTCTGTCTTCCGATCCAATTCTGGGCCAATATCTTTCAGACACTCCCAAATTCACCTTTAAAAGAGCCCCTGCGCTCAAAGATAGGTTGGTTCGGAGTGAATTCATAAATGAGTCCCTCACTGTCTGCTGTAAATATAAAGGGACCTTTATATGTGGTAGCTGCAATTATTGCGGCTACATGATGACACAAAAAAATCCCATTTTACCCAACGGTCTTGTTTTTAAAGCTAGACACTTCGCCAACTGTCGCAGGGCGGGGGTGGTGTACCTACTGGTATGTGATTGTCAATGTTTTTACGTAGGCAAAACCAAATTAGAGTTCTGGCGACGGGCTTACCGGCACATCCTCAGCATGAGGAAGTCTGACCCAGAGCTCCCGCTTGGACGCCATGTAGGCACAGTCCACGGGGGAAAATTCCCGAAAATAAAGTTCTTAATTCTTGATCGTATCCACCCCAGCCCGAGAGGAGGAGACTGGAACAAAAGTCTCCTCCAACTTGAGCTGAGGTGGATCTATTCCCTTAAAGCCACTGAGCCACCAGGGTTAAATGGCATGTTGTCTTTCAAGCCATTCCTGGAAGGCTTTGAGTCAGGAGGAATGGAAAAATGATAAATACAGAGTAATATGTCCACATATGTATTGTACTTTATTATCCTGTACATATAAGCAACATATAATGAATTTCACTGTTGTGTTTTATTGTTATCTATTTTTTGATCACAATACATGCTTTTTTGTCTCCATGATGTCAATGTCCACATCTGTATTGTACAACATAAATATTTCCAATTTGTGTTATTGATGCTCTTGTTCCATTTGTGTTCTTTAGGTGGTTCTCATTACAACACCTTGGTCTGGATCTTGATCTCTAGCGGTGCTATTACATACCTATAATATACACATATTAACACGCCCAAGTATATTGGCTGATTAAATGTTTCTGGCACAAATAAAACTTTTTTACTTTGTATCCTATCAGCCTTTTATCTGTGAGCTGCTTCCCGGGTCCTCCCCTGTGGGCGTCCCGGCACGGTGGAGACACATCGCTTCTATGCGATGTCTCTCATTGGTGCTTTTCCAGCTCCACTCCCTCCGGGTGTGTGCGCACCAACGAAGACCGGATGTTCTTCTGAACTTCCGGTTTTCGCATGCCGTGCCGGTGGAACGCAGACGCCGGCCCCGCCCACTCCGCGTCATGCCGCTATGCGGCGTACACGTCGGGTGGGGGCGGGCCCGGCGCTTGCGATCCAGGAAGCCCAGTCCTGGACGCCAGCTGATGCCTCCTTCTCCCCAATTATCATGGCCTCTTATACACCCCCTCCCAGCATTCAGGCAGCACAGTAGCTGCTGTCTGCTCGCTGGAGAGGATCGATCTGCCCATCCACATATCCTTTAAGGTACAAGTAATTCTTTCTAACCTATTTTTCTATCTGGCAATCTAAAGTTTGAGCAATTCTAATGCTCATTCTTCTTGCCACACATTGAACTATTAGAATTTCAAACTCAATCCTTTTTTGTGATCTTTTTTACCAGCTGTCTGGCTTAAACATCATTTATGAAAAGGGATAGGATATGGCACCTTTTCTGGCTTCCTAATCTTATTGGACTTCAGACGCCCATATTGGAGGTCTCGGGTCAGCTTACCCTGTCATACCATCCAAGCTGCATACATATATCAGCAGCCTACACCGCCAGTCAGATCAAGCCCAGCTTCCTTGGTTTTAACCCTTTGTACAAGCTATTTGAGTCTAGACACTATCAACCCTGTAAGTAATGTTAACACAATATCTTTAAATGTGCTTTTTATACATCTATTATATAATATTCATATATATATTTTTCTGTTAATAGAATACTTACTTGAGCTTCCCCTGAAGAAGAAGAGAAAGTTTATTATCTTCGAAACATGTCGGGTTAAAGTTCTGTTATTTGGTTGAAAATTGGTGTCATTTGGTATAGCTTGTATATGTTTTTAATTTTTTGTTTATACACATTTAATAAAAATCACCATTATTATCTAAATCACCTTTAATTATTACAATACTAGATCTTTCTGTGCCTAAAAAGTCCCACTCAGGGGAACCCCTCTCCATGTACTGCTTATTAGGGATGTGGCACATTTGAACACTGGTCATACACACCCTTTCTTCAACTATTTCCAGGTAGCAAATACCATCCCCGCCGTCTATGACCAGTTGTTCGTTTATTTATCTATTGAACAAATTCCTTATTTGTCATTATACTTTTTCAATTGTTTCTTATTATCTCAGGATTAATATCCAAGTGTGAAACCCCAGGTTGTTGTATTTAGGCCCAATGACACACGACATGATCATGTCCGGTTTCATCGGGGATGAATGGAACACCCTAATGCAACAATATCAATTCGAATTCGAACAAAAAGAATTTATAGAGACTGAACTCACTTCTTTATTTTTTCAACTCTCTAAGTTATTAGAGAAAAAATCCACTTATTTTTGGCATATTAGATCATTCCAAGAGCACATCAGAGAGAGAGTCAGCCCATTTGGCCTGAGGGCCCAGGTGTTTCCTGTCCTTGAGGACATCACACCTGTGTTTAAGACCAGGTGGGAAGAATCTCTATTGGAGTGTTCAATTACCCTAATGAACCTTCTGATTGAGGAGTATACAACAAGAGCTATCCAATTAAATGGGATTATTGCCACAACTTGTGATAAGATCAAAAAATTCAAAACCCATAACACCTTTGCACAACGAGAGGTTAAACTTAAGGAACAACTTGACAATTTTAATAAAATGATTCTGACCAAGAAACAAAAAATTCTCAACAAAGATAGGCACACGTTTCAGCAAGGCAAAGCCTATAATTGGTCTACTAATAGGAACAATCTTAGGGTCCCCAAAAAGGACACCAACACATTTCCTACTCATTTTTTCTCAAAAGAACCTCTTTTGTCCAAAACACCTAAAACATTTAGTGATCGTTCTAAACGACCCTACCAAAGTGACACTAGTTTAGAACAAAAATCCAAAAAGTCCAACACCAAACCACTCCCAAAAGAAGGTCTTTCCCTTTTTCCACCACCAGTCACAGCACATACACTAGACAATTTGTCCTCACCTTCTTCCCAATCTATAATCACCTTGGCCCCTCCCACCATGCCCACTAATTTGACTTCCACAATTAATTTACAGGAACAGACTTTTTTAGATCTTATTCACCAACGTGCCCAACAAATGGCTCCTATGTCCAACACTCCATCACTCCCACCCCTTCCACAAACCTAACACAACACTCTCCTTCTCCTCCCCCCCCTTCTCCTTATTCCAATTCATCTGATTTTTCTATTGTCAACTTGTCCAATTATAATCTCTCTGAGGACGAATTATCCGTACTTCAGAAAGGTCTTAGTTTTTGTCCAACTATCAATACCCAAAAATTTGACATTATTAAAGACCTCCATTTGTTTGCACGGAAGTTGAACTTCAAGTGCGTTTTCCATAAAGAAAATAAAAAGACTGAGGCAAAGGACCCAATCTTGGACACTCTCATCTCTCTCCTCGAAGAGAATGAAAATCTCATAGACCGGGTGGATTTAGACTCCTTGCTTGCGGGTATCTCTACGGACTCTACGGAGAAAAAAACACCAATAAGTGATCTCCGGAAGAAATCCGACGCATACCCTGCTATTCAAAATGCAAATTTGAATGCATTTTTGAAAATTGTCTCTAGTGAAATAGAAAAATTAAAAATTCGACCCATTCCATACCCGAATATCACTTCAACACAAAGAGAAGCCATCAATAAACTATCTGCTAACAAATCAATCATCATAAAACAAGCAGATAAGGGTGGCAACATTGTCGTCATGGACAATGCCCAATACATACTCATGTGTACCAATATACTCAATAATCCTAATTGGTATAGACGCATTACTTCTGATATTGTCTTAAAATTCCACCAAGAATTTTACCACCTTGTGGACTCTGCCTATTCAAACAACATCTTCCCAAAACACACCTGGGAATACATTCGGACTAAGTTCCCCAAAATTCCCACCTTTTATGGGCTCCCCAAGATACATAAAAACGCTACCAATCCCCCGGGGAGACCCATTATATCGGGCAGGGGATCCATCTCTGAGAATGCGAGCAAATTAATAGATGCCTTCCTTCAACCATTCGTCCAAAATTTACCCTCGTACATTAAAGATACGATTCATTTCTTAAATAGAATTGAAAATTTGTGGATTCCTCCCACTGCATTATTAGTTACTATTGACGTAGAGGCCCTCTACAGCTCAATACCCCACCATAGAGGTATTGCAGCTGTAAGGCATATCATATCTCGTCATGGACAGGAAGGCCCCTATAGCGCTTTCATTCTGGATCTCCTTCAATACATCTTAACCCACAACGTCTTCACCTTCAATGGCTCCCACTACCTCCAGGTGCAGGGAGTCGCGATGGGCACTTGCTGTGCGCCATCTTACGCCAACCTGTACCTGGGGGAGTGGGAGGAATTTTTCTTGAAGGATGAAGCACTATCTATATATACTGACCACATTCATTTGTGGGTCAGATATATAGATGATGTGTTCTTAATCTGGGACGGCCCCACTGAATCCCTCCAAGCCTGCCTCGCACGAATGAACAAAAATGATTTTAACCTAGTGTTCACCATGAATGCAGATTCCAACTGTGTCACCTTTTTAGACGTAGCCATCACCAGGGACGAAGGAGGTACCCTACACAGTGGACTTTTTCGAAAGCCCACTGCGGGGAACACAATCCTCCATGGTTCTAGCTTCCATCCCACACCCCTCCTCCGCTCCATCCCAGTAAGCCAATACCTACGACTAAGGCGTATTTGCTCTGATCTACCCTCGTTTCAATCTGCAGCCGGCGGGCTGCGGGATAGATTATTACGAAGAGGTTATTCTAAAAAATCACTTAAACATGCTTACAAGCGTGCTCTTCTTAGTGACAGGAAAGCTTTATTAGCCCCAAAGAGGGTTCCCAATACAGACAGCAACAGTGATGAACCCAGAATCATAACTCCATTTATGTACCAACACTCTAAAATTAGACAGATTGTTGCCAAACATTGGCACCTTCTGTCTTCCGATCCAATTCTGGGCCAATATCTTTCAGACACTCCCAAATTCACCTTTAAAAGAGCCCCTGCGCTCAAAGATAGGTTGGTTCGCAGTGAATTCATAAATGAGTCCCTCACTGTCTGCTGTAAATATAAAGGGACCTTTATATGTGGTAGCTGCAATTATTGCGGCTACATGATGACACAAAAAAATCCCATTTTACCCAACGGTCTTGTTTTTAAAGCTAGACACTTCGCCAACTGTCGCACGACGGGGGTGGTGTACCTACTGGTATGTGATTGTCAATGTTTTTACGTAGGCAAAACCAAATTAGAGTTCTGGCGACGGGCTTACCGGCACATCCTCAGCATGAGGAAGTCTGACCCAGAGCTCCCGCTTGGACGCCATGTAGGCACAGTCCACGGGGGAAAATTCCCGAAAATAAAGTTCTTAATTCTTGATCGTATCCACCCCAGCCCGAGAGGAGGAGACTGGAACAAAAGTCTCCTCCAACTTGAGCTGAGGTGGATCTATTCCCTTAAAGCCACTGAGCCACCAGGGTTAAATGGCATGTTGTCTTTCAAGCCATTCCTGGAAGGCTTTGAGTCAGGAGGAATGGAAAAATGATAAATACAGAGTAATATGTCCACATATGTATTGTACTTTATTATCCTGTACATATAAGCAACATATAATGAATTTCACTGTTGTGTTTTATTGTTATCTATTTTTTGATCACAATACATGCTTTTTTGTCTCCATGATGTCAATGTCCACATCTGTATTGTACAACATAAATATTTCCAATTTGTGTTATTGATGCTCTTGTTCCATTTGTGTTCTTTAGGTGGTTCTCATTACAACACCTTGGTCTGGATCTTGATCTCTAGCGGTGCTATTACATACCTATAATATACACATATTAACACGCCCAAGTATATTGGCTGATTAAATGTTTCTGGCACAAATAAAACTTTTTTACTTTGTATCCTATCAGCCTTTTATCTGTGAGCTGCTTCCCGGGTCCTCCCCTGTGGGCGTCCCGGCACGGTGGAGACACATCGCTTCTATGCGATGTCTCTCATTGGTGCTTTTCCAGCTCCACTCCCTCCGGGTGTGTGCGCACCAACGAAGACCGGATGTTCTTCTGAACTTCCGGTTTTCGCACGCCGTGCCGGTGGAACGCAGACGCCGGCCCCGCCCACTCCGCGTCATGCCGCTATGCGGCGTACACGTCGGGTGGGGGCGGGCCCGGCGCTTGCGATCCAGGAAGCCCAGTCCTGGACGCCAGCTGATGCCTCCTTCTCCCCAATTATCATGGCCTCTTATACACCCCCTCCCAGCATTCAGGCAGCACAGTAGCTGCTGTCTGCTCGCTGGAGAGGATCGATCTGCCCATCCACATATCCTTTAAGGTACAAGTAATTCTTTCTAACCTATTTTTCTATCTGGCAATCTAAAGTTTGAGCAATTCTAATGCTCATTCTTCTTGCCACACATTGAACTATTAGAATTTCAAACTCAATCCTTTTTTGTGATCTTTTTTACCAGCTGTCTGGCTTAAACATCATTTATGAAAAGGGATAGGATATGGCACCTTTTCTGGCTTCCTAATCTTATTGGACTTCAGACGCCCATATTGGAGGTCTCGGGTCAGCTTACCCTGTCATACCATCCAAGCTGCATACATATATCAGCAGCCTACACCGCCAGTCAGATCAAGCCCAGCTTCCTTGGTTTTAACCCTTTGTACAAGCTATTTGAGTCTAGACACTATCAACCCTGTAAGTAATGTTAACACAATATCTTTAAATGTGCTTTTTATACATCTATTATATAATATTCATATATATATTTTTCTGTTAATAGAATACTTACTTGAGCTTCCCCTGAAGAAGAAGAGAAAGTTTATTATCTTCGAAACATGTCGGGTTAAAGTTCTGTTATTTGGTTGAAAATTGGTGTCATTTGGTATAGCTTGTATATGTTTTTAATTTTTTGTTTATACACATTTAATAAAAATCACCATTATTATCTAAATCACCTTTAATTATTACAATACTAGATCTTTCTGTGCCTAAAAAGTCCCACTCAGGGGAACCCCTCTCCATGTATAGCATTGTAATACAGGGACGTGGAAGAGAGTGGAAGCAGTTCTGTTACTTCTGCTTCAAAGTGTCATTTAGCAATTATTAGTGTGAGGAAAGGGATATCCAGTGTAGTTAGGGTGCTATTTTCCACTTTAGTTAGATTCAAAAATCTAGTTTCTGTAGGGAAAGTGTTAAGTGCCAGGGTGACCGTAGTGTAGTGTAGGGTGAACTGACTCTGACTGCCATGGCAGGGTGACCAAATCCTTCCATTTCAGGGTGACCGCTATAGAGAAAAGATTGTTTCTCTTAGGTCACTTATAGAACAGCGATATGGCTTCTCGCCTGTCAACCTGCTTTTTGCTGCAGGCGTTTATAGGGATTTTTTGAGGACATGTTTGGAGTCAGGCATGACATCTGAACTTCTGTATAGGGGTATATATACACACACATGTATGTATATATATATATATACACATACACATATATAGGTGTGAAAGTAGCAGAACACTATGCTTGCGCTAATGAAATAATTAACAGGCATATGGCTCCGCTCCTATCACACCTATACATGTGTGTGTGTGTATAAATACATATAAGTGTGTGTGTATATATACCCCTATACAGAAGTTCAGATGTTTTGCCTGCCTCCAAAGACCCCAAAAAAATGCCCAAAAAAACGCCTGCGCCAAAAAAAAAAAAAAACGCCCAGGTGTGTTATTGCAGGAGATTTTTTTTGGGCATTTTTTGGGGGTCTTTGGAGGCAGGCAAAACATCTGAACTTCTGTATAGGGGTATATATACACTTATATGTATTTATACACATACACATATATAGGTGTTATAGGAGCGGAGACATATGCCTGTTAATTAATTCATTAGCGCAAGTATAGTGTTCTGCTACTTTCACACCTATATATGTGTATGTGTATATATACATATAAGTGTGTGTGTATATATACCCCTACACAGAAGTTCTGATGTTATGCCTGCCTCCAATAACCCCCAAAAAATGCCCAAAAAAACGCTTGCTACAAAACCGGCAAGGTGTGAAAATAGCGGAGCCATATCCCTGTTCTATATTAATTCTAATACAAACAATCTTTTTTTTATTTTCTGGTTCTGGACATGCTACAGAGCTGAAACTTCACAGGTACACTTTTTAGACCCCACAGACACTAAATCCAAAGAAATCTCATTTTTTTTTTTCAATAATTGGCTCTCTATCAAAAATGACAATTTTTAAGAACTTTTTTTTGTGTGATTAATCGTCTCTGGGGCATGACCCATAACCCTAGGCACTTTTTAGGGGCATTTATTTGGTTTTAGGGCTTCAAAATGGGGTTTTTTGATTACAGAAGTTCGGGTCCCATTGATTTCAATGGGGTTCTAAAATCCGGGCCGAACTTTCGGGAAGTTCGGGTGTTCTGGTCAAAACAAACTTTTGAAAAGTTCGATCATCCCTAGTATTCATACCATGAATGTACCGCTGTGTTGCAAAACAATACATAATTTCTTTAATTGAGAGAATGCCTTACCTGTGCTTTCGCTATATTTCCTTAGAACACTTCATCTCTTGCTAATAGACATAGAAGTCAGTAATGCTGGCCATGCACGATATAAAACATCGTCCAAACTTATTTTCTAAAAACGAAGGCCCCTTTCACATGGGCGGTGCGCCCGACGGAGTCCGTTCTGCTCAGAAGGGGATTGATCCGCCGAGCCCCGCTGAGCAGGCGGATGACAGCTCCATGTCCGCTCTGTGTGCAGAGACAGAGCTGTCAGATCCCCGCTGTCCTCTATGGGGGAATCGGATGAGAACGGACCGCCTGTCCCTTCTCATCCGATCCCATCCTCCAGACGGATGGAAAATAGGGTTTCGGATCGGATAGCAGCAGGTGTCATCGGATGCATGGAGGATCCGATCAGGTCTGCCTGAAAAACTGACAGGCGGATTAGATTGGATCACCCGTGTGAATAGGGCCTTAAGCCCCGTACACACACGCAGATCGTCGTCATACAAACGTCGGCGGACGAAAGATCTGCCGATTGTATGCGTGTTAGTATGGTGCCTCCGACAGATGTCTGCGCACATTCTGCAGACAAGAGTCTTTCTTGCAAACATGAAAATTTTTGTCTGCAGACACCAGAACGGACGATTGTTCGCCTGTCAGTACAGAAATCAGCCGACAGACCGCAGATTTGCAAGACTGGGCATGCTCAGAAAATAAAAAACACAGGGAAAGTTAACCATTACATGACATCACTTCTGCAGTCAGCTGAAGTCTGCGGACAAAATTCTTGTGCTGTCCTTGTGCTGTCTTTGCACTTTTCAACAGACACCGACATCCCGGGGAGAAAAGACGAACATTTGTATGACGACGATCTGCGTGTGTGTATGGGGCTTTACACTCGGCCGTGAGAACAGATGATCGTGCATCATGTAATGACCGATAAATCGTTCAATGGACATAAATGCATCCGATTTTTCACATATACCTAGTGCAAACAGTTTGGATGAAAAACACATTAACCTTTTAACTTATTGTTTATTCGGCAGAAATTTTCCAAACTTGTCCTTCGTTTTTTTTTTGGCCAAAAACTTCACAACCGATTACTGATTTATGCCCATTAACTGGCCGAAAAGCAAACGAACTGTCTAAATTACCGAAATTCAGCCGACTTTTCATATAGTGTACAGCCACCATAAGACACAGTAAGGAATTAATCAGCTGACTTCATTAGCATACACCTGTGGCTGCATTCCCTCCTTCCAGCAGATCCCAACCACCCCCAGCTAGGTGCACACTTTTCTAATACAATTCATCTCAGTGATCACTGGTCTCACTAAATACAGACATTTTTGTTAAATTCACCTTGCATTGATCTGCTCATTTGGAGAGTGCAGGAAATGAGAGATCAGATAACTGCCTATATGGATAGAGCTGTAGTATTGAAAACAGGGTTCTGTTAAGCTCAGCATACACTATGCAATCGGATTGTACAATCGCCTTTAGATCTGCCATCAATTATGTAGTAAAAGGGCCTGCCTGATTGGATACAGAGTGATCGGATAGCTGGTGCATCCTCCCATTATATAGTTTTGGTAAATCTAAATGAGATTGTATAGTGTATAGCCACCTAAAATGAAGTAGTTGCTAACTACTTCTAATCCTTGTTTGCTTTGCAACAACATTTTCAAAATACAAATCCACTTCAGTAACATTTAGAAAGTTAGGGGCAGCTCTTAATTGTGTTCACGGAACTCTACGTAGCTTTGTGGAGTGGAGTTGTGCTGCCTGCCACAAGTGGGTATAACAACACGAATTTAATCAGAAAATAAATCAGCTTGGGGGTCCCCCCCAACCAGGCTCTTAGGTCTCTATTATATGATAAGTAATTGTTAATGTCTAAATAGAATTTTATTAGAATGTTGACTTCTAGTTATGTTTATGCTTTTATCATGGTACTACTATATATTCTAGATGTAAACTGGATCAACACAGTGGCTTAATGGTTAGTGCTCTAATCTGGCAACAGTCAGGACATGGATTCAAATGCTACCTATCACCTCCCTAAAGTTTCAATGGTGAATGGATATGTGCATAGGCAAAAGTATATTTGTCATCAGAGTGATACAATTTATCTCTCGCTGACGGCACTTATGCATTCGCCAAAGAACATATGCATTTACCATTGCAATTCTAGGAAGGTGGTAGCATGGGTGGGATTTGAACTCATGACTAGAGATGTATAGAACTGTTCGCGAACAGTTCCCGGCGAACTTAGCATGTTCACGTTCGCCGCTGCCGGCGAACATATGCGATGTTCGGTCCGCCCCCCAGAAGACATCATTGAGGCAAACTTTGACCCTGAACTTTACAGTCAGCAGACACATTTCCAGCCAATCAGCATACCTCCCTCCCACACCCTCCCACCTCCTATAAATAAGCAAGGGCAGCATCCATCTTAGATCATTCTGAAGCAGTGTGTGTAGTGAGAGTAGGGAGAGAGCTGCTGCTGCTGCTGCTGCTGCTGCTGCTGCTGCTGCTGCTGCTGCTGTTAAGCTAGGGACAGTTAGTCAGTGTTCCTGGTCTTGCAGTGTTCTTGGTCCACTACTGCTGTAATATCAGCACCCCAAAAAGCCCTTCTAAGGGCTGGTATTTGTGTAATTTTTTTTTCTATATATATATATATATATATATATATATATATATATATATATATATATATATATATATATATATATATATATATATATACCTAGCGTCCCCAAAAGCCCTTTTAAGGGCTGGTAATTGAGTTGTTTCTTCTTATATATATATATCTATATCTATCTAGTGTCCCCAAAAGCCCTTTTAAGGGCTGGTAATTGAGGATATTTTTTATTTATATATATACATATACATATATATATATATATATATATATATATATATATATATATATATATATATATATATATATATATATAGTGTCCCCAAAAGCCCTTTTAAGGGCTGGTAAGGTAATAGAGTTTTTTCTTTATATATATATCTATATATATCTATTGTACACTGCGGTTGCCTGCCCGCTGTGTGTGAGAGGCCACAGACCTACCACAGACTGTACTGTGTGCACACCACACTCATTTCGGGTGGCACAGGCACAGTACCTTGCATTTTAAAAAATATTTTTTTTTTCCTCTGTCATAATTGCAGTGAGTGCTGTGTCAGGTCCACAGAGTGCACTGTACCCACTGCAGTGCACTGCCCACCACTGATATATATACGGTGGCACAGCATCTTGTTGCAAATTTAAAAAAAAAATATTTTTTATTATTTTATTATTGCAGTTGCCTGGGCTGCCAGTTACTGTCAGGTCCACAGAGTGTACTGTGCCCACTGCAGTGCCACTGTGTGCCCACCCACCATTGATATATAAGGTGGCACAGCAGCTTGCAAAGTAAAAAAAAATATATATATTTTTTAATTGCAGTTGCCTGGGTGCCAGTGACTGCTGTCAGGTCCACAGAGAGTGTACTGTGCCACTGCCCACCCACCACTGATATATAAGGTGGCACAGCAGCTTGCAAAGTAAAATAAAATATATTTTTTTAAAATTGCAGTTGCCTGGGTGCCAGTGACTGCTGTCAGGTCCACAGAGAGTGTACTGTGCCACTGCCCACCCACCACTGATATATAAGGTGGCACAGCAGCTTGCAAAGTAAAATAAAATATATATTTTTTAAAATTGCAGTTGCCTGGGTGCCAGTGACTGCTGTCAGGTCCACAGAGAGTGTACTGTGCCACTGCCCACCCACCACTGATATATAAGGTGGCACAGCAGCTTGCCAAGTAAAAAAAATATATATATTTTTTAATTGCAGTTGCCTGAGTGCCAGTGACTGTCAGGTCCACAGAGTGTACTGTACCCACTGCCAAACACTCCTATAGGGTGGCACAGCACCTTGCACTCATAGTACACAACACATTAAAAAAGAAAATGACAGGCAGAGGCAGGCCACCCCGCAAGGGCCGTCGTGGTCATGGTGCTGTGATTTCCTTAGGCCCTAGAATAATGCCCAGTGTTCAGAGGCCACCACAGACCCTGAACTCAAAAAATTCTGAGGCCATAGTTGACTGGCTTACACAAGACACCCAATCGTCTACAGCTTCCGCTCGGAACCCTAATGCACCATCCTCCTCCAGCTCAGCTTCGGGCACCTCTCAATTTACCACTCGCCAGCACCACCACCAACACTAGCACCACAGCCGCTTCACTTGATCCGTCAGAGGAGTTATTTTCACATCAGTTGGAAGAAATAAGTGATGCGCAACTATTAGTGCCAGAGGATGTAGATAACGGGGATATATCTCAGTCAGGCAGCATTATACACATGGACGTACATTGTGATGATGATGATGTTGTACCTGCTGCTGCTGCCTTTGCTGAGTTGTCAAGTGAAGCGGCTGATGATGACGATGTGTCTGTGGATGTCACCTGGGTGCCTGCTCGAAGAGCAGAAGAAGAGGGGGAAAGTTCAGATGGGGAGACAGAGAGGAGGAGGAGACGAGTTGGAAGCAGGGGGAGGAGGTCATCGCAAGGAGCTAGTGGCGCAGTCAGACAGCATGTAGATTCGGCACCCGGGGTCAGCCAGACAGCACGCCAATCAACGCAAGCTGTTGCCACCACCAGAATGACGTCCTTGCAAAGCTCAGCAGTGTGGCATTTTTTTTGTGTGTCTGCCTCTGATATCAGCGATGCCATTTGTAACCTGTGCCAAAAGAAACTGAGTCGTGGGAAGTCCAACACCCACCTAGGTACAACTGCTTTGCGAAGGCACATGATCTCACATCACAAACACCTATGGGATCAACACATGAGTAAAAGCAGCACACAAACTGAAAGCCACCATCCTCCTCCTGGTCCAGCATCTTCAGCCACGTCAACCACTGCTGTCCTCCATGCCCCCTATCAACAACCCGCCCCTCCGCCTCTCACCTTCAGCAGTTCCTGCTCGTCACCTGCCCACAGTCAGGTGTCTGTCAAGGAAATGTTTGAGCGTAAAAAGCCAATCTCGCAGAGTCACCCCCTTGCCCGGCGTCTGACAGCTGGCTTGTCGGAACTCTTAGCCCGCCAGCTTTTACCATACAAGCTGGTGGAGTCTGAGGCCTTCAAAAAATTTGTCGCTATTGGGACACCGCAGTGGAAGGTACCCGGCCGAAATTATTTTTCACAAAAGGCAATCCCCAACCTGTACTCTATTGTGGAAAAGGAAATCATGTCACGTCTGGCACACAGTGTTGGGGCAAGGGTCCATCTGACCACTGATAGCTGGTCTGCAAAGCACGGTCAGGGCAGGTATATAACGTACACTGCGCATTGGGTAAACCTGCTGGCGGCTGCCAAGCATGGAATGCGTGGCTCTGCTGCAGAGGAGTTGGTGACACCGCCACGACTTGCAGGCAGGCCTGCTGCCACCTCCTCTACTCCTCCTACTCCATCCTCTTTGCTAACCTCCTCGGCTGAGTCCTCTTCTGCTGTTGCGTCTTGCTCCACACCAACTGCACCCCCCCAGCTCCCCAGGGGCTATTCCACATGCCGGATACGACAGTGTCACGCTGTCTTGGGGTTGACTTGCCTGAAAGCAGAGAGTCACACCGGACCAGCACTACTGTCCGCCCTGAACGCACAGGTGGATCAGTGGCTGACCCCGCACCAACTGGAGATCGGCAAAGTGGTGTGTGACAACGGCAGCAATTTGTTGGCGGCATTGAATTTGGGCAAGTTGACACATGTGCCGTGCATGGCACATGTGTTGAATCTGATTGTGCAACGTTTTGTGCAGAAGTACCCAGTCTTACAGGACGTCCTCAAGCAGGCCAGGAAGGTGTGTGGCCATTTCAGGCGTTCCTACACGGCCATGGCGCACTTTGCAGATATTCAGCGGCGAAACAACATGCCAGTGAGGCGCTTGATTTGCGACAGCCCGACACGTTGGAATTCAACACTGCTAATGTTCGACCGCCTGCTCCAACAAGAAAAAGCGGTCAACGAGTATTTGTATGACCGGGGTGCTAGGACAGCCTCTGCGGAGCTGGGTATTTTTTTGCCACGTTACTGGACGCTCATGCGCAATGCCTGTAGGCTCATGCGTCCTTTTGAGGAGGTGACAAACCTAGTGAGTCGCACTGAAGGCACCATCAGCGACATCATCCCATATGTTTTTTTCCTGGAGCGTGCCCTGCGAAGAGTGCTGGATCAGGCCGTAGATGAGCGTGAAGAGGAAGAGTTGTGGTCACCATCACCACCACCAGAAACAGCCTTACCATCGATTGCTGGACCTGCGGCAACACTGGAAGAGGAGTGTGAGGAAGAGGAGTCAGAGGAGGAATGTGGCTTTGAGGAGGAGGAACACCAACCACAGCAGGCATCCCAGGGTGCTCGTTGTCACCTATCTGGTACCCGTGGTGTTGTACGTGGCTGGGGGGAAGAACACACCTTCAATGACATCAGTGAGGACGAGGAATTGGACATGAGTAGCTCGGCATCCAACCTTGTGCAAATGGGGTCTTTCATGCTGTCATGCCTGTTGAGAGACCCTCGTATAAAAAGGCTGAAGGAGAACGACCTGTACTGGGTGGCCACGCTACTAGACCCCCGGTATAAGCAGAAAGTCTGTGATATGTTACCCAATTACCGGCAGTCGCAAAGGATGCAGCAGCTACAAAATAAGTTAAAAACTATGCTTTACACAGCGTATAAGGGTGATGTCACAGCACAACGGGAATCCAACAGGGGAAGAGGTGAAAGTAATCCTCCTCCTACCACCACAACCACGCCGGCAAGGACAGGACGCTTTACAGACGTCTTGTTGATGGAGGACATGCGGAGCTTTTTTAGTCCTATGCATCGCCACAGCCCTTCGGGGTCCACCCTCAGAGAACGACTCGACCGACAGGTAGCAGACTACCTTGCCTTAACTGCAGATATCGACACTCTGAGGAGCGATGAACCCCTTGACTACTGGGTGTGCAGGCTTGACCTGTGGCCTGAGCTATCCCAATTTGCCATTGAACTTCTGGCCTGCCCCGCTTCAAGTGTGCTGTCAGAAAGGACCTTCAGCGCAGCAGGAGGTATTGTCACTGAGAAGAGAAGTCGCCTAGGTCAAAAAAGTCTTGATTACCTCACGTTTATTAAGATGAATGAGGCATGGATCCCGAAGGGACTGACAGTGGGGGATGCATTTGACTAAAAAAGGCCTGGTGATGACTGAGATGCCTTGGCCTAAAAATGGTCCACACGCTGCTGTATATAATCATTCTCTGCATGCCGGATGACTTACGTGACGTCTCCGCCACCAACTACGGTTCAAGCCGCAATGTTTTAGTGCACTTTCTGCCTGAAAACCTCAATTTTTCAGGCCGCTGCTACAGCAGCGGCTGCAACAATACCTACTTTTTCATGCATGTGTACATGCCTAATTTTTCTGGCCTCTGGTGCTACACTGTGGCTGCAAAAAAACAAAAAACAAAAAAAAAGGCACATACATGTGTCAATTCCCCTTCGTGATCGTTACCTTGTCGTGGTGAAGGGGCTTGCGTATCACAATGAAGCGATCACCTCTAGGATTGTGTTGGCACACCCCAGATGATAAGGTCGTTGCTTCATTGTGTACAGACCAAAAGCGATCCGCAGGATAATTTTTCATAAAAAAAAACATTCATTTTCTTTCATTCTTTCTGCGGAGCTGGGTATTTTTTGGCCGCGTTACTGAATGCTCATGAACAATGGCTGTAGGCTCATGCGTCCTTTTGCGGAGATGACAACCCTGGTGGTCAGTCGAACCCAAGGCAACATCATCGACCTCATCCCATATGCGTTTTTTCTGGAGCGTGCCCTGCGAAGAGTACTGGATCAGGCTGTAGATGAGCATGAAGAGGAAGAGTTGTGGTCCTCATCACCACCAGAAGCAGCCTTGTCGTTGTCAATTGCTGGACCTGTGGCAACGCAGAGAGAGGAGTCTGAAGAAGAGAAGTCAGAGGAGGAAGGTGGCTTTGAGGAGGTGGAATACCAGCCACAGCAGGCGTCCCAGGGGGCTTGTTCTCACCTTTCGGGGACCCTTGGTGTTGTATGTGGCTGGGTGGAGGAAGAGACCTTCAATGATGTTAGTGAGGACAAGGAACGGGACATGGCTAGCTTGGTATCCAACCTTGTGCAAATGGGGAGTTTGCGGTTGTGCAAATGGACTGACTGACTGTTAAACGGGGAATTTGGTCTGTCAGAGTTTGGTCTGTCACTGTGAAGCGGGCGACGGGCGTAACCCTTACACTACTTGACCGATAAAACATCATACCTGATCGTATTCACACACTGGATGTTTTAGTGCTGGTTTACACTGCCGCTACCACTAAAGTAGCGTCGCTTCCAGTGCGACTTTGGCGCGACTTAGCACGACTTTGGCGCGACCTCATCGCGAGGCGACTTTTTATTTGGCCAATCACAATATCATGTTTTGTGACCGTCACCTAATTTCCTTTTCCTGTTTTTTGTTTTACATATTTCCCCATGTGTGCAGTGTTGTCTGTGTCATAGCTCAACTGATAGGCATGTTTGCCTTGGCATATCATATTTCAGCTTGCCAGAAAGAAAAAAAGACAGCTGGAAAGACACTGCATTAGTTTTCTACTAAAAATCATAAGAAAAATGCTGTTTTTTTTGGGTTGTGGACATACTACAGAGCTGAAACTTGACAGGTACACTTTTTAGACCCCCCAGACACTAAATACAAAAAATGACATGCCTGCCTAAAAAAATGCCCGCTAAATGCCTGCAAGAGAAAAAGCCAGCCGCAGAGAAGCCGTATTCCTGAAAATATAAGAAAAATGCTGTTTTTTTAGGGGTTCTGGACATGCTACAGAGCTGAAACTTGACAGGTACACTTTTTAGACCCCCCAGACACTAAATACAAAAAATGACATGCCTGCCTAAAAAAATGCCCGATAAATGCCTGCAAGAGAAAAAGCCAGCCGCAGAGAAGCCGTATTACTGAAAATATAATAAAAATGCTGTTTTTTAGGGGTTCTGGACATGCTACAGAGCTGAAACTTGACAGGTACACTTTTTAGACCCCCCAGACACTAAATACAAAAAATGACATGCCTGCCTAAAAAAATGCCCGCTAAATGCCTGCAAGAGAAAAAGCCAGCCGCAGAGAAGCCGTATTCCTGAAAATATAATAAAAATGCTGTTTTTTAGGGGTTCTGGACATGCTACAGAGCTGAAACTTGACAGGTACACTTTTTAGACCCCCCAGACACTAAATACAAAAAATGACATGCCTGCCTAAAAAAATGCCCGATAAATGCCTGCAAGAGAAAAAGCCAGCCGCAGAGAAGCCGTATTACTGAAAATATAATAAAAATGCTGTTTTTTAGGGGTTCTGGACATGCTACAGAGCTGAAACTTGACAGGTACACTTTTTAGACCCCCCAGACACTGAATACAAAAAATGACATGCCTGCCTAAAAAAATGCCCGCTAAATGCCTGCAAGAAAAAAAGCCAGCCGCAGAGAAGCCATATTCCTGAAAATATAAGAAAAATGCTGTTTTTTAGGGGTTCTGGACATGCTACAGAGCTGAAACTTGACAGGTACACTTTTTAGACCCCCCAGACACTAAATACAAAAAATTACATGCCTGACTAAAAAAATGCCCGCTAAATGCCTGCAAGAGAAAAAGCCAGCCGCAGAGAAGCCATATTCCTGAAAATATAAGAAAAATGCTGTTTTTTAGGGGTTCTGGACATGCTACAGAGCTGAAACTTGACAGGTACACTTTTTAGACCCCCCAGACACTAAATACAAAAAATGACATGCCTGCCTAAAAAAATGCCCGATAAATGCCTGCAAGAGAAAAAGCCAGCCGCAGAGAAGCCATATTCCTGAAAATATAAGACAAATGCTGTTTTTTAGGGGTTCTGGACATGCTACAGAGCTGAAACTTCACAGGTACACTTTTTAGACCCCCCAGATGCTAAATCCAAAGACATTTTTTATTTTTATTTTTTTTTAATTTTTTCAATAATTGGCTCTCTATCAAAAAATTATAATTTTTAAGAACTTTTTTTTGCGTGATCCCTCTCCGGCATGCCACAGTCCAGGTGTTAGTCCCCTTGAAACAACTTTTCCATCACTATTGTGGCCAGAAAGAGTCCCTGTGTGTTTTAAAATTCGCCTGCCTATTGAAGTCTATGGCGGTTCGCCCGGTTCGCAGGTTCGCGAACATTTGCCGATGTTCGCGTTCGCCGTTCGCGAACGGCGAATTTTAGGTTCGCGACATCACTACTCATGACCTGAGTGCTGCTAGCTAAAAGTGCTAAAGATTACCCACTTCTGGACCGGAAGGATTTCCAGCCTTAATGACCAGGCCATTTTTTGTGATACGGCACTGCGTTACTTTAACTGACAATTGCGCGGTTGTGCAATGCCGTACTCAAATAAAATTGATGTCCTCTTTTTCCCCCCAATTTTTTTTTTTTTTGGGCCATTTGATCACTTCCGCGATTTATATTTTTTGTGCTATAAACCAAAAAGGGTGACATATCTGAAAAAAAAAAAAAGAAAAACAGTATTTTTTACTTTCTGCTATATAACATTCCCAATAAAAAAAAAATGTAAAATCAAATGTTTTCATCATTTTAGGCCAATATGTATTCTGCTACCTATTTTTGGTAAAAAATTCCAATAGGTGTATATTGATTGGTTTGTGCAAAAGTTATCGCATCTACAAACTAGGGGAAAGATTTATGTTATTTTTATTTATTTATTTATTCTTTTACTAGTAATGGCGGCGATCAGCAATTTTTAGCGGGACTGCAACATTGTGGCGGACAGATCGGACATCTAACTGACATTTTTGACACTTTTGGGGGGGACCATTGACATTACTACAGTAATCAGTGCTAAAAATATGCACCGTTACTGTACTAATGACACTGGCAGGGAAGGGGTTAACACCAGGGGCGATCAAAGGGTTACATGTGTCCCTAGGGGGTGCTTTCTAACTGTGTGGGGAATGGGCTTGCTGCATGACCACAGAGACCTGTGTTCCTAAATAAGAGGAACACAGGATTCCTGTGTTCATAACTGACAGAACAGTGGTCTGCCGTGTTTACAACCGCAGACTGCTGTTCTGTCTCCACGGGGAGCGATCACGGGTGCCCAGTGGCAATCACGGCCGCTGATTGGCTCCCCCTGTGGCCAATGGGTGCGCCCCCACTAGCGTTCGTATAGGTACATCGTTTAGTGGGACACAGCCGACCTGCCGCAGTAAAACTACGGCGGCTCGTGGGGGAAGCGGTTAAGACACTATGCTCCTACGGGGCGTGGCTTGACGCACGATGCGGAAGGCAGCACACTGAGGAGTAGCGGGAGGTGAGCAGCTCCACAACAGAGGCGTGAGGCTTGGCGCCATAGACGGCCCCGGACGATGGGCAGGGTGTCCCGCCACACACACTACACTGCAGAGAGCAGCAAACAGCAGCGGACATCCTCGGCGATGGCAAACCGTAACATTTCGGACTTATTCAAGTCCCAAACAGCCATGAGGAGCGGCATGAGGGTGGACAAGATGGCGCTGACCGACGGGGAGGAGGAAAACAGTGAGTACTCCCAGCACTCATCGGAGGAAGGGGTAAGCAAAGGGTCCATGGAGGATCCCCCTCTTACACTCACCGTGATGAATAACATTGCAGCAGATATTAAGTCCACTTTGTCAGCGGCCATTACCGATTTAAAAACGGACTTCCTTAAACTTTCTGAGCAATTTTTGGTGGTTGAACAGGCGGGCGCCCATAGAGATAGGTCAATTGGAAGATTAGAGCATATAGCTGTTTCCCATGCGGCGCATCTGATTGAGATCAATAAGAATCTTGAGGACTTGGACAACAGAGGGAGACGCTGTAATTTAAGAATAAGAGGTATCCCGGAGGATGTTATGCAGGATCAAATATATCATACCTTGCAAAAAATGTTTAATTCATTATTAGAGAGACATGAAGATGCAACAATTGATTTTGTACGAGTACACAGAACACTGCGGGCCAAAGGTGCAGACAGTGGGCCTCCTAGAGACATTATATGTTGTTTTCAAAGCTTTCAAGTAAAAGAGGAGATTATGTATAAAGCAAGACAAAAAGGAGAAATTAAATATAAAGAAATACAGGTGCAGATATTTCAGGATCTTTCTCAGATCACTCTGAGGAACAGAAGAGCTTTACGTCCCCTCTTAACAGTTTTGCGGGAAAAAGATTTGAAATATCAATGGAGGTTTCCCTTTGCACTAACAGTGACTTTACAGGGCAAAATGCATACTCTTAGATCTCCCAATGATTTGGGCGAATTCTGTGAAGGCTTACAGATTCCAATAATGGAACTCTCGGAGTGGTACCAGGAATATAAACTACCCGTATTAAACGAGGATGATGGACGTTCACCTAGACAATCACCAGAAAAAAGACCCCAGAACAAGAAAAGCAGGAGCAATAGAACTGGAAAATAGAAACAGAGACGCTTTGCAGTAAAAAGAAGATAGGGGAAAAAAAAGAATATATATTTTGAAGTAGCCAAGTATAGAGGGAGACGGGAGGGAAGGGACCCTTTCTTTTTTTTCTTTGAGATGAAGGGGGTGAGTGGGGGGGGGGGGATTCCCGGCCCCCTCTTCCCCCCTTTTTTTTTTTTTTTTTTTCCTTTGTATCTCCCCTCCCCGTCCCTTTCTGATTCACCGTCTGCCTCGTAAACAATTTTTATTTTTTGAAGGAGCTGTTTCCCGTGTGTTAGAGCTATTATATATAGAATAATTTGTGAGTCAGTGCTGATGTGGAGTATGAAAGGGGATTTGTGTTCCCTTTCCCCTTTTTTTTTTTTTTTTTGGGATCCATCAGCACTGGTATTGAGTGCTTTTTCTACTCGTGTTAGTCTCCCACTAACCCCCACCAGGGGTTTTGCTCGGTTCTAAATTGAGAACCGAGTAACACCCCCGCTTTTCTTTCTCTGAAACTTAATCACAGACATTTAGCCACTCTGTGATTTTGGAACCTAGATACTCTTTTCTTAAGGCAGAGTACTATCTACTATTAAAGCTTTGCTTATCACTGGGTTATACTAGTGGGGTGTTCCCTTTTTTTTTTTCTCTCTCCTTTTTCTTTTTCCTTGGTTGGTTTTTTGGTGAAGGGTAATAGGAGATAGGGAGGCACCGAGTCGGACGAGAGTAACTGAAATAAGGTATTAATTATGACTTATAAATCGGTAGGCAAACATATCACGGTATTATCCCATAATATACAAGGCCTAAATATCCCAGAAAAAAGGCATTTTGTGCTTAGAGAGTTGAAAAAGGTGAAACCACATTTTGTATTTTTGCAGGAGACACATTTTAAACAAACTAACGTGCCAAAATTGACCTCAGCATATTTCTCCACGGCGTTTCACGCAACCAATCCGACAGATAAAACAAAAGGGGTATCTATATTGATTAGTAAGACAGCGGGTTTTCAGGTGGACACATCTTTATTGGACCCCAATGGAAGATATGCATTTGTGAGAGGGACATATGCAGGAATTCCCACGATTCTCGCAAACGTATACTTCCCGAATAGGTCACAACTGGGATTCTGTCAGAATATGGTAAATATGCTTTTGGGATTTGCTAGAGGACGAGTGATAATGGGGGGCGATTTAAATATACCACTCCACCCATTGCAGGATGCCTCAAATAAAAGTTCGTGCATACGGTATAAGACCATGGCCCGGATAAAAGAATTAATCCATTCATTGAATTTGGTAGACTCATGGAGGACCATACATCCCGACGACAGAGATTTTACCCATTATTCAGCGATACACAATAGATATGCACATATCGATTATCTATTTATCACACAACGGGATATAGAGAACCTTTCACAAGCACGGATTGGGACACAGGTACTTTCGGACCATGCACCAATATCCGTAACTTTAAAAACAAATAAGACTCCCAGAGCTTTCAATTGGAGACTGAATGCTGAGCTAATTGCAGGCCCAGATATTAACTCCCAGATAACACAACAAATACAATCTTATTTTATAAGAAAATAAGAGGGCCAGTGGGACTTTAGATGAGATCAAGTGGACATAAAAATTTATTAATTACATAAAATATAACAAAATCACTGTGAAGGTATTGTTAGTGCCCACACACAGAAATAAACAATCAAACGATTGGACAATAAATATTGCATCAATACAGGCATCAACATTTATAGATCACAAGGGATCACTCAATACATTTCAAAGAAAGCAAAAAAATAACCAAATCTGTGTGTGTCAACGATCCTGCACAGTAACATAATTCATGATGAAATTCATAAAATTGAGGTAGATTTTGTAGGCTCGACGCCTTTCATGGACCTCCGTCCACTCATCAGGAGCTTTTAAAAAGATAGGAAATCTAAAAAATATAGATCGTCACTAGTGTTGAGCGAACACGGACTGTATTATTCGTGTTCGTACCGAATAATTGGATTTTTTGTACCCGAACACGGACACGGACACTTTACTGTATGTTCGGGTAAAAATCCGTGTTCGGTCGTTTTATTTCCGGGTTTTGCATGCTTTGGCGCTCTTTTCATGGCGGGCTTTCAACAGCCAATCAACAATCGTTTAACTGGTGTGCCTTAAGCCATCCCAGCCATGCCTGCAAATGTCTCAGTAGCTGTGATTGGCCGTCTGAAGCATGTGACCAAGTCTTTATAAGTTCGAGGCAGCCGCAGCGGCGTCATTATGCTGCTTAGATTCAGGGACAGAGAGCACACATCAACGTGCTGGCTGCTGATTAGGGAAAGATAGGCAGGAAAAAACCATTTGTGTCCGGATAGAATTGAGGGACAGGTCGGAGTGTTTAGGCAGGGCGAGTTGTAGGCATTTTAGGGATAGAGTCTGCTGAATTATATAGGGTCAGTGTCTTCTACAAACTACAATCGATATTGCTGTGTGGGGGGTGGGGTGAATCTGCACTCAATCCTGATCTACGATCTCTTCTCAATCCTGTTAGGGACAGAGTCTGCTGAATTTTAGGGAAACTGTGTTCTACAAACTACAATCGATATTGCTGTGTGGGGGGTGGGGTGAATCTGCACTCAATCCTGATCTACGATCTCTTCTCAATCCTGTTAGGGACAGAGTCTGCTGAATTTTAGGGAAACTGTGTTCTACAAACTACAATCGATATTGCTGTGTGGGGGGTGGGGTGAATCTGCACTCAATCCTGATCTACGATCTCTTCTCAATCCTGTTAGGGACAGAGTCTGCTGAATTTTAGGGAAACTGTGTTCTACAAACTACAATCGATATTGCTGTGTGGTGTGGGATTGGAGATAGGCAGGTGTCAGTGATCCACATCCATTTTTCTGTGTGTGAGCTGCAGTGAACACAATCTTTTTGGGCTGCAGTGAACACAATCTTTTTGGGCTGCAGTGAACACAATCTTTTTGGGCTGCAGTGAACACAATCTTTTTGGGCTGCAGTGAACACAATCTTTTTGGGCTGCAGTGAACACAATCTTTTTGGGGTGCAGTGAACAAAATCTTTTTGGGGTGCAGTGAACACAATCCTTTTTGGTGTGCAGTGAACACAATCTTTGTGGGGTGCAGTGAACAAAATCCTTTGTGGGGTGCAGTGAACACAATCTTTTTGGGGTGCAGTGAACAAAATCCTTTTTGGGGTGCAGTGAACAACATCCTTTTTGGGGTGCAGTGAACACAATCTTTTTGGGGTGCAGTGAACAAAATCCTTTGTGGGGTGCAGTGAACACAATCTTTTTGGGGTGCAGTGAACACAATCTTTTTGGGGTGGAGTGAACAACATCCTTTTTGGGGTGCAGTGAACAAAATCCTTTTTGGGGTGCAGTGAACAAAATCATTTTTGGGGTGCAGTGAACACAATCTTTTTGGGGTGCAGTGAACACAATCTTTGTGGGGTGCAGTGAACACAATCTTTTTGGGGTGGAGTGAACAACATCCTTTTTGGGGTGCAGTGAACAACATCCTTTTTGGGGTGCAGTGAACACAATCTTTTTGGGGTGCAGTGAACACAATCTTTGTGGGGTACAGTGAACAGAATCTTTGTGGGGTGCAGTGAACAAAATCTTTGGGGGGTACAGTGAACACAATCTTTGTGAGGTGCAGTGAACACAATCTTTGTGGGGTGCAGTGAACACAATCATTGTGGGGTGCAGTGAACTCAATCTTTGTGGGGTACAGTGAACACAATCTCATACTGAAGGTTTGAGGGTGCTGCCTGTTCCATACTCCCCCTACTCCTCATCTAGCCTTTTAGGGGTACAAACAATAGTAATTGGGGCCTAGTGTGGTTGTGTACGTGTGATATACATACACTTTTTTGGGATCATATTTTCTATTCCGCTATTTAATCAAAAACCTTTGGGGATCAGTTAAATTGGGGGATAGTCTGTGTTGGTACGTGTGAGAGAGATCCACCTTTCCAAGTTGTTGGGGTTCATCTCATACTTCTGAAGGTTTGAGGGTGCTGCCTGTTCCATACTCCCCCCTACTCCTAGCCTTTTAGGGGTACAAACAATAGTAATTGGGGCCTAGTGTGGTTGTGTACGTGTGATATACATACACTTTTTTGGGATCATATTTTCTATTCCGCTATTTAATCAAAAACCTTTGGGGATCAGTTAAATTGGGGGATAGTCTGTGTTGGTACGTGTGAGAGAGATCCACCTTTCCAAGTTGTTGGGGTTCATCTCATACTTCTGAAGGTTTGAGGGTGCTGCCTGTTCCATACTCCCCCTACTCCTAGCCTTTTAGGGGTACAAACAATAGTAATTGGGGCCTAGTGTGGTTGTGTACGTGTGATATACATACACTTTTTTGGGATCATATTTTCTATTCCGCTATTTAATCAAAAACCTTTGGGGATCAGTTAAATTGGGGGATAGTCTGTGTTGGTACGTGTGAGAGAGATCCACCTTTCCAAGTTGTTGGGGTTCATCTCATACTTCTGAAGGTTTGAGGGTGCTGCCTGTTCCATACTCCCCCTACTCCTAGCCTTTTAGGGGTACAAACAATAGTAATTGGGGCCTAGTGTGGTTGTGTACGTGTGATATACATACACTTTTTTGGGATCATATTTTCTATTCCGCTATTTAATCAAAAACCTTTGGGGATCAGTTAAATTGGGGGATAGTCTGTGTTGGTACGTGTGAGAGAGATCCACCTTTCCAAGTTGTTGGGGTTCATCTCATACTTCTGAAGGTTTGAGGGTGCTGCCTGTTCCATACTCCCCCTACTCCTAGCCTTTTAGGGGTACAAACAATAGTAATTGGGGCCTAGTGTGGTTGTGTACGTGTGATATACATACACTTTTTTGGGATCATATTTTCTATTCCGCTATTTAATCAAAAACCTCTGGGGATCAGTTAAATTGGGGGATAGTCTGTGTTGGTACGTGTGAGAGAGATCCACCTTTCCAAGTTGTTGGGGTTCATCTCATACTTCTGAAGGTTTGAGGGTGCTGCCTGTTCCATACTCCCCCCTACTCCTAGCCTTTTAGGGGTACAAACAATAGTAATTGGGGCCTAGTGTGGTTGTGTACGTGTGATATACATACACTTTTTTGGGATCATATTTTCTATTCCGCTATTTAATCAAAAACCTTTGGGGATCAGTTAAATTGGGGGATAGTCTGTGTTGGTACGTGTGAGAGAGATCCACCTTTCCAAGTTGTTGGGGTTCATCTCATACTTCTGAAGGTTTGAGGGTGCTGCCTGTTCCATACTCCCCCTACTCCTAGCCTTTTAGGGGTACAAACAATAGTAATTGGGGCCTAGTGTGGTTGTGTACGTGTGATATACATACACTTTTTTGGGATCATATTTTCTATTCCGCTATTTAATCAAAAACCTCTGGGGATCAGTTAAATTGGGGGATAGTCTGTGTTGGTACGTGTGAGAGAGATCCACCTTTCCAAGTTGTTGGGGTTCATCTCATACTTCTGAAGGTTTGAGGGTGCTGCCTGTTCCATACTCCCCCTACTCCTAGCCTTTTAGGGGTACAAACAATAGTAATTGGGGCCTAGTGTGGTTGTGTACGTGTGATATACATACACTTTTTTGGGATCATATTTTCTATTCCGCTATTTAATCAAAAACCTTTGGGGATCAGTTAAATTGGGGGATAGTCTGTGTTGGTACGTGTGAGAGAGATCCACCTTTCCAAGTTGTTGGGGTTCATCTCATACTTCTGAAGGTTTGAGGGTGCTGCCTGTTCCATACTCCCCCTACTCCTAGCCTTTTAGGGGTACAAACAATAGTAATTGGGGCCTAGTGTGGTTGTGTACGTGTGATATACATACACTTTTTTGGGATCATATTTTCTATTCCGCTATTTAATCAAAAACCTCTGGGGATCAGTTAAATTGGGGGATAGTCTGTGTTGGTACGTGTGAGAGAGATCCACCTTTCCAAGTTGTTGGGGTTCATCTCATACTTCTGAAGGTTTGAGGGTGCTGCCTGTTCCATACTCCCCCCTACTCCTAGCCTTTTAGGGGTACAAACAATAGTAATTGGGGCCTAGTGTGGTTGTGTACGTGTGATATACATACACTTTTTTGGGATCATATTTTCTATTCCGCTATTTAATCAAAAACCTTTGGGGATCAGTTAAATTGGGGGATAGTCTGTGTTGGTACGTGTGAGAGAGATCCACCTTTCCAAGTTGTTGGGGTTCATCTCATACTTCTGAAGGTTTGAGGGTGCTGCCTGTTCCATACTCCCCCTACTCCTAGCCTTTTAGGGGTACAAACAATAGTAATTGGGGCCTAGTGTGGTTGTGTACGTGTGATATACATACACTTTTTTGGGATCATATTTTCTATTCCGCTATTTAATCAAAAACCTTTGGGGATCAGTTAAATTGGGGGATAGTCTGTGTTGGTACGTGTGAGAGAGATCCACCTTTCCAAGTTGTTGGGGTTCATCTCATACTTCTGAAGGTTTGAGGGTGCTGCCTGTTCCATACTCCCCCTACTCCTAGCCTTTTAGGGGTACAAACAATAGTAATTGGGGCCTAGTGTGGTTGTGTACGTGTGATATACATACACTTTTTTGGGATCATATTTTCTATTCCGCTATTTAATCAAAAACCTCTGGGGATCAGTTAAATTGGGGGATAGTCTGTGTTGGTACGTGTGAGAGAGATCCACCTTTCCAAGTTGTTGGGGTTCATCTCATACTTCTGAAGGTTTGAGGGTGCTGCCTGTTCCATACTCCCCCCTACTCCTAGCCTTTTAGGGGTACAAACAATAGTAATTGGGGCCTAGTGTGGTTGTGTACGTGTGATATACATACACTTTTTTGGGATCATATTTTCTATTCCGCTATTTAATCAAAAACCTTTGGGGATCAGTTAAATTGGGGGATAGTCTGTGTTGGTACGTGTGAGAGAGATCCACCTTTCCAAGTTGTTGGGGTTCATCTCATACTTCTGAAGGTTTGAGGGTGCTGCCTGTTCCATACTCCCCCTACTCCTAGCCTTTTAGGGGTACAAACAATAGTAATTGGGGCCTAGTGTGGTTGTGTACGTGTGATATACATACACTTTTTTGGGATCATATTTTCTATTCCGCTATTTAATCAAAAACCTTTGGGGATCAGTTAAATTGGGGGATAGTCTGTGTTGGTACGTGTGAGAGAGATCCACCTTTCCAAGTTGTTGGGGTTCATCTCATACTTCTGAAGGTTTGAGGGTGCTGCCTGTTCCATACTCCCCCTACTCCTAGCCTTTTAGGGGTACAAACAATAGTAATTGGGGCCTAGTGTGGTTGTGTACGTGTGATATACATACACTTTTTTGGGATCATATTTTCTATTCCGCTATTTAATCAAAAACCTCTGGGGATCAGTTAAATTGGGGGATAGTCTGTGTTGGTACGTGTGAGAGAGATCCACCTTTCCAAGTTGTTGGGGTTCATCTCATACTTCTGAAGGTTTGAGGGTGCTGCCTGTTCCATACCCCCCCTACTCCTCATCTAGCCTTTTAGGGGTACAAACAATAGTAATTGGGGCCTAGTGTGGTTGTGTACGTGCGAGATACATACACTTTTTTTGATCATATTTCCTATTCCGCTATTCAATAAAAACCTTTGAGGATCAATTGAATTGCGGGATAGTCTGTGTCGGTACGTGTGAGAGAGATCCACCTTTCCAAGTTGTTGGGGTTCATCTCATACTTCTGAAGGTTTGAGGGTGCTGCCTGTTCCATACCCCCCCTACTCCTCATCTAGCCTTTTAGGGGTACAAACAATAGTAATTGGGGCCTAGTGTGGTTGTGTACGTGCGAGATACATACACTTTTTTTGATCATATTTCCTATTCCGCTATTCAATAAAAACCTTTGGGGATCAATTAAATTGCGGGATAGTCTGTGTCGGTACGTGTGAGATCCACCTTTCCAAGTTTTTGGGGTTCATCTCATACTTCTGAAGCTTTGAGGGTGCTGCCTGTTCCATACTCCTCCTCCTCCTCATCCATCCTTTTAGGTGTACAAACAATAGTAATTGGGGCCTAGTGTGCTTCTGTACGTGTGAGATACATACACATTTTTTGATCATATTTCCTATTCCGCTATTCAATAAAAACCTTTGGGGATCAATTAAATTGCGGAATAGTCTGTGTCGGTACGTGTGAGATCCACCTTTCCAAGTTTTTGGGGTTCATCTCATACTTCTGAAGCTTTGAGGGTGCTGCCTGTTCCATACTCCTCCTCCTCCTCATCCATCCTTTTAGGTGTACAAACAATAGTAATTGGGGCCTAGTGTGCTTCTGTACGTGTGAGATACATACACATTTTTTGATCATATTTCCTATTCCGCTATTCAATAAAAACCTTTGGGGATCAATTAAATTGCGGAATAGTCTGTGTCGGTACGTGTGAGATCCACCTTTCCAAGTTGTTGGGGTTCATCTCATACTTCTGAAGGTTTGAGGGTGCTGCCTGTTCCATACCCCCCCTACTCCTCATCTAGCCTTTTAGGGGTACAAACAATAGTAATTGGGGCCTAGTGTGGTTGTGTACGTGCGAGATACATACACTTTTTTTGATCATATTTCCTATTCCGCTATTCAATAAAAACCTTTGAGGATCAATTGAATTGCGGGATAGTCTGTGTCGGTACGTGTGAGAGAGATCCACCTTTCCAAGTTGTTGGGGTTCATCTCATACTTCTGAAGGTTTGAGGGTGCTGCCTGTTCCATACTCCCCCTACTCCTCATCTAGCCTTTTAGGGGTACAAACAATAGTAATTGGGGCCTAGTGTGGTTGTGTACGTGTGATATACATACACTTTTTTTGGATCATATTTTCTATTCCGCTATTCAATAAAAACCTTTCTAGGGCAAGATCTTAAATTACAGAAATATGAGGAGACCGTCAAATAAGGGCCGTGGCCTGGGTCGTGGTGCTGCTGGTAGAGCTCCTGTTGCAAGGAGAGGACATGGTCGATCTGTGCCAGCTACACGCACAAGTGAAACACCTTCCTCAAGTGTGAGTAGGCGACAGAACCTGCATCAGTATTTGGTAGGGCATCAAACGCCCCTAGAAGTGATGAGGCCAGAACAAGTTGAGGCGATAGTAGATTGGTTTGCTGCTGACAGTGCCTCCAGTCTCTTCACATTGTCTCCCACCCAGTCTACTGCAGAAAGGTCAGAGTTGGCACCTGCAGCCAATGTCCAACCGTCTTTCACCTCACCCCCTTGCAAATCAGGCCAGCAGTCTGAGCCCCAAGCCATACAGCAGTCTCTTATTCTTTTTGAGGACTCTGTCAGCAGGGTTTCCCAGGGCCATCCACCTAGCCCTGCCCCAGAAGTGGAAGAGATTGAGTGCAGCGATGCCCAACCACTTATTCCTCAAGATGAGTACATGCAAGGATCATCGCAGCACGTCTCCGATGATGACGAAACGCAGGTGCCAACTGCTGCGGCGTTCAGCATTGTGGAGACCGACAAGGAGGGCAGGGGTGAAGACTGGGTGGAAGATGATGTGGAGGACGATGAGGTCCTCGACCCCACATGGAATGAACGTCATGCAGGTGAACTGAGTAGTTTGGAGGAAGAGGCGGTGGTCGCACAGAGCCACCAGCACAGCAGAAGAGGGAGCAGGGTGCAGAAGCGGAGCGGCCGTGCCCTAGACACTACGCCCGCTACTGCCCAACGCAGCAAGGGAACGAGCGCACCAAAGTCAGCTCAAAGGAGTTCTCTAGCGTGGAAGTTCTTTAGAAAATGTGCTGATGACAGGACACGAGTGGTTTGCACCCTGTGCAATCAGAGCTTGAAGCGAGGCATGAACCTTCTCAACCTGAGCACAACCTGCATGATCAGGCATCTAAGTGCAAAGCACGAGCTGCAGTGGAGTACACACCTTCAAAACCAAGAAACGTCTCTGGCTCATCCTGCTTCCTCTTCTGCTGCAGTCTCGGCCGCTCCAGCCACATCTGTAGTGATACCGGCACCTGCCACCCCGCAAACAGACGATCTGTCAGCAACACCACCACCTGGGTCACCAACAACCATCTCCACAATGTCCCGTGGAAGCGTTCAGCTTTCCATCTCCCAAACACTTGAGAGGAAGAGGAAGTACCCCCCTACCCACCCGCGATCCCTGGCCCTGAATGCCAGCATTTCAAAATTATTGGCCTTTGAAATGCTGTCATTCCGTCTGGTGGAGACGCACAGTTTTAAAAACCTTATGTCGGTGGCTGTCCCACAGTACGTCGTGCCCAGCCGCCACTACTTTTCCAGGCAAGCCATCCCTTCCCTGCACAACCAAGTGGGGGAAAAAATCAGGTGTGCACTGCGCAACGCCATCTGTGCCAAGGTCCACCTAACTACGGATACGTGGACCAGTAAACACGGTCAGGGGCGTTATATCTCCCTAACGGCACACTGGGTAAATGCAGTGGCGGATGGGCCTGAGGCGGATAGCAATTTGGCGCATGTCCTTCCACCACCGAGGATTGCAGGGCGCTTCAGTTTGCCTCCTGTTCCTAACTCCTCCTACTCCGCTTCCTCATCCTCTACCGCCTCCTCATCCGGACAGCGTAACACCTTCACCACCAACTTCAGCACGGCCAGGGGTAAACGACAGCAGGCAGTTTTACAACTTGCCTGTTTGGGGGACAAACCACACACCGCGCAGGAGTTGTGGAGGAGCATGGAACAGCAGACAAATGAGTGGTTGCTGCCAGCGAGCCTCAAGCCCGGCCTGGTGGTGTGCGATAACGGGCGAAATCTCATAGCAGCTCTGGGCCTAGCCGGTTTGACGCACATCCCTTGCCTGGCGCATGTGCTGAATTTGGTGGTGCAGAGGTTCCTTAAAAACTACCCCGATATGTCAGAGCTGCTGCAGAAAGTGCGGGCCGTTTGTGCGCACTTTCGGCGTTCTCACCCTGCTGCTGCTCGCCTGGCAGCGCTGCAGCGTAACTTCGGCCTTCCCGCTCACCGCCTCATATGTGACGTGCCCACAAGGTGGAACTCCACCTTGCACATGCTGGAAAGACTGTGCGAGCAGCAGCAGGCCATAGTGGAGTTTCAGCTGCAGCACGCACGCGTGAGTCGCTCTGCGGAACAGCACCACTTCACCACCAATAACTGGGCCTCCATGCGAGACCTGTGTGCCTTGTTGCGCTGTTTTGAGTACTCCACCAACATGGCCAGTGGCAATGACGCCGTTCTCAGCTTAACTATCCCACTTCTATGCCTCCTTGAAAAAACAATTCGGGCGATGATGGAAGAGGATGTGGCACAGGATGAGGAGGAGGAGGAGGATGAAGAGGTAACATTTCCAAGGCTTTCAGGGCAGTCATTCGCAAGGGGCTCCGAGGGTGGGTTCCTGCACACGCAAACGCCAGGGACGCAATTGTCCAGCAGGGGCACAGTTCTGGAGGATGAGGAGGATGAGGAGGAGGAGGAGCTGGAGGAGGAGATGGAACCATGTTCACAGCAGGGTGGCACCCAGGCCAGCTCATGGCCATCACTGGTGCGTGGCTGGGGGGATACAGAGGACACGGACCATACACCTCCCACAGAGGACAGCCTTTCGTTGCCTCTGGGCAGCCTGGCACACATGAGCGATTACATGCTGCAGTGTCTCCACAACGACCGCCGAGTTGCCCACATTCTAACTTGTGCTGATTACTGGGTGGCCACGCTGCTGGATCCCCGTTACAAGGACAACGTACCGTCCTTAATTCACTCACTGGAGCGCGATCGCAAGATGCGCGAGTACAAGCGCACGCTGGTAGACGCCATGCTGCTGGCATTCCCATCTGACAGCGGGGCCACAGTGGAAGCACAAGGCAGAGGAGGAGGAGGAGGAGGTCGCCAACGCAACCAGGGCACCGCCAGCACCTCAGAAGGCAGGGTTAGCATGGCCGAAATGTGGAAAAGCTTTGTCAGCACGCCACAACAAACAGCAGCACCAGCAGCTCAGATGGAACGTCTTAGCAGGAGGCAGCATTTTACCAACATGGTGGAGCAGTATGTGTGCACACGCCTACATGTAGTGAATGACGGGTCTGCCCCCTTCAACTTCTGGGTCTCCAAATTGGGCACATGGCCTGAGCTTGCCCTTTACGCCTTGGAGGTGCTGGCGTGCCCTGCAGCCAGTGTATTATCTGAACGGGTATTTAGCACGGCTGGGGGCGTTATAACAGACAAGCGCAGCCGCCTGTCCAGAGACAATGTGGACAAGCTCACGTTCATTAAAATGAACCAGGCATGGATCCCACGGGACTTTTCCGTACCTTATGCAGAATAGCAATGGATACCGACCTTACCCACCCATTGTTCCATTTTTGCTCTTTCTCACTCTTTTGGGGTGTACCCTCATTTAAAATTTGTGAAAAGAAGCAGTGTTGGCTACCTCGTCCTCCTCCTCAGGGCCAGATTAATGTAGGGTCTATTGGAGCTGCAGCTCCAGGCCCCTACCTTTTATATAGGCCCCGGGTTGGCCATATTCACTGTTACCGCTCTTCTGTCACTTGTAAACACAGAAGTCTGGCTTCTATGCTCGCTTCCCCAGGCAGCACCCTCAGAACCTCCCCACACAGCGTGAAGGCCGGACAAGGAGGGACAGTTGGCGATGCATGGATGTGTTTATGGGCTTCAGAGACAGCATCCCATGTTGAATTAGGCATGCATGGCTGCACCCTTCCTCCTCTGGGTGCATGGCAAGGCACGGCCCTAAGGCCCTTCAAAATCCTCAGCACCAAGCCCATGATGCTGTTAATCCGGCCCTGGTCCTCCTCCACCGCCGCTTCCACCTACACCGCCCATAGGTGTGCGCAGCCTATTGCATTAAGGTGTGCACCCCAAAGTTGAAATACACATGCATGTGTTTGCCAGCAGGGAGAGTAATGTATCGGGGCCATGTACCTGTAGGCAAGGAGAAATAGAGCAGAGCAGGTCCCAGGGAGATCTTTCCCATCTCCTCACTGGCAATGCTATGTGCCCTAGGTGATTAGGGTGTGCCCAGGCACACCCAGCACACCCTGTGCGCACGCCTATGTCACCGCCACATCCACCACCACCTCAACCTCCCTCCTACTCCATATGGGCCTCGTCCTTCAGAGATGAAGAAGAACATTGTTTTATTTTTCTGTTTTTTTTTGTTGTTTTAAGTTATTTCCCTATCCACATTTGTTTGCAGAGCACTTGCCATGCTCTTAATTACGTTTTGCTGCCATTTGCAGCACTCTAGCCCTTTCCTTTGGTGTTTTAGAGCCATTTTAGTGCCTTAAAGTTCGGGTCCCCATTGACTTCAATGGGGTTCGGTGTCCGGGAAAAGTTCGGTAAAAGTCCGGGACACGGACCCGGACTTTTTTTTAAAGTTCGGCCGAACCCGTCGAACACGGACATCTAGGTGTCCGCTCAACCCTAATCGTCACATTATATATTGAAAAAGGGGAAGGTATTGAGGAATACAAAATGAAAACTCATGGAAGAACATTACCTTAAGCAATGTCATGTATCCACGAACAATCCAATAATGGAATGGGAAACCAGAGCCGATCCTAATAAACCCCACCCGGGGCTGAGGCATGAACCATTCGACACATAGGAGCAACAGAAAGGAAAGGGCCAAAGATAAAGTGATAAGATATTCAAAGGCATTGATCCAGGGATTAATATTCAAAGGCACCCAACGGGGCCAAAATGGTTTCTGAAAAATATATATAGATTGGCATTGGCATGCTATAGAAACAATGGTAAATAATATTATTAAATTAATATTAGAAGGATAAATAACCTAATATATCCAGGGAACCAACAAGGAAGAAAGCACCAAGAAAGTGGTGAGAGGAACAAATGAAAAAACAATGTGTTGATAGTGCATAAGAGCCACAATAGAGTGACCAGGAGAGAGAGACCTCCATAGATGACTGTGAAAATGCCAGATTAGAACATGGAAAGAGTGAATGGATAAACGTGATAGACAGTGGTATAGCCGAAGCTAGTGCAAAAGAAATGGGGAAAGTGCATGCTAAGTGGATGAAAAAATAGAGTTCCAAAGGTACCGAGTCCAAATGCAAATGGCGGGTGAAAAGCAGTGTAGATCCAGTCCAAACAGTGCATGGCCAGGTGTCAGAATGAATACACGCCAACGCCATGCTGAACGTCAGTATAAATAGGTCAGAGAACCTCCCACATCCGGTTCGAGATGGACCGGACGTTAGCAGGAACAGACCACAACTGGCGTCAGGTGGAAAGGTTGCCATGGTGCCGTGACGCCACAGGGGCGTCACGCATCAAGCACAACGGGCATGGCGCCGATGGGAGGGATCAAGCTCCGCCCGCAGCCTGGATGCCGGACGGCAGAGACAAGCCGGAGGGGGAGACAATTAACCAACCATCGCAGCCCCGGATGGGGAAACAAGGACAGCTCGGATAAACCCCATTCCACATTGGATAAATAACAAAGATTATGGATATGAAAATAGCGACTGTAAAAAACCCATTGATTATTTTAGTTTAAACACATTACAAGAGACCACCTCGATGGTTAGATGGGAGGCACATAAGAGTGTTATAAGGGGAGAACTAATTAAATTAGGCTCACAACGGAAAAAAGAAAGAGAAAAAGTGGTTCAAACGCTCATGTGTTCAATCTCCAATTTAGAAAAAATGCATAAAAGGTCTTTATCAGTAAATGTCGCAACTGAGTTGTTACAGAAACGGAAAGAACTCCAACAGATAATCGAGACAAAAGCCAAAAGGCTATTTTTCTTTCGAAAGGGGATCTACTATGAACACGGAGATAAGAGTGGAAGATTTCTTGCGAGGGCCCTTAGAATTGATCAGAACTCTAACACTATAACAGGCGTTAGGAATGCAGCAGGTAAAATAGAATCAGCAGCGGATAAAATTGCAGCACAATTTCACACGTTCTATTCGTCTCTGTATAATGTTGCACCACAACATAGATCCCCGGATTTTACGGGCAACAGAGCTACCAATATTGCAGCTTACTTGGCGAATAGTGGACTTCCAAAACTCACAGAGGAAGTGAGTAATGATTTGGATCAACCTATTACAGAGACGGAACTACGTCTGGCACTGAAAGAAATTAAACCAAATAAAAGCCCGGGCCCTGATGGATTTAGCTCTGTATACTATAAACAATATGCAGATATTTTATTACCTCAACTGGTACCGGTGTTCCGTGAAAAATCCATACCCGTGAGAAAACCATACCCTCGTCACTTCCGGTTCCGCTACGGAGGGTATGGATTTCTCACGGTAGTTAAACTTGCGGCGCTTACATTAACGTCTGAAACGTAAATCATCTCCGCTCTTCGCCCTGTCACTGCCCTCATCTCCGGTAATAAATATAAAAGCGGATCACAGAGCCACGATCGCCGTCACATTTACATCACATACACCCACCGCCGCTTTTATATTTATTACCGGAGATGAGGGCAGTGACAGGGCGAAGAGCGGAGATGATTTACGTTTCAGATGAGCTGTTTTAATGTAAGCGCAGCAAGTATTACATTAGACACAGTGCCGTGAGAATTTCATGCCCACCGAGCATGCGCACTTGTCTAATTCTTTAATGTTCAATCACGTATCCGGGGCTCTGAGCATGCGCACTGCTGCGCTGCTCAGCTGTTTCAGCCCGGAAGTGACGAGGGTATGGTTTCTCCACGGGGTATGGTTTTTTAACGTTACACCGGCTTTGAACTCCCTCACGGACCCGCTGCAGGCCTCACCTGCATTCCTCCATGCACACATATCAGTTATCCCCAAAATTGGGAAATCAACACATGAATGCGCTAACTACAGACCCATTTCTCTGTTGAATACGGATCTGAAGCTATTCTCTAAGGTACTGGCTAACAGAATTAAACCAAATTTGTCTACAATAATAATGGAGGACCAGGTGGGTTTTGTAGTGGGCGGAGAGACTAAGGATAATGTTATCAAGACGCTTAACTTGATACATTATACCCAACAGCGAAATGTCGAGGGCCTTCTTGTATCAACAGATGCAGAGAAGGCCTTCGACAGAGTGGCATGGGACTTTTTGTTGGCAACCTGCAAATATGTGAATTTTCCCCCTAAAATGTTGAGTTGGATAGCCTCACTTTATCAATGCCCAACGGCAAGAATTAAAATTAACCATCTTTTTTCGGAACCAATCACTATAAAAAATGGGACCCGACAGGGATGCTCGTTGTCACCATTATTATTTATTTTGACGATAGAACCCTTCTTGAGACATATAAGGGCAGATGAATCAATACAAGGGATGAAAGTTAAGGAGAATACGTATAAAGTAGCGGCATACGCAGACGATTTGTTATTTTATGTAACACAGCCATTGATCACAATGCCAAATCTGATGAAAGTTTTTGAAAAATATAGCTATATATCAAATTTTCGTATAAATTATTCGAAATCCGAAGTACTCAATTTAAACATACCAGAGAATAAACTGTTACAAATAAGACAAAAAAGCCCCCTCAGATGGGTTACGGGAGCCCTAAAATATTTGGGTGTTTGGATAACTCCGAGTTTGGAAACTTTGTATTCTAAAAACTTTTTGCCATTACTCAAACAGATCGAATTAGATTTGAAACAGTGGCATACCAGGTTTTTTTCATGGTTTGGAAGAGCAGCCATTATTAAAATGGTAATTCTCCCAAGATTGCTTTATCTGTTCCATACCTTGCCAATTAAGATTCCTAATAGCTATTTTACGAAACTCGGAAGGATTCAAACCCAATTCATTTGGTCACATAGACAGCCTCGAATACGGCACAATTTGATTGCGAGAAGGAAAGAAAGGGGAGGAATGGGAGTACCGGATTTCCGATTATATTATAAGGCTACTCAGCTTACACGAATCATCGATTGGCACTGTCATGAATCAAAGAAGGCGTGGGTAAAGTTGGAAGCGGACATTATAGAGTGCCCGCTACGATATTTACCTTGGATAGCCTGGCAAAAATGTCCGGCCAGAGCGAAGGCTCATCCGTTAATAAGACAAACAATAGCGACGTTTCATGGAGTGATTAAACTTCATGATATTTCAAGTGTACCAGGGCCCCTCACACCATTGACAAACAACCCAGAGTTTGCACCAGGTTACTCAGATGTTTGGCTTAACGCATCAGAAAATAGTGAATTTAAAATTGTAGCGCACTTCTTTAGGAATGGCGTTCTTGTGGGACAGGACCAACTTAAACATACATTAAATGCTCCGACTATACCTTTTTGGTCATATCTACAGTTACACCATTTCCTAAGTGAACCTACAAGGAAGAAGGCCTGTGGGGGACAGATTTCGGCATTTGAGCAGATATGTCTGGATCAAAAGCCTTTTAAAAAAGCGACGTCATATACCTACACGCTGTTACTCTCTAGTGTAAAAATTAAACCAGATAAATTTAAGGAAAATTGGGAGAAAGTGTTACAAGTATCAATCTCAGATAAAAAATGGGCGTCAGCGTGTTCTATGACACACAAATGTTCAAGGAACACTAGATCTCAAGAAAATGCGTATAAGCTTCTTACCCAATGGTATATGACACCTGAAAAAATTAACAAGTGCTTCCCAAATACATCTGAAATGTGCTGGAGATGCGGCCAATCAGTAGGAACATTATATCACATCTGGTGGCAGTGTACAAAAATAGCTGAATATTGGACTCAGATCAGGGAGCTGATTGAGAAAATAGTGGGCACAGCAATTCCATTAACTCCTGAATGTTGCCTGTTACATATTACAGAGGCCGCAGAACAAAGGTATAAAAAAATCAATAGTCTGCTACCTTTTGAATGCGGCAAAATTAATGATACCGAGATATTGGAAATCTACCTCAGTTCCATCAATTAGAGAATGGGTGGTTACAGTGAGAGATATTTATAACATGGAAGAGACCATGGCCATTGCCTCGGACAAAATAAACAAATTTCAATTAAGATGGAGGCCATGGTATATCTTCCAATGTTCAGAGGGATTTTCCCAATTTATAGGCGCAGGACCCGACTCGGTGCCTCACGTATGATAAGATACATAAACATTGAAATTTCTGCCTCCTCCCCCCTTTTTTTTTTTTTCTCTTTTTCTCCCTTTTTTCTTTTTTTTATTATTTTCAATTATTATAAGAAAATTAAGATTGTAAAGATTTAAAACTTTAAATATATGACACAATGGAATATTGAAATTTGGTCAACATTGCAAATGTAGAAGTGCTTGTCGGTACCTTTTGATTTGAACAGAATTATGGTGGAAATAGTACTCTATGGGATATAGGATATCAATGGTTGAATAGCAATAACATTGGTGGTTTTGGGGAGGGGGGGAGGGGTTGGGTTTTTTTTTTTTTTTTGGGTGTTATGGTGGCAATGGTGTGTGGTTATTGATATGCACAATTTTGTATTTACGGAGAGGTGTGATTTATGAGCACAATTTTGAGAAACACAATAATAAAGGGAAAGAGGTCAGAGGTGTGGAGAGGGGGGCTTCTACCCCTCCCTTCTTTTTCTCCCTTTTCCCCCCTTTTTTTTTTTTTTCCCCCCTTTCTCACGAGATATGCGAATACACGAGAAATATAAATATGGATTTTTAATCCTCTGACACAGATGGTGGAATGTGAGTCACATTTAATATTACACTAAGAATATAAGGTGTTAGGGGAGGGATAAGGGGGATGTGATTCTTTACACAACCCCCCCCCCCTTCCCCTCTCCTTTTTTTTTTTTTTCTCTTCTTCGTTCCTCTTTTCCCGTCTTCTTTCTCTTTTTGTCTTTCCCTCCCCCCCTTCTACCCTCCTCTCGCCACATTTTCTCTGTACCCTCGGATAATGAGGGGTTTTAAGGGAATAAACAAGAATATAAGGTTGGGGGATACTCACTTTGTAGCTGACCATAGAGTACTGTAGATTATACTATATATAAGGGATTTTGGATAAGTTGTTTGACTTTGCTTTGTGTCCACTTTAAAATAGAGACACCAGACAAAACACAAATTACTCTTACAAAAATGAATCTATATTGTTAAGAACTATACGTTGACGGTTTCGAGATTAAATGTTTTAGATAATGTGTGTCTTTCACAAACACTGTACACGTATGTTTGTAATCTTTAAATTTTTGAATGCTAATAAAACCAAGATTGAAACAAAAAAAAAGACACTATGCTGAGTACAATTATACCTAGAATATAAAGAAATATCATGATTACAGAATGAACATATATACATAGAACTCAACATTTTCATAAAATACCAATTAGACATAAAAAATGTTTGTCATATGTAGAATAGAGATATAACTTTATATCAATGATAATATCAATATCAGCAAAATAAGCAGAACATGTCACATCTACTAATATTTGACGATTTAGCAATAATCTTGCATTTGTAAGGGGGGTCTCTGATGTAAGGGGGGGCTCTGTGGGGGGTCTCTGATGTAAGGGGGGCTCTGTGGGGGGGTCTCTGATGTAAGGGGGGGCTCTCTGATCTAAGGGGGGGCTCTGGGGAGGTCTCTGATGTAAGGGGGGGGGGGCTCTGTGCAGACTCTGATGTAAAGGGGGCTCTGTGCGGACTCTGATGTAAGGGGGGACTGTGTGCGGACTCTGATGTAGGGGGGCTTTGTGCGGACTCATTTGTAGGGGGGGCTTTGTGTGGACCCTGATGTAAAGGGGGCTGTGTGGACTCTGATATAGGGGGACTCTGTGAGGGCTTTAAAGTAACGGGGGCTCTGTGGACTCTGATGTAAGGGGGGCTCTGTGGACTCTGATGTAAGGGGGGCTCTGTGGACTCTGATGTAAGGGGGGCTCTGTGGACTCTGATGTAAGGGGGGCTCTGTGCGGACTCTGATGTAGGGGGGCTCTGTGCGGACTTTAAAGTAATGGTTGGCTCTGTGCAGACTCTGATGTAAGGAGGCTCTGTGCAGACTCTGATGTAAGGGGGCTCTGTGCAGACTCTGATGTAAGGGGGACATGTTCGGACTCTGACATCAGGGAGCAGGGGTGGGAGGAGCACAGTAAGCAGAGATTAAAAGGGGGGACATGAGTCCTAGGGGCACTGTAATCATTACAGTGCCTCTTTACAGTGCAGACCCCTTTATATCACAGTGTCCCCTGTACATTAGAGGACCTAATCTGAATATCCCATCACCAGCCATTCCGGCAAATCCCCCCCCCCCCTGCCGGTCCCTGAAAAAATTGGCTGCTCAGTCTAAAATGCTCGGGCCTATTTTTTGTCCCAGTCCGGGTCTATATGTAGTAATCATTTGATTGTGTTAGGGCCCATGCTAACCAGGGCGGCCTGTTGCAGTGTGTTTAATGCAAGCATATTAGTGAGAGTTGTGTGAGCTCTCGTTCACACTGAGTACGTGTTTGAAATTGTGTGAATTCAAAACTGCATGTTCCCGTACATGCCTTTTGAAATCGCCCTCGAAGTCGCCAAAATTAGTGCAGAAACGACTTTTTGGGAACTGGTTCAGCGTTGCACCGATTAGGATGGTGACATTTCGGGCAATAGGGCTCCGATTTGGTATGCCCAATCGGCTCGATGTGAACAGGCGCTTAAAGTAGCTTTTTCATTTGTACCACCTGACTAACACACCAAAAATCGGATCTGCTTCTGTGCTTCATTTTTTGATACATCAGCACACATTGTAATGCAATAGTGTGTCTTGCAGTGCGCTGCGACACAGATTACATGTAAAGGTGAGCTTTTCCACCAACGCATGTAGTGTCAATGAGCACTGAATGTTTACAAAATATGTTTTTGTGTTTGCAATTACTATTATTATATATGGTGGGAGCTATATTGCTGATCACATACACAAATTGTAATTCCTGCTTCGTAGACATTAATGTGAATTCTAGTTTTGCTCTTTTCTGTTAGTCTATTAATTTTCTCAGACTAATCCAAAGCAGTAGATTGAGTTTGTGATTGTGACATATCCTTTTGTTTGTATCCTGATGTCCAAGTGGGACCATTAAGCCCCGTACACACGTACCGATTGTCGGCCGCAAATATTTGGCCGCCGAACGATCGGCCGATTGTCGGCTTGTTAGTATGATGCTTCCGACAGCCGACAGCGCATTTTCGGCCAAACAGAATCTGTCCTGCAGGCATTAAAATTTTTGTACGCCGACAACAGAACGGCCGATTGTGCGTCAGTCAGTACAGATTTCGGCCGACAATCAGCAGATTTGCAAGACTGGGCATGCTCAGAGAAGAAAAAAGACAAGGAAAGTTAACCATCACATGACATCACTTCTGCATTCGGCTGTTGTTGGCCGACAAAATTCGTGTGCACTTTTCAGCGGACAGGACAGCCCTGGACAAAAGACGGCCGATCGTTCGGCCGACGATCGGTACGTGTGTACGGGGCTTTAGTATGTGACCACACAAAGGGATGCAGATCTACAGCTAATTAAATAATAAACCCCTTTTTGTAGCAGACACACTGGGGTTGATTTAATTTGAATGGAGAGTGCAATATCTGGTGCAGCTGTGCATGGTAGCCAATCAGCTTCTAACTTCAGCTTGTCCAATTAAGCTTTGACAATAAACCTGAAAGCTGATTGGTTTGTATGCAGAGCTGCACCAGATTTCACACTCTCCAGTTTTAGCAAATCAACTCCAGTGAAGTCAAACAACCTATGTAGAACCTGATAAATACAGGTGCAGCAATGAACACTGAATTGACTCTGAGATATTGGCATAGAAAATAGCAGGACAGGTGACATAGGGTAATCAGGGAGATCAGGGCTGAGGGTAGTAAATGGGACAAGGCAGGTATGCATACAAAATACAAGGCGCTGACTGTGAATCAGGTGTTGAGTATTTTTGGAAACCAGAATGACACCGCTGAAGTCATTTCTAGATAATGTTAGCTGTTCAATGACTGATTAAGCTTGTAACCTCGAGTTAGTGTTTTTTTTTTTTTTTTTTTTACTTTTTGTACAGCCTGTAATTCAGTGATAAAAAAGAAAGGAACATAATTCCTTGCCTTGAAATCATCATGGTATTATTCAGGTAAAGGAACACTATCAGATGGAACATTATCAGAATAAATACCAATGGGGAATTAAAGTAGAACTAGAGGCAGAACTTTCTTTTTCATTTGGATAGCAAAAGGGAAGGTTACAACCCTATAAGTTGTGTTTTTTTTTTTTTTGTGAAGACTCTCTGATTATGACCAGAATAAAGCCCCGTACACACGTACTGATCGTCGGCCGAACAATCGGCCGTCTTTTGTCCGAGGGCTGTCGTGTCTGTTGAAAACTGCAAAAGACTGCACACGAATTTTGTCGGCCAACAACAGCCGACTGCAGAAGTGATGTCATGTGATGGTTAACTTTCCTTGTCTTTTTTCTTTTCTGAGCATGCCCAGTCTTGCTAATCTGCTGTCTGTCGGCCGAAATCTGTACTGACTGGCGAACAATCGGCCGTTCTGGTGACGGCCAACAAATATTTTAAAGTCTGCACGATAGATTCTGTTCGGCCGAAAATGCGCTGTTGGCTGTCGGAAGCATCATACTAACAAGCCTACAATCGGCCGATCAGTCGGCGGCCGAATATTTACGGCCAACAATCGGTACGTGTGTACGGGGCTTTAGAGCCCATTCACACTGCCGTGACTTGTCAGCCTGACAAGTCGCGGCCGGTCGAGGTCCATTGAGTAGTACAGGACCCGTTCTAATAGGAGCGACACAAGTCGCTCCGTCTTAGAAAAAGGGTCCTGTACTACTTTGGGGTGACCTCGGAGCGACTTGCATAGACTTCCATTATGTGAAGTCCCTGCAAGTCGCGCCACACGCGACTTCACAGGTCGCCCCCGAAGTCGTGTCGCCTCAGTGTGAACCGGCTCTTAGTGTCCCATATGGAAGATTTCCCCTCCATATTCTCCATACTCTCAGTAAATATGTAGGCAAAAAATACTGAGTGAATAAACTTGGCCTTTAATGGGCAGTCATTCACCCAAAACAGATAGTTGGGGAGACTGTCGCCTTGCTTTATTAAAACTGGAATCTACTTCAATCCACAGCATGACTAAAGCCCCGTACACACGAGTCGAAATTCGGCCGGGAATTTTCGTCCGACGACCGATCTGCCGATTTTCGGCTTGTTAGTATGATGCTTCCGACAACCGACTCCGACTTTTCGGCCGTAAAAAATCTGGTGTGCAGGCTATAAAATTTTTGTCCTCCGTCAAAACACGGCCGATTTTCATGCAGTCAGTACAGATTTCGACAGGGAAAAATCCTATGAGCAAGACTGGGCATGCTCAGAGAAGAAAGAACACAAAGAAAGCAAACCAACACATGACATCACTTCTGAAGTAGAATTTTGTCGTGCGGGAAAATTCGTGTGCAGTCTAGGCACATTCCAACCAACAAAACACCACTCTGAACAAAAGATGAACGATCGGTCGGCGGAAATTCCACCTCAACCCCATTAAACCAGGACACACATTAATTACACAGGTTCTGTGGCTGATTAAGGTGGTAATTAAACTCAATGCCTTATGTGCATTAGTTTTGGCCTCAGAACCTGTGTAATTAATGTGTGTCCTGGTTTAACCACTTTACGACCGCCCACTGCAGATATACTGCCGCAGGCAGCCACTCCTGGGCAAAGTGACGTAGGTATACGTCGCTCGCTCTCAGGAGGCTAGCGTGCGCCACCGGCGGAGCGCTACCGCCCCCACTTGTCAGCGGGGAGGCCAAAGCATGTGTCCGATTGCCGCCTGACACCCGCGATCGCTCCCCGCTGAGAGAGAAGAACGGTCGGCTGTTGTAAACACAGCCGTCCGTTCTTCTCTCTGCAATGATCATAGAGCCCATGTGGTCCTTCTATATAGGATCACAGGTCTCTATGGTCATTTCACAAGCCACGCCCCCCCCGCACAGTTAGAATCACTCCCCTAGGCTCACATTTAACCCCTTGATCATCCATAATGTTAACCCCTTCTCTGCCAGTGTCATTATTACAGTATCAGTGCATATTTTTAGCACTGATTACTGTAGTAATGTCACTGGTACCCCCAAAAGTGTCAAAAATGTCAGTCAGGGGTCCAATCTGCCCACCGCAATGACGCAGTCCCGCAAAAAATCGCAGATTTTAAAAAACTAGTAAAAAAAACAAAACCATAAAAATGACAAATCTTTCCAGTAATTAGTAGACGCAATAACTTTTGCGCAAACCAATCAAAATACACTTATTGCGATTTTTTTAACAAAAATATGTAGCAGAAAACTAATTGGTCTAAAATGTTAAAAATTTTAGATTTTTTTTTTTTTTGAGAATGTCATACAGCAGAATGTGAAAATGTTATTATTTTTATTTTTTTTTCTTCAAAATTGTCGCTCATTTTTTTGTTTATAGCGCAAAAAAAAAAAAATTGCATAGGTGATCAAATACCACCAAAAGAAAGCCCTATGTGGGAAAAAAAGGACATCAATTTTATTTGGGTACAGCATCGAAAGTCTGCGCAATTGTCCGTTAAAGTAACACAGTGCCGAATCAAAAATAGGGCCTGGTCATTAAGGGGGAAAATCCTTCCGGTCTTAAACTGGTTAAAGGGATGAGGTGGCAACCCTAGCATGACTAGGTACCTGCAGGGACTAAAGCCCCGTACACAGGTACCGAATGTCGGCCGAACGATCGGCCGTCTTTTGTCCAGGGCTGTCGTGTCTGTTGAAAACTGCAAAAGACTGCACACTAATTTTGTCGGCCAACAACAGCCGACTGCAGAAGTGATGTCATGTGATGGTTAACTTTCCTTGTCTTTTTTCTTTTCTGAGCATGCCCAGTCTTGCTAATCGGCTGTCTGTCGGCCCGAAATCTGTACTGACTGGCGAACAATCGGCCGTTCTGGTGTTGGCCAACAAAAATTTTAATGCCTGCACACCCGATTCTGTTCGGCCGAAAATGAGCTGTCGGAAGCATCATACTAACAAGCCTACAATCGGCTGATCGGTCGGCGGCCGAATATTTACGGCCGACAATCGCTACGTGTGTACGGGGCTTAACTGTCTGCAATTACCAAAAGCACTCAGACAGAACAACCTATTTGTGAGATTAAATGTAGCAGTGCAAGAAACTCAACAACTGTAGCATGGGAATTTCACCAAGCAAAATCTACACTTTATTGTCAAAAGTATTGGGACACCTGGCTTTACACGCATATGAACTTTAATGGCAGCCCAGTCTTAGTCCGTAGGGTTCAATATTGAATTGGCCCATCCTTTGCAGTTATAACAGCTTCAACATTTCTGGGAAGGCTGTCCACAAGGTTTAGGAGTGTGTCTATGGGAATGTCTTAGCATTCTTTCAGAAGCACATATGTGAGGTCAGCCACTGATGTTGGATGAGAAGGCCTGGCTCGCAGTCTGTGCGCTACTTCATCCCAAAGATGTTTTATTGGGTTAAGGTCAGGGCTCTGTGCAGGCCAGTCAAGTTCCTCCACCCCAAACTTGCTCATCCATATCTTAATGGATCTTGCTTTGTGCACTGGTGCGCAGTCATGTTAGAACAGGAAGGGGTCATCCCCAAACTGTTCCCACAAAGTTGGGAGCATTAAATTGTCCAAAATGTCTGTTAAGAGTTCCCTTCACTGGAACTAAGGGGCCAAGTCCAATCCCAAAAAAACAACCCCACACCATAATCCCCCTCCATCAAATGATTTGGTCCAGTGCACCAAGCAAGGTCCATAAAGACATGGATGAGTGAGTTTGGGGTCAAGGAACTTCACCGGCCTAACCAAACTCCTGACCCAAAACCCGGCAGAACCCCTTTGGCCCCTTTCTCATTGGCTTTCCTGATCAGGTCTGCCTGTCAGTTTTTCAGGCGGACCTGAACAGATGCCCCATGCAGGTAAAATATACAGTGGGCCTTGTCTGCCTAACAGCAGGGCTGTGATTTGTTAGGTAGGGTGTCAGGACTTCCAGATGTGCCAGCTGAGGGGAGAATTATCCCCACTGGCTCCTGTGAGAGGTTTCTCATAGGGCAGTGTGGGAAGCCCAATTAGGGGATACATCTCAGCTTGTAACTACCCCAGAAGGCAGATTAGGCTGAAAAGGATTCTGGGAGTGGGTATAAGTTTGGGGGAAGTGCATGACAGATTGTCTTTGGCGGGAGGAGAGTCCCAGGATGGAGAGTGCAGCTGTCTCTCCTCCTGTCTGAGGAAGGTGGATGTCTCAGGGTGTCGCCTGCGTATCCAGAGAGTGCTAAGCTGAGCTGAGGGGATCCGGTGTGCCGAGAGCCTGCCGAGAGAAAGGGGGGGTCCAGTCCCAGGAAAGCCTACACAGGTCGTGAGTACTGAGGATTGCCCCTGGGAGTTCGCTTGAAGTGTTAGAGGAGACCACTCCGGAGGAGGCTCTGGGATCCAGTGTCAGCTAGCTGTAAAGGGGATACCTAGGTTGAGGACCCTGAAGTTGTAAAGGGGGTACCGGCAGTCTGGGCCCTGAATTGTACAGAGAGTGTCAGTGAAGCGACAGTTACACAAAGTTCTACAAGATACTACCTCAGGCTGTACCTAGCTGGGGAAAGTATTCAGTGACTTCCACAGCACAGCAGTGTCAGAAGTTCTACAACTCTCAGTCTTGGATCTACAGGATTATAAGTCGGGGATTCAACACTTCTTCGGTTATACAGAGTGTTTTCAGACTCAGTGAGCGTTGGCTGGCGTCAAGGAAGCGCCAATGGGCATTTTTCAGTAACAAAGTCCCACATGTAATTAGTTCAAGCCTCAAGGAGTATCTCACTTATTCCCTTCTCCCATCCCCTTTAAATTAAATAAAAAACACAAACTAAGATGACGGAGTTGTCGCTGCTTCAGTTATCACACTCAGGGCTACAGCTCACATGGGCTGGAGAGAGTACTGGTTCTAATGGCAGACCCACATCAGGCCACAGGCCTGGAAAACTTACTACACACTTCTACGGGGCAGTGAATGTCAGCGGGGACATGTCAGCTGACACCCGCTGCTATCCGATCTGATCCTGTCCGTGGAATCCAGATTGATGGAAACCCTATTTTCCATCCATCTGGAGGATTGGATCAAATGAAAATGGACAGGCGGTCCATTTCCATCCGATCTCCCATAGGGGAAAGTGGGGATCTGACAGGTCTGTCTCTGCAAAGTAAGCGGAGACTGACCTGTTATCTGCCTGCTCAGCGGGGATCGGCGGATTGAGCCCCTCTGAGAAAAACAAAGTCTGCTGGGCGGAAAGCCCGTGTGAAAGGACCCTTTGGGAAGAATTAGAGCGCAGACTGCGAGCCAGGCCTTCTCGTTCAACATCAGTGGCTGACCTCAAAAATGCGCTTCTGGAAGAATGGTCAAACATTCCCATTGACACACTCCTAAACCTTGCGGACAGCCTTCCCAGAAGAGTTGAAGCTGTTATAGCTGCAAAGGGAGGGCCAACTCAATATTGAACCCTATGGACTAAGACTGGGATGTCATTAAAGTTCATATGCATGTAAAGGCAGGTGTCCCAATACTTTTGACAATATAGTGTATCAAATGTATATATCACAACTATTTGGATAATAGCTCCCCTTTAATATAAGAAAGCATCAACAAGGTAGGGTAGCAAACACACATTTATTTGAAAACATAACTATAGCAAACATGCTCCTGTTGACATGTAAACTTTATCTGCCATACATGAAAGATAAAGAAAAGCAATACAATTGATTCCAAGAAAATGGTTTTAATAAGTAATCTTATAGGCAATCATTGGAAACACTAACGGAACAATGACTCCTTTGCTCGGCAGAAAATGGTTTGGATATTAAAGGCATCGCCATCACATATAAATCAATTCTTGTTATTTTCCACATTTCAGTACTATTTTACTGTCTCATTAATCTTGAACTGAGCAATGCAATGCTTTATTGATATCGGAATTATGTATAGCTGATAAACGTTGTCTATTAGGGAGATGGATTGTTTATCATACAGTCTGCATCCTGATGGCAATGCTGGGGTTAAACCACCGCCAAACTCTGCTTTGGAACCAGGATAATGGTCTATTACCCTTCTGGTCTGGTCTCGGCATGTTCTGTGTGAATGATATGGGTTAATTGAAGAGCGCTTATGTCTTCATTCAGAAGGCACTGCGGGGTGTGAAGGAATGACTCATATATCTCTGGGAGGCAACAGGAAACTGATAAAGCATTTCTACTTCCGAGAGAAATAAACAGCCTCCCTCCTTCTCTTTTTATTTTTCTTCTTTTCCTGTGAACGGAATTTTGATTATGTTGAAGGATGAAGTTTGAAAGGATGTGGTGTGGATTTCCTATTAGTTTAACCCCCAACAGACATCTACTGCAGGCGCAGGTGTAGGGAAAATATCTAACCATGGAAAATAAGGCATTTAACACATTACCAATATTTTGGACCATGTTTTTTTTTTTTTTTTTACAAACCTAAAAACTTGAACACAGAAAAAAAAAAAAAAAAAATATATATATATATATATATATATATATATATATATATATATATATATATATATATATATATATAAATATATATTATTATTTTTATTTTATTTCAGGTACTTATATAGCGCTGTCAATTTACGCAGCGCTTTACATATACATTACACATTCACATCAGTCCCTGCCCTCAAGGAGCTTACAATCTAAGGTCCCTAACTCACATTCATACATACAGAGTAGGGCCAATTTTTTTATACAGGTTCCAATTAACCTACACCACTGTGCTGAGATATATATAGAGACAGACAGACAAAGCACAAAGATCTGCGTGTTGGTAAGCGCAACAAGACAGATCTGGCTGGATTTCTCCCTGCTATTTTAGTTATTAGAATTAAAAGCAAGAAGAGACCTAGCCAGCTTGTGTGTAAAAGCAGCACACATACACTTGTTAACCAGTTCTGGACCGGAAGATTTTGCCCCCTTAATGACCAGGCCATTTTTTGTGACTCGGCACTGCGTTTCTGTAACTGACAATTGGACGGTCGTGCAAAAATGTACCCTAATAAAATCGATGTCCTTATTTTCCCACCAATAGAGCTTTCTTTTGGTGGTATTTCATCACCTGTTGCGATTTTTATTTTTTGCGCTATAAACAAAAAAAGAGCAACAATTTTGAAAAAAAAAAAAACTATATTTTTCACATTCGGCTTTATAACATTCCCCCCCAAAAAAATGTAGAAATCAAAATCTTTCATCCTTTTAGGTCAATTTGTATTCTGCTACATATTTTTGGTAAACAAAAAAAAAAAAAAAAAACGCAATAAGCGCAAAAGTTATCACGTCTACAAACTAGGGGAAATATTTATGTCATTTTTTATTTATTTATTTTTTACTAGTAATGGCGGCGATCAGCGATTTTTAGCAGGACTGCCACATTGCAGAGGACACATCAGACCCCTAACTGACATTTTTGACACTTTTGGGGGGGGATCAGTGACATTACTACAGTAATCAGTGCTAAAAATAGGCACTGTTACTGTACTAATGACACTGGCAGGAAAGGGTTAACCCAGGGGCGATCAAAGGGTCAAATGTGAGCCTAGGGGGTGCATTCTAACTGTGGGGGGGGGGATGGGCATGTGAAATCAACACAGAGACCTGTGTTCCTAAATAGGAGGGACACAGGAGCTCTGTGCTGATTCCTGAGAGAACGGTCTGCTGTGTTTACAACAGCCGACCGCCGTTACCTCTTCACGGGGAGCGATCGTGGGTGCCCGACGGCAATCGCGGCCGCCGGCCCCATGTATCTCCTTTCTTGCTGACGAGTGGGCACGCGCCCCCAGGATCGCTCCCGTGGACCGCCGTACAGGTACGACGATTCTACGGAGCCTGCCGACCTGTCACCGTATAACCGCTGCAGCTGGTCGGAAAGTGGTTAAGCACGCAGTTAACTGTTTGATTGTCACTAGTGACGTCAGTGTCAGTTGGTGTCCCTCCCAGTTGGTGTCAGTTAGTGTCAGCACCACACTATAACAGTCAGACTATAGGTCGCTGATCACCGCTATTACAGTATAGTGTCTGTACAGATCAGGATCACAATTAGAACTATACTAATGTCCCCAAAAAACACAGTGCAAGCATGGAACAGCCCTGATCACTGGGCGACATGTAGCAGAATGGCTGGTCCATAGCAATATGTGGGACCCACATGGGATAGTTCAAAGGGGGCTGCACGGCTCTTGCATTTGCTCTATTTCAGGTTGCCATTGGCTACAACAGTGGTTTCCCTTTACAGCAACAAGCATTGATTGGACATAATTGGTAGGTAGTCAAAGCTCGTGCTACTAGAGCAGATAAAAGGAGGATTCAAGCCAATACCCACTGACCTTTGGATCAAGCAGGGACTCCCACCTACTTACCCTCCCTATCTTGTTATTATAAGTCATGGTGTTTTTTAGTAGGGGAGTAGTCGTCCAGCATTGTCTGGATGGACATTGAGTCTGGAAATTTGTGTTGATGTACTATAGCCAGGGTGGCTTCATATTTCATTAAAAGTTATTGTTATTATGTTATCAGGTAACCCCTTGAATAACACTGTGGCCAATGTTTAAATTTTGCCAAAACAAATATTTGCAAACTAGTTAAAGAGGTAAGTAAACCCTCCCCAAAAAAAAGAAAAAAAAAAAAGAAAACCCTGTAAGACAAAGGCATAATGAGCTAGTATGCATCGCATATTAGCTCATTATAAAATACTTACCTTAGAACGAAGCCCCCGCAGTGCCGCCTACTCAGTGACAGGACGGCCGACATGTTCGGCCATCCTGCTTCCTGGTTCGCATCCTCCGGCTATCTGATTGGCCGGAGGCACGTTTACATTGCTCTGCATGCACGCGGGAGCCACCGTTCACGGCAAAGGCTCTGAAGGAATGGCACGGGTCATACATGTGTGTGTATATATACCCCTATACACAAGTTCAGATGTCATGCCTGACTCCAAACATGTCCTCAAAAAAGCCCAATAAACGCCTGCAGCAAAAAGCAGGCTGACCGGCGAGAAGCCATATCGCTGTTCTGTAAGTCACCTAAGAGAAAACGATCTTTTCTCTATAGCGGTCACCCTGACATGGAAGGGTTTGGTCACCCTGCCATAGCAGTCAGTGTCAGTTCACCCTACACTACACTACAGTCACTCTGGCACTTAACACTTTCCCTACAGAAACTAGATTTTTGAAGCGAACTATAGTGGAAAATAGCACCCTAACTACACTAGATATACCGTTCCTCGCACTAATAATTGCTAAATGACACTTTTGAAGCAGAAGTAACAGAACTGCTTCCACTCTCTTCCACATCCCTGTATTAAAATGCTAGGAATTTGGCGGGGCTATCTTATATACTGGGGGGTGTATTCACTAATGATTGGCCTCTGGACCCCCTGGTCACTCCAATCACATTCCTAGCATTCTCCTGCCCCCTCAATTGGCTTTTACTAATGGTTCTGGTCCAACCATGGGCTTTTAAAGCCCATTTCCTGTCCCATTGCATTTTGGTCGGTTCTGGTTGCCGAATTCCGAACTTTTTCAGCAAAAAGTTCTAAATTCGGCCGAACCTCGAACAGTCAATGTTCGGGTCAAACCCGAACCATTCGATCATCCCTACTCTTTAATAGAATATGGTCTCTTTATTGGTTACAACATTCCCTTTGTGCTAGCCCATACATTTTAGCCAAAAATGTTCAGGAAATTTGATGTATTTGATATGTTTTATAACAAAGTAGAAAATATCATTTTTTTTTTTAAAACTGTCACTCATTTTTTTTCTTTCTAATAAAAAACGAAAAACCCTGCGGTGATCAAATACCACCAAAAGAAAGATGTATTTGTGTAGAAAAATTATATAAATTTCATTTGGGCACAGTGCTGCATATCCAAGTGCTTACCAGATAAACAAAGCAGAGTGCTGAATAGCAATGCCCTGGTCATGAAGGGGGTAGAACCTTCTGGAGGTCAAGTGGTTAACCACTTCAATACTGGCCACTTTTACCCCCTTCCTGCCCAGGCCAAAGTTCAGCTTTCAGCACTGTCACACTTTGAATTGCAATTGCGCTGTCATGCAACACTGTACCCAAATTAAATGTTAAGATTTTTTTCACACAAATAGTTTTCTATTGGTGATATTTAATCACTGCTGTTTTTTTTATTTTTTGCTTAAAAAAAACGAAAATCGAAAATTTAAAAAAAAAAATGTTTTCTTAATTTTTGTCAGAAAATGTAAACAAGTAATCTTTCTCCTTCACTGATTTATGCTGATGAGGCTGCACTGATGGGCACTGATGAGGTGGCACTAATATGCAGCACTGATGGGTACTGATAGGCTGCATTGATGGGCACTGATGAGATAGCACTGATGAGGCAGCACTGAGGGGCACTGATGAGGTGGCACTAATATGCATAAAAGATGGGCACTGATAGGCTGCATTGATGGGCACTGATGAGCACTGGTGAGGTGGCACTAATATGCAGCACTGATGGGCACTGATAGGTGGCACTGATGGCCAATGATAGGGGGCATGGATAGGTGGCACTAATGGGTGGCACTGACTTGCAGGCACTGATGGGCACTGAAAGTCAGCACTGACTTGGATCACTGATGAGCCCAGATTGTCATAACTGATGGGAACAGACTGGCATCACTGTTGGGGCTGCACTGATGATCAGTGCCCTGATAATCTGTACAGGTCTCCCCTATGGGGAAATTCCACTGATCTGCTCTCCTCTCCTCACACTCTGTAAGGAGAGCCAATAACCATCTTCTCCTTGTTTACATGTGATCAGCTGTGATTGGACACAGGTGATCACCTGGGTAAAGAGCCCCATCATCTCTTCTTTACCAAGATCGGGGGCGATTCATTTCCAGGCACCGCGTGCAGGCACGATGTGACTGGGGCGATGTCATATGACATTGTCCCAGAACAACAGAGTATCTCACCGCCATCATTTTTATTTGTCTATACGGTGGGCGAGATGTAGATTAAAAAAAAAAAGCTTATTTATTTTTAAAAGTTTGTTATGAATGGGACAGCAGCTAAAAAAGACCGCTGACCTTGAATCAAACACAAAATAAAGTTAAAGACAAAAGTGACCTCAATAATTGTTCCCATAATTGTTCTCTGTAGAACTTTTCAGATCCCAACTCAACTTAGTCGCCTTACCTAGGCTTGCTGGCCTAACTCCTTAACCCAATGTTAACAGTCATTGGTTGGAATGAACTCTACATGCATATCTCTGTACAGGTTTTCTTTCAGATAAACACTGTAATAATATCCCATAATATGCACTCGGTGAAAAAGCAGTATACCTTTAAAATGTTAATCTACAAAGAAGCACTGTGTTTTAATGGACTGCTTTGAATTTAGTTTCCAGGAATCCATTAAATGAACCATTATGATCATCTATAAGAAGAGGCTCATTGACAGAATACAACCGACTAATCTGTTTCGCTCTGGATGAAAAACAATCCCTTTTACAATTTAATGCAGAGAGTAGGCCTGTTAAAATTGTTAAGTGTTAAATGCAGCAAAGTTAGTCAGGTATAACATCAAAGACACTGACAAGTTGGTTCCCAACCATAAAAGCTTCTTAAAACATTTACTTTTAGTTTGTTACATTCTTATTCCTTACACTCTGCTTTTTTATTTTTATTTTGAGATGCCCTTCAATTAAAGGGAAAAATGTGCTTAATCAATGAAATCAAAAGGTTTTCTTTCATGGCTATCCCACCAATAGCTTCTACTTACCTTTCATTCATTTCCCTCCGCTTCATTCAGCCACAATAAATACTGGTCTAAGGGCTATCCCTACCCACCGACTGAATATAACGAGAAAATCAACAAACACCAGCGATATCCCATGGGAGAAAAGAAAGAGAGCTAAATACCCCTCATACTTGGAAATAACAATTATATACAGTATTTCTTTACTCCTGAATCTTTTACTTTGCCTTGTACAAGTTTACTTAACATTGCAGGAATGTTTCAATACCGTTGTTTCACTAGCCATAGCAAGTTTTCAATCAAATGATCAACTGTTCAAATCCTAGCTCTAGCTATAGTTACTGCCCCTACTGAAAAGAGTTCCTCTCACCTCCTGTTCTGCCTCCAGCAGGATATTAATTGTTGTTTTGCCTGCAAGATCAGATTTGACCACAAGATGGAGCCAGTGAAACTGTTCACCTTTAACTACTCCTGGACCGGAAGATTTTCATCCTTAAAGTGGAGTTCCACCCTTAAAAGTCACTTTGCCCCATCTGCTTGATCTGTGTCACCTGAAAAATAAATGGATAATCACGATTTTTTTTTCTTTACTTACCTTGTTTTAGAAGAAAATATACTCACCTTACTTCCTCTTCCTCTCTCTTCGGCCGTGGCCCGCGCCGTCACTTCCTGCTTGCATTGATTCCTGGGAGCTGAACGTCATCGCTCCCAGAAATCAATGCGCCTGCACCGGCCCCGCTCATCAGTTCCGGTGCAAGCATGTCATTCACTGCTAAACAGCTTCTGGGCATGCCCAGAAGCTGTGCAGGAATGACGTGCCTGCACCGGGCATGACAAGCGGGGCCGGTGCAGGGCATTCTGGGACGAAGAGGACACAGAAGAGGATGCCGAAGAGGACGCGCTGCCCACACCGGAGATGGCAGCGCTGGACAAGACATTTTCAAGGTAAGTATTTCTTCTAAAAGGTAAGTGCAACCTGGGACGGTTCAGAGGCTATCCATTGTGGAATGCACTAGCCCTGACTGTCCTGGGGGTATTTTTATTAAAACAAACTTTCCGAGGGTGGAGTTCCGGCCACAAATACCTTTTTTAACTAAAAATACCCCTATAATACTAATTCATCGCCCTTTACAGAACCGCTATTCTCATACTTACAAGGTGTACAGTATTGGATTTTACATTTGGAAGGATTGGGAAACAGAGATTTCGGGCACAAGAGTTTTGTTAAAAAGATTTCTTTTATTCAACACAAACCTAAATATTTTAAAATCATAGAAAAATACAGGCAAATAATTGTGTATTAAGGACACAGTGAGACCACACAACGATGGTCTATGTTGTACAATATCTCAGTGCATAGAACTTATAAAAGTCGATTTACATACAGTTCAAAGTACAAGATCATTAGTAGTCATATAATCCTTGGAAACGTATTGCTTGATATCAGAAGAACCGCCGACGGACACCCAAACAATATGGTGCCGGTCAGCGGGGTCGACTGAAAGTATAAGTTAACATTCACCATGTAATATATGACCTTTGCTCGACATGTTTCGCTTTCTTAGACAAAAAAGCTTCATCTGGAGCATATCATTTCTTTTGTCTGTGTGAGAAATAACAGTATTTAGATTGATTACATATATATGTTACCTTATTTTCAGTATGTTAAAATTACAATTGCATATCATTTATCTTTCCTCTTAATTACATATAATCGTCTTACACCTCTCAGATAAGTCCTTCTATTTTTGCAATATCAACACAATATAACATTGGGTCTTAAGTTGCATTCAGACACTAGAGGAGTTTAGGGGAAAGAACGGAGGCTGCCAATAGTGAGTATATGTGGGGATCCATGCTGTAGTTATAGTATAAGCATATATATCCTATTTATATACCTGGTAAATGGACAGGAAAATGTATACATACCTGTACATATAGTAATCAGGCACATATCTCAACTTCCATAGAGAATTCTTTAACGAGGAGGACTGTGCGTTTTGGGAAGCTCAAAAAAGGCAATGTATGGTGACATAGTAGTGAGGGTAGTCACTCCATGTCTCATATCTGGGTGGATGAGAGCAGAAAAACAATGTTTCTCAGAGTAGTAAGCGTTTTTATTCTATGATATCACTTTAAGGGAAAGCCCATAGGAATGCTAAAACATAAGCTCAAGTGTTTTAAATTGGTAAAGTCAGTATGCCTCATGCTTGTTATAAGAGTGTGTAAGTACCTATAGAGCCCATAGACCAACTGCCCTGAAAGGGGGGCAACAGAAAAGCCACATAGTCATTCTGGACCGTAAGAGTAGACAGGTGCCATGCGTTTATAAACGATTATACACCAACATACAGAGTTTACCCATTTGTGTGTGGGCTACCCCTATAGTAAAATATATATCATGTATATTGATTTGCTTTCACACACATATGCGAATATGTGTGTGTAATCAATTTTGTATCCGACCCATCCTCCTCTATAATAGTAGGGGGGTGACCAGGGTTATATATAGATAAGCAGTTACTACATAGGGTCCAAGATGAGTACATGCAAAGCGTACTTAGAATAGACATAGGTAATAAACATAGTGGTAAATATATAGAATGCCACCCAAAATGATAGATCCCTATACAGTACGAAAGTTCCAAACATACACAGACACCTTAGCAATGCTCACCAAACTTAGGAAGGACCAGAGCTTAAATGTAGGGAGCGTGTCTCCTCTGCTTGTATGTCGGCTGTTAAGCACAGTAAGATTAAGGTGAATTCCCGGATATCACAAAAGAGTAATACTACAGTATTGGTACTGGCCATATACAGCTTACCCCTAGCCACGCTGTTCCCAGCTTCCGCACAGTCCTCACCGGATGGGGAACCTCCACCATACCAGGGCTTGTAAATGGCGCCCTTAAGTAGCATGGATCCCGGGCGGTTCGTCAAACGGACGTCACCGCCCCGGCCACTCCCACCGGACATCGCTCGAGAGCCAACGCGGGGACACCCCGGCGAGGCTCTCGGCTTAGTCACGGGTGTGTGCAGACTATACAGAGGCAGGAAATGCCTCCGTGGTCCGCTACGGTGCCACAGGAAGTTCCGCCCGGAAGGGGCGGGACTGGCCTGCGGCCTATCTGGCCGCACATATCCCACTGATGAGGCCGACCTCCATGCTTACCCACACTGCCCCCACAGGATCGGTCCGCAATTACATGAGAATTCTAATTGCCTGAAATGAAAAAACAAAACAGCAAAGACAGAAATTATATATTTAAAAAATACAGATATAAAAAAGCATATTTCACTAAGGTACAAAGATGTTCCTGGTGAAACCAGGAGATATATATCGGTAACATATTTTGTTTATCAAAAATTATTATATAACCATGTTTATTTTTTGACATTAACCACTAGTAAGGGCGTTCAATAGTGACAGCCCTAATGAAAGGACAGGGGCTGAACTGCCCCCTAACTAGAAACACTTCCATACTTCAAAATGATGATACGCACGTTCTTATATGAGCAAGACCATCACACTTGGCCATTTTGTGATTTTATTTTGGAACTTCTATTGTTTATTTTGAAACACAACTGGTTTACTTTCAACGGGTCCCACTACCTCCAGGTACAGGGCGTGGCCATGGGCACTTGTTGTGCCCCGGCCTACGCCAACCTGTACCTGGGGGGGTGGGAGCGACAAATCACATCAGATGAAAATTTATCCCACTTTTTTTCATCTGTGGCAATCTGGTTTCGTTATATAGACGACATTTTTGCTGTCTGGACAGGTTCAAAATCAATGCTAGATGAGTTTATTGCCCAACTAAATATAAACGACTTCAATTTGAAGTTAACATCTACCATCAGTAACTCGAGTGTTAATTTCCTTGACCTAACGGTACTCAAACATATGGATGGACACCTGACGACTAACCTATACAGAAAGGAGACGTCAGGGAATGTAATATTACATGCGTCTAGCGCCCACCCAGGGGCGCTTATACGTAGTATTCCATATGCCCAATACATACGCCTACGGTGTAATTGCACATCTGATAACGATTTCAAAATACAGGCTAACCTTTTACGAGAACGCCTAATGGCTCGTGGATACAGTAAGCGTTTGTTGAGAACAGCTTTCAACAAAGCGTTTTCTCAAAATAGAAACAGCCTCATCTTTAGAGCCAAACCTCCAAACACGCAATCAACAGTTAAACTAATAACCAAATACTCCGCTCATGAAAAAGTATTGAGAGATATTCTTGAACGGAACTGGCATCTTCTTCGTGATGATCCGGTTATAAACAAATACGTGGGCAAACATCCCCAAATTGTTTTCAGGAGAACAAGATCTTTAAGAGATCAACTAACAACAAGCCACTATCAACCCATTAGAAATAAAGTAACAACAGGTAGAGGTACTTATAAATGTCGCAAATGCGCTTTATGTCCTTGGATAGAGGAGAATACTGAATACACTTTACCTAATGGGGAGACATTTGCTCCAAAATTTCGAGCCGACTGCAGCACACGTGGAGTGGTATACATGATGCATTGTACCTGCGGCATGTTCTATATAGGTAAAACTATAAGAGAGCTCCGCCAAAGGATAAATGACCATGTGTACGTATCAGCAGGGGGAAGGATGATCACGCCCGTGAGCAGACACCTTGACCTATACCACAGGTTCAATCCCAAAAAGGCAAGATTTTATGTGCTTGAGGTTATTCCTCAAGATCCTCGGGGTGGCAACTGGGACAAAAAAATTCTCCAGAGAGAAACTCTCTGGATAGAGCGTCTCAATGCCACTTACAGACCTGGGTTAAACGAAACACAGTCGTACAAACCCTTTCTGTGAAGGTTTCTTTGCTTACCTAATGCCAACAGACCTAATTGACCTCGAGTAGTACACTCGGGTTACGATAATGGCCCTTTGTGGGATATATGGGTCAAGGTGTCGGCTTGGTTTTGGCGTGGTCATCCTCCCCCCCGTATCTACATATATCCAATTATTCTGATACCTCTTCACATCAAATAGATCTTATGGCACATATATCCCTCTTTCTCTCTTATGTATAACAAACAGTTTTTTGTGCTATAATCCCTATCTCATCAATATTATGATTTTGAGGATTTATAATAAGTCAAAATATGCAACTATCTCTTGGGGTTTGAAGTATGGAAGTGTTTCTAGTTAGGGGGCAGTTCAGCCCCTGTCCTTTCATTAGGGCTGTCACTATTGAACGCCCTTACTAGTGGTTAATGTCAAAAAATAAACATGGTTATATAATAATTTTTGATAAACAAAATATGTTACCGATATATATCTCCTGGTTTCACCAGGAACATCTTTGTACCTTAGTGAAATATGCTTTTTTATATCTGTATTTTTTAAATATATAATTTCTGTCTTTGCTGTTTTGTTTTTTCATTTCAGGCAATTAGAATTCTCATGTAATTGCGGACCGATCCTGTGGGGGCAGTGTGGGTAAGCATGGAGGTCGGCCTCATCAGTGGGATATGTGCGGCCAGATAGGCCGCAGGCCAGTCCCGCCCCTTCCGGGCGGAACTTCCTGTGGCACCGTAGCGGACCACGGAGGCATTTCCTGCCTCTGTATAGTCTGCACACACCCGTGACTAAGCCGAGAGCCTCGCCGGGGTGTCCCCGCGTTGGCTCTCGAGCGATGTCCGGTGGGAGTGGCCGGGGCGGTGACGTCCGTTTGACGAACCGCCCGGGATCCATGCTACTTAAGGGCGCCATTTACAAGCCCTGGTATGGTGGAGGTTCCCCATCCGGTGAGGACTGTGCGGAAGCTGGGAACAGCGTGGCTAGGGGTAAGCTGTATATGGCCAGTACCAATACTGTAGTATTACTCTTTTGTGATATCCGGGAATTCACCTTAATCTTACTGTGCTTAACAGCCGACATACAAGCAGAGGAGACACGCTCCCTACATTTAAGCTCTGGTCCTTCCTAAGTTTGGTGAGCATTGCTAAGGTGTCTGTGTATGTTTGGAACTTTCGTACTGTATAGGGATCTATCATTTTGGGTGGCATTCTATATATTTACCACTATGTTTATTACCTATGTCTATTCTAAGTACGCTTTGCATGTACTCATCTTGGACCCTATGTAGTAACTGCTTATCTATATATAACCCTGGTCACCCCCCTACTATTATAGAGGAGGATGGGTCGGATACAAAATTGATTACACACACATATTCGCATATGTGTGTGAAAGCAAATCAATATACATGATATATATTTTACTATAGGGGTAGCCCACACACAAATGGGTAAACTCTGTATGTTGGTGTATAATCGTTTATAAACGCATGGCACCTGTCTACTCTTACGGTCCAGAATGACTATGTGGCTTTTCTGTTGCCCCCCTTTCAGGGCAGTTGGTCTATGGGCTCTATAGGTACTTACACACTCTTATAACAAGCATGAGGCATACTGACTTTACCAATTTAAAACACTTGAGCTTATGTTTTAGCATTCCTATGGGCTTTCCCTTAAAGTGATATCATAGAATAAAAACGCTTACTACTCTGAGAAACATTGTTTTTCTGCTCTCATCCACCCAGATATGAGACATGGAGTGACTACCCTCACTACTATGTCACCATACATTGCCTTTTTTGAGCTTCCCAAAACGCACAGTCCTCCTCGTTAAAGAATTCTCTATGGAAGTTGAGATATGTGCCTGATTACTATATGTACAGGTATGTATACATTTTCCTGTCCATTTACCAGGTATATAAATAGGATATATATGCTTATACTATAACTACAGCATGGATCCCCACATATACTCACTATTGGCAGCCTCCGTTCTTTCCCCTAAACTCCTCTAGTGTCTGAATGCAACTTAAGACCCAATGTTATATTGTGTTGATATTGCAAAAATAGAAGGACTTATCTGAGAGGTGTAAGACGATTATATGTAATTAAGAGGAAAGATAAATGATATGCAATTGTAATTTTAACATACTGAAAATAAGGTAACATATATATGTAATCAATCTAAATACTGTTATTTCTCACACAGACAAAAGAAATGATATGCTCCAGATGAAGCTTTTTTGTCTAAGAAAGCGAAACATGTCGAGCAAAGGTCATATATTACATGGTGAATGTTAACTTATACTTTCAGTCGACCCCGCTGACCGGCACCATATTGTTTGGGTGTCCGTCGGCGGTTCTTCTGATATCAAGCAATACGTTTCCAAGGATTATATGACTACTAATGATCTTGTACTTTGAACTGTATGTAAATCGACTTTTATAAGTTCTATGCACTGAGATATTGTACAACATAGACCATCGTTGTGTGGTCTCACTGTGTCCTTAATACACAATTATTTGCCTGTATTTTTCTATGATTTTAAAATATTTAGGTTTGTGTTGAATAAAAGAAATCTTTTTAACAAAACTCTTGTGCCCGAAATCTCTGTTTCCCAATCCTTCCAAATGTAATTGATCAATTGAAGATAGTGGCACACCCTAAATTGGATACGTCATGGCCAAGATGGCTGCTATCTGTGGACACATGACTTGCAAAACAGTATTGGATTTTAGTCAAAATCGTACTTTTAAAAACGCTGTCTGGGCGCGGCCATCTTGGATGTGGGCATCTGAAGCCGCAATGTAATCTGCTGTGTCCTTCTTCCTGATTCCAGGGAGTGTACTGGGAGTTCTTCCTGATTCCAGCCTCCTGGGAGTGATGACAAACAGCTCCCAGGATGCAATGCAAAGGCGGAAATGATGTCCGTGGCCGTGGCCACAGAGGGGGGAGAAGGAGGAAGTACAATCAAAAATTCCCTGAAAATAAGGTAAGGGAGCCCCGAAAAAAATTGAAAATGCCCAATTGTTGATCAGCATAGTAAGCACTCCAGGAATCACTAAAGTTGCAAAATAGGCCGGAACTCCGCTTTAATGACCTGGCCATATTTTGCGATTCGGCACTGCGTTACTTTAACGGACAATTGCGCGGTCGTGTGACGCTGTACCTAAATACACAAGAGCTTTCTTTTGGTGGTATTTGATCACCTCTGCGATTTTTATTTTTTACGCTATAAACAAAAAAAGAGCGACGATTTTGAAAAAAAAAATATATATTTTTCACATTCTGCTATATGACATTCCCCCCAAAAAAAAATTAAAATCAAAATTTTTTAACATTTTAGACCAATTTGTTTTCTGCTACATATTTTTGGTAAAAAAAAAATCACAATAAGCGTATTTTGATTGGTTTGCGCAGAAATTATTGCGTCTGCTAACTACGGTAAAAATATTTATGTCATTTTTAATGTTTTTTTTTTTTACTAGTAATTGCTGTGATCTGCGATTTTTTGTGGGACTGCGACATTGTGGCGGACAGATCGGACCCCTGACTGACATTTTTGACACTTTTGGGGGGACCAGTGACATTACTACAGTAATCAGTGCTAAAAATATGCACTGTTACTGTAATAATGACACTGGCAGGGAAGGCGTTAACAGTGTGGGTGAGCAAGAGGTTAAATGTGTACCTAGGGGCATGTTTCTAACTGTGGGGGTGAGTGGCTTGTGGAATGACCATAGAGACCTGTGATCCTATATGGAAGGATCACATGATCTCTATCTCTATCTCTATGATCATTCCAGGGAGAAGAACGGTCAGCTGTGTTTACAACAGCTGACCGTTCTTCTCTCTCAGCGGGTAGCGATCGTGGGTGTCAGGCGGCAATTGGAGCCGCCTGCCCACTGCATCGGCTTCCCTGCTGCTCGCCCCCTAGTGTCCCATTGGAGAGATTTCCCTTCACTTCCTGTCCCCTAATCAAACAGTAAGTGAGATGAATTCCCTTAAAATTCCGGGAATTCTTTGGGGAGCCCCAGGTCACCAGAACTAGCTCCCCATTGGAAGATTTCCCCTCTATTACTTTACTGGGGACAACCCAAAATTTGGGGTTTTCTTTTACTTGCACTTTCAATGATAATGGTAAACAGGACAAATAGAGAGGGTGAATCTCCCTAACGGGTGGCACAGACAGCAATAAAAACTGACAGGGGTTCTAATCCGTCTGCACTCTACCCAAAAAAAAAAAAGTTTTGCCTTTTAGTTATTCTTTAATCATTAGTCCAACAAAAACATATAGTAAATAAAATAAGTTCATGAATGGAGGTTGGTGATATGCTAATGGAAAACTGATCCCACCATCAGAACCTAAAGCAGTATTAACTACGCCAATGACTTTACTATTTAACCTTCCTAGCGGTATTCCTGAGTGTGGCTCGGGGTTAAATTTCAGTGCCAAAAGCGGTAACCCCCGAGCCACACTCGGGGTACTGCTAGGAAGATCGCTGGATCCTGTAAGAGAGGGTACTCACCTTGTCCCCGGGATCCAGCGATGTATCCCGGCGGTGTGCGGCAGCGGATATTCCTCCCAATGCTCTGTGTGCCCCGGCTTCCGTCTCCTGCGAAGTGACGCTCGCAGGGGGGTGGAACCGGCGGCAAATTCAATAGTAAAACACACCAAACACACTGATACATTGCAAAATAAAATAAATTCACATTAGTTTTCCCCCAGTGCCCTTTCCTGCAGTTTTACTGTACTTTTTATGTGTGTGTATATATATATATATATATATATATATATATATATATATACACACACACATATATATATATATATATATATATGTGTGTATATATAATATATGTATACATGTATGTGTGTATATATATATATATATATATATATATATATATATACACATACATACATACATACTTTAACTTATTTATAGATATTTATTATATTATAATTTATGATTTTGTGTTTCAAACTTAATCATACCCGAGACCCCCCCCCCCCCCCTACAACAGGGTTGTGTGGGGGTGACCCCAGTCCTGCTCAACTTCCTAAGTCTCCCACATCACATTTTACTATTGCAACCCTTTGAAGCCTTCTGGAGCGCTACCTTCTTGTTACACCTGCTTTCTGGTCTTTGCAAATATATACTACACTTCGCCCCCTCTTACCCTCGTCCACCTTTACTCTTGGCTGTTTGTCGATTTACAAAGTTGCTAAAAAGTTATGCTTATTGTTACAAGAATTGTGTTTCACTATTTCTGCATATATGCATATCGATACTGTATGTAAAAACTTCTTTCTAATTCAATAAAATCTTATTGGGAAAAAAAAAAAGCAGTATTAAGCCCAAAACCAAAAATGTGATATACTGCAGCTTATGAGTCATTAAATATGGTAGCTGCATTCCTTTTTTTTGCCTCTGTTTTCACCCGGTGATCTGGCCAGTAACACATTCCCCCCATTCTGGATGAAGAAACACAGAGGGCACACTTGTACAGCAGCATTGTCAGTCTGGGGGGAGGGTTGGATGTACTAAGAGATTTAGGGCTCTTTCACACGGGCGTTCCTTTTTCTTTGCCCGATCAGGTCCTTTTTTTTTTTTTTGTAACGGACACGGATGACACTTGTGTCATATGGTCCGTATGTCCGTTTTTCATCCCATCCGTTTGTGGATGAAAAACTGACATAATGCATGTCTATGTAAATACGGATGTCTGCGGATGACACCACTGACATCCGTTTTTGCTTCCGTTCCGTTTTTTGAAAGGAAGAAAAAAATAGGGTTCTCCTCCGTTCAAAAAAACTGAACTGAACTGAACTGAACTGACAAAAAACGGATGTCAGAGGATGATCATCCGATGACATCCGTATTTACATAGAGATACATTATGTCCGTTTTTCATCCGCAAACGGATGGGATGAAAAACGGACATACGGAACGCCCGTGTGAAAGAGCCCTTAATTACACAAAAAATTTCAAGCCAAACTCCTGATAACATTTTATAGGCAGTTACAGAAACAGATTGTTTTACCTTTGGGGAAAAAATGCTTTAAATGAATAAATAAAAATTGATCATTGTAAAAACCCTTGTCAGTGGTAAATGGTTTGTCCCATCCCTGTAACTAATGCAATCTGTAAGAGAGATGTTCTTTTGATAAATAACAGGCTTACTGGCCAGATCACCTGGTGAAAATAAGGGAAAGAAAGCCTAAAAAATGATTACAGCCATTACATCTAAGAATTGGAAAGCTGCAAAATAGTAAATGTTTGCTTTTTGGTTTATTACTGCTCTGAGGCCCCGTTCACACTGGGGCGATCCGACTTCCCGGGGCGACCTCCGAGGTGGGACTCAGGTTAGTATTTGGGGGGCTGAGGGGGGCCACTGCACACAGATGTTTTTTTTTTATCTTAACCACTTAAGCCCGGAAGATTTTACCCCCTTCCTGACCAGGGGGTATTTTGCGATTCGGCACTGCGTGAATTTAACGGACAATTGCGCGGTCGTGCGATGCTGTACCTAAACGAATTTGACGTCCTTTTTTTCCCACAAACAGAGCTTTCTTTTGGTGGTATTTGATCACCTGTGCGATTTTTTTTTTTTTGATAAACAAAAAAAGAGCGTCAATTTTGCAAAAATAGCAATATTTTTCACATTTTTTTTAATGAAATTCCCCCCCAAAAAAAAGTAAAAATCTAAATGTTTTAACATTTTCAGCCAATTTGTTTTATGCTACATATGTTTGGTAAAAAAAATCGCAAAAAGCGTATTTTGATTGGTTTGCGCAGAAGTTATCGCGTTTACTAACAAAGGGAAAGATTTTTGTCATTTTTGTTGGTTTTTTTTTTAACGCGTAATGGCGGCGATCTGCGATTTTTCTTTCTTTTTTTTTTTATTTTGCAGGACTGCGACATTGCGGCAGACAGATCGGACTCTTGACTGACATTTTTGACACTTTTGGGGTTACCAGTGACATTTCTACAGTAATCAGTGCTATACATATGCACTGTTACTGTAAAATTACACTGGCAGTGAAGGGGTTAACGTTTTTTGAGAGGGAGGGGCTGTGTGTGTCCCTAGGGGCGTGATTCTAACTGTGATTGGCTGTGGCTTGGGCTGTAGGAACAATGATCTACACAGGGGAGAATGACAGGCGGCTGGTTTACACCAGCCGCCTGACTTTCTCCCTCTGCAGCAGCGATCGCAGAGTGACACGCGCGGGGGTGTCCGTGACCACGTGGGTGTGTGCCTCCGGGGGCGCGCGCTCGCTCCCTAGACCCTCACAGGCTAGCGACGTAGATCTACGTCACTTTGCCTGTGAGGGGCTGACTGCCGACGTAAATCGTCGTTAGGCAGTCGGCAAGTGGTTAATGCATAGAATGCATTAGGATAAAAAACCTTTTGCTTTTTGAACCACTTTAAGTCTATTTTACTGTTGTCCTCCATTGAAAATGAACTGTTAGTTTTCTGAAGAATCAGTCTTACAAAAAGGACATCCAAATTTCAATACCTTGAAACCCTTTCACTTCTATCACGTTTTATACTATGTCTTCCAGCATAAACCTTGACACTTAGCTGATTTTAGAAACACTTTTCAATGGCATGAAAATGATCCCAGTCAGATTTTGGTCTTGGACCAATATGATAACTTTCACTTTAAAAATGTATTTACCTTACAGAAACACTATCACCTAGCCAATGCAAGGCAAAGTGACTGTCTCAGCAAAGCCTCCACCCCCAAACCCAACCCCCCCCCACATACACACAAACCTTACCAGCACTCCCCATCCGCTTCTTCCTCTTCCCACATGATTGGTGTCAGCTATGAATGAGGCTTGGGTTCAGGTCAAAGTAGAATTCAATCAATTTTTTTTGTTTGGCAAATAGGCAAACTAAATTGGATGTTTTAAAGCAAATTGTGGGCACTCGGTACCCTCTAGAAGCTATTGGGATATAATGTCCCTTTGTATATGAAAAATGAATAATTCCTTTTTTTAGTGTAATCTTTTGTATAACACCACAAATTGTGCTCATAGTGTCCATAAATCATATAACAACATGTAAAAGTCCACTTGTTTGCTCAGTGATATAAATTCTTATAGATCATATAACAGCATATGCAAATCTATTGTAGTGCTCAGAGTAAAGTTATATGATCCAGTGCCTGAGCCGGCACCCAGCGAGCTTAGCAGTGTTCGTTATAGCTGCTGGCCACCTTTTCCCACATGGGGTATCAATGTGCGTTCCAACCAGATGGTTGGAACACATGCCACTACAAATAGCTACAATAGGGATTATTGGAGTTGCCGGGTCTACTCTTTGGAAATTTGTATAGTGAGGGGTGCAGTGGTCTATGAGGTGGGGGCAGGGTGTATACTGAGGGGTGCAGTGTTCTATGAGGTGGGGGCAGAATGTATAGTGAGGGGTGCAGTGCTCTATGAGGTGGGGCAGGGTGTATAGTGAGGCATGCAGTGCTCTATAAGGTGGGCCAGGGTGAACAGTTAGGGTGCAGTGTTCTATGAGGTGAGTTGATACTACTTCACTTCTGATCTGCTGACGCTGCTCCATGTTAGTCGCCGAGAGACAAGCATTAGGCAGGAATGGGGGAGATGTGCGGAACAGTTACTGCAGAACTGGGCAGCAGCCACCACCTTCTTACCCACCCACCCGGTTTACCCAGTGCACCCCATCCACAGCCAAAGCACAAGCAGCCTTGCCTCCTCTAGGGATCCTGGAGGACCTGATGGCAGTTCTGCTGCAGATCTCCCGCTTGGTTCTGGTATGATTCTAGGCTGTAACACCCTCCCCCCCCCCGCCCCCCTGGAAAATGCCACCCAAGGCAAACTCCTTATTTACCTTGCGCCGGATACGTCGCTGTGTGTCTGACAGTAGCTATACTTGCTGAATCACCTGAGATGCTGAACAGCCCCCTGCCTGATCCCATGGGGAGACTTACTTTCTATCTTGTTTCTCATGAACCTTGAACTTCTTTCTCCTCTAATGAACTTCCTATTGTACTCCCTGTTTGCCAGAATATTGTGCTCTTCTCCAGCTAATATCTTACTCCTGCTGCCATCCATATCTTTGCAGCCTCTCGTTACCAACCTTTGGCTTGTTTCTCAATAATGCTTCCACTTAATTCCAATTCCCAACCTGCAACCACTTGTTACCAACCATTTGTCTGTTTGCTGACAACAATTCTGCTTGATACCTACCTGCTATATCTGCTACCAGACTCCCGCTTGCTCCCCTCCTGTTGGGGTGATCCCGAGGACCCCTACCTGACACCTGCATGCAGCAAAACCCATCTCCACCATCAGGAGCTTGGGTGAGGACTGGCTAGTGCTTAGTCCCCGTGCATCGGGTGAGCCTGTGTTATCCGCCAGGTTGACCTGCTTATGTACCTATCCTGCTGGGCCATAAAAATCTTGAACCAAACATGGAGGCCACTATAGCAGCAGCTGCTGTAGCTCCTTTCAGGCAGCAAATTACAGAGCTGCAATAGTTTAAATTTATCTACCAAGAAAAGTTTTCCAAACTGAAAACCGTGGTAAAATGGCAATATGAGGAAATTCATGCTCTGCAGAGACAATTGCTGGACTTACATTCCTGAGATGATGCTAATACACGTATGTCTCTACCACCCAATATCAATGGAGACCACCGTCATTACAGAGGTTTCTCTAACCAATGTCACATACTGTATATTTCCAAATGCAACCCACTGCATTTACTTCTGAGAAAAAGAAAGTAATGTTTGTTATTAACCTACAGACTGGCTTGGGCCTCTCCTTATGCAGGACAAATAAGTGCAACTCTAAAAAATATTAAGACTTTTGTGGCCTTGATGAATCAAGCTTTTGATGATCCCAACCACTGCACTACTGCCACACCAAAGTTGTATAGTTTGTGGCAGGGTAGAAGCTGTGTATCTGAGTACACAGCTCATGTTGGATCTCAAATACCACTTGAAACCCAGCAACAAAAAGTCAGCTCAGCCAAGGGCTCTCTCTGAACACGTAAAAGATGAGCTTGCCACAGTAGAGACTCCTATTGATCTCGAGGCTTTCATGCAATTATGTATCCAAGTTGATCAGAGACTTACAGAAAGTAGGAAGGAGAGAAAGTTTGAAAGTAGTGGTGGCATGTGTTTCTCTGCTAGTCAGTTCTCTCAGAACGATCCAAGAGTTTATCCAGATTCTAACACTCCTGAACCTATGCAAGTTGATTGAAAAAAATCTATTTCTACTCAGGAGAAAGAAAGAAGAGGTTCAGAGAATGTATGTTTATATTGTAGGGACTCTATATTATTTTAGAATTTGGTGTTTGCATATAAGCCATTGCCTATGCCTGCATGCTTTACTTTAACAACTGATTGCATTTGCAACCATTCAAATGGTTTATACAAACCATCACCCCCCTTTAAAAAGCCACAAGTACTGAACGACCACTTCTAACTTTAGCTATGCACATACCCATTTAACTATCCCTTTCTAAAATAGATTATATACTACGTAGAGCAATGGCTTTATGTAAATAAAAAATGTGTACAGAGGAAAAATAACATAAATTGGAACACATTTTAAAACATTCCTTACCATGGAAATGTGACTGATTTTTTTTTACACCACTAACAATATGCCTGGTAGTTTTATAAGGAAATTAGAACAAATTTAATCAGTATCACTAAAACGTTTTGTATCCAGGTCTCTTTGCTGAACTGAAGGTAAAATAGTTGGAGTGGTTCTTTTAAAATGCTATTTTATACTGATGTCCTCTTGTGCTACATTATAGCATGTGATTTCAGAGGACTCTTTTTAGCCTTGATTAACTCCAATTACCTGTCACTATGTCTTTTTTAGCTTACTTGTTTTACAGAGCATTTGTTGATGTTGTTGTTTTTTTTTTTCCTAAAAGATGTAGCTGTAAAGACGTACTAACAACATTTAATTGCCCTTATCTTGTCACAAGAAGTGTGAAAAAAGAGATAACAGCAAACACTTATTAAACCTTGAAAGTATACAATAGGATTGAAGGTGTATTTCGGTCAATATTGAAATCCATAACTTGCAATTATTTCTTTATATCAAATGGTCTGATCCTGAAGATGAAAAAATCTTCTTCAAAAAATTTAATATTCTTACCTGACATTGTCATAAGATATTTTAGTAAGAATAGATCACCCAATAATGCTACTGGTCTATGGAGAGCGCTGGCCACATTTTTCACCTCTGAATGGTCCAGCTGAATACACCCCCAAGCATATACAGTGCATCCGGAAAGTGTTCACAGCGCCTAACTTTCAGCAAATTGGTAAAACTTTGGCGGCTTCATCCACAGTGGATTTTTTGACATGCCTTCAACATCCAAGGCCTTCAGCTTATTTCTGAGCATCACCACCATTCATAGATTAGCAACTGAGGGGTAGTTAATGAGTTAATTCTCAGCTTGAGACAGTTGCATTAAAATTTAATTTTTTTTTTTTTTTGCTTAGCTGAAATTTGCTTAAGGTGAGAACCTATTGCTATCAACTGGCCCCTGACGTCAATCAATATCTAGTACTGCAGGGACCAGGGAGGTAAAAAGTCCTGTAGTTGTGCATCACCTGCTAACTCTGGGACTCCTCTGATGCAGAGGTTTTGCCTTCTTTCCCTGTTTTCTAAATCTTCTTGTTGGGATTGGAGCTGTGAGATCTGTTGTTTTAAAGTATGGCTGTCCTCCTCTAAAACGTGAACATACTGTACTATATCATCAAATTTGGTTTCTAGATGGTCCGTTCTCTTTTCTACTAATGCCAGCTCTCCCCCCAGCTCTTAGGCTATTTTCCCCACTTCACTAGCTATAGTGTGGGAAATGTTCTGTAGAAGAATGTGCAGCTTTGCATCCAGAATGTCAACCTTCAGGCATGCTGGTGAGGAATGAACTTGTGTAGTGGGTGGATGGTTTACCTCAGCCATTTGATCCGCAGAGCTGGTGGAGCGAAACACCTGGGAAGTGGAATCACTCGAGGCCAGGGATGATCTGAAAATGACTGTGCACCGACAATCTCCATCCGACCTGATGGAGCTTGAGAGTTCCTGCAAGGAAGAGTGGGAGAAACTGCCCAAAAATAGTTGTGCCAAGCTTGTAGCATCATATTAAAAAGTCTTGAGGCTGTAATTGGTGCCAAAGGTGCTTCAACAAAGTATTGAGCAAAGGCTGTATATACAGCTGCAAGAAAAAGTATGTGAACCCTTTGGAATGATATGGATTTCTGCACAAATTGGTCATAAAATGTGATCTGATCATCATCTAAGTCACAATAATAGACAATCACAGTCTGCTTAAACTATTAACACACAAAGAATGAAATGTTGCCATGGTTTTATTGAACACCCCATGTAAACATTCACAGTGCAGATGGAAAAAGTGTGTGAACCCTTGGATTTAATAACTGGTTGAACCTCCTTTGGCAGCAATAACTTCAACCAAACGTTTCCTGTAGTTGCAGATCAGACGTGCACAACGGTCAGGAGTAATTCTTGACCATTCCTCTTTACAAAACTGTTTCAGTTCAACAATATTCTTGGGATGTCTGGTGTGAATCGCTTTCTTGAGGTCATGCCACAGCATCTCAATCGGGTTGAGGTCAGGACTCTGACTGGGCCACTTGAGAAGGCGTATTTTCTTCTGTTTAAGCCATTCTGTTGTTGATTTACTTCTATGCTTTAGGTCATTGTCCTGTTGCAACACCCATCTTCTGTTGAGCTTCAGCTGGTAGACAGATGGCCTTAGGTTCTCCTGCAAAATGTCTTGATAAACTTGGGAATTCATTTTTCCTTAAATGATAGTAATCCGTCCAGGCCCTGATGCAGCAAAGCAGCCCCAAACCATGATGCCCCCACCACCAAACTTCACAGTTGGGATGAGGTTTTGATGTTGGTGTGCTGTGCCTCTTTTTCGCCACACATAGTGTTGTGTGTTTCTTCCAAACAACTCAACTTTGGCTTCATCTGTCCACAGAATACGTTGCCAGTACTGCTGTGGAACATCCAGGTGCTCTTGTGCAAACTGTAAACGTGCAGCAATGTTTTGTTTGGACAGCAGTGGCTTCCTCTGCGGTATCCTCCCATGAAATCCAAATCCAAACCTAATTACATTCAGCAGTTCATACATATTGTTAATCATAAAAGTCCTCATGCAATAAATGAGTCTATGAAAATACAGTCCTTGCTGGAAAAAACATCCGGGGATAGTTCTCCGTATGTGGGCGGAATGGTAGAAGTGGAAGTGTCACTATGCTCCGCCCAGGGTAAGCGTCATCAACAAACTTTATTAACAACATGTATCCACATCCGGGGACAGTTCTCCGGATGTAGGCGGAATGGTGAAAGTGGAAGTGTCACTATGCTCCGCCCAGGGGAAGACGTCGCACGAGTACAGTAGGCGGAATCCCAATTTTGCCAGGTATATAATTGAGTACAGCGCAGCGGGCCTGTGTCCTCAGTTGAAGTCCTTTGCGACTAAACGTGTCAGAACGCAGGCACGCTGTCTCCTTGGTAACCGAAGTTGTCACGGCCGGAATCCGGAAATCGCCACAGACAAGCTGTGGGAAGGCCCATCAGCAGCGGTGAGCTGGCCAGAACGCCATGGTTGCCATTTTTTACTGCCTTGTCTTTTACACTTTGATGTAAGCAGATTGGATCAGGGGGGTCACTTTGGTGTTTGTATGTTTGATTTATGGAATAAAAACTGCAATACAGTATCACAATATTGTGCCTTCTATCCTATCTTTATTGGTACGGTACGGTTCCTGAGGAATACCAGGTAGCAGTGGTCATCCAATGGGAGCGTTCTTGTGCGTGGCCGTCAAGGGTGCAAGCAACCTATGCTTACAGGCAGAATGATTTTCTGGTGAGTGCCCATTCCTAAGGGGAGCACTTATGGTGTGGTGAAGGCGAACGCCAGATCTAGGTGTGAAGCACCGGGAGTACCAACGCTATTGTGGAAGCCTGTTTTTTCCAACAAAGACTGTATTTACATAGACTCATTTATTGCATGAGGACTTTTATGATTAACAATATGTATGAACATATTGAGCGCTGCTGAATGTAATTAGTGCTAAATATTTTCCACTTTTAGTATTTATTGCATTTTTTATAGAGTTTTCCTATTTTACAGCGGCTGCTATCAGTGAATTTTATGATATTTTAAAGTGGTTTTAATCTTTTATGAAATATCTCTGACATCACAAGCACTGGGCGAGTGTTTGAAGTTTTCCCTCAACCACTTTTTCTATTTACATTCTTGTTTAGTGTTTTACGTATTGTAGATTTGCTAACAGGGATGTTAGAATTTGCCTGTGACTTTTGTAAGTCTTTAGCTGACACTCTAGGATTCTTCTTCACCTCATTGAGCAGTCTGCACTGTGCTCTTGCAGTCATCTTTACAGGACGGCCACTCCTAGGGAGAGTAGCAGCAGTGCTGAACTTTCTCCATCTATAGACAATTTGTCTTAGCATGGACTGATGAACAGCAAGGCTTTTGGAGATACTTTTATAACCCTTTTCAGCTTTATGCAAGTCAACAATTCTTAATCATAGGTCTTCTGAGAGCTCTTTTGTGCGAGGCATCATTCACATCAGGCAATGCTTTTTGTGAAAAGCAAACCCAAAACTGGTGTGTGTTTTTTTATAGGGCAGGGCAGCTGTAACCAACACCTCCAATCTCATCTCATTGATTGGACTCCAGTTGGCTGACATCTCACTCCAATTAGCGCTTGGTCTAGTCTAGGGGTCTTAGTCTAGGGGTTCACATACTTTTTCCACCTGCACTGTGAATGTTTATATGGTGTGTTCAATAAAAACATGGCAACATTTCATTATTTGTGTGTTATTAGTTTAAGCAGAGTGTGATTGTCTATTGTTGTGACTTAGATGATGATCAGATCACATTTTATGACCAATTTGTGCAGAAATCCATATCATTCCAAAGGGTTCACATACTTTTTTCTTGCAGCTGTACTTGTGATTTTTTTTTCATTTTTTATTTTTAATAAATTTGTCAAGATTTCAAACAAACTTCTTTCACGTTGTCATTATGAAGTATTGTTTGTAGAATTTTGAGGAAAATAATAGATTTAATCCATTTTGGAATGAGGCTGATGTCAGATAAGAAGCACAGCAATTGCTAAAAAGAGCACGTCTGCTCCAGATTTCCTTTGCCATTTTGCAGCCAAGTTCAACACATTTTTAAACCTCTGCACTGGGGTAGGTTCATAGATAGGCAATGAGGTTAAAAGCCAGCAACATCCACTGTGGGTGCACAATAAGGGAGTAAGTGCAGGTGTATAGTACAATATATTTACAGAATGCTATGAGTTTTTAAAAGGTAATGTTAACATTCTCTCAATTTAATCTCAGATTGAGTCCTTCCCTGATTTTTTGTGTGTGTGTGTGTGTGTGTGTGTAAAGGTAAGGTGAAATAAAGTATAAAGGCTGCCATTGCTGACCTTATTCTGAAAATGCTAATCTCCTGTCCTGTCTTTGATTTCATCATTTGAGCCACTGAGCTGGAACTCCTTAATCTAAATATTTGTTAAAAGTAATAAAGCTTTATGCATGATGGCCAAAAAAAAATGTGATTTTTTTTATGGCCAAACAAAAAGAAAAATTGTGTCATCTACGCATTTCATTCAGCGCAAATTGTCTTTATTCCAATAAACAGGAGACCCTACTATGATTTTTTTGTGTTGAATCTCTAAATTATATATTATTTATCTGATATTTTTTGCTTGCTTGCATTGCTGCAACTCTTTTTTTTCTTCCTAATATTATTATTGTTATTAATATTTATTGTTTTTTTTTTTCTTGTTCAAATATTTTATTAACAAAATACAAAGGAGACATACAAAGAGTATTAGTATATAAGCATTAGCCCCCCAGACAAGGGAGTCTTATCAAAATGAAGAATAATACAACAAGCTGACCGGGTCGCAGCCCACATGGATGTATAGGGAAAACAATAACAGTATATTTAAATGTGTATCAGTTGCATAGTAACATGGTACCTGAGACTAGGAGATAGGGCAGGCACCTATCAAGGTTGAAAAAAAGTGAACCCTCAGGGCAGTAATATCAAAGCTGATATTATGACAAAATATTCAAACCTGAAATTCAGCAAGCGAGGGGGCATCTAGTAATATTTTATTGCTTTTATTACTAGTAGTAACAATTACATCGGCACACATAGTAAAAAATCATAATATTGGCATGTCGTAATAATCTGTTGATTACACAATGAAAAATATACGATTTTTAGCCTGCAGTTGAAGCCTAAATATAACTTTAGGCTGAGGAGGATATAGGGGGCATTGCAGGCCATATAATGAGATACATGTACTGATTATTTGTTAGGATAACAAATTAACACAGAAAAGAGATATTTTTTAATGGGAAGTGAGAATGGGTTGAACACTGCTGTCACACCCTTTGTACATGGTCACATAAAGGGCAGGATGCTCACAGGAATGAATACATGTTTGTCTCTATCTGAGGAAGAGCCAGGTTTAAAGAAAACAGCAATTAGTTTTAATTAGGGCTCAACAATGGACAGTGACAGTTGGCAAAGCTGACACAGCAGTAATTACAGCAACGTTCTATTGTAATAGTCAAGAATTAGAGGCCAGTGTCTCAGGATCACTGAACACAACAGACTAGTATTCTTTGCTAAATTCCCAGTGTATCTGACAACAGTTGCACAATTAGAATTTTCTTTTTTCAGTTTTCAGTATGGCAATACAGATCAGGAACTGTGCTTTGGTGCTTATCAATCTTTTGTAGGTATCCGTTGGTAAAAGCCAGTGTTTACCATGCAGCCCCTGGTGTAGGTCACTTTATCTCAAGTAGCACTTGACATGGGTATATTTAATATCAGTGCTCCCACTTGCCCATATTTGTACTTTAAACAACCGATTTTATTCTTTGATGAACTGTATTTTCACCACCATGTTATTTGCCAATTGTACACTTAAGAATCATATTTTCAATTCACTAAAGGTTGCAGTGTGCAGATTGGCTGAACAGAATGCATGTCCTTTATATTATTGATTCTTGCAGCATTTTGTATGTAAAAGTCATTTCACAAGGGTTAGCACAAGTAGTATCACTTCTTCTTTTTTTTTTTTTTTTGCTGTCTAACTTCATTGCATATTTTGTGAATGGTCTGGGCTTGTGGTCAGTGTGTCCCAGAGCTTTTTACTGGGAGCAATTTTGTTTAGCTTGTTCATAAACAATATAGAGGCTGGAATAAATAGTTCAATCTCAGTGCTTGCTGTTGATACAAAGCTAATGATAGTAGAAATTTCACAATTGGATATTGCAACATTACAAGAGTTAGAATAGAGGAATGGGCCACTATATGGCTGATGAGAGATGAGGTTTAAAGGCTAAGTTTGCATATATATATATATATATATATATATATACAGTATCTCAAAAAAGTTTATTTTCTACTCGTGAGTAGATACAGTATCTCAAAATAGTGAGTACACCCCTCACATTTTTGTAAATATGTTATTGTATCTTTTCATGTGACAACACTGAAATGACACTTTGTTACAATGTAAACCCTGACAACAGGACATGGTTCCAGTAATCCATGTCCTTAGTTTGTTTGTCTTCAGAAAACTGTTTGTGGCTTTCTTGTGCATCATCTTCAGAAGACAAATAGTGGGAAAAAGCTGCGCTAAATGACATAGACCATATATGATAGGTCTATTAAATAAAGTGGTAAGTCCCAGAAAATAATAGTCCAAAGTATTAAATGATGAATAAACTGTTAAAGTCCAATCCAACACGACACAGAAAAAAATCAATGTGAATAGGTACTGCTTACCAGAAGTAGCAGTAAAATGAGCGTTGGTGTAAACAAAAACCAGACCAGTGGAACTCTGTAGATGACTCCTGTCAGATGATCTCCACTCAGAATTGTGAATCGGTGAATATGGTGATGAGACAAAAAATATACATAGCGTGATACTGCATAAAAATTCTAATCACCCGTTCTCAATGAGAACTTCATTTATGACGAAACGTACGTCGGTCGCGGTGTGCTGACGTCACCTCTACGAGACGAGACGATACTCAGGCGGGTGTTTGAAGCCGACTGGCCGGCGGCTCCAATTCAGCGCTATTCCTGTGTACTTTTGTAAATGCAAATCTTTTGTTTTATTTATTTTATTAAATGGTTTTACGCTATGGGCTCTCCCCCCCTTATTATTTATCCTATTGATACCTGCAATTGGTTGCTGATATCTGGTAAGCAGGAATTTCTGGTGGTGGCTCTATTCATTTGAGTGATTTATATCGCATGATCTACTAATATCTGGTAATTATTTTGATATCACGGAGGTGGTTCTTCATTCCCAATCTTTCACTAAGATATGTTATGCTTACTTTTTTCTTTTTTCTGGTAAGCGGCCTATGTTGGTGGTGGTGTACACCTATTATTTTCTTCATTCACACGGGTGATTAGAATTTTTATGCAGTATCACGCTATGTATATTTTTTGTCTCATCACCATATTCACCGATTCACAATTCTGAGTGGAGATCATCTGACAGGAGTCATCTACAGAGTTCCACTGGTCTGGTTTTTGTTTACACCAACGCTCATTTTACTGCTACTTCTGGTAAGCAGTACCTATTCACATTGAATTTTTTCTGTGTCGTGTTGGATTGGACTTTAACAGTTTATTCATCATTTAATACTTTGGACTATTATTTTCTGGGACTTACCACTTTATTTAATAGACCTATCATATATGGTCTATGTCATTTAGAGCAGCTTTTTCCCACTATTTGTTACACATATGTTTGTCACATTTCAGTTGCAGCTATTAGGATTTTGATATTTAGCGCAGTTTTTTCTTTTTCCATATCTTCAGAAGACAGCCATGCAGACCAATTTGATGCAGTGTGTGGTGTATGGTCTGAGCACTGACAGGCTGGTCCCCCTATCTCTTCAACCTCTGCAGGACTGCTGGCAGCACTCGTATGTCTATTTTGCAAAGACAAGCTCTGATTAGGACGCTGAGCACGTGCACTCAACTTCTTTGGTTGACCATGGCAAGGCCTTTTTGATTGGAACCTGTCCTGTTAAACTGCTGTGTGGTCTTGGCCACCATTCTGCAGTTCAGTTTCAGGGTCTTGGCAATCTTCTTATAGCCTAGGCCATATTTATGTAGAGCAATAATTCTTTTTGTTCAGATCCTCAGAGAGTTCTTTGCCATGAGGTGCCATGTTGAACTTCCAGTGACCAGTATGAGAGAGTGAGAGCGATAACACCAAATTTAACACACCTGCTCCCCATTCACACCTGAGACCTTGTAACACTAACGAGTCACATGACACCGGGGAGGGAAAATGGATAATTGGGCCCAATTTGGACATTTTCACTTAGGGGTGTATTCACTTTTGTTGCCAGTGGTTTAGACATTAATGGCTGTGTGTTGGGTTATTTTGAAGGGACAGCAAATTTACACTGTTATACAAGCTGTACACTCATTACTTTACATTGTAGCAAAGTCTCATTTCTTCAGTGTTGTCACATGGAAAGATATAATAAAATATTTACAAAAATGTGAGGGGTGTATATCATCTATCTATCAGTCTTGGACCAAGGTTGGAGTTGCTACAGTATAAAAAGATGATCCACACACTGGTAGTTGCGCTTGAAAGCAGGTCAACCCGTTACCTTTGTAAGTAGATTTTCTCAAGAATATCATCAAATAACTAAAATAATAAAAAAGGAATTTGCCCATATTTTATGCAGACAAAGGTTTAAATGGGATTTTGAAAGCAGATTGTTGTTTTTCCAGTCGGAGAGCTGAGAAGTTTACTGTACAACAATATGTCAACTGTGGCACAAATTTTGTAATCTATCTGATTACTTGTATATTATGCGATCTACTGTATGTGGGCTGCACCACACGTCCCTTGAGAACCAGAATAGGGGAACACTATTGTGACACAAATAATTTAAATGTTAGAAATATTTCCAACATAACATGTCACTTTGGGGAATGCCTCCAAGGTGATCTTTCCTCTTTTTGTGTTGGAGGAATAGACGGCTGTCTCACTCACAGAGAGGAGGTGACAGGGAGAGAAGGTTACTGGGGAGAGAGGCATGGTGGATTTTCAGACTTAATTCCAGATCACCTCAGGGGTTAAACCTGAGATGGGATTTGGATCTGCACATACAATAAATTATCTCTCTCCAGTATTGCTCCACCTCCCTGGTCTCTTTAAAATCTTTTTTATCAATTTTTTATTTTTTTATATTTTTTTTCTATGTATATTATCTTTGTGTAGTTTGGGGATATTAGTATCATACACATTGGTCTCCCTAGTATACACTGCAATTGATTTGGTTTCTTGTAAATTGTCTACAACCAATTAGGACAATTGATAGGTGGAACCTGTGATATGTAGAGCCACTATATATCTGAAAGTTGTGTGTCTAAATGTAGTTATGACTAAGGCCTCATAGGCCGAAATGCGTTAACTGATTTCATCAGCAGTTATGTTCTGTGGTTCCTGAATAAAGATGAAGATTTTTTAAGAGCAACCATCAGTGTGCGGATTATCTTTTTATATTTGCACTCAGTATAACGGCTGTGGATCGGGCACCTGGGAGATCTCATATCAGTAACCTGTATGGGTAGAAGCACTGTTTCTTCAGTTTGCATTTTGGAGTTGCCACAGTCACCCTGGCACAATGCCCCACATATTGTGGGCCTGCCCCCTGATCAAGAAATTCTGGGACAAGATTCTGAAACTTTTACACCAAGACTACAAGTTCCACTGTCCTCATATAGTTCTACTCTCTGTGTTATCAGGCTATATTAAACATACTATACAGGATTTTATAAACATTTCCTCACTGCTGCACAAACTCTGATCCCACACGACTAGCCCTCACCCCAACCACACAGACTTTCGGATTGGGACACTGAGTCAAAATTTCCCACATGGAACACTGTGTAGCTCAGGAAAATGATCATCAGAATGTATACACTCAGATCTGGGCAATTTGGACTGTCTTTCGGAATTCATAGGAATTCCATAGCTATAAATCTATGCTTCTCAAGTCCATTCATTGTGATGGTGGCAAAGACTCCCCCTGTCCCTTCCCCACTACCTCTATATCTTTTCTTTCACACATCACACTCCCCCCCTTCCCCTAAAACCACCCTTTCCTTGTTCTCCCTCTTATTTTCTGTGCTTTCTTTCCCTTATGCCCCTTTCCTTGTCCTACATTCAGATTCTATGTGAACATGGACATATAAACCCCTAAACACTGGAAACTCTATGCTTATACAATAGCTAGTAGATCCCCTCCCTCACTCAGTACACATATTCACATGAGATTTGTCATGCACCCTTGGAGATATCCTGATTAATTTGTAATAAACTTAATGTTGAACAAAAATTAATATACAATAAAGAAACGCTGTAATGTGGGTAGAAATCCTGTTAGTTATTGTGGAACTGGTGGGGCTGGCCAGGCCATTGACTGGAAGAAGGGCACCATTTTCAACAATGTTTCTTTCTATGATTTAGAAGGCACTATTCTCCTCCAATTGTTCACTGCTTTCCAGAGCATCTCCTCTTGTCATATTCAAATAGAAAGAGAAAGTAGAGATGAAAGATTAAGGAGAAAGGGGGGGGGTAAAGGGAGAAGGCGGTAGAGGAGGAAAAAAGGGGGAGAAAGAAGCCATATTAGCAACGCTCACCTCCTACTACCTTCATGAGGCAGCACCTCTACCCCTTGTTTTAGACTTGCCAGTCATTTTTTTGTGCTGATTTTAAGAATTGTATGTCCGAAGGATTCTACTCTTAACTTTTTGCTGCTGCCTGCCATTAAAAAATATATAGTCAAAGTTAAAGTATAAAAACTAACAAGTTTAAAAAAAGAAATGGCAGCTAGGAATCTTCCACTCTGGGGCAACCCAGGCCAGGAATTTTCCAGCTAGATTATACAGCCAGCTTGGTCTTAGAACGCTGGACTTGGGGGTGGTTATAGTGATGATAGTGTAGCTTCTTTGCAGCTGCAGAAGGAAACTGATGCCTGTTGATGGAATTGCACTGTCCGTGCAATGTTTGTTGCTATTGTCTCTCATAAAACATACTCTGCTCATTACACTTCCTCTTAAATTGTGACCTAACTAACTGTCCAGCCACTGAACAGTATTGGTAGCTAAAGCGGTAGATTTACTAAAGGAAAATAAACTGGGCTTTATTCCAGATAATATACTCCTATTATAATTGAAATATAAAACCTGCCTTGTTTATTTGTATTTACTGCCTATTTAAGTGCTCACAAACTGTCCTGATGCTAGTCAATTCCTATTAAACACATGACAGAGGTCTATATTGTAAGAAAAAAAGGGGCTATGGGAACAGGACGAGGATTAGAGAAGCCATCTGTAAATGTTAAAGGGTAACTCCACTTTCATGGGGTAAAAAAATAGCAAATAAAGAAACAATAATATAGTGTATACAATTGTGAAAAGTCCTAATGTAATTGAATGTAATTAACAATGACCTTTCCTTTTCAATCTGCAGGACTGTAGTTTTCTGTATAATGCAATGCAATATGGCTACCTGGAGGTGTTCTGTACACAGAAAGTATACAGAATCATAATTTCCTGCTCGTGGGATTGGCTCACCAATTTTCCCAGAAGTCTGCCCTAAGATACAATACAAATCAGATTTCAGGCATCCCTTTAAAAAAAAATGTCATTTTTGGTAGATACTTCCAACAGGAAATCATGTCTAACGGAATGCAGGCCCAGCAGCTTTCCTCATTAGTGCTCTTCAGGTGCACAGCTGATTTATAATAATGAAACCGCTTAAATTAGACTCACTTTCCCACATGGATACAGACAAAAACACAGGGATTTCTTCAGAATAACAAAAGGTAGGAATCTGCAACAAAGTTTGGTAAAAACCTTGTAATGTACAGAGATCACCCAGAGGGGAATGTTTTTTTTTGTCAGCAAAAGTGGAGTTACACTTTAAACAATCAATTACACATCTATAAAATGCACACTATTGTTTTTCCAGGCTGTACTATGGGTACAAACAACAACTAACATACACATGTGTGGTATCCCTGCGATTGTCAGGAGCAGGAGACTTTATTTGTGGTTGTTCTTTGGTGGTAGGTTACAGTAGTTGCAAGAAATATACAGTTAAATTTAAAAAAAAAAAATATATATATATATGTATATAGGTGCATCAAGATTCAAACAGCTCACAAGCTAAAGACTCCTTCACGCACTAGCAGCGCTAAAAGTCCATGTAATAAAACATGAATCAATAAATAAATAAATGAATGGATGAGTACATCAATGAAGGGAAGTCCATGCATGCAGTCCCAGAATGTAAGGAGATGATGAGAGTGGGTATGTCCTTGCAGAAACCCAAAAGCCTTCACCACACCGCTGTGTGCACCCTTAAGTGGGGACACTTACCAGAGCCAATCTGTATAAAAGCAGAATATAACAGCAAGCGGGAATGCCTTTATCGCCTTACACCTCTGCGTTGAAACTCCAACAGGGACCGCCAACAGATATCACATGTAAACCCCCTCACCAGCATAAGGAACAGATCAACCATCCTCCTCACCCAGCAAGGGCGTCTGGGACTGCATGCATGGACTTCCCTTCATTGATGTGCTCATCCATTAATTTATTTATTTATTGATTCATGTTTTATTACATGGACTTTTAGCGCTGCTAGTGCGTGAAGGAGTCTTTAGCTTGTGAGCTGTTTGAATCTTGATGCACCTATATACATTTATGAATTTATAGCAGCAGCTTATATAATTTATTTATTTATTGTGTTCAGAAGTAATTTGGCGCCGGGTGAGCGAAGTCATTTTGTGGGTTCGGTGAGCGCATTACTTTGCTCTTCTTTGTATATATATATATATATATATATATATATATATATATATATACAGTTCTGCTCATAAGTTTACATACCCAGGCAGAATTTATGATTTCTTGGCCATTTTTCTGAGAATAGGAATGATAACACAAAATCTTTTCTTTCACTCATGGTTAGTGTTTGGCTGAAGCCATTTATTATCAATCAACTGTATTTACTCCTTTTAAATCATAATGACAACAGAAACTACCCAAATGACCCTGATCAAAAGTTTACATACCCCAGTTCTTAACATTGTGTGTTGTCTCCTTTTACATCAATGATTGTGATTGTGATTGTGGATGAGGCTCTTTGTCTTCTCAGATGGTAAAGCTGCCCATTCTTCCTGGCAAAAAGCCACCAGTTCCTGTAAATTCTTGGGCTGTCTTGCATGAACTGCACATTTGAGATCTCCCCAGAGTGGATCAATGATATTGAGGTCAGGAGACTGAGGCAGCCACTCCAGAACCTTCACTTTATTCTGCTGTAGCCAATGACAGGTGGACTTGGCCTTGTGTTTAGGATCATTTTCATGTTGGAATGTCCAAGTACATCCCATGTGCAGCTTCCGGGATGATAAATGCAAATTTACCTCCAGTATTTTTTGATAACATACTGCATTCATCTTGTCATCAATTCTGACCAAATTTCCTGTGCCTTTGTAGCTCACACATCCCCAAAACATCAGCGAACCACCTCCGTGTTTCACAGTAGGAATGGTGTACCTTTCATCATAGGCCTTGTTGACTCCTCTCCAAGTGTAGCGTTTATGGTTGTGGCCAAAAAGCCCAATTTTGGTCTCATCACTCTAAATGACTTTGTGCCAGAAGGTTTGAGGCTTTTCTCTGTACTGTTTTGTGTATTGTAAGCAGGATACTTTGTGGCATTTGCGTAGTAGTGGCTTTCTACTGGCGACTCGACCATGCAGCCCATCTTTCCTTATTGTGCATCTCTTGAAACAGCCACACCACATGTCTTCAGAGAGTCATGTATTTCATCTGAAGTTATTTGTGGGTTTTTCTTTGCATCCCACACAATTTTCCGGGCAGTTGTGGCTGAAATTTTAGTTGGTACCTGACTGTCGTTTGGATCCAACAGAACCCCTCATTTTCCACTTTTTGATTAGAGTTTGAACACTGCTGATTGTCATTCTCAATTCCTTGGATATCTTTTTATATCTCTTTCCTGTTTTATACAGTTCAACTAACTTTTCCCGCAGATCCTTTTACAATTCTTTTGCTTTCCCCATGACTCAGAATCCAGAAACATCAGTGCAGCACTGGATGAAAGAAGCAAGGGTCTGTCAGGAGTCCAGAAACTCATTGTCCTTTTATACGCACACACTAATTACAAGCAAACAGATCACGGGTGAGGATGGTTACCTTTTATAGCCATTCAAACCCCTTTGTGTCAACTTGTGTGCATTTTATCAGACCAAAATCACCAGGGTATGTAAACTTTTGATCAGGGTAATTTGGGTAGTTTCTGTTGTCAGCGGAGGCAGAGGCGGGGCAGAGCACGCAGTACAGCTCATCTCCTGTAAAGAATCTTGAGATGCTATGCTGCAGCTGACCTGTTGACTGTACATACTGTGTATGGGCGTTTTGTGGGCTTTTGCTGAATCCAGCTAACTACAGTATAATTACTTTAGAAAAAAAAATATTGGTGCTGCTCCATAACCTATGACACCTCACATTCTGCCAAGTTATGTTTTATTTCATTATTATTATTATTATATATTATATATTATTACTATTATTCATTTTCTGCTTTTAAGATGTCTGAAGCTCTGCTCCCAGACTACGAACTAAACTGGAAACCTTTACATATGTCCCAGTCTGCAAAATAAATTGGAATCCATTACATATGTCTGGGGTCTCCCCCTCTGAATCTCTAAGCATGCTGGGTATTTTTGTTTCATAACAATTGATAATAGTTGTAAGAGCAAGGGCGTTGGAGATATCTAAATGGTGTGTCCTGTCCATATAAATATATGTACAACATGAAAAATAAACCAGAGGTTTGAAAATATACCTCATGGACTCTTGGACAGACCACTTGAGTAAAATCAATACAAAATTTTATTAAACATAGATTAGAAAAGGTACATCATATACAATGCAGAAAAGTGTCCCTAGCATGGGTACACTATACACTTGCATAAGAAAGCGTATTAATGGTATACATATCAAATAACAGTGAAGAGATATCAATTATGCCTAACAGGTTTCGGACTTTGTGGGATATTACACATAACCAGTGCAGAAAACCACCCACATTATTTTGGGTTACTGGATTACATTTGATTTCTTTTTTTCTAACATATTTTGCCTAAGCAGTCTGTATGGTAAAATTTGAGGCTAATTTGGTGAAGGTAAGGTGAGGGTACGGTTTTTGTCTTTAGTGAAAACTGCACTGCAAAATTAGTTTTGGCAGATCACTCTGCTCATCCCAACTTACTGGGAACATCCCACTGTTGATGAAGAAATCTCCTCAATCCTGAATGGCTGACATATGATAGCTGAAAGAATGTGATACTTCCCTTAGTGCCTGGAAAATTTGATATCAAGTCAAGAACAGATTTAAAAAAAAAAAAAAAAACAATACCAAACAAGTACGACACACTGCTTTTATGAATCTGTTACATTGCCAAAGTGGAGCATAGATGTGTGTATAAAGAATTGTTTGCACTTATTTTCTTTATTGCAATACTCTTTTAAGAGTTAACCCAGCAGCCTATAAAACTGAATTATGCATTATCTATTCTGTCTGTACCTTATAACTATGCTAAAACTGCTCTGGTACTTAATCAGCCCACATAGAAATTATGCAAGACCAAGGTGAAAAGGTGGCTATTATTTACATATGTCTATTCAGACTTCTGCCATGCATATTTTAAACTTCTATAACAGTAAAAAAATAAAGCATGTGAGTGCACTCCTGACATACAATTGATTTTAACAGATTTTCTTGATTGCTAGATATTTGGAGTATATATTGTTACAAAACTGCAGAGGATGATATGTGCATCATTGACAAAAAAAAAAAAACTAAGCAGGGAAAATACCACTACTACAATGAATAAAAATAATATTATTATTATACAGGAATTATATACAGTAGCACCAACAGTTTGTGCAGCACTTTACACAATAGAGGTAGACAGTACAGTTACAATACAACACAATACAATACAGAAGGTATTAGAGGGCCCTGCTCATTGCAGTTTATACTCTGAAATGGAGGGTCAAGTGATCACTGTTACTATTATTATTATTAGGAGAGGTAATTCCAGAATGTCAAAAATGTATTGTGCAAAAAGTTTTTAGTTATACAAAATAATATTTAGACTTATATACTTATACAGTCACTCAATACTTATACAGTATATTTAACCAAAAGTAAATTAGAAAAAAAACTATTCAGTCGCAAGGAATGCATGAGGACATGAGGTCATACAATGCGTTTAGAGGAGAAGAGATTTAACCTCAGGCTATGCAGGGGGTTCTTTACTGTAAGGGTTACAAGACTGTGGAATTCCCTGCCACAAATGGTAACTGCGGGGAGTATGGCTACTTTTAAAAGACTCTTGGACATACATCTCAAGGATTGAAACATTCAGGGGTATGAGAAATGAATAGGTCCACACACACCTACACAGGTTGAACTGGATGGACTATTGTCTTTATTCAACCTCCCCTACTTCTTACCTGCCCGCCGTCAAATGACAGCGGAGTGGTGTATCCATTGTTCTGGGACACCGTCATATGACGCCGCACCAGAACAGCCTTTCTCGCGCACCCCCGGGGGCAGGCAGAGCGGCGATCATGGCCGCGCCGTGTTGCTAGGACATGGCACAACCCCGATGTCAGTAAAGAGTCAATAAAATGACTCTTTACCCATGTGATCGGCTGTGTCCAATCACAGCCAGTCACATGTAAATAAGGAAGTGCCGTTATTCGGCTCTCCTTGCCTCACACTCTGACAGTGTGAGGCGAGGAGAGATGATCAGCGGCTCCTCCTCGCAGAGAAGACAAGGACATGTAATTAGAGCACTGATCATCAGTGCCCTGATTATAGAAAATCGAAATAAAGTGCCAATCATTGCCCACCATCAGTGCCCGCAGTGCCCACAATCAGTGCCCACAATCAGTGCCCATAGTGCTGCCAGTCAGTGCCGAACAGTGCCTGCTCATCTAGGCACTGATGAGCACTGACTGGCAGCACTATGGGCACTGATTGTGGGCACTGATGGTGCTGTTCATCAGTGCCGCCCATCAGTGCTCATCATTACAACTGACAGTGCCCATCAGTGCCGCCTGTCAGTGCCCTTCAGTGCCGCCCATCAGTGCTCATCAATGCCACCTATCAGTGCCACCTATCAGTGCGGTATTTTAGTACCTCCTCATCAGTGCCACCTTATCAGTGCCCATAAGTGCAACCTCATCAGTGCCCATAAGTGCCACCTCATCAGTGCCCATCAGTGCTGCCTCATCAGTACACATCAGTGAAGGCGAAAAAAAAATGATTTTCAAAATTTACTCACAGAAAATAACAAAAACATATTTTTTTTCAAAACTTTCTGTCTTTTTTTTTTTGCAAGAAATAAAAAGCCCAACGGTGATTAAATACCACCAAAGGAAATCTTTATTTGTGTGAAACAAATGATAAAAAATGTCATATGGGTACAGTGTAGCATGACCGTGCAATTGTCATTCAAAATGTGAGAGCGCTGAAAGCTGAAAAATTGGCCTGGGCAGGAAGGGGGTGAAAGTGCACTCTAGGCAAGTGGTTAAAGTAAAACTTTACAAGCTCCATTTGCTTTTAGCCCACATAAGATTTATTTTGTTCCTAGCCTTCTCATACTATCAGATATGTGAAGACCCCAAAATCAGAACCTTGTAAACCTTTTTTTTTTACCCTTTACAGTGCATGACTTAATGTTTTTAGCAGACTGTAGTTTTGAATTTTATCTTACTAATTAGGAAATATGTACCTAAGACATCAGGATCCCAAGATACAGCTCTGATTTTGGAGCAGCAACAATTCCATGCCAAAGATTAAATAATTGTTGTCCTGATGAAGCTGGGGTTTCCAGCGAAACATGTAGACGGTGCGTAGGTGGACTGCTGCTTTCCACGTGAGCTGGGGCTCTTTCATGTGGAGCTGAGTCATTGCATCCGATGTCTTTGAGGGTTTGCTGCTTGCCGTGATGTTGCCACTCCGGCGGGATGAGTGCTGTCTGATCTCCCTACCGTGACTGGGTCGGTTCCTGGATGTGACTACAGCGGGCTACTGTGAGCAGTCTATATGCTATTGCTACACATGAGGCTGGGCTAGCTGAACGCTATTGATGTGGACACACTACGAGGTTGCTTGTCCCTATGCGTTAACTGCTTCCAACGGTAGCACACAGCCCTCCTTTGCTGTAGTCCGTGTATGTGAGATTGTTTTTCCTCATTCCTGTGGAACCAATAGGATGTGTTGCATACTACACTTCGAGGATATTTCCTTCCCTGCCTATTGAACAGATACCGACAGAATCACCTGTGAGAAGATCTCTCCGTATATGTCACCATTTTTACCCTGCTGTTACCCCATGCCACCCGTGTAGGGGGTCCCTAATCTGTTCCATCATTTGATGATTCATGATTTTACAGCCATCTGTAACATTGCCCCCTTCAATTGTTTCCACTGCTACAGGGGCTCACCTGGTTGATGTATTATCTCTATTTCCTTTAATTTGGGATCCATGTCCTTTATGCTAGCAGCACAAGATTGACTTTCAGTCCCCCAATCTGCCTCAGTAACTTTGCATTAGCCTCTACCGGCTCCGGTTCCTGTCTATGATTGCTGTATTCTTAGCATACATCTGCCGATCCCGATCGGTGTAGAGACTTGTTTATTTCACTTTTACATCCCTGCTGAGAGCTGCTACATTAAGATATGATGCTACACTGCCTACCTTTATGATTATGTTACCATGTGTGTACACCATACTGTTCTATTCATTTAGGTGGTTTATATGCCTGTTGTACCTCTTTCCTTCCACTGGGATTGATACTATCCGAGATAGCAGTGTTAATTTGTTTGGTTCAGCCCCTCTGTCTGTTCCATCCAGGTGCATTTATCATCACACGTGTTACTGGGTTCATTTAGCTCTGTGGTTTCAATAGACTGCTTTATTTTCTATCCACATTTGCCACAATTGATCTGTTATGAAGCTGATCCCTGCTCTCCTTCAATGTGTGCTACCTTCTAGGAATGTGCAGTGTTGTTACTTTTTGTTTATTTAATCAATGCTATCAGCTCAGCAGTCTGACCTCTGCTCACGGAGTGCAGGTCCTTCTGAGAGGTTAGTTCCAGTGTGACCTCTATCATTACCAGTACTTCAATTCTGTTGTTCAAATCCCTTCATGTTGGTTTTGATTCTCTTCATCCTTGATTGACAGTGGGCCCGGTCTCGGTGGCTTTCTATCCTGAGGCACATCAGGTTTTATTTTTAGTGCCCAGATTTGTCATTTACCACTTTCCATTTTTTATTTTTTGAATTTGGTAATTTTTGTTACATTGCCCTTATGATTCTGGCCACACTGTCTACCCTTGCATGTTTGGTCTAGCTCCTGACCTTAACAGTCCGCAGCCATCCTGCATCCACCCAGTTGGAGCGGGGTGCCTGCCCTCTGTTGAGCCCCCCCAATTTGGTTCCTTTTGTATTTGATTTGGAACCACTTTTTATGCCACATTCAGTGTCCGATCACTTAATGCAATTTACTTGAATGTGTTGCTTCAGACGATCGTGTACCACCTGAGTGTTGACTCTCCTTCTTTTCCTGGACTGTCACCGGGTGGCGTACCATCGTCTGAATCCTTGCCCCTGTGGGGTTACTTTTGACCTGTGTTCCATTTATTAGTGTCTCTGTGATTCAGCCACTCTTGTGTGCATGTGGATTGCTCTTTAGGTGACAGCAGTCCACCTACAATATCTGTGTTTGTCCTTTGTTTTTAATTAACCACGTGGTTCATTTTTAGGGGTGAGGTGGAAGGTGTTGTACCTCTATTTTACAACGTTACCGTTTGTTATGCATTTTGTATTTAATAAAATTTACCATTTTTTCATTAGCAGTGGTTTTGTTGTTTTTTCTTTTGAGACTCGATTTTGTGAAGCTATACCCCTGTTACTCTATTATATGGCGCTTACTTTCGGGTGACACCTCTTTTTCTAGTCATCCCATTCCCCTTTTTTTGAGTATGCTGTTTTGCCATTTGAGTACCGTTCACTTGTGAGCGAGTGGGTAAACTTTTTCATATCCATTTATCTTATCCCTTTTTGGTTATACCTTTCCCTTGTTTTGTTTTGTCAAAGATTAAATAAACCTAAAAGCTAAAAAAATGATTTACTTTTTCTGTCCACTTCATAAAAACTGATATTTTGATATTGAATATTTGAGTAGTCCATAAATGTAGCTAGACCCAAGCACCTGGACTGGGACTTGCTCTTCAGGTTTGACCACCAGTGTATTGGGGGCCCTTCTCCAAGGACCATTAATGTAATGAGGGCACGTCTACAATGACTATCAATGTAAAAGAGATACTTCATCACTGCCCCTCAAAGTAGTGGAGACTCTTCATTGACCACCATTGTAACAGAGGGATTTATATGGCAACAAATAAAATAGAGGAGATTCAAAACCAATGTAACGTGTGTAATAGTCCTTGTATTGTATTGTAAGGGGACATCTCCACTGAAAACCAATGTGAAGAGGCAGTTTTCAGCTGACCACCAAAATAAAGAGTGGATTTACACTGGCTACCAATTTAATGAGGCTTTTATTAATGGCTTTTTCTTTCCACCAGCCTCAAAAATGTATAGAGTGCTTTTATTGGAGGCTGTCATCTGATTAACTGACTAAAGGAAGTGAAAATCAGAGAGAGGCACATAGGCTACCAAAGTAACAATAGCTAGGAAATATCAATAGATGTGCAATGTAAACCAATTGCTATAATTGCTAGGCATGTTCAGAATGGCAGAATTTCTTTATAGGGTGCTTTTATTAGTATTTACATTGCTTCAGTCAAGGGGGTCTTGGCACAGGTAAAGTTCTTCATTTAAGATTGCCTTAAAAACAGGGATCATGTAAACTATATAATAGCATCCTTCTACTACGTGCAAATTAAAAAGAAAAATGGATTTCAAATTAAGCTCCTATTTTCAATTTTTTTTTTTCTTTTGCTATTGGAAGCCCAAACTGTTGACGGTTTTTAATTATAGGGGAAACTATTAAACCCTTCAGGCTTGAAATAAATATTTTTCAGTTCTTAGCAAAACTAAGCACAGCATTAAGTCTCTGTTCCCAGCTGATTACAATGTTAAATTTTCCCTTCAGCACTGCTTCTTTCCTATACTTTGCACAATTGCGTAGCTAATGTCCCCAAGGATTTTAGATGAGGACTGAGCTATTTTTTTTCTACATTTCTTTTTAGTCCCTCGAAGCAGTTAATAGTTAACAGTACAAATTTAAATGTAACTTTATATTTGAACTCCTTTTTATAATCTGTTTGAAATAATAAATTTATGTGAAATTCTGCAGGTGATTTGAGCAAAGGAAAGGTTTATTTAAAGCGAATCAATCTCCTAAATGTCAAAATGTCCATACAAATAACATTTCTAGTGTTGGATATCTAAAAATGTGCCTAAAAAAAGAATTATAAGTAAAGTCATTTAATTCTTTCCTGGTGACTTCAGCACTCCTGGCCTGGCATAGTAGTTAAAGTAATCTGTCTTTATTCTTGAAGGTTCTAATACAGGAAGGACGTCACATGGATACTGTCATCACATCAGCAACATCAATGCCATGGTTTGAGTATTCACATGTATTGTGAATGTAATGGTGTGCATTTTAAATATAATATCAGAGAGTTCCTTTGCACACCTATGCCATGTTCAGATACATAGTAAAGCTTTCCTGGATAACTGAAAGCTGCATTGATAATGGCCAGATAATACATTTGAAAAGACTAATCTGAAAAAGATGTCATCTGACTCTGAATTCTATAGTCCCTGGACTTGAATGCTTTGCCACTTACCAATTTCTCACTGGTAGGTTATTTTGTTAAAGTCAATCTAAGCCATGTACTTTGGCCCCATTCATACCAATATGTTTCAGTGTGCACATTTTAATGCACTTTAACTTATGTGCAAAGGTTTACCACTATTTTTAAGGGTGACTGCTAGAGCGTATCATGAAATCAGTGGGCCTGTGTGCAAGATAAAAAGTGGGCCCCAGGCCCAAAAAAAGTGGTCCGTGTAGCATGATGCTACGAAATGTGGGCGTGGCTTAAATTGCACTAAATATTTGGCGTGGCTTAAAGGGGGGTGGGGTTTATTCTGAGATGCCTTACATGTAGAATGCTGTAATGGTAAATAGGAAATGTATAGTGCGAAGTGTACGGCGGTGGGTAGTATGTATAGGAGAGGGGTGTGGAGTGTGTGGAGGTGGGTAATATGTGCAGGTGAGGAGTGCAGAGTGTATGGCAGTGGGTAGTATGTGCAGGATGGTGTCAGTAGGGCAGTGGATGTTGTCAGAAGTTCTTTATTTTTATTTTTTATTATTTTTACAGTTTAATTTTTTTTAATGCTTTTTGGAGGCCAGTGGATGGTGTCAGTATGGCAGTGGATGTAAGTGGAGCAATGGACAGTGTCAGCAGAGCAGTGGATGGTGTCAGTAATTTTTTATTTTTATGTATTTATTTTTTACAATTTCATTTGTTTTTCATTTTTTTCACAATGCTTTTTGGCGGGAAGTGGACAGTGTCGGTAGGGTGGGGGAAATGGTGTCGGTCGTTTTTTATTTTTTGACAATTTTATTTTTTATCATTTTATTTTACAGGTTTTTAAATTTTTTTTATATTTATTGATTTTTGTATTTTTATAAGCCCTGTTGGCGGGCTTTGGTGAGATGTCAAGGGTCTAAAAAGATCCCTGACATCTCCCTTTTGAGACAGAAAAAGATACTGGGGACAGAGGTTCCCCAGTCCCCTTCTCAGCAGCCTCAACAGTGAAGATGAAGAGACAGAAGCTCCTGTTCATTCATAAACTGAGGCATAGTAAGCACAGTTTTCAAAGTACACAAGAGCAATTGGTAGCAATTGCTTACTACGGCCAATTAAAAAAATAAAGGGCCGGTAAATGACATATTTACCGACCCCTTCCTCTGCTCTCTATCCTTACACATCCCCCACAGCCGGCGGGAGAGGAGGGAAGCCGGTTGTGGGGGACGGGGGATTGAGGAGGAGCACACAGAGAGGGCCCGGAGAAAGAGGAGGACACAGAGGGGGGAGAGAGGAGGGGGACACAGCGACCAGAGGAGGAGAAGGTCACAGGGGACAATCAGGGATGATCAGTGCGAAGGTGGGGACAGTTGCTAACACCGATCTCCCTGCATGCCTTTTCAGCTGACAGCCAGGGGAGGGAGAGGAAGAGAAGCGTCTTTCAGCTAAAAAGTCATACAGATAGATCAGTGCTAGCAACTGTCGCACTGATCATCCCTGACTGTCAACCAGGAGATCATCCATGGGTACAAGGTGGGTAGCAGTGCCCCCCCCCTCTGGGGCCCGTGTGCAGTAAACACCCTGGACACATGGATGATATACCCCTGGATGACTGTTAATATTTATGTGGTGCACAAAAGTTCATGTACATTTTTTCATCTGCTGATGTACCTTATAAGAGCTTTTGAAAAGAATGGCAGCTCATGCTGATTTATGACAATGCATCTGCCAGCCAAAAGAAACGTCTTGCTGGCTTTTCATAGTGATTATGCTTCAGTGTCAGTGGCTGAAGAAACCCCAAGAACAGCTAATAAGAAAGTATGATATGACCTCAGCTAAGTGGTGGGATAGTGGGATGAGTGTAAAATAGTGTAGATCCGTGTATAGTTTAGGTCTTATAAAAACTTCACATTTAACCTGAAATCTGTAAATGATTTCTCGCACTTTCCAAAACAGGATTACTGAAATATTATGGTCATTTGTCAAGATTCTTCTCCATAGCACAGGATATGCTGCTTTAGTCTTTTTAAAAATGTTGACAATTTCAAAAATATATTCCTTTAGTAATTGGCCCATTTTTAATGACAGCTAAGAAACAGGTCATGCTATACAAAAAAAAGAGAATAAGAAGATTGGGAAGTATTGTCACAACTTATAGACCAAGGTGTTGACTTACTATGAGGTGAAGCACTACAGGCTTCCATCATCTAAACATGTGCAAGCAAAAAATGCTATTGTTATATTTTCCTTGAACATGGCTGGGTATTCTATGTAAAGTGAAAAAAATGTGTAAAAATTACACAAAACATCCAGGGCTACACCTTTCCATCCACCCCAAAAGGGAAGCTTGATTGTCCTTATTCATAGAATTCATCCAAGCCTAGTTCTCAGCATTTATCATGGTGTTGTCCATCGCTAAAGAATGATCTGCTCTCGCCATGGGATCAGAGGCTGAATTGAGCTCTTTTCCATGATGTGACTGGGAGAAGCAGTGGGTAGAAGGCTAGCCCCTAGTCCCCTCCAAAAGCCCCTGTCCCAGTTGGGTTTGTCACAGACAATATTAAGCAAAACATTTTCTAAAAAATTATTGTATATTTATATGGCGTTTACCCCTGACAATTTAATGATAGATGAGATCATACATTAGAATTTGTTTTTATTCTCAAAACTAACTGTATCTCAAATACAGGGAAACAAAAGTATTAGAGGAAAACAATACAAAACCAATGCACTATACACTGAACAATAAAAGGCTATACAGTGCCTTGCAAAAGTATTCGGCCCCCTTGAACTTTGCAACCTTTTGCCACATTTCAGGCTTCAAACATAAAGATATAAAACTGTAACTTTTTGTGAAGAATCAACAACAAGTAGGACACAATCATGAAGTGGAACGAAATTTATTGGATATTTCAAACTTTGTTAACAAATAAAAAACTGAAAAATTGGGCGTGCAAAATTATTCAGCCCTTTTACTTTCAGTGCAGCAAACTCTCTCCAGAAGTTCAGTGAGGATCTCTGAATGATCCAATGTTGACCTAAATGACTAATGATGATAAATAAAATCCACCTGTGTGTAATCAAGTCTCCGTATAAATGCACCTGCACTGTGATAGTCTCAGAGGTCCGTTTAAAGCACAGAGAGCATCATGAAGAACAAGGAACACACCAAGCAGGTCCGAGATACTGTTGTGGAGAAGTTTAAAGCTGGATTTGGATACAAAAAGATTTCCCAAGCTTTAAACATCCCAAGGAGCACTGTGCAAGCGATAATATTGAAATGGAAGGAGTATCAGACCACTGCAAATCTACGAAGACCTGGCCGTCCCTCTAAACTTTCAGCTCATACAAGGAGAAGACTGATCAGAGATGCAGCCAAGAGGCCCATGATCACTCTGGATGAAATGCAGAGATCTACGGCTGAGGTGGGAGACTCTGTCCATAGGACAACAATCAGTCGTATACTGCACAAATCTGGCCTTTATGGAAGAGTGGCAAGAAGAAAGCCATTTCTTAAAGATATCCATAAAAAGTGTAGTTTAAAGTTTCCACAAGCCACCTGGGAGACACACCAAACATGTGGAAGAAGGTGCTCTGGTCAGATGAAACCAAAATAGAACTTTTTGGCAACAATGCAAAACGTTATGTTTGGCGTAAAAGCAACACAGCTCATCACCCTGAACACACCATCCCCACTGTCAAACATGGTGGTGGCAGCATCATGGTTTGGGCCTGCTTTTCTTCAGCAGGGACAGGGAAGATGGTTAAAATTGATGGGAAGATGGATGGAGCCAAATACAGGACCATTCTGGAAGAAAACCTGATGGAGTCTGCAAAAGACCTGAGACTGGGACGGAGATTTGTCTTCCAACAAGACAATGATCCAAAACATAAAGCAAAATCTACAATGGAATGGTTCACAAATAAACATATCCAGGTGTTAGAATGGCCAAGTCAAAGTCCAGATCTGAATCCAATCGAGAATCTGTGGAAAGAACTGAAAACTGCTGTTCACAAACGCTCTCCATCCAACCTCACTGAGCTTGAGCTGTTTTGCAAGGAGGAATGGGCAAATACAGCTGTAATCGCAGCAAAAGGTGGCTCTACAAAGTATTAACTTAAGGGGGCTGAATAATTTTGCACGCCCAATTTTTCAGTTTTTTATTTGTTAAAAAAGTTTGAAATATCCAATAAATTTCATGATTGTGTCCCACTTGTTGTTGATTCTTCACAAAAAACTACAGTTTTATATCTTTATGTTTGAAGCCTGAAATGTGGCAAAAGGTCGCAAAGTTCAAGGGGACCGAATAATTTCGTAAGGCACTGTATAAGGAAGTATTTGTTGGGAATTACATTTATTATTTGCCTGTAAAAAACAAGCTCAACACCCAGTAGTGATAATCATGTCTTTAGCATGACTTGTCTGAAACCATTTGTTTAATTATCTTACTTTTAGACACATTTGCCTAAAGCTATTAAAAATGATAATTTGTTAAAGAAGACCTTGCATTATGTTCACACTAAAAACACAACCCTTACATAATATCCCATTTCAACTTGATAAAATTACATATTAGAACTGCTGGCGGCATCATCTGGTCCAAACACATTACATTATATTCAGTGTTTATATTCTATCCTGGAGACACCATATTTAGATATCCACAGACTCGCCTAAAGAGAGATCACTTCCTTGTTTCAAGTTGTTCTCACTGCCTCTAAAATGATGTAATTTTTTAAACACAAAGATAAGTGATGAAGGATAAGAGATAATGAATACATTATATATTATATGGTCATCTAACTGGGGAGTGTCAGCAATTAGTTTTTTTATTAGCTAACCATATTTATACTTGCATGGCAGAATTAAATGACAGAACTAGGCTGTTTAAAGATTACATTTATGTTATATAACTGAGAAGCAATCTACAGCTGCGAGGACAGTGTAGACTTTATTGCAAGAATGTTATTTTTGCAAGCAAAACTAATGAACCTATTACAGTTATCAAGTAAAGAAAAATAAACTTTTTTTTTAAATTAAATTTATCCTTTTGCTCAGCACCTGTTTACAAATCCTTTATAAAGTTGGAAAAAAATGCTGTTTAATCAATTAGGGCTGGTTCACCCCACAATTCCACAGGAACAAGGTCTGAGTTCCTATTTGATTCCTGCAGTGTGGTTTGGCAGCACATTTTTTGAACACCCACACACTGGAAAACACAAAAAGCAATGCATGCACTACTTTTGAAAAACACGTTACACCAAATTGCGTGGTACTGCAGTACCATTAGATCTGGTGCCCCCAAATGCACTGTTTTTGGGGTGCCATTAACATGGAACATGCCTTTCCCGAAACAGGTTCTGTTACGAACCGACCCTAAAGGAAGATATAATAGAAATATTTAAATTGCTCCTTTTATAACAAATATTTTTCTCAATTACTTTGTATTATTGATACAATTCCATCCTGAATAGAGGTAAATATATTAGATAATTGTTTACCACTCTGCATGGGCCAAGCAAGAAAGGTGCCTCCCAATCTTCAAATTTGCTCCTTATTCTGAGAGTTCAAGGTTGCTAAGATTTTTGGTGGGATGTGCTTATAATAATAGTCAAATCTATGCTGAACTGAAAAAGCCCAATGTAACAAATAATTCTTGAAATCCCTTATAAAAAGTATTCCAAATGGACAATACCTTGGATTAAAAAGGGACTTTATCTACCAGTCAAAAAAAAAAACTCCAGTAACATCTGTTGCAGAGAGGTTATAGCAAAAATGGCTATTAAAAAAAGAATTTAGGAAAGCAAAACTGAGGCCGAGGGAATTCTTGATTCATGAACAGAGACGTGTAACAACCCCTTCAACTACACATAATATCACCTGTTTTTCCTAACAACAGGTTCAAATTTTTAGGGTCCTAAACAAACACTGGTACCTCCTAATAGATGATCCAATAGCATCAAAACAAATAGGCCAAAAACCACAAAAGTCACCTAAGCAACACTTCCACCTTTACATTGTATCAAGGAGACAAGGAACCTACACATGTGGAAAATTTTATTTTGTTTTTGGATTTATGAAAATAAGATTGATGCATATTATTTGTATTACTATTTAGTTTTCTGTTTGTTTTGTTATGATGTCATAATTTTAAAGGTGGCACTGTAATTCTGGACATGAGAAAGTAACACTTATCCCTCTCTTGGAGATATTTTCAGATACAGGGTTGCTCTGGGTATGTGAACTTGGCTTATCTTTCATCCTTCTCCTTTAACTGATAAGCATTTTGTTACCTGTGTTGGGGCTGTGAGCTGGGGTTTTTTTTGTTAACCGTGTCTTTATTGGCATGGCTGTGTATGTTGTGATATTTTTGGAATGGCGTTTTAATGAAGGCAGAGAGGACCAGGCCTTGACAGGGCAGACCGGACACCTCCTTGATCTCCCAGTAATCTAAGGCCTAACGCCGGAACTAGTTAGGATCGGCCGGGTCACTTTCTTCCCCCTCCCAACTAAGTTATGGCTTATTCTATATCTTCTAATCTTTCTAAGCTATCTTTTCCCTCTTCTCTTTCTTTTTCCTCCTTTCATCCTTCTTTTTTGGTTAACAATAAGTTGCAGTTGAGCCGCTCTCATAGAAGAGTCAGAGATGCTAATGTTCTATTTTACACATTATAGAGGGAGTGTCTATCCACTCAACTCTAGTTTTTAGCAGTGCGTCTCACGGTTTATCTCCTTTTTTTCATTACGATCAGTTATATTGTCTTAGTTACCTACAGACACCTTCGTCTTTCGCTGAGCGAATACAGATTCCCACAAGCCCACTTATTATATGAGTAACTTAGGACAGTGATTCTCAACTCCGGTCCTCAAGGCACACTAACAGGCCAGATTTTAAGTATTACCTTGGGGAGATGCAGACTAGAATACTGCAATCACTGAGCAGCAAATTATATCACCTGGGATGTATTTCAGTTTTCTTGCAAACCTGGCCTGTTAGTGTGCCCTGAGGACCGGAGTTGAGAAACACTGACTTAGGATAAGGGGTCACCATCACTCTCTAGGAGACAGTTTGTGCTCCCATTGGGGTCGCCTGGGGGGGCGTGAGAGACACTCCTGTGAATACCTAACGGGGTTATACATATATTGATTGTTATACTGGTCTGATTTTCTACTTGTCCTATAACTAAGACATTTTCACTGTAAATGCGGTATGTTATTTGTCCATATAAGACTGTATTAATTTGCTGATTGTACTGTTATTTTTTGAAACTTTAATAAAACATTTTTTGAAAGAAAAAATAAAAAACATCACATACAGTCACAAGCCTAAAAACACATAAATAAATACTAAACATACAAATATGCTTTAATTTGTTTTTAACCCTATTCATGAAATTTGACCTGGGCACATATATCTGCAGTGTTTACTTATCTCTCTCCAAAGCTATAAATCCCGTGTCTTTCTGCTGCTCCATTCCTCCCTCTGTCATCAGCATAATAACTTCTGACAAGTTCTCCGACACAGGAATAAAAACAGCTGAAAATTTGTGTGTCGGGGTGGGTGGATAGAGATAGATTAGCAGAGAGCTGGTCTATTCACAGCACAGCCCTGCATGCTTCTTCCTTCCTCTGCCTATATGGAGGGGGGGGGGGGTTGTTCCTTTCCTCCAATAAGCTCATACACAGTGTATGCCAAGACTCCACACTCAGTGCTGGAACAGGAAGAAAAAATTCTAAAATTCTAACACAATGTTCACTTTCTAAACAGTGTAGAAAGCTGAAGACAGCAGATATATATAAATAAAACGTATGTATGGAGATTTGTTTCATCTTTATGTATTATCTGAGACTGTTCACTTCACTGGGTATTTGTGAGGGTTTACATCCACTTTAAGGCAGTTTGTGGGAATACCTTGGATATAATTGTGATGAATGACACCCTCAGCCTCTCCCTGCACAGAGATTTTCCAGCTTGTGGGACAACAAATTAAGCACCAGCAGGCTGAGAGTGGTGCCACTATGGCAGGTTAACACTGCAATTAACCCTTTATAAACACAAACTGTAGCTAACCCCACATGTTTTAACAGAAACACACATCCCGTTTCCAAATCCTGATTAAGAAATGTCTATGACACTTAGCTAATACACTCAGACCGGTATGAAACACATTAATAAATGTATTTTTTATCACCCACAGAGGCAATGATTTTTAAATTACTGATTTTTCACACTCATATATTCAGTTAATTTTTTAAAATATAATTTTAAAGAAAATAAAAGAAAAAATGGTGAAAGAAAGTAAGCAGTTAAAAGTTAAAAGCACTTAAAGGTCATCTGATCTTTGGTTTTGTTCAGAGTCCAATCTGCTGCAGCGTAAGTCCAATCTGATGTATTCATGTCCTTGGCTCTCATACTCTTAGCATTCATAATTTTGATGGGGACTAGAGCTGCAAATGAATCAATTAATTCCAGTCCCTGAAAAAGGCATTTTCAGTATTAACAAAATCAATCCAAAGGTCTGAGGGATGTGCTGAAGGGGTGTTGATGTGTATTTCGATGCTTCAGAAGACCCAACCTTAGTGCCAACTATTTTAAAAATATCTTTATATTCGTCTGGCCATATTTTACAGTCCAACATCCAAGATGTTGAATAGAATGAAATTATGATGTAATAGTATTAGATAAGATATTGATCATATGCATATTCTCCTTAGGAGATGTAATGCATCTGATTCATCTGCTGCTCCTGGTAAAAAAAGAGGTGTTTCGTGTCTAACATTTATTGGTGTCTAATTGTTGTTTGCCAATAAATTAGTGTAACCACGTGAGGAATGTAGTTCAAACCACAGCAGGACATAAGGGTTATGTTGGACCTGGCAATTCAATCTCCAAAATCAGACTCGTAGATGTGTATTTTCTGTAGACTGTTTTATGACAGGTTCATTAGCAGACTCTGGCTTAATAGAGGTTCAAGCCATCCTGCTTTGCTAGAAGCTTGCAATGTTTTATTGGGATTTAAGATGTCTCCCATTTCTGCTTTTTGTTAAATGCTTTTTGAACTGAATGGGTTGTTCTTTCAAGGGTGTTCCAATCTAGTCTATGGTTTGTTAAAGTTGTCTCCTTCTCTACTGAGAGCCATTTAAGCTGAGCTATGTTCTGGGGGGAATGGGGGGTTATATGAAGTTTTTTTATTGGCTTTCCATCCCAAACACAAGTTGACTGCTTTGTCACTGACTTGGGATCCAATCTAGTCTATGGTTTGTTAAAGGTGTCTCCTTCTCTACTCAAAGATGTTTAAGCTGAGCTGTGTTCTGGGGGGGGGGGGGGGGGGTATATGAAGTTTTTCATTGGCTTTCCATCACAAACACAAATTGACTGCTTTGTCACTGACTTGTGTTCCAATCTAGTCTATGGTTTGTTAAAGTTGTCACCTTCTCTACTCAAAGCTGTTTAAGCTGAGCTGTGTTCTGGGGGGTTATATGAAGTTTTACATTGGCTTTCCATCACAAACACAAGTTGACTGCTTTGTCACTGACTTGCGAATCAGTTCTCTCCACACAGCTTGGGGGTCATAAGCAGTGGCGTCGGCAGGGGGGGAGCTGACCGGGGCTATAGCCCCGAGTGTGCTCCCCAAAAGCCCCGAGTCTCCTGTTGCTCATTAAAAATTATTAGCCCCGAGTCCCAAGGCCTGGGTTTGGCCGGGAAGTCGGGGCTACATATCAGCATTGTAACATTAAGCACAGTGATATGTGGGCGATTCGGAGGGTGGCAGCTGCAAGGAGAGTGATTGCAGCTGTCAAGTTTTAGCATTGATGTCGGGTGTGGGCGGGGCCGTATGCGGGGCTCCGCCCCCTTGTTCCGTGGAGAAACAGAAGCTGGCTGGGGAGGAAGGTGGCAGGGGGCGGGACCAATTGTAACTCCTGAATGGGCACACAGAGCTTCCCATGCTCCCCCAGCATTCAGAGCCAGGAGGATTTTCTTTTCATCCTCCGCGCCTGAAATTGGCTCCACCCACCTCCCTGCCTTTAGGGAAACTGACTGAAACTGGACAGGGCAGGAAGGATTCAGCCATGGGATGGATGGTGTCAGCGCCGGTTCCTGGACTTGGTAAGTGTTACTGGCTCTGCCCCCCTCCTCCCTCTCTCTCACTACCCCCTCTCTCACTACTACCCCCCCTCACTCTCACTACTTCCCCTTCTCCCACTCTCTCCTTCTATCACTCTCCCTCCAATCCCTCCCTCTCTCTCTCTCCTCCTATCCCTCCCTCTCTCTCTCCTTCTATCCCTCCCTCTCTCTCTCCTTCTATCCCTCTCTTCTTCTCTCTCCTTCTAAACCTCCCTCTCTCTCCTTCTATCCCTCCCCCCTCTCTCTCTCCTCCTATCCCTCTCTTCTTCTCTCTCCTTCTATCCCTCCCTCTCTCTCCTTCTATCCCTCTCTTCTTCTCTCTCCTTCTATCCCTCCCTCTCTCTCCTTCTATCCCTCCCCCCCTCTCTCTCTCCTTCTATCCCTCCCTCCCTCTCTCTCCTTCTATCCCTCCCTCTCTCGCTCTCTCTCTCTCTCTCCTCCTATCCCTCCCTCTCTCTCTCCTTCTATCCCTCCCTCTCTCTCTCCTTCTATCCCTCTCTTCTTCTCTCTCCTTCTAAACCTCCCTCTCTCTCCTTCTATCCCTCCCCCTCTCTCTCTCCTCCTATCCCTCCCTCTCTCTCTCTCTCTCTCTCTCCCTCCTTCTATCCCTCCCCCTCTCTCTCTCCTTCTATCCCTCCCTCCCTCTCTCTCTCTCCTTCTATCCCTCCCTCTTTCTCTCTCCTTCTATCCCTCCCTCTCTCTCTCTCTCCTTCTATCCCTCCCTCTCTCTCTCTCCTTCTATCCCTCCCCCTCTCTCTCTCATTCTATCCCTCCCTCTCTCTCTCTCCTCCTATCCCTCTCTTCTTCTCTCTCCTTCTATCCCTCCCTCTCTCTCTCTCCTTCTATCCCTCCCTCTCTCTCTCCTTCTATCCCTCCCTCTCTCTCTCCTTCTATCCCTCCATCTCTCTCTCCTTATATCCCTCTATCCCTCCCTCTCTCTCCTTCTATCCCTCTATCCCTCCCTCTCTCCTTCTATCCCTCTCTTCTTCTCTCTCCCTCTCACTCCTTCTATCCCTCTCTTCTTCTCTCTCCCTCTCACTCCTTCTATCCCTCTCTTCTCTCTCCCTCTCGCTCCTTCTATCCCTCTCTTCTTCTCTCTCCTTCTATCCCTCCCTCTCTCTTTCTCCTTCTATCCCTCCCTCCCCCTCTCTCTCTCTCTCTCTCTCCTTCTATCCCTCCCTCCCTCTCTCCCTCCCTCCCTCACTCTCCTTCTATCCCTCTCTCTCTCTCTCTCTCTCTCTCCTTCTATCCCTCCCTCTCTCTCTCCTTCTATCCCTCCCTCTCTCTCTCTCCTTCTATCCCTCCATCTCTCTCTCCTTATATCCCTCTATCCCTCCCTCTCTCTCCTTCTATCCCTCTATCCCTCCCTCTCTCTCCTTCTATCCCTCTCTTCTTCTCTCTCCCTCTCTCTCCTTCTATCCCTCTCTTCTTCTCTCTCCCTCTCACTCCTTCTATCCCTCTCTTCTCTCTCCCTCTCGCTCCTTCTATCCCTCTCTTCTTCTCTCTCCTTCTATCCCTCCCTCTCTCTTTCTCCTTCTATCCCTCCCTCCCCCTCTCTCTCTCTCTCTCTCTCTCTCCTTCTATCCCTCCCTCCCTCTCTCCCTCCCTCCCTCACTCTCCTTCTATCCCTCTCTCTCTCTCCTTCTATCCCTCCCTCTCTCTCTCCTTCTATCCCTCCCTCTCTCTCTCTCTCTCTCTCTCTCT